>NC_086115.1:7163546-7851046 GCF_963921235.1 Mobula hypostoma
TAATGGAATCCAGTTTGTTGTTGGTTCGTACGAGTGCTGACGTCATGACGTTGGAACTGCACGCGACGGTCAGCGTCCCAGGGGAGGTGGGGCCGTGGGGCTTCCACACCTTCCCGGAGGACGAATGTGAGGAGACACTGGAGGAAGGGTTTGATGAGGCGCCAAGGGAGGTGCCAGTAGCCAGAGGTGGAGGGTTGAAGGAATTTGCGAGGGAACGAGTTCTTGGGGTAATGAGGGAGAAGGGGCAAGAGGGGTCAGAGTGGGAAGGATTGGGTCAGGCCCCGTCCCCCAGCTGGAGGTGAGACCTCCGAGTTGGTAGCCGCCATTACCTCCCTGGCGAGAAGGGCCGAGGGGCTAGGTGCCAGACCTCGTCCCTGTAGGCCGTCTCGTCATCCCCTCTGATCAGGCCAACCACCGTGGTGTTGTCTGTGAACTTGATTATGGAGTTAGAACCATGTACAGGAACGCAGTCATAGGTGAAAAGGGAGTACAGAAGAGGGCCCAGCACACAGCCTTGAGGCACGCCGGTGTTCAGGGTGAGAGTGGAGGAGGAGAGGTTGTCTAACTTAACTGATTGGGGTCTGTTAGTCAGAAAGTCCAAGGTCTAATTGCAGAGGGATGAGTTGGGGCTGTCCAGGTGGGTCAGGGCAGAGTGAAGTGCCATGGAGATGGCGTCCTCTGTTGACCTGTTGGTGCGATAGGCAAATTGATGGGGGTCCAGGGTAGTGGGCAAACAGGATTTCAGATGTGATAGAACCAACCTTTCAAAGCACTTTGCAATGATGGGGGTGAGTGCAACTGGACGGAAGTCATTCAGGCCCATGGCAGTGGAATGCTTTGTCACTGGCACGATGGTGGCGATCTTGAAGCTCGTGGGGACAACTGCCTGGGTCAGGGACAGATTAAAAATGTCTGTGAAGACCCCGGCCAACTGCCCTGAGCACATGGCCAGGTATTCCATCCAGAACAGCTGCCTTCCGTACATTCACCGTGCTCAGGGTGGCGCAAACATCAGAGGTGGAAAGTGAGAGAGGCAGTTCACTAGGTGCGAGATCCGCTTTGAGGGTGACCTCCTTGTTCTTGCGGTCAAAGTGAGCGTAGAAGTAATTGAGCTCATCAGGGAGGGAAGCAGAGCTGGAAGGGGGCACGGTACTAGGTGGTTTGAAGTCTGTAATAATCTGTATGCTATGCCACATGCGCTGGGGGTCCGAGTTGAAATGCTCCTCGATTCTATGTTTGTATATGTGCTTAGCCTGAGAGATGCCCCTCCTCGGGTTGGCCCTGTCTGAGGTGTAAGCCTCCCAGTCTCCAAACCTGAAAACTGAATCTCTGGCTTTGAGCAGAAGGTGAACTTCTCTGTTCATCCAGGGTTTCTGATCAGGGAAAACTTTTATTTGTTTTTGTGATGTCACTCTATCTACACACTTGTTGTTGTGCTCAAGGACAGAGTTGGTATACAAATCAATGTTAATCTGAGAGTCTGTGATGGCATGGACAGCAAACGCGCTCCAGTCTTTGTGCTGGAATTGGTGCTGAAGAGCAGAGTCAGCACCCTCCAGCCAGATCTTAATAGTCTTCATTGTGGGTTTCACACGTTTAATGACCGGGCTAGGCTTCTCACCTAAAACACTCGAAAACTCCTACAGATGTACCATGGAGAGCATTCTGACAGACTGCATCACTGTCTGGTATGGTGGGGAGGGGGGATGGCGGCTACTGCACAGGACTGAAAGAAGCCACAGTGTTGTAAACTTAGTCAGCTCCATCTTGGGTACTACCCTACAAAGTATCCAGAACATCTTCAAGGAGCAGTGTTTCAGAAAGGCAGCATCCTTAATAAAGGACCTCCAGCACCCAGGACATGTCCTTTCCTGATTCTATGCATCCAGGCTAATCTTGTGTATATATGGTCACACTTAGTTATTTGTACGTTGTGTTTTATAGGACTGCTTTTATATTCATTGCTTTTTGTTGTGTTCTTCATGCTGGCTGTGTTTCTTGTGCTGTATCAGATCTGGAGCAATCATCATTCGTTCTCCTTTACAATTGTGTACTGAAGAGTGACAATAAATAATCTTGAATTTTAGCATCTGCAGAATCTCCTGTGTTAATGGGGTAACCGATCTAGTTAGTCTGTGAGCTGCTCTGCCCACAGTCTCGCCTATGAACCAAAAGGTCAAAACAATACGTCGAGTCCCACTCCTGGGACGAAAAGGATGAAAGCTTGACCTGAATACCCCAGTAGACTGCTTGTTGGAGCTTTCTATGTTCAATCTGGCAGCTCCTAATCTTACATTCCAGTAATTTAGTTGTACAACAGCTGTCCAAGGGCCACAGAGGACGTGAATAACAAAAATGACACCAGTTCTATATTACTGTCAGGTCCACAGCAGAGGTTTTCCCTAAGCTTCTTCCTACCGAAATGAATATTGTAAAGCCTAGAGAGACTGGAAGCTGAGAGGACGTCTCCTGTAGGGGAGAAGTCCAGGACCAGAGGGCACAGCCTCAGAATAGAGGGCCATCCCTTTAGAAAAGAGATGAGAAGGAATTTCTTTAGCCAGAGGATGATGAACCTGTGGAATTTATTACCACAGATGGCTGTGGAGGCCAAGTCATTGGCTATGTTTAAAGCAGAGTTTGATAGGTTCTTAATTAGTAATGGTATCGAAGTTATGGGGAGAAGGCAGGGGAGAATGAGATTGAGAGGGATAATAAATCAGTCATGATGGAATGGCGGAGCAGATTTGATGGGACGAAAGGCCTAGTTCTGCTCATATGTCTTGTGGTTTACATTTCATATTTCCCAGCTTCTAGTTAAGGTGAGCACCTTCAGTTCTACAGCCTGTGGGATTGGGCTGTAAAATTAATTTTCTTCTGCTTGTTTGTATTTTTATATAATCACCTCTCTACACAAATTGTTCAGTGTGTTTTACAGTGGTTACAGATGCCTCTGCTTTCCTGCAGACCTCCTGGTTTCAGTGGTGGGTGTCGCATTCCTTGAATCTGGCTACTTAACTGGTTCGATTTCAAATTTGATTTAATTTCAAAGGAATCAGTGGTTTGACACGAGAAATCCAGAACCACCTTTGTTTCTCTTTCCCTCTGTCTCTCAGCATGCTTTTCCCTTCCATCATCTTTGTTTTTGTAACACTTAATAAAACCACAAGACATTGAGGGAGAATTAGGCCGTTCAGCTCACTGAGTCTGCTTGGACAAACCAGTTTTACCCCTCATTCTTAACTCCTGAGGAACCTTTGAATCATAAAAGCTTCAAGATACAACAAATCTTACAAGTGAATCAGTGGATTTTGTTCTACTTTATAATAAAATATAACATCAGAAATGCATGGACTCCAAATATCCAATTATTAAAAGTACTTGTTTTTACAACTCCAGGTAAAATAATCTAATAAGGAGTTGTACTTTAACTATAAAATAGCAGCACATTTTATACTCTGACACTTTAAAAAGTTATATACAGTATTAAATAATATCAGAATTCATATTGCAGTGACATAGCTACCCTCTGCACTGACCTGTCCTTCCTCATCTTCTCCACTGCCAATGCAAACAGGAGGCACATCATCTCCTATTTCTATCTGAGTAATCTGCAGCCCAACGGTATAAACAGTGAATTTTCCAATGGGAGGTAACCCCACCCCCTCTTTCCAATCCTCCCCCAGTCCTCTTCAACATTCCCCCCTTCAGCGAGTTTTGTCTCCCTTCTCATTCTATCAACCTGCTACCCACAGCCTTACTCCACACCCCACACCCCCAAAATGCCAACCACCATCGGATTCTGATTCTATCGGCCTTTCACCTCTTCCCCCGATAATTTCTATTATCACCTTCCTTACTTAACTAGTTAGACCAGAAAGGCCAAGATAGAGTGGATGTGGAGAGGACGTTTCCTATAATGGGAGAGTCTAGGATCAGAGGTCACAGCCTCAGAATACATTAATGTCTCTTTAGAACAGAGATGTGAAAGGAATTCCTTTAGCCAGAGCATAAAGAAATTTATTGCCACAGATTCTGTGGAGGCCAAATCATTGGGTATATATAAAGCAGAGGTTGATAGGTTCTAGGGAGTCAAAGGTTACAGGGAGAAGGCGGGAGAATGGGATTGACAGGGAAAATGAATCAGCCACGATGAAATGATAGAGCACACTCAATGGGCCGAATAGCCTAATTCTGTTCCTATGGCTTATGGTCTTGTCAGATTCCAGCACCAATAGCTCTTTGTATTCCTGCCCATCATCCTCCAGTAGAAATCTCCACCTTCAGTCTCCCCTCTCCCCACCTGCCTCTCTTCTTTGTCTCCATCTTTAATCCAACTCCACTCCCAACCTGTCTCCATCTGACTGTCATCCTTTTCAACCCTTCAATCCACAAGTCACCTTTGGCCCTTCTCATTCACCCCGCTCGCCCCACTGCTTCTTTAGACAGACCATCTCCCCTCTCCTCTCAGTCCTGGTGCTTGGTTCAACTTGAAACTCCACAATTTCTTTCTACCCCCGGCTGCTCCTCCACCAGATTGTTTGTTACTCCGGATTCCGGCATCTGCAGTCCCTTGTATCTAATGCATTTCAAAAGATCAAACACAAGCAAATCTGCAGATGCTGGAAATCCAAAGCAATACACACAAAATACCAGGGGAACTCAGCAGACTGGGAAAAGAGAGAACTGTCGACGTTTGGGGCTGAGACCTTTTTTAAAAAGAGTTGTCATGAACAAAATAAATCCCTCAAGACTGCACTGATCAGGTCTCAGTGCCAGCAAGGCAAACACCACAAGCTGGTTGCTAGACTGAAGCTGATACATTAGACCGCTAACTGCAGAGATCAGAAGCAACGTGAGCTAGACTGCTTCACGAATGTGGCTCAGAGGGAACTACTGTCCCAGTTGGTGGGACTTTACGGTACTGTGTGCAGTTCTGGTTGCCATTTAACAGGAGGGATGCGGAGGCTTTGGAGAGATCGCAGAGGAGGTTCACTGGGAGGCTGCCTGGATTAGAGAGCATCAGCTGTAAAGAAGAGTTGAACAAAACAGGATTGTTGTTGGAGCATCGGAGGCTGAGAGGCAACCTGAAAGTTTATGAAATTATGAGAGGCCAAGATAGGGCAGTCCTTACCCCGCAGGATAAAAATGTAAAACACTAAGGGGGGGGGGGTATTTTTAAGGTGAAATGAGGAAAGTTTAAAGGAGATTTACTAGGCTAGTTTTTGTTTCACACAGAGTGGGAGGTGCCTGACACAAACTAGCCGGGAGAGCAGTGGAAACAGAAACAACAAGTGTTTAAGATGCATTTAGACAGACACGTGAACATGCAGGGTGAGGAAGGATATAGACCACGTGGCACTCAATTGGCGTCATGGTCAGCATGGACATGATGGGCTGAAAGGCCTACTCCGTGTTGCACTCTTCTGTCAGTCTAGACAAAGCACGGCTTCAGGCCGAAGGTGGGCAATTACATCGAACACCTCCAGGACAACCAACACTGGCGACCCCAGAAAAGATATCTGCTTCTTACAGAGCTCAGAGAAAAGCAAGTCTCCCCAGAAGATTATTCAGGGGAGCTTGCCCCTCGATCTTGGCCCGATAATCAGCCCTCAGTCAACTTCACTTCAGGTAGAGCAAACAGAGAACAGACCAGTAGAGCACCGGAACAGACCCAGTGGTGTTGCATCAAACTACTAGTGCCTTCTGTCTACACAGTGTCCATTTCCTGCACATTCATCTGCCAATCTAAAACATCCCTATTGTACCTGTCTCCACCACCACCCCAGGTAGCACAACCATCACCCTCTGTGTAAAACACTTGTCCCAAATACCTTTGAAAGTACTCCACTGACCCAAAATGCATGCCGCTGGTATTAGACACTTCAACGCTGGGAAAAAGATAGTCCATCTACTCTATAATCTCATAAACCTCTATTAGATCTTCCCTCAGCCACCAGCACTCCAGTGAAAACAAATCCAACCTTTCCAAGCCCACTAGCCCAGACGGCATCCAGGTAAACCTCTTCTGCACCCTCTCCAAAGCCTCCACATCCTACCTGTGATGGGGCACCAGAAATAAACACCATGCTCCAGATGTGGCCCAATCAGAATTTTATAAAGCTGCGACTTCCCAACTTGAAATCAATTCCTTGGCTAATAAAACTAAGCACTCTATCAACCTCTGTAGCCACTTTCACAAAGCTTTGAACATGGACCCCAAGATCTCTACACATCAAGACCGTTAAGGCTCTTGCCATTAACCGTGTACACTCTCCTTATATCTGATCTCCCACAGTGCAATACCTAGCATTTGGCTGGGTTAAACTCCATCTGCCATCTCTTGGCCCAGGTTTGCTATGGCTTCTTTGCCATTTTCCTATGCTATCCACAACATCAATAATCTGCAGACTTACTAACACACCTGTCCTCATTTTCATTGTAGTCCTTACATAGATCACAAATAGCAGAGGACCCATGTGGAACACCACTAGTCACAGACTAGTCATTGACCACTACCCTCTGTTAATGCTTATGGAGCAACCAACACAAAACTGGGCACAAGAACAAGAGTGACAATAAATCACTGGTAATTCACCAGGATAGAACAGCTTGGGAGGTCCGGAGGCTGAGCTGTGCAAATCCTATCACTGAGAAATGCCGCCCGTCAAGTGAGATGTTCAGGAGGGGTGCCTAGATTATTTTAAAGTCCACACCACACATGACCAGGCGAGTGACCGCTGCCTGTTAAACAATTCACAGTGCTTCAGTTTATTTTGAAAGTCCCTTCATTTCCAACATCACCAACAGTAAGCTGCTGGACAACCAGTCTTTGCTGTTCTTGGGTCTGAGATCCTGCTTCACGCTGAAAACCTGTTAAGCTTCCCGCTAGTCCCAGCACGAAGGCAGAGGTGATTTTCGTCACTGCAGCTGACGAGATGGTGCACAGGGCGCAGTCCAAGCCCACAAGCCTGCTCACTACTCCTGGGGAGGCAAAGGCTCTTCCAAGGGCTTGGTGGATTTGCCAGGCTTCTTCTCTCGGGACTTGGTGGATTTGCCAGGCTTCTTCACCGCTGTGGTGCCACCCTCCTCCTCCTCCTCCTCCTCTTCCTCCTCCTCCTCCTCCTCTTCTTTCATCTTCTTCATCTTGGACTTGCTCTTGACAACAGAGAAAGTCATCGAGGCCTTCTTAAACTCCAGCGGGAAGACACCCAGGTCTCCATCGAAGCGGTTCTTCACTACTTGCAAGTGACGCTTCCCTTGGCCTGTTACCAGCTTCTTGTCCTGAAGGATGAGCACATTGTCGGCCTCCTGGCTGGCCTGTAAGTTGGAGGGGAAAACAAAGGGAGAAGTGATCAGCATCTTCCATCTCCTCATCCCAACCTCCCTCCACCACAGCAAGACCATGAAAACAGGCTCACTCCGATCAGACAGGAGAATAAGGGGTCATTTTAGAGGGTCATATAAAATCATAAGGGGCATAAAGAGGGTGAATGCGCACAGTCTTTCTCCAAAGGCTGGAGGATCATGAACAAGATCTGCAGGATTGATTTTCTCTTTAGAGCGAAGGAGAGTGAGAGGTGATTTGATAGAGGGGTGTAAGATGATAATACACATAAATAGAGTGTACAGCCAGCGCTTTTTCTCAGGATGGAAATGGCTAACACGACAGGGCCTGTTCCTGTGCTGTACTGTTCTATGAAGTACAGGAGTAAGTGTGAGGAACACACTGTTGGGAGTGGTATTAGAGGCTGATATATTAGGGACATTTATAAAACGCTTAGTACATGGTTGAGATAGAAATGGATGCCCGTGTCTGAGGGAAGGGATAGGTTGATCTTGGAGTAGGTTAAAAGGTCAGCACAACATTGTGGGCCGAAGAGCCTTCACTGTGCTGTAAATGAGGCAACACAGGAGCAGGAATGAGTGCGTCAATGATTGACGACTCGAGGGCAAACCAGAATCGGCGCAAGTTGAAAGGCATCAGGGCAGGACAAGCACAGCCACGTGGGACCTTCACCTGCCCAGCTCCTGCCACCAGACTTGCCTTGGCTGATCCAAAGATGGAAGCTGTCTGCAGCTCCTTATCATCTTCTTGCTTCCTTGGGTGGATGACCAGAGTCACGTGGCAGTTGTTCTCCGTGGCAAACTTCCGGAACATTCCAATACTGTAATCCTGTGCAGAAAACCTAAAGTTGGCAGGAAAAACATGGAACAGTACAGCACAGTGCAGGGCCCTGCATAACACAATACAGTGCAGAGCTGCTCGAAGATCAATCTAACCCTTCCCTCCCACAAAGCCCTGCATCTTTCTTTCGTCTATGTGCCTATCTTAAATGTCCATAATGTGTCTCCCTCTACCACCACCCTCAGCAGTGCGCTCCTGGCACTGACCACACTCTGTATAAATAAAACCTCTCTGACATCCCCTCATACTTTCCTCCAATCACCTTCAAAGTCAATCCTCTGGTATTAGACAGTGCTGTCCAGAACCAGAATCAGATTTAATATCACTGGTATGTCTTGAAGTTAGTTGTTCGGCGGCAGCAGCAGCTCATTGCAATACATAATGAAAACTGTAAATATATTTTAAGATTAAATGAATTAAGTACAAAAAGAGAAAAACCAAAAAAGTAGTGAGGAAGTGTTCATGAGTTCAATGTCCATTCAGAAATCTGATGGCAGACGGGAAGAAACTGCTCTCGAATTGTTGTGTGTGCACATTCAGGCTCCTGAACCTCCTTCCCAATGGCACTGAGAGAAAGACAGAAAACCTACAGCACAATACAGGCCCTTCAGCCCACAAAGCTGTGCCGAACATGTCCTTACCTTAGAACTACCTAGGCTTTACCCGTAGCCCTCTATTCTTCTAAGCTCCATATAGCCATCCAGGAGTCTCTTAAAAGACCCTATCGTTTCCGCCTCCACCACCGTCGCCAGCAGCCCATTCCACGCACTCACCACTCTTTGCATAAAAAACTTACCCCTGACATCTCCTCTGTACCTAATTCCAAGCACCTTAAAACTATGCCCTCTCATGCTAGCCACTTCAGCCCTGGGGAAAAGCCTCTGACTATCCCCACGATCAATGCCTCTCATTATCTCGTACACCTTTATCAGGTCACCTCTCATCCTCCATCGCTCCAAGGAGAAAAGGCCGAGTTCACTCAACCTATTCTCATAAGGTATGCTCCCCAATCCAGGCAACTTTCTTGTAAATCTCCTCTGCACCTTTTCTATGGCTTCCACATCCTTCCTGTAGTGAGATGACCAGAACTGAGCACAGTACTCCAAGTAGGGTCTGACCAGAGACCTATATAGCTGTAACATTGCCTCTCGGCTCTTAAACTCAATCCCACGATTGATGAAGGCCAATGCACCGTATGCCTTCTTAACCACAGAGTCAACCTGCACAGCAGCTTTGAGTATTCTATCGACCTGGACCCCAAGATCCCTCTGATCCTCCACACTGCCAAGAGTCTTACCATTAATGCTATATTAGAAACATAGAAACATAGAAAATAGGTGCAGGAGTAGGCCATTCGGCCCTTCGAGCCTGCACCGCCATTTATTATGATCATGGCTGATCATCCAACTCAGAACCCAGCCTTCCCTTCATACCCCCTGACCCCTGTAGCCACAAGGGCCATATCTAACTCCCTCTTAAACATAGCCAATGAACTGGCCTCAACAGTTTGCTGTGGCAGAGAATTCCACAGATTCACCACTCTCTGTGTGAAGAAGTTTTTCCTAATCTCGGTCCTAAAAGGCTTCCCCTCTATCCTCAAACTGTGACCCCTCGTTCTGGACTTCCCCAACATCGGGAACAATCTTCCCGCATCTAGCCTGTCCAATCCCTTTAGGATCTTATACGTTTCACCAAGGCCTTGTACAACTGCAGAAGTACCTCCCTGCTCCTGTACTCGAATCCTCTCGCTATAAATGCCAGCATACCGTTCGCCTTTTTCACCGCCTGCTGTACCTGCATGCCCACTTTCAATGACTGGTGTATAATGACACCTAGGTCACGTTGCACCTCCCCTTTTCCTAATCGGCCACCATTCAGATAATAATCTGTTTTCCTATTTTTGCCACCAAAGTGGATAACTTCACATTTATCCACATTAAATTGCATCTGCCATGAGTTTGCCCACTCACCCAACCTATCCAAGTCACCCTGCATCCTCTTAGCATCCTCCTCACTGCTAACACTGCCACCCAGCTTCGTGTCATCCGCAAACTTGGAGATGCTGCATTTAATTCCCTCATCCAAGTCATTAATATATATTGTAAACAACTGGGGTCCCAGCACTGAGCCTTGCGGTACCCCACTAGTCACCGCCTGCCATTCTGAAAAGGTCCCGTTTATTCCCACTCTTTGCTTCCTGCCTGCTAACCAATTCTCCACCCACACCAATACCTTACCCCCAATACTGTGTGCTTTAAGTTTGCACACTAATCTCCTGTGTGGGACCTTGTCAAAAGCCTTTTGAAAATCCAAATATACCACATCCACTGGTTCTCCCCTATCCACTCTACTAGTTACATCCTCAAAAAATTCTATGAGATTCGTCAGACATGATTTTCCTTTCACAAATCCATGCTGACTTTGTCCGATCATTTCACCGCTTTCCAAATGTGCTGTTATCACATCCTTGATAACTGACTCCAGCAGTTTCCCCACCACCGACGTTAGGCTAACTGGCCTATAATTCCCCGGTTTCTCTCTCCCTCCTTTTTTAAAAAGTGGGGTTACATTAGCCACCCTCCAATCCTCAGGAACTAGTCCAGAATCTAACGAGTTTTGAAAAATTATCACTAATGCATCCACTATTTCTTGGGCTACTTCCTTAAGCACTCTAGGATGCAGACCATCTGGCCCTGGGGATTTATCTGCCTTCAATCCCTTCAATTTACCTAACACCACTTCCCTACTAACATGTATTTCACTCAGTTCCTCCATCTCACTGGACCCTCTGTCCCTTACTATTTCTGGAAGATTATTTATGTCCTCCTTAGTGAAGACAGAACCAAAGTAATTATTCAATTGGTCTGCCATGTCCTTGCTCCCCATAATCAATTCACCTGTTTCTGTCTGCAGGGGACCTACATTTGTCTTTACCAGTCTTTTCCTTTTTACATATCTATAAAAGCTTTTACAGTCCGTTTTTATGTTCTCTGCCAGTTTTCTCTCAAAATCTTTTTTCCCCTTCCTAATTAAGCCCTTTGTCCTCCTCTGCTGAACTCTGAATTTCTCCCAGTCCTCAGGTGAGCCACTTTCTCTGGCTAATTTGTATGCTACTTCTTTGGAATTGATACTATCCCTAATTTCTCTTGTCAGCCACGGGTGCACTACCTTCCTTGATTTATTCTTTTGCCAAACTGGGATGAACAATTGTTGTAGTTCATCCATGTAACCTTTAAATGCTTGCCATTGCATATCCACCGTCAATCCTTTAAGTGTCATTTGCCAGTCTATCTTAGCTAATTCACGTCTCATACCTTCAAAGTTACCCCTCTTTAAGTTCAGAACCTTTGTTTCTGAATTAACTATGTCACTCTCCATGTTAATGAAGAATTCCACCATATTATGGTCACTCTTACCCAAGGGGCCTCTCATGACAAGATCACCAATTAACCCTTCCTCATTGCTCAAAACCCAGTCTAGAATAGCCTGCTCTCTAGTTGGTTCCTCGACATGTTGGTTCAAAAAACCATCCCGCATACATTCCAAGAAATCCTCTTCCTCAGCACCTTTACCAATTTGGTTCACCCAGTCTACATGTAGATTGAAGTCACCCATATTCTGCCATCATATTTGACGTACCAAAATGAACCACCTCACACATATCTGTGTTGAACTCCATCTGCCACTTCTCAGCCCAGTTTTGCATCCTATCAATGTCTGACAGCCCTCCACACTATCCACAACACCCCAACCTTTGTATCATTAGCAAATTTACTAATCCATCCCTCCACTTCCTCATCTAGGTCATTTATAAAATTCACAAAGAGTAGGGGTCCCAGAACAGATCCCCGAGACACACCACTGGTCACTGGCCTCCATACAGAATATGACCTGTCTATAACCACTCTTTGCCTTCTGTGGGCAAGCCAGCTCTGGATCCACAAAGCAATGTCCCCTTGGATCCCATGCCTCCTTACTTTCTCAATAAGCCTTGCATGGGGTACCTTATCACAGGGGTCCCCAACCTTTTTTGGACCGTGGACTGGTTTAATATTGACAATATTCTTGCCAACTGGGTGGGGGGGGGGGTGTTCAAGTAGGGTTGAGCTCACCTCAACGTGTCTTTTACAGTTAGGGTTGCCAATTTTCTCACTCCCAAATAAGGGACAAAAGTAGCAGTCAAATCCTGACGAAGGGACCCAGCCCGAAATGTTGACTGTAACTCTTCCTATAGATGCTGCGTGGCTTGCTGCGTTCACCAGCATTTTTTGTGTGCGTTGACGGGACACTTGTGTTTACCCCAAGAAAGACTACCATGACCATGAAGCCTTGCGTAGGCTCCTGTGTGCGCATGTGTGACGTTCGCATATGTGACGTGCGCGTATGTGCCGATTTTTTTTTCCCCACAAATCGGTTTAGGCTTAATCTTCCCGACTACACTGTACATACATTATTTCTACTTTATATAGGCTGTGTATTTATCATATCATTAATACTTTTACTGTATGTTAGAATTATTTTAGGTTTTATGTGTTATTTGGTATGATATGGTAGGTTATTTTTTGGGTCTGGGAACACTCAAAAATTTTTTCCATATAAATTAATAGTAATTGCTTCTTCGCTTTATGCCATTTCAGCACGAAAGGTTTCACAGGAACGTTCTACCTTAGCGGGGGAAATACGGGACACGGGTGGTCTACCTTAGCGGGGGAAATATGGGACAAAGCAATTTAGCCCAATATACGGGATGTCCCAGCAAATACGGGACAGTTGGCAACCCTATGTTCAAGTTCAACAGTACATGACAGGGAATGAGGAAAGGTGCAGCTGACTCATATCGTTTCCTCGTGGCCCGGTACTGGTCCGTGGCCCGGTGGTTGGGGACCGCTGCCTTATCAAACACCTTGCTAAAATCCATATACACTACATATACATATGCTCTACCTTCATCAATGTGTTTAGTCACATCCTCAAAAAATTCAATCAGGCTCATAAGGTACGGCCTGCCTTTGACAAAGCCATGCTGACTATTCCTAATCATATTATGCCTCTCCAAATGTTCATAAACCCTGCCTCTCAGGGTCTTCTCCATCAACTTACCAACCACTGAAGTAAGAGTCACTGGCCTATAATTCCCTGGGCTATCCCTACTCACTTTCTTGAATAAGGGAACAACATCTGGAACTCTCCAATCCTCTGGAACCTCTCCCATCCTCATTGACGATGCAAAGATCATTGCCAGAGGTTCAGCAATCTCCTCCTTCGCTTCCCACAGTAGTCTGGGGTACATCCTGTCCTGTCCTGGTGACTTATCCAACTTGATGCTTTCCAAAAGCTCCAACATATCCTCTTCCTTAGTATCTACATTCTCAAGCTTTTCAGTCCACTGCAAGTCATCCCTACAATCACCAAGATCCTTTTCCGTTGTGAATATTGAAGCAAAGTATTCATTAAGTACCACCTCTGCTATTTCCTCCGGTTCCATGCACACTTTTCCACTGTTACACTTGATTGGTCCTATCCTCTCACGTCTTATCCTCTTGCTCTTCACATACTTGTAGAATGTCTTGGAGTTTGTCTTCTCATGGCCCCTTCTGGCTCTCCTAATTTCATTCTTAAACTCCTTGCTGCTAGCTTATAATCTTCTAGACTCCTATCATTACCTAGTTTTTTGAACCTTGCATAAGCTCTTTTCTTCCTGACTAGATTTACAACAGCCTTTGTACACCATGGATCTTGTACCCTACCATCCTTTCCATGTCTCATTGGAACTTACCTACTCAGAACCCCACGCAAATATCCCCTGAACATTTGCCACATTTCTTCCGTACGTTTCCCTAAGAACATCTGTTTCCAATTTATGCCTCCAAGTTCCTGCCTGATAGCCTCATATTTCCCCTTACTCCAATTAAACATTTCCCTATCTTCTCTGTTCCTACCCCTCTCCAATGCTATGGTAAAGGAGATAGAATTGTGATCACTATCTCCAAAATGCTCTCCCACTGAGAGACCTGACACCTGACCAGGTTCATTTCCCAATACCAGATCAAGTACAGCCTCTCCTCTTGTAGGCTTATCTACATATTGTGTCAAGAAATCTTCCTGAACACACCTAACAAACTCCACCCCATCTAAACCTCTCACTCTTGGGAGATGCCAATCAATATTTGGGAAATTAAAATCTCACACCACAACCCCGTTATTATTACAGGTGTCCCCCGCTTTTCGAACGTTCGCTTTACGAAACCTCACTGTTACAAAAGACCAACATTAGTTCCCTGTTTTCGCTAACAGAAGGTGTTTTCACTGTTACGAAAAAAGGCAGCGTGCAATAAAAAGCAGTGCGCGCCCCGAGCAGCCGCTCCTCCCCTGGAACTGCACTCTAGCCGGCATTGCCTAAACACGTGCCTGTGAGCAGCCGTTTGCAAGATGAGTTCTAAGGTATCGGAAAAGCCTAAAAGAGCTCGTAAGGCTGTTACACTTAGCGTAAAACTAGACATAATTAAGCATTTCGATCGTGGTGAACAAAGTAAGGACAAAGTGAGATTGGCTTGTGGAAGTTGACGAAGATGATGTTGAAGAGGTTTTCGCATCCCATGACCAAGAACTGACAGATGAAGAGCTGATGCAGTTGGAAGAGGAAAGGATAACAATCGAAACCGAATGCAGTAGCGAACGGACCGAAAGTGAAGTCATCCAGGAACTGAACGTGAAGCAACTGCGTGAGATTTTCGCTGCAATTATTGCAGAAAAGTACGACTTTAATTTTGAAAGGGTACATCGGTTTAGGGCATATTTGCAAGATGGTTTGAGTACTTACAAAGAACTGTATGATAGAAAAATGCTTGAGGCTAGCAGTCAAGCATACTGATGTTTTTCAAGCTTTCCACATCAGCCTCGACCTTTGATATCGAGGCAGGCAGACATAGAAGAAAATGACCTGCCTGCCCTGATCGACGATGAGATGACACCCCAGTGTCCCACCACCCCAACCCCCGGGCCATAGACAGGTACCGATTCACGGAGAATGCAGCGGTAGCCGGGACACTCCCAGCACATCTTTAAGAAAGAAGCCGAAATAAACAAGCTAATTAATTAGGTGCCGCCTGGCACGTGAATGTCGGACCAGATCAGAGGTGATTGCCTCTGATCTGGGCTGACATTTACTTGCCGGGCGGCACCTAATTAATTAGCTTGTTTATTTTGGCTTTTTTCTTTTTTTTTTAATAAATAATTTTTATTGAATTTTCAAAGTAAATACATGAAAAACATAATATCTACCCTCCCCCCTCCCCTTAACCCTCACCCCCTGATATATACTCCTACCAAAAGAGAAAAGGAGGAGGAAAAAAGAACGACTGAATATTGGAAGGTTTGCACATGCTCTATGGGATTAAAAATAAATTTAAGATATATTTGTTACTTTCCCCAAGGAACCAAGATCTTTATCATCGGAGCTGTAAATAAGGGCTCCAAGTATTCAAAAATGTTTCATATTTATCTCTTAAAATCTAAAACATTACTTAGCTTCTCAACTCTCATAGTTCCCTGGGGAATCTCTTTGAACTTCACCATGTTGCTAAGTGTTTCCCTCCCAATCATCCAGGCAAAAAGAAAATATAGATAAGATACAAAAAAAGAAAAAACACTAATGTTGTGAAAGAAAAGGTACACAACACTACCCCCCTCCATTGTGCGGGTCGTGGCTATTGCCACACTTGCACACCTGAATAACATAGCGATTGGTCAGTATTTCTTCCAGCTCCCCGTAACAAAAAATTGTATATATATATATAAAAAAATAAAATTAATATCATTATTCCCAGCTAATATTCCTCAAATTTTAACCTTTCTTCCCCTCCCTCATATAATTAATAATATATTTATATATTCATCGGCCTAAAAATCCAACAGGCCTAATCCTTGATCCAGTATTCATCTTCAATCCATCTCGCTCCCCTGGGTTTGTTCTTGTATCTGGTGAATATTCAAAGAATCTCGCACAAACTCCTCCGCTTTCCGGTAATCGTTAAAAAATCTTTTTTCTCCACCAGCCAAAAAAATCTTCAAGGTTGCAGGATAATGCAATATAAATTGATAACCGTGATCCCATAGGGCTTTTTTCACTGGATTAAATTTCTTCCTTCTCTTCAAAAGTTCATAACTTATATCAGGGTAGAAAAAAATTTTCTTCCCTTCTATCATCCGTGGCCCTTTTCTCTTCTTGGCAGCTTGGGCAGCCGCCTGTAGAATCCTTTCTTTGTCTTGAAGTCTTAAGAATTTTATGAAAATTGATCGTGGATATTGGTCATCTTGTGGTTTTGGTCTTAGAGCTCTATGTACCCGCTCAATTTCAATTGATCGGTCTTCCTCTTTCATTTGCAAGGTTTTCTGGGTCCATTTTTGAAAAAATTCTATTGGATTATCTCCCTCTATACCTTCTTTAAGACCAACAATTTTAATATTATTACGTCTACTAAAATTTTCCAACATGTCCACTTTCTCCAAGAGTCGATTTCTTTCCATGTTCCAATCACATCACTTTCTGTTTTTTCCAGTCTATCGTTAATATGCTCCATTGTTCTTTCCATCTTAAGTTTCTTATCCATTTTATCCCATCTTTTCATAGCTTTATCATAGCACATCTTCATGTCTCTAAGCTCTGTTCTTAATTTTCTTAGTTCAGCCGTTAATTGCAATAAGGCCTCTCTTATGTCTCCGTCGTCTCCTTTACTTCCAGTCTCTTCCAGTTCTTCCTCCTCTTCTTCATCTGTATTCTCTGCAGAATCCAATTCTGACTTGAGTCGCTTTCAGTTGCAGTGGCCTTCGGTTCTTGTAGTTTAAGTTGTGTCGATTTGCGCATGCGCATTTCCGGCATCTTCCTCTGAGAGGCCGCTACCGCCGCCATTGCTCCCTGTTCTTCTACGCCAGATATAAAATGCGTCTCCTCCGAAGGAGATCCAACCTGAATCCGAGGCTCCATCACTGCAGTAGGCCCTTTTTTCTTCCCATCTCGCGGCGACTTCACAACAACAGACTTCTTCTGTTGCGGTTTATGAGGCATATCGTAGAGTAGTCTTACGAAGTTTATAAGTAGTTTTCGGAAAGTATTTATTAACTTTACTTTGTTTAAACGGTAATTTGCTGATTTTTTACGGGACAGCTGGACTTGCACGTCTCAATCCCACGTCATCACGTGACGCCCCCAGGCTGTTTTCTTAATGATGTGCTGGATGCGTCCCGGCTACCACTGTATTCTTCGTGAATCGGTATCGGTCGGCGGCCCGGTGGATAGGGGCCACTGCACCACCCCAACCTCTGACAACTCAGCCTAACACACCATCATCAGTGTGCTCAACGCTGACTTCCCAATTCCAGTAAGTGAAACTACGCTGTACATACATTATTTCTACTTTATATAGGCTGTGTATTTTTATGCGTTATTTGGTATGATTTGGCAGCTTCATAGCTTAAAGGTGACTGGAGAGAGTGTTTTTGCCGAGAGCACTTGCGTCGTTTTTCTGCCGAGAGTGCTTGAGTGAGATCTTCGCTATGGCGAACAGTGCAGGCAATGGTTGTAGAGAACTATTTCTACTTTATACAGGTTGTGTATTTATTATATAATTCCTGCTTTTACTATATGTTACTGTTATTTTAGGTTTTATGTGTTATTTGGCATGATTTGGTAGGTTATTTTTGGGTCTGCGAACGCTCACAAAATTTTACCATATAAATAAATGATAATTGCTTCTTCGCTTTACGACATTCCGGCTTACAAACCGTTTCATAGGAACGCTCTACCTTCCGATGGCGGGGGAAACCTGTACTCCTTTCCAGAATCTGTCTCCCTATCTGCTCCTCGATGTCCCTGGGTGGTCTATAAAAAACACCCAGTAGAGTTATTGACCCCTTCCTATTTGTAACTTCCACCCAGAGACAACCCCTCCATGACTTCCTCCTTTTCTGCATCTGTGATACTATCTATGATCAACAGTGCCGTGCCCCCACCTCTTTTGCCTCCCTCTCTATCCTTTCTGAAATGTCTAAAACCTCCCTAATTCCTGCACCTGAGCCATTATTCACGATACTTCTCGCATTAAAACAGACACACCTCAAACCATCAGTCTGAGCGCATCCCTCCTCTATCACCTGCCTATCCTCCCTCTCGCACTGTCTCTAAGCTTTCTCTATTTGTGAGCCAACCTCCCTTTTCTCTGTCACTTCAGTTCAGTTTCCACCCCCCAGCAATCCTAGTTTAAACTCTCCACAATAGCCTTAGCAAACCTTCCCGCCAGTATATTGGTCCCCCTGGAACTCAAGTGCAACCCGTCCTTTTTGTACAGGTTACACCTGCCCCAGAAGAGGTCCCAATGATCCAGAAATCTGAATCTCTCCCCCTGCTCCAATCCCTCAGTCACTCATTTATCCTCCACCTCACTCTATTCCTATACTCACTGTCACATGGCACAGTCGGTTATCCTGAGATTACTACCTTTGTGGTTCTGCTTCTCAACTTCTTTCCTAACTCCCTGTAGTCTGTTTTCAGGACCTCCTCCCTTTTCCTACCTATGTCGTTGGTACCAATATGTACCACGACCTCTGGCTGTTCTCCTTCGCACTTCAAGATGTCGTGGATGTGATCAGAAACATTCCAGACCCTGGCACCTGGGAGGCAAACTACCATCCGCATTTCTTTCCTGCATCCACAGAATCGCCTATCTGACCCCCTAACTATAGAGTTCCCTATCACTGCTACCATCCTCTTCCTTTCCCTACCCTTCTGAGCCACAGGGCCAGACTCTGTGCCAGAGGCGCGACCACTGTTGCTTCCCCCAGGTAGGCCGTCCCCTGCAACAGGACTCAAGCAGGAATACTTACTGTTGAGGGGGACAGCCACTCATGGGAGTCCTTAATGATGGATGCCACCTTTTTGAGGCATCGTTCCTTAAAGATGTCCTGGATGCTGGGGAGGCCGGTGCCCATGATGGAGCTGAGCAGTGAGAAAAAGGCACCACCGTTCCACTCTATCTAAGCCTCTTAACATCTCTTACACCTCTATAAGGTTGCCTTTCATCCTCCTTCACTCCAAAGAGAAAATCCCCAGGCTCGCTCAAGGTTTCCTCATAAGCCATGCTGTCTATCCCAGGCAGCTTCCTGCTGAACATTCTCTGTCCTCTGGAAGCTTTCAGCTTCACTCTCGCTCAGCTGAAAAGGACCCAAGTCCTCCACTGACCTAATTAGACAGATTTTCCAGTTCCAGACATCCGCTCACCTCCTTCCCTACCCAGCCCACCCTGCTATCCCCACTCAGTCGAAGCGTTACCCACCCTTCCCAAAACACTGCCCAGACCAGGAGGACAACTGATAAAATTCACTTCAGCAGATTAGAGAGGCAAAAAGATCTTGAATTCCTTTGCAAGCTCATATAGCAAACGGACGGGTGTGAGGAGGTTGGATAGGAGTGAGTGTGAGAACTAAGACTGGGGACAGAGGAGGCACATGAATAAACTTAAGGATATGTCTACAGCCATGGGATTGGGCTAAGAGGACTTGTTTCTGTGCTGCGCGACTGTGGTTAGCTGTTGAGACGATGGGCAAGGAACAGGGCAAATGAGCATGCTCACCAGCATTCTGCTTCTGACCGCAGTCAGACCAGACATCCTGGACTTCCCGCTGGGCAGGAAAAACAGTGCCACAGCCACCGACGCGGATGCCAGCCCTGAGGAGCTCTGTCAGTGAGCAGCATCAAGCCGTGATCAGGAAACTTCTGAGTACCAAGGAAACGGTGGAGGTACAGGAGCCTGAACAATTCAGACACAGCTTCTTCTCCCCCGCTATCAGATTTCTGAGCCGTACTATCTCACTACTCTTGACTGGTTGTATCTCCAGACAGATCAAGAGGCTGCAGAGGGTGTAAGCTCAGCCAGCGCCATCGAGGACAACTTCAAAGGAGTGATGCCTGAGGAAGGCAGCATCCATCATTCGGGAGCACCGCCCTCTTCTCATAACTCCCATCAGGGAGGGGGCACAGATCCCCAAGACTCACACTCATCGTCTTCACAGAGTGGCGAATCTGTGGAATTCTTTGCCACAGGCTGTTGCGGAGGCCAAGTCTTTATGTATTTTTAAGGCAGAAGTTGATAAGATTCTTGATTGGTCAGGACATGAAGGGATATGGGGAGCTGAGAGGAAAGTTGGACCAGGCATGACGTGGTGGAGCAGACTCGATGGGCCAGTTCAGCTTCTACCTTACGGTCTTAGGAACAGCTGCTTCTCTCCTGCCACCAGATTTCTGACTGATCCATGAACACTACCAGACTATTTTGCTCTCTTTTTGCACTAATTTATTAAAAAAATTTCTTATTGCAACTTATGATTCCTTTTATGTATTGGACTGGCCTGACAATAGGTGAACCCAGGTGATGTGGAAGGTGGGGGGGGAGAGGAGATAATGAGGAAGCTGGCAGGTTGTACTCCTTCCATTCCCACCACCACCACCTTATTCTGGCTTCCTCCCCCTTCTTTTCCAGTCCTGATGAAAGGTCCCAGCCCAAAACATCGACCGCTTATTCCTCTCTCTAGGTGGTGCCTGACTTGCTGGATTCCTGCAGCACCTCTGCTGTGTTGCTCAAGATCTCCAGCATCGGCAGAACATCTCATGTTCATAATTTTAAAGTAAGTGCCTCCTGTGCTGTTACCGCCCCATTACTGTGTAAAGCTTTTGGGTTTATTACACGGACAGGGGCAAGAAAGTGGTGAAGCCCAGTGGAAGAATGGACTATTAAAAGTTTTTTTAATATTCATTTCCAGGACATGGGGATCGTGAGTAAGACCAGCACTTGAGGTGAACAGCTGCCCAGTAAAGTATACAGCCCATATTAAGTCTTTGTTATCATACTCACAAAATGGGTTACATTTTAATTAAAAAGAGAACTTACTTGTCAACAGAATGGTATTCCTGCCCCATCATGAACTGTAGATTATCTATAACGACATGGGTGATGTCATACATGTAGACCGCATGCTGCATAGTGTCGATGACTGACCTGGGCAGCAGAGAGACATATTTTGTTAGTCACCGGTCCAGTCAGTACTTCTCAGAAACACAGATGAGACCCAGAACAGAAACTGCAATGCAATTGAAAGCCCAAAGAGGCTCAGTGACCCTTTGAACTGCTCCTAATTTCACTGCACACCTTTTGCAACGTAGCAGCGATTTCTCATCCTCACTGCAAACCAAAAACTGGGATTTAAACTCAGTGTGCCTACACGTTAGATTCAGTGGCCACTTTATTTGATACATCTGCTCATTAATGCAAATATCTAATCAGCCAATCACGTGACAGCAATTCAATCCATAAATGCTTGCAGACACGGTCAACAGGTTCAGTTGTTGTTCACACCAAACATTAGAATGGGGAAGAAATGTGATGAAGTGACTTTGACCATAGAATGAATGTTTGACTATCTCAGAAACTGCTGATTTCCTGAGATTTTCATGCACAACAGTCTACAGTTTACAGAGAATGATAAGAAAACAAAAAAAAAACATTAAGTGAGTGGCAATTTCGTGGGCAAAAACACCTCGTTAATGAGAGAGGTCAGAAGAGACCGTCAGACTGATTCAAGCTGACAGGAAGGTGACAGTAACTCAAATAACAATGTGTTACAACAGTAGTGTATAGAAGAGCATCTTCGAATGCACAACACGTTAAATCTTGAAGTGGATTACAGCAGAAGCCCAGACTGGGTTCCACTCCTGTACCACTAATAAATTTATGACACATAAGACCTAGGAGCAAAATTAGGCAATTTTGATTCCTTTTGATTCTCTAAATCTACCCCGACATTCCATCATGACCTATCCCTCACAACCCTATTCTCCTGTCTTCTCCCTGTAACTTTTGAGGCCCTGGCTAATCAAAAACCCATCAAACTCCGCTTTAAATATACCCAATGACTTGACTTCCATACCGTCTGTGGTAATGAATTCCACAGATTCACTATCCTCTGGCTAAAGAAATTGCTCCTCATCTCTGTTCTAAGTGAGTCTTTCTATCCTGAGGCTGTGCCCTCTGGTCCTAGACTCTCCCAGTATAGGAAACATCCTCCTTACATCCACTCTATGGAGGTCATTCAATATTCAATAGTTTCAATGAGATCCCCTCTCGTTCTTCTAAACTCCAATGAGTACAGGCCCAGAGCTTCTCACGTGTTAACCCTTTTGTTGCCTGAATCATGCTCGTGAACCGCCTGTAGACGAGGGCTTCACAGGCTGGGGTCCACAAATGGAAAGGGTCCATAGCATAAAAAAGGTTGGGAAACCCAGCTCTAGACACTCTCCAATGCCAACACGTCTTTTCTTAGATAACGGCCCAAAACTGCTCACAATACTGCAAATGAGGCCTCACTAGTGTCTTATAAAGCCTCAGTATTACACGCCTCCTTTTATTCTAGGTCTGTTCAAAATGAATGCTAACGTTGCATCCGCCTTCCTTGGCACTGACTCAAACTACCAGTTTACCTTTAAGAAACCCTGCATGAGGACTCCCATCTATTTTTGAATTTTCTCCCCATTTCAGAAATAGTCTATCCTTTTATTCCTTCAACCAAAATACATGACTATACACTTATCTACACTATATTCCATCTTCCACTTCTTTGTCCATTCTCCCAATCTATCCCAGTCCTTCTGCAGACTCCCTAGATCCTCAATATTACCTGCCCCTCCACCTATCTTCATATCGTCTGTAAACTTGGCCACAAAGCCATCAATTCAGTCTGTCATCCAAATCATTAACATGTAACGTGAAAAGTAGTGGTCCCATCATGGACCCCAGAGGAACATCTCTAGTCACCGGCAGCTAACCAGAAAAGGCTCCCTTTATTCCCATTCTTTGCCTCTTGCCAGTCAGCCAATCTTCTACTCATGCTAGTATCCTTCCTGAAATACCATGGGCTCTTATCTTGTTAAGAAACCTATGGGTGCTGCACCTTGTCAAAGCCCTTCTGAAAATCCAAATAAACAACATCTACTGACTCTCCTTTGTCTGTCCTGCCTGTTATTTCAATGGATTTGTTAAGCAAGATATCCCCTTAAGGAAACCATGCTGACTTTGGCCTATTTTATCATGTGCCTCCAAGTACTCTAAAACCTCATCCTTATTGTGGACTCCAACATCTACCCAACCACTGAAGTCAGGGTAACTGACCTACAAGTTCATTTCTTCTGCCTCCTTCTTGAAGAGTGGTGAGATATTTGCAATTTTCCAGTTCTCTGAAACCATGCCAGAATGAATTGATTCTTGAAAGATCACTACTAATGCCTCCACAATCTCTTCAGCTACCTCTTTAGGACCCATCTGGTCCAGGTAACTTGTCTACCTTCAGACCTGTGAGCTTCCCAAACACCTTCTCCCTGGCAATAGCAACTACACTCACTTCTGCCCCCAGACACTCTCCAATTTCTGGTATACTGCTAGTACCTTCCACAGTGACGATTGATGCAAAATTCCTGTTGTTTATCCACTATTTCTTTGTCCCCATTGCTCCCAAAAGCTCCTGCTCATGAAGATATTGGTCCTCCTCGGGTTTAGGTGTAACCCACCCTTTTTGTGCAGGTCATACCTCCCCCAGGAAAGATCTCAATGATCCAGAGATCTGAAACCCTGTTTCCTGACAAGCATTCATCTGCCAAATCATCCTGTTCTTTTAAACACCCCTGCTTACATAGAACATAGAAATCTACAGCACATTACAGGCCCTTCGGCCCACAATGTTGTGCTGACCATGTAACCTGTTCTAGAAACTGTCTAGAATTTCCCTACCACATAGCTCTCTATTTTTCTAAGCTCCACGTACCCATCTAAGAGTCTCTTAAAAGACCCTAAAGGCTCTGCAACATCAGTAAATTCAGAGGACTGCCATATATATACACACACACACACACACACACGTATGACGTATGCTCCTTCAAACTACAGAACTAGTGTCCTCTCTCTTTCCACTTCCAGTATCTGTTCTTTCATATCAGTGTTACGTGCTTTAGATGCCATTCATTACAGTACTGTGGGGATATTGTAACCAATATTGGGTTGTTTTTGTGCATTTCCTGTAGAAATGGAATCCATTTATTTCTCAGTTATAACCTGATACCACTGAATTCCTGTCCTAATACCTCAGAACACAGTTTGGCCCATGATGTGCTGAACTAATTAAGGGAATGACACCTAATCCCTTTTGCCTGCACAGGGTCCAAATCCTTCCATTCATCTGCACACTTATGTACCTAAAAACATTAAGTGCCTCACCTTAAGTGGATTTACCTCCAGCCCCCTTCCCCAAATGAAGCAGTCCAGAACCCACCACTCTCCTGTGTAAGAATAAACAGACAAGCACACCTCCTTTGAACTTTACTTCTCTCACAACTTCCAGTGTGAAGACATTTTGACTATGTGGAAAAAAGACACTGGCTGTCTACTCTATCTATGCCTCGCATAATTGTCTCAAGTTCTAGTAGGTCTTTCATCAGTCTCTGCCACTTCAAAGTAAGTTTGTCCAACCTTTCCTGAGAGCACAAGCCTCTAACCTGGGCAGCATCCTAGTAAACCTCTTCAGCACTTCCTCCGAAGCCTCCACACCCTACACGCAATGGGACGATTTGAACTGATGCAGCCCAACCTGAGCTTTATACAAACACAACAGAACTTCCCAACTCTGGAAGTCGATGCCTTAGCTAATAAAGGCAAGTATGTCTTCATTACCCTCCGTGAACTTGTAAGTCCACTTTCAGGGAGCTACAGGCTTGGATCTCAAGATCCCTCTGTGCTTTAAAAGACAGATTAGTTTTATTTGTCATATATACATTGAAACAGAGTGATATGCGTCGCTTGTGATGCACTGGGGGCAGCCCTTAAGTGCTGGCTATTCTTCCAGCCCAACCTAGCAAGCCCACAAATTACAGACCCTAACTAGTACATCTTTGAAATGTGGGAGGAAATTCTCATGGTCACAGGGAGAACACACAAAACTCCATACAGACAGTGGCAGGAATTGAGCATCAATCCTCCTATCACTGGCAATGGAGAGCATTATGCTAACCACTGTATTACTGTGCCATCCTGTCTAAGAGTCCTGTCATTAGCTGTGTACTTTCCCTTTATGTCTGTCTCTTTTGTTTGACAAGGCCCCAGGGACAGTCTCTCTCTCTAAACATTGCCACACAGGTACAAGTTGTTACTGCCTCCGTCAGGTACTTCACTTAATGCTCTGCTGCCCATGGAACGTCATGAAGAACAGAGGCAGGTTCTCGAACTTGTCAGCCCACTTGTCGTAGCTGTCCAGCTGATCGCCCAGGCGCTGCATCGCAAACTGTGTCAGCATGATCTTGGCCAGCCGGACATTGCTGATCTCGAAGCTTCCCCACAGGGTGTTCACCCCTTGGATGCAGAGGTCCAGGGCACACTCGCTGATCAAGGTGGTCTTCCCGCTGCCTGTTGGACCTGTTTGCAGGAAGAAGGCGGGTGTTTAGGGTGCGTCATTGGTTACCTGACCTCTGCCATGGTAAACTACAGAGAACCCCAACAATGTAATGGCTGGAGACATGAACAGCAGAGTTGGCTGTGTTTCATGAAGCCATGCTCCCACCTCATCCCAGTGTGGTAGCAAGGGTGTACAAAGTCAAAGCCGTGCTCACTGTGTGCAATCAACAGCTCCATTTCCTGCTCACATCGGCTGTGAAGATTGAAATGGAAAGCAAAAACGGCTTTAGAGAATTGCAAGCCTCAGTAAAGCAGCCAATATAATCAAAGACCCCACCTACCCCAGATATTTTCTCCTTGCCCCTCTCCAAATGGCTGAAAGCACCTACCACCAGGTTCAAAAACAGACTTTGAATGGACCTCCTGTATGATAAGATAGACTCTTGGCCTCACAATCTACCTCATTATGATCCAGCACTTTACTGTTTACCTGAACTGCACTTTCTCTGTAGCTGCGACACTTCACTCTGCTTTGGTATTGCTTTACCCTTTTCAACCACAATGCACTGTGCAGTGATCTGATCTGTGTGAACCGTATGCAGGGCGAGCTTTTCACTGTATTGCAGTACCTATGACAGCAATAAACTACAACCTTCTTGAGTTCCTTCATGGGGTGTGGCATTTCTCACAAGGACCAGCATTAATTGCCTTGGTGAATGTACAATTGACATGGTGAAGGAGCCTCAGCATTGTCTTCAGCTGCCTCGGGATACTTTCAGTATTAGCTAATTTAACTGTAGAGAGGGGTCGGACAAAATTGGATTGCTTTCTCTAGAACGTCAGAGGCTACATCTGAGGGGGACCTGATTAAAGAACATAAAATTAAGTGAGACATCAATAGACTACAAGTCAGAGTCTCTTCTCCCCCGGGTTGGGAACATTAGATAAAAGAGAGTATTTCTTTAAGGTGAAACCAGGGAGGAAATTTACTTGGTAAGGTTTTGGTTCACAAGGAGAATGGCAGATGCCTGGAGCACACTGCCAAGTGAAGAGGTGGAAACAGAGACAGTAGCATTCTTCAAAAAAATATTCAGATAGGCACATTAACAGGAAGATCGGCAGGCTAAATTAGCCCATGGTCAACACAGACAACGTGGAGTAAAGAGTCCATTCTTGTGCTGTACTGTTCTATGTCTACTGCAAGGGTTAAAGATAAAAGGTGAAATGTTTAAGGGGAACATGGGGGGAAATGTCTTCACTCAGAAGGTGGTGAGTGTGTGGAAGTGGTGGATGCGGGTTCAGTTCCAACATTTAAGAGAAGCTGGGATAGATAAACGGATGGGAGGGGTAGAGAGGGCAGGTCCAGGTGCAGGTCAATGGGACTTGGCAGAGTAACAGTTCAGAATGGACTAGACGGGCCAAGGGGAGCGTTTCTGTGCTGTACTGTTACGTGATTCCATGTACTAAACTCCCTGTAAGCAGTAAAATGTATGGACTCCAGGGGAGGACTCAGCCAGTTCCATCATGGTTCCAGCTTTCTTCCACGCTCAAGGATGTGTCTCAGGAAGACAACATCCATCACTGAAGACCCCCACAGTGCCCCCCTCTCACTGCTGCCATCAGGCAGGAAATATAGGACTGTGAAGACCCCCAACTCAAGATTCAACAACAATTTCTTCTCCACTGCCATCAGGTTCTGGAATAGAGCTGAAAATTCTACCTCAGACTATATTTCCCTCAATTTGCAGTATCGTTATGTTATTTTTGTATACTTTGTCATGTAGGTTGTGGGCAATTTACAGATTATGTTACATTTGTAATGAACTGTGGTGCTGCTGCTGCAAAAAGCTAATTCTCATGCCATTTTTATCCAGAGTATACATGTCCATAACAATAAACTTGAACACACATTCAGTCTGGTTGCTTCTCTAATGCAGGAAGGGCAAGAGCCAATTTCAGCACAGCAAGCGCCCACAAACGAACGAGATAGATAGCCAGGGGGTCCTACCACACACCAAATGCTGGAGGAACTCAGCAGACAGGCAGCATCTAGAAGCCAGAATAAAAATTTGCCCCCCCCCGGGGGGGGGGGGAGGAGAAAAGAGGAAGTAAAGCTGGTCTCCAGGGATGTTATCTGACTTGCTGAGTTCCTCCACCATTTTGTTTGTGCTGTTCCAGCATCTGCAGAACTTCTGTGCTCACATTATATTCTGAACAAGAGATTCTGAAAATCATGGAAATCCAGAATAACGCACAAAAAATGGCGGAGGAATTCAGGAGGTCAGGCAGCATTGAGTCCTGATGAAGCCTGGAACGTCAGCTGTTTATTGGACCCCATAGATTTGGCTTGGCTGAGTTCCTCCAGCATTCTGTGTGTGGTATTCCGAATTCTTCCCTTTGTACTCCCTCTAAGTGCTTACAGTTTGTACACTGATCTGTACGCATGACTGATATCATTGTATCCCAGTACTTGCAACAATAATAAACCAAAGGAAACTGAATAAATTGGGATTAATATTGGTTTATCAGTGCCACGTGTACGGAGGTGCAGTAAAAATCTTTAGACACAAGAGATTCTGCAGATACCACAAATCCTGGGCAACACAACAAAATGCTGGAGGAACTCCAGTCAAGCAGCATAGAGTCAGAGTGCTGTAGCAGACAGGACCTTCAGCCCATCTAGTCCATGCCACACATATCTCTGCCGCCAAACTTCTCTTAAACACAATCAAAACTGGCAGCTCGTTCCAAACTTGGACCACCTTCTGTGTGAAGCTCCCCCTCAGATTCCTCTTGAACGTTTCACCTTTCACGTATGACTTCTTGTTCTAGTCTCACCCAACCTCAGTGGAAATAGTCTGGCATTTTTACCCCAGCTACACCTTCGTAACTTTGTATTCCTCTATCAAAACTCTATTCATTCTTCAATGCTCAAGAGGATGAAGTCCTAACCTATTTGACCTTTCCCCGTCACTCAGATCCTGGCAACATCTGTACTCTTTCAACCTTGCTGATACCTTTCCCGTAGTTAGGTGATGAAATAGCTGGCGCTTAATTCAGGGGAGACTCTTCATCAGAACTATGACTGTTTATTCCCCTCCATAGATGCTGCCTGACCTGTTGGATGCCTCCTGTATTTAGTGCACATAGCTCACGATTTGCACCATTTGCAGAACCCCCTGTGAAATCCCCAGGTGAAGTGCACGGCAGAGGGAGTAGACTGGGAGGTTGGCTACCTGTGAACACCGTCAGCTCCCCTTTGCGATGGCCCTTGAGGATCTTGTTGAGCTCGGGGAACCGCTGCCACTTGACGCCAGAGATCTGGTCGGCGTTGGCCAACTCCCCGAATACGTCGTCCCGCAACTGCCGGAAGGAGACAATGGATTTGTGGCTGGCGGAGACGGCCCCCTTCACGATCTTCTGCAGGTTGATGTCGGCGGCCAGGGCCTTGAAGGGGCAGGGTTGGCCCTCGCCGGGCCGTACCAGCCAGCAGCGTTTCACGCCCAGCTTGCGCGCGAAGATCTTGGAGGCCTCCCAGGACAGGACGTCGTCTCCCAGCCACAGCACCACCTTCCGGAACTGCTCCAGGTAGGGGAGGAGGGCCGGGGGCAGGCAGCTGACGCCCCGGGGCAAGGAGACGCAGGGCATTCCCGTGGCAGACACCATGGCCAGGCAGTCAGTCTCACTTCCCGTCAGGACAAGGGTAGTGTCCTTCCCGGTCAGCAGGCGGAGCCCGAAGAGGTTGTTGTAATCACTTGGCTTAGGCAGGGTGGTGGTGATGTAGTGCACCGTCTCGCTGTTCTGCTCGGCCGAGAGCAGCTTCACCCCCCTCAGTTTCAAGTCCCTCCAGCTGAACCAGGGAAACACCAAGCTCCTGGTGGGCCTGAAGTACTTCACATCCAGTTCCTTCAGTGTCCGGTTGGTGACCTTGGAGATGCCAAACATGGCTTTGACCAACCGGACTTCCTCCTCCTCCATGTCGGGGAAGGCCGTGGTGTTGGTCCAGATCTGCTGCACCTCCCTCTGGTCCATCTCCTGGGCACTGAGCTCCCAATCGCTCTTGGGCACCTTCAGCAGGACATCTGGGCCCAGGCTGTCCAACCCCTCCTTCTGCATTACCTCCAGGCAGTCCTGGAAGTCCTCCCAGCTGCCCTCCAGCAGAGTGCTCTTGCACAGGAACTGCCCCGTGGTCTTGTCGATGAACAGGGAGAAAGTCTCCTTCTCCTCCCCAGCCGAGCCCAGTACCTTTCCCACGAACAGGCTGGGGACGTGGAGGCAGCAGTAGCCGTTGTGGAAGGGGATGCCCTTGGCCCGGAGGTACTGCCGGATCTTGGTCACGGTCACTACTGGGGGGGAAGGGTCAGCCTCTGCTCTGGAACTCCTGCTGCCGGGGTGGCTGCTGTTACAGAAACCGAAGGGAGTCGCGGTGCTCAGGGGGGCCGCGGATCCCGGACGCCCCCACCGGACGCCCCGCCACTTCGGCTGCCCAGCCGGTCGCTGGCACGCAACCGCCACTGCAGTGCAACCTCGTTGCCAGGGAGACAGCCCTCTTGAGAGGCTGGGAAGAACTCTGTGGGTGCAGCGATGCAAGCAGAGCATGGTGCCTGTTTAAGAAAGGAGGGTAATTATCAGTTGAGAAAGCATCAACAAAGAACCAAACAACCCCTCCTCCTCCTTCCCTTTCTTCCATGGTTCACTCTTTCTTCAGCCCTGACTGTACCTCTTCCACAATTCACCCCTCAGCTTCCTGCTTCACCCCCCCCCCCCATCTCCCCACTCCCCCAACTTCTTACTCTGGACTCATTTTCAAGGACTCTACAAGTTGTTTTCAGATTATTAGTTTATTTGTGCAATATGTTGTCCTTTTGTACATTGTGTTAAAGTAGAGCTTTTCAAAAATTCTGTTTTTTTTGTTGTAAATGTCTGCAAGAAAATGCATCTCAAAGCAGCATATGGCAACATATGTACTTCGTGATAAGTTTACTTTAAACTTTTGGCTTCTGCCCCCTTCCTTTCCAGCCTGATGAAGGGTTACGGCCTGAAACGACTGTTCTATCCCAAGATATGTAGATCAGTAAATATGGAAATAACGGCCACTCAAAGTGGCGAAGAACCTTTTCCAAAATGAGGTAATGCATTTTGGAAAGTCAAACCAGCATTGAACATAGAATAGTACAGGAACAGGCCCTTTGGCCCTAAGTGGTGTGCCGAACTAGTTAGGCAGCAAGTCTAAAAAACCCCAAAAACTAATCCCTCCTACCTAAACAATGTCCATATTCCTCTGTCTTCCTCATACTGATGTGCCTATTGAAACCTCTCTTAAAATCCTCTGATGTATTTTTGCCTCTACCACCATACCGGACATCGATGACCCTTGAGTAAAAAACTTACCCCTCACATCCCCTTTGAACCTACCCCCTCTCACCTTCAGTGCATGCCCTCTGGCATTAGACATTTCAACCCTGGGTAAAAGATACTCCCTGTCCACCCTATCGATGCCGCTCATAATCTTAGAAACCTCGATCAGGTCTCCCCTCAGCCTCCGCCTCTCCAGAGAATGCAGCCCATGTTTGTCCAGCCTCTATGATACTGTAGCATAATGTAATGGGCATAAATATATCATGAATGGCAGTGATGCTTCACAAACAGACAAGCTCAACGCCTCTTATTCACGCTTTGAAAGAGAATAACACTACAGCCCCGCGAATCCCTGGAGCACCTGGTGACCCCATGATCTCTGTCTCAGAGGCCGACGTTTCAAGAGGGTAAACCCTCGCAAGGCAACAGGCCCCAATGGTGTACCTGGGAGGGCTCTGAAAACCTGTGCCAACCAATCGGCAGAGGAGTTCAAAGACATTTTCAATCTCTCATTGTTACAGTCAGGTGATCCCACCTGCTTCAAAAGGGCAACAATTATACCAGTGCCCAAGAGCAATGTGAGCTGCCATCACGACTACTGTCCAGTAGCACTCACATCTACAGTGATGAAATGCCTTGAGAGGTTGGTCATGGCTAGAAACAACTCCTGCCTCAACAAGGACCTGGACCCACTGCAGCTTGCCTATCGCCACAATAGGTCTACAGCGGATGCTCTTCAAGCAGTCTTGGATTACCTGGACAATACAAATGCCTATGTCAGGATGCTGTTTACTGACTACAGCTCAGCGTTTAACACCATCACTCCCACAGTCCTGATTGAAAAACTCCAGAACCTGGGCCTCTGTACCTCCCGCTGCAACTGGATCCTCGACTTCCTAACCAGAGACCACAATCTGTGCAGATCAGAAATAACATCTCCTCCTCGCTGACAATCAACACTGGCACACCTCAGGGGTGTGTGCTTAGCCCACTGCTCTACTCTCTCTACGCTTAATGACTGTGTGGCTAGGCACAGCTCAAATGCCATCTATAAATTAGCTGACAATACTTGCTTTGTTACATACACCTGTTAGGGTGCATTCTCCAATTACTTTATAAGATAACCGTAGCCTTCAGCCAGGAGCAGATGTCATCAGGTGGTTCCCAACCTTCACCTAGTGTTTCGACCCTCTCCAGTTGGTGGGCCGGCAGTGGTGGCCAAATCACTGCCCATCTACTCCTGGCTTCCAGCTTCCCTCCTCTCACCTACTCTAAATCCAACAAGAGGCTCTTTCTGTCTCTTCCCCCATCATTGTTGGCAGAATTTCAGAAGGTGACAAGAACACAAGATATATCAGCCAGTTGAGTGGTGTCGTAGCAACAACCTTGCACACGTCAGTAAGAACAAAGAACTGACTGTGGACTTCAGAAAAGGGTAAGACGAGGGAACACACACCAGTCTTTGTAGATGGATCAGGAGCAATTTCAAGTTCCTTGGTTACAATATCTCTGAGGATCTAACCTGGACCAACATATCGATGCAGCTACAAAGAAGGCACGACAGCAGCTATATTTCATTAGTGGTTAAGAGATTCGATATGTCACCCAAAACACTCAAAATTCTTCAAGTGTACCCTGGAGAGCATTCTAACTGGCTACACCCCCTCTGGTACATCACAACTACTGATATTGAGTTGGGGTTCACTTTAAGAGGCTAGTCTGACCTGATGACATAGTGACATGATACCGTGCTTTATGTTCCATGTTTGGAGGAAAATAAAGGAGTTGTTACAGTTCGCAGTAAACTTAAAACTCCTCTACCATTTTATTTGTGAAAACCTACATTGGTGACCCCGACGCTCTAAGATGATTCCAGAGTTACTGAGTATGTCGGCCAGTGCAATCGCTCTGAAACTGCCAGTGTCGGGAGCAAAATGCTGACTCTTGGTTTGTACAAGCCGAGGCCAAGCTTGCGCTGCGAGAAATCTCTGCGTACAACACCAGCTATTACTGCATCGCTCAGTAGTTCCACAGTCGGCTCGAACACCATCCCCGAACGCAAAGAACATCAATCGCTGAAAACTCACCTTTTACAGACTTTAGACTATTGGAGTCTGAGCACACCAAACAGCTGGTCTTGGCAAAGCTCGGCCTTTGGAGCGAATGAACCACATGATCTCCCTTGGCAAATCACCATCCCCGTCTTAGTTTAAAGAGCTCTTCTTGCAAAAAATGCCTGATCAAGTTGACATAGCCTTCGCTAACGCACCTGTGAAGGACTATAGGGAGCTTGCTAAAATGGCTGATTTAGAATAACACTCAGATAGTGGTGCACAATTCTCCCTCCTTTCCCTGCCTCAGTAACCCAGTCAGCAGGGCCTCGAACACAAGCACGCCCCCGGTTGCAGACGACACTGGGTCTGCACTTTCACCACAATCATTTTGAAGTGCTGATCACCCTGAAGCTTTGACAGTGCCAGCACCTCAATACATTAGAGGCCTACACAGTGAGCTCCAGCTGTGAGTGTCATCTACCGCTCATCACGGACACCCTTTCAGGGCGATGCTTCCTGTGTGACACGGGAGCTCAAGTGAGTGTGCTGCCAGCGCCGCCAGCGCCGCCTATTGAACAGAAGACAAATAGTGGTGGAACCGCTGGAGGCCGCCAACGGAACAGCGGGATGATGGTGACGCTCTGCTTCAGTGGCTGACGATACACACCTGGCCAATGTAGCTCGACCTCTGCTCATTGCAGATTGCCTGTGTGCCCAAGGCCTATTAGTCGATCTTAAGAATGCCGGCTTATGGATGTAAACAACTTTGGGTCGATATCCTGCTCCCCCAGTAAGTTCCCCACGACTCTGTTAAGCACGTGTAGTTGCGTTTTACTCAACCACTGGGCGAAATCTCAAATCTCACCAAGCTCACATTCTCAACTGCAGTTACAAAACACGCGGTCCAGCCCATTTCCACAACTGGCCCACCAGTCCGCGCCCATGAACTTAGACCGGACCCAGAAAAGCTGGTAATCAGGATGGCTGCGTTTGCCAACAAGAAAAGACTTGGCATTGTACACAAGTTGAATAGTCCCTGGCCTTCGCCCCTCCACATGGTCCCCAAGTCTGATGCCAGTTGCCGCCCATGTGGCAATTACAGACACCTTTACAAGGTCACCACCCCCAATCATTACCCAGTCCCACACGTCCAAGACTTATCAGCACATTTCTCCAGAAAGTTAATTTTTTCTAAAGTTAGTCATAGTCATACTTTATTAATCCTGGGGGAAATTGGTTTTCGTTACAGTTGCTCCATAAATAATAAGCAGTAATAGAACTATAAATAGTTAAATAGTAATATGTAAATTATGTCAGTAAATCCCAGGGGAAATTATGAAATAAGTCCAGGACCAGCCTATTGGCTCAGGGTGTCTGACCCTCCAAGGGAGGAGTTGTAAAGTTTGATGACCACAGGCAGGAATGACTTCCTATGACGCTCTGTGTTGCATCTCGGTGGAATGAGTCTCTGGCTGAATGTACTCCTGTGCCCACCCAGTACATTATGTAGTGGATGGGAGACATTGACCAAGATGGCATGCAACTTGGACAGCATCCTCTTTTCAAACACCACCGTGAGAGAGTCCAGTTCCATCCCCACAACATCACTGGCCTTACGAATGAGTTTGTTGATTCTGTTGGTGTCTGCTACCCTCAGCCTGCTGCCTCAGCACACAACAGCAAACATGATAGCACTGGCCATCACAGACTTGTAGAACATCCTCAGCATCGTCCGGCAGATGTTAAAGGACCTCAGTCTCTTCAGGAAATAGAGACGGCTCTGACCCTTCTTGTAGACAGCCTCAGTGTTCTTTGACCAGTCCAGTTTATTGTCAATTCGTATCCCCAGGTATTTCTAAACACCCACCATGTCCATACTGACCCCCTGGATGGAAACAGGGGTCACCAGTACCTTAGCTCTCCTCAGGTCTACCACCAGCTCCTTAGACTTTTTCACATTAAGCTGCAGATAATTCTGCTCACACCATGTGATAAAGTTTCCTACCGTAGCCCTGTACTCAGCCTCATCTCCCTTGCTGATGCATCCGACTATGGCAGAGTCATCCGAAAACTTCTGAAGATGACAAGACTCTGTGCAGTAGTTGAAGTCCGAGGTGTAAATGGTGAAGAGAAAGGGAGACAAGACAGTCCCCCATGGAGCCCCAGTGCTGCTGATCACTCTGTCGGACACACAGTGTTGCAAGCACACGTACTGTGGTCTGCCAGTCAGGTAATCAAGAATCCATGATACCAGGGGAGCATCCACCTGCATCGCTGTCAGCTTCTCCCCCAGCAGAGCAGGGCGGATGGTGTTGAATGCACTGGAGAAGTCAAAAAACATGACCCTCACAGTGCTTGCTGGCTTGTCCAGCTGGGCGTAGACACGGTTCAGCAGTTTTGCTTTGTTGACTTTGTTAGGGGCGAACGTCAGATGCCTGTGTGGTTGCAGGACTTTCCCAAAACAGCTGTGATAACTGTGTTTGGCCTGAGTTTCAGTTTGGGTTGCAAAATGGACCATAGATTTTCCAATGGCTGATGGACTGTGCATTAAAGACTTGGATTTTCTTTTTGTTTTCCTGGATGACATACTTGTTACCAGTGCATTCTAATCTGAACATGTATCGCATCTCTGTACACCTTAAGCACTTAAGCCAACACAGGGTGATTATTAACCCTGCTAAATGCCAGTTCGGGTTGTCAACCACTGGCATTTTTGGACATCATATCCCCACAGAAGGTGCAAAGCCCTTCCCATCAAAAGTCGTCGTTATGGATTTCCCATCATTCCGCACTACAAAAAAAAATTACAAGAGTTTTTAGGTATGGTGAAGTTCTACCACCCGTTTCGTTGACCACAAACCCTTGTGCACACGATGGCCAAAATATCAGACCCTTGGTCTGTATGGCAGTAACACCACCTGGCCTACATGTCAGAGTTCACGACTGATATACAACATATCAAGGGGGAAAATAATGCTGTGGCTGATTGCCTCTCACGGCCAGCCATTGAGACCATGCACACAGGGGTTGAATATGCCTGCATGGCAGCCGACCAAGCTGCTGACCCAGAGGTCCAGGCTCATGGAGCAGCAGTCATAGGCCTGTGGTTGGCTGACATTAAGTTTGTTGAAGCTGGGGTTTCTCTCCCATGTAATGTCTCAATCAGTCGCCATCGCCCCATAATGCCCGCAAACTGGAGGCAGACTGTTTTTAACTCCATTCATGCATTCGACCACTAAAGTTTGTGTGGCACAGCCTTAGAAAGGACTTGCGTGATCGGACTGCAGCCTGTGTTTGAGTGCCAGCAGGCGAAATTAACTGTCGTGTTCAGGCACCGCTTGGCACATATTGAGATCCCTGAGCAACGAGTTAACCGTTGTCAATGTAGACCTTGTTGGTCCCCCTCCCTTCTCCCGCGGTTTCACACTCCACCTTACCACAGTGGACTGAACCACCAGGCGGCCAGAGGAATGGTGACAACTGCAGATGTGGCCTCAGGCATTCAGCAGCATCTGGGCTGCTCGGTTTGGCACCCTATCTGATATTTCCTCTGACCACAATCTCCAATTCACATCAGACCTCTGGGCTCCTTAAAGGCTGCTCTGAGGGTATCCCTGACGAATGAGTGTTGGCATAATCATCTCCTGTGGGTCTGCGAGGGCTTCAGAACGGCTCCAAAAAAGGGCCTGCAGTCGTCTGTGGCTGAAATGGTAAATGGGGAGACATTACGAGTGCCAGGTGATTTTATTCCTGACAGCACGATTTCCCATCGGCTGCTTAACCACATTCTGCCCTCCTCAGTAAGTTCAATTCCTTTGCACCTATTCCTACCTCCCATCATGGTGCAGAGCACTCTTGGGTTCCTGTTGACGTACATTCCACCTCATTAGTTTTCATCCGCCATGACACACACCACCATCCCCTTAGGCCTCCTTACAATAGCCCGTTCCACACTTTGGAATGGAGAGAAAAAAAAGAGTCTTGTCATAGTTTTGAGGGGTAAACCAGATGTATTTTGATAGATCACCTTAAACCAGCCCACCAAGATTTGGAGTATTTCACTGCCATCCCTCGTGTCACCACTTGACCATAATGGACGAGCCAGAGGCCTCTGCTGTTCCTCCACCCATGAAGCACAGGACCCGAGAGGGGTAGCTCATTGAGCTCCGGACAGGGTCACAATGCCGGTTTTAGCGAATTCTGGGGAGGCTGAGTAGGGTAAAGTAATGGGTGGAAATGTACATAATTCAAAGCCACCAACATTCAGTTGGGGTCACTTTAAGAGGCTGGTCTGACATGATGACAAAGTTATTTTACTGCACTTTATGTTCTTTGTTTGATTGACAATAAAGGAGTTGTTACGGTTTCCCTTAAACGTAAAACGCCCCTGCCATTTTATTTGCAAAAACCCACAATAGCATGTCTTCCAAACCAGGCAGCATCCTGGTAAACCTCTTCTGAACCCTCTCCAAAGCTTCAACATCCTTCCTGTAGTGGGATGACCAGAACTGTATGCAATACTCCAGATGTGGCCTACCAGAGTTTTATAAAGTTACAAACATAACCCCTTGACTTTTGAACTCAATGCCTTGACTAATAAAAGCAAGCATCCCCTAGGACTTATACAAGAGTGGTGGGACACTAGGGCATATAATGGAACAGAGACAGAGAGTTCAGAATACTTGCATAGTTCATTGAAAGCAGCATCACAGTTAAATAGGTTGGTGAAAAAGGCTCTTAGGATGCTGATCTTCATCAGTCAGGGTATTGAGCACAGATGTTGGGACTTCATGTTGCAGTTGTATATGTCATTGGTGAGGCTGCATTTGAGGTACTACTGTTTGGTCAGTCTGTCAGAAGACGAAGTTAATCTAGAAAGAGGGCAAAAACATCTTACACGGTTGTTGTTTACGACAAGAGGTCCTGAATTGTGGACAGTGGTTGACAGGGCTAGATCTTTATTTTTTGGGTAACCGGAGAACAACAAACTTATAAATATGCTCACAGAATCGCCTATGTTGCTGGGCAAAGCTCCCCGAGTCAGATTGTCCAATCAAGTTCATCCTGAATCAAAGTGTTACACGGTGTGTAGCACTGAGCAGAATTCACCATTAGGGCAGATAGGACACTGTTTATTTAACTCATTTTATAACCGTTCCGATTTCCATAACCACACCGAGCACATTTATTATTTATTGAGATACAGTGTGGAATATCTTCTGGCCCTTTGAGCCGCACCACCCAGCAATTCCGCATCTCCCCCCCCTCCCCCCATTTTACCCTAGCCTAATCACGGGACAACTTACAATGACCAATTAACCTACTAACCGGAACATCTTCAGACTGTGGGAGGAACCAGCAGCACCCAGAGGAAAACCGTGTGGTCAAGGGGAGAATATACAAACTCCTGAAAGGCAGTGGCGGGAATTGAACCTGGGTCGCTGGTACTGTAAAGCGCTGCGCTGCCCACTACGCTACCCTGCTGCCCAATGCCACATGAAATTCCAGGTAAACAAAAACTTTCACGCTCACCAGTTGTAGATGATTTGCAATTATGTAAGAGTTGCACAATTCTTGATTTTTTCCCAAATAACCAGTGAATGTGTTGTTTCATGAATCCTTAATTAAGGAGTAATTAAGATTATTGTTTTACAATGAGGTGTTATCAGAGTCAAAGTAAAGTTGTGTATATTTCACAACATACTACCTTCAGATTTATTTTCTTAGACATTTACAAGAAAATAATGAAATACCTTAAGACCACAAGATATAGCAGCAGAATTAGGCCATTTGGCCCATCGAGTCTGCTCTGCCATTTCATCATGGCTGATCCAAGTTTCCTCTCAGCCCAAATCTCCTGCCCACTCCCATGTCACTTCGTGCTCTGACCAGTCAAGAATTTATCAACCTCTGCTTTAAATATACATAAAGATTTGCCCTTCACAGCTGACTGTGGCAAAGAATTCCAGATTCAACACCCTCTGGCTGAATAAATTCCTCCTCATCTCCATTCTAAAAGGACAGCCCTCTATTCTGAGGCTGTGTCCTCTGGTCTCAGACTCTCCCTCCACAGGAAACATCCTCTCCACATCCACTCCATCCAGGCCTTTCACCATTCGATAGGTTTCAATGAGGCCACCCCTCATTCTTCTGAATTCCAGTGAATACAGACACAGAGCCATCAAACACTCTTCATATGATGAGCCATTCAATCCTGGAATCATTTTCGTGAACCTCCTCTGAACCCTCTCCAGTTTCATCACATCCTTTTGGAGATAAGGAGCCCAAAGCTGCTCACAATACTTTAAGTGAGGCCTCAGCAGTGTTTTATAAAGTATCAACATTACGCCCTTGTTTTTATATTCCAGTCCTCTTGAAATGAATGCTAACATTGCATTTGCCTTCCTCACCACAGACTCAACCTGCAAATTAACCTTTAGGGAATTCTGCACAAGGACTCCCAAGTCCCTTTGTGCCTCAGATTTTTGTATTTTCTCTCCTTTTAGAAAATAGTCTAGCCTTTCATTTTTTCTACCAATATGCATGGCCATTCACTTCCCCACACTGTATTCTGTCTGCCACTTTTTTGCCTATTCTCCTAATCTGTCAGTCCTTCTGTAGCCTATTTCCTCAAAACTACCTGCCCCTCCACCTATCCTCATATCGTCTGCAAACTTTGCAACAAAGCCATCAATTCCATCATCCAAATCATGAACTTATAATGTAAAAGAGTCAGTCCCAATACAGACCCCTGTGGAACACCACTAGTCACCGTTACCCAGCCAGAAAAGGATTCCTTTCTTCCCACTGTCTCCTGTAAATCAGCAACTACTTCATCCATTCTAGAATCTCTCCTGTAATACCATGGGCTCATAGTTTGTTAAGCAGCCTCATATGTGGTACCTTGTCAAAGGCCTTCTGAAAATCCAACAACAACATCAACTGATTCTTCTTTGTCTATCCTGCTTGTTATTTCTTCAAAGAATTCCAACAGATTTGTCAAGGAAGATTTTCCCTTGAAGAAGTCATGCTGACTACAGCCTATTTTATCATGAGCCTCCAAGTACCCTGAGACCTCATCCTTAACAATCGACTCCAACACCTTCCCAACCACTGAGGTCAGACTAACTGACCTATAATTTCCTTCTTCTGCCTCTCTCCCTTCTTGAAGAGTGGAGTAATATTTGGAACTTTCTCGTCTTCTAGAACCATTCCAGAATCTGGCGATTCTTGAAAGATCATTACAAATGCCTCTACAATCTTTTCAGCCGCCTCTTTCAAAACCCTGGGGCATACACCTTCTGGTCCGGGTGACTTATCCACCTGCAGACCTTTCAATTTCCCAAGAACCTCTTCTCTAGTGATGGTAGCTTCACACACTTCGTGACCTTGACACGGAACTTCCACCATACTGCTAGTGTCTTCCACAGTGAAGACTGATGCAAAATACTTACTTCATTCACCCACCATTTCCTTGTCCCCCATTAGTACCTCTCCAGCATCGTTTTCTGGCAGGCCAGTATCCATTCTTGCCTCTCTTTCACACTCTGTATCTGAAGAAACTTTTGGTATCCTCTTTAATATTACTGGCTAGCCTACTTTCATATTCCACCTTCACCTTTTTTAAACAACTTTTTAGATGCCTTTTGTTGGTTTTTAAAAGCTTCCCAACCCTCTAACTTCCCACTATTTTTTGCTCTATTATATGCCCTCTCTTTGGCTTTTATGTTGGTTTGGACTTCTCATCAGCCACAGCTATCATTTTGCCTTTAGAATACTTTTGAAGACCAGTGCGTCTTCAGAGCAGGTCAGTGGATATGATTAAATATTCCCATTTCAGGCAGCTACAGCTGAACCACAACTGCATCCAAGGTCTGTACGTTTAGTGAAGATGTTTTAATATGATTGAACAATCTATTGCTGGTTAAAATTGATGGAAGTAATGCCGATGGTGGCTGTACTTCTTGTAGGAAATGGGATTGTTGCTCGGGACTACAAGTATATTCTAAAAAGAAACAAGGTTTTCAACTCCCAATAAATAAAACTGACGATCTCCAAGCTAGCGTGCTGTATCAGAGACATGTTAGGCTAGCATGCGTCCTCTGCATCACGGAATCCTGGTTAACCCCTCCGTACTGGACAGTGACTCAGATCGATGGGTTCACTATACAGTCAGGATAGGACCTGTCAAGTCCCTCAAAAGCAGAGGTGACGGTGTATGGCTCATTATCAACCCCTATTTGCGCACAAAAGTACCAGTGATTTCCCAATTTAGCTCACCAGACTTGGAATATTTAGCAATTAAGTGCCATCCCTTTTACCAGCCACAGGAGGTTTCTGCGATCATTTTGGTAGCAGTGTACGTTCCACCTCAGGCCAATGTCAAACAGGCTCTGGATGACCTGAGCAATGGGATCAACACACACAGAACCGCACGCCCTGACACCTTCACTATCATTTTGGGGGATTTTAACCAGGCCAGCCTGAAAAAAAAATCACTAAATAATTACCATCAACAAATCACCTGTTGTACCAGAGGAAATAACACGCTGGACCACTGTTACACCACCATCAAGAGCACTTACCGTGCTATTCCCCACCCACACTTTGGAAAGTGTGCCCACCTGGCTGTACTTTTACTCCCTGAGTATAGGCAGAGACTGAAGACTGCAGCACCAGTAGTGAGGACCAAGAAGGTATGGACAAGGGAAGCACAGGACTGCTTTGAATTGGTGGAACTGGGCTGTATTCAGGGATTCATCTTCGAATCTGGATGAGTATGCCGTAGTTGTTACCAACTCCATTAAAACCTGTGTGGATGAGTGTGTGCCCACGAAAACTTGCTGTACATTCCCAAACCAAAAGCTGTGGATGAACCAGGAGGTTCGACGTCTGCGGAGGGCTAGATCTATGGCATTTAAGTCTGGCGACCCAGGTCTGTGTAAGAAAGCCAGGTGTGACTTGCAGAGGGCTATTTCAAGAGCAAAGAAACAATTCCGAGCAAGGTTGGAGGCAAGTTCGGATGCACGTCAACTCTGACAGGGTTCACAGGGCACTATTTCCTACAAAGCAAAACAAAATAGCAATGAATGGCAGCGATGCTTCACTACCAGATGAACTCAACGCCTTCTATGCCCGCTTTGAAAGCGAGAATACAACCACAGCTGTGAAGATCCCTGCTGCACCTGATGACCCCGTGATCGCTGTCTCAGAGACCAATATTAGGCTGTCTTTCAGGAGTGAACCCTCGCAAGGCAGCAGGTCCCGGTGGAGTACCTGGTAAGGCCAACCAACTGGCGAAAGTGTTCAAAGACATTTTCAACCTCTCAGTGCTACGGTCAGAATTTCCACCTGCTTCAAAAGGGCAACAATCATACCAGTGCCTAAGAAGAGTAGTGTGGGCTGCCTTAATGACTATCATCCAGTAGCACTCACATCTACAGTGATGAAATGCCTTGAGAGGTAGGTCATGGCTCGACTGAACTCCTGCCTCAGCAAGGACCTGGACCCACTGCAATTTGCCTATTGCCACAATAGGTCAACAGCAGATGCAATCCTAATGGCTCTTCACACTGCTTGAAATCACCTGGACAATACAAACACCTATGTCAGGATGCTGTACATTGTCTATAGCTCAGCATTTAATACCATCATTCCTCCAGTCCTGATTAATAAGCTACAGAACCTGGGCCTCTGTACCTCCCTCTGCAACTGGATCCTCGACTCTGTAACCAGAAGACCACAGTCCGTGCGAGTCGGTAAGAGTATCTCCTGACGCTCAATACTGGCACAACTCAGGGGCGTGTGCTTAGCCTACTGTTTTACTCTCTCTATACCCATGACTGTGTGTCTAGGCACAGCCCAAATGTCATCTATAAATTTGCTGACAATTGTTGGCAGAATCTCAGATGGAGATAAGAGGGCGTACAGGAGTGAGATACACCAGCTAGCTAAGTTGTGTCACAGCAACCACTCAATGTCAGTAAGACCGAAGAGCTGATTGTGGGCTTCAGGAAGGGTGAGATGAAGGAACACACACCAGTCCTCATCGAGGGATCACAAGTGGAGAGAGTGAGTTCCTGGGTGTCAAGATCTCTGAGGATCTAACCCGGTCCCAACATATCGATGCAGCTATAAAGAAGGCAAGACAGCAGCTATATTTCATTAGGAGTTTGAGGAGATTTGGTTTGTCACCTAAAACATGTTGCATTACTGTCTGGTATGGGGTGGGAGATAATGCACAGGACTGTAAGAAAATAAAGAAAGTTGTAAAATTAGTCAGCTCCATCTTGGGTACTAGCCTCCATAGTATCCAAGATGTCTTCAAGGAGCAGTGCCACAAAAAGGAGGCGTCCGTTATTAATGACCCCCATCACCCAGGACACACCCTCTTCTCATTATTACCATCAGGTAGGAGGAACAGAAGCCAAAAGGCACACACTCAACAGTTCAGGAACAGCTTCTTCCCCTCTATCATCCCATTCCTAAATGAACAATGAACACTACCTCACTTTTAAAAAAATATTATTTCTGCTTTTGCATTGCTTTTAATTTAACTAGTTAATATACATTAACAGTGCCTATAAAAGTATTCACCCCCTTGGAAGTTTTTATGTTTTATTGTTTTACATCATTGAATCACAGTGGATTTAATTTGGCTTTTTTGACACTGATCAACAGAAAGACTTTCATGTTAAAGTGAAAACAGATCTCTACAAGGTGATCTAAATAACTAAATGACAATAAAAGAGGACTGCGTGTCCTTATAATCTAATCTAAATTAATCACAAATCTAAAACACAAAATAATCGATTGCACAAGTTTTCACCCCCTTTAATGTAACACTCCAAATCATCACTGGTGCAGCCAATTGGTTTTAGAAGTCATGGAATTAGTTAAATGGAGATTACCCGCGTGCAGTCAAGGTGTTTCTATTGTTTGTAGTAAAAATACACCTGAATCTGGAAGGTCCAATGGCTGGTGAGTCAGTATCCCTGCAAAAACTACACCATGAAGACGAAAGAACACTCCAAACAACTCCACAAAAAGGTTATTGAAAGCATGCAAGTCAGGAGATGGATACAAGAAAATTTCCAAGTCACTGACTATCCCTTGGAGAACAGTTAAGTCATCCATCAAGGAATGGAAAGAATGAATATGGCACAGCTGTAAATCTGACCAGAGCAGGCCATCCTCAAAAGCTGAGTGACCATGCAAGAAGGGGATTAGTGAGGGAGACCACTAAGAGATCCATGACAACTCTAGAGGGGTTACAAGCTTCAGCGTCTGAGATGGGAGAGACTGCACATACAGTAACTATTGCCCGAGTACTTCCCTAGTCTCAGCTTATGGGACAGCAGCAAAGACAAAGCCACTGTTGAAAAAAACTCACTTGAGATCTCAGCTAGAGTTTGCCAAAAGGCATCTGGGAGACAGTGAAGTCGGCTGGAAGAAGGTTCCATGGTTTGATGAAACCAAGATTGAGCTTTTTGGCCATCAGACCAAACGCTGTTTGACGTAAGCCCAACACTGCAACATCATCAAAAACACATCATCCCTACCGTGAAGCGTGGTGGTGGCTGCATCATATTGTGGGGATGCTCCACTGCAGCAGGCCCTGGACGGCTTGTGAAGGTAAAGGATAAAATGAATGCAGCAAAATACAGGGAAATCCTGCAGGAAAATCTGATGCAGTCTGCAAGAGAACCATGACTTGGGAGAAGATTTATTTACCAGCAAGACAACGACCCCAAGCATAAAGCCAAAGCTACACAGAAATGGCTTAAAAGCAACATTAATATCCCGGAATGGCCAAGTCAGAGTCCAGACCTCAATCCAATTGAGAATTTGTGGCTGGACTTGAAAACGGCTGTTCACTCACAATCCCCATGCAATGTGACAGAGCTTGAGCAATTTTGTAAAGAAGAATGGGGAAAAATTGTAGTGTCCAGCTGTGCAAAGCTGATAACAGACTCAAGGCTCTAATTTTGGAGAAGAGAATTTATAAGCCGTGTCTCCCCTCTCTTATCATGGGAAATATGAGATCGCTGGGGAATAAAATGGACGCTTTGTCAGGAGTCAGAGAACATTTCGGGAGAGCAGTGTCATGTGCTTCACTGAGACGTGGCTGCACGAGGACATACCCAATCAAAGCGTTTCCATAGAGGGCTTCCGGACTGTTCGAGCTGACCGGAATTACACGGAGAGCGGTAAGCGTAAAGGAGAGGGGCTGGCGGTTCTGGTAAATAGTAGATGGTGCAATCCTGGGCATATTACAATCAAGGAACGTGTTTGTAGCCCGGATATTGAACTTTTTGCTGCTGGACTCTAGCCATATTATTTGCCAAGGGAAATCTCACATGCAATTGTGGTTGTTGTATACATCCCTCCCTCTGCCAACCCGACATCGGCGTGTAACATCACTTACACCGTCATAGCCAGACTACAAACCCAGCACCCGAGTGCCCTCATAACCATCTCGGGTGACTTCAACCGTGTTACCATGGCAAGAACACTGCCCAACTTCACGCAGTATTGAGCTGTACAACCAGAGGGGAAAGGACTCTGGACTTGATGTACGCTAACGTTAAGGATGCATACAGCTCCTCTCCCCTCCCCCCACTGGGAAGGTCAGATTACAACCTGGTGCATCTAAAACCCTGCTACGTGCCTCTGGTGAAGAGTAAACCTGCAACCTCGAGGACAGTGAGAAAATGGTCAGAGGAGGCTTATGAGGCGCTCCAGGGTTGTTTTGAGGTGACAGACTGGCAGGCACTCTGTGAGCCACATGGAGAGGATATTGATGGGCTCACAGAGTGCATCACTGATTACATCAATTTCTGTGTGGCCTGCAATGTTCTGACAAGAACTGTCGTTTGTTATTCAAATAACAAGCCATGGGTGACAAAGGATATTAAGGACATCCTGAACACTAAAAAGAGGGCGTTTAGAGATGGAAATAGGGAGGAGCTGAGGGCAATACAGAGGGACCTGAAAGCCAGGATCAGGGAGGCTAAAGACAGGTACAGGAGGAAGCTTGAGTGGAAACTCCAGCAGAACAACATGAGAGAGGTCTGGAGGGGGATGACGACCATCACTGGGTTCCGGCAAACTAGCAACAGAGGAACGGAAGGCAGTGTGGACAGGGCCAACGAACTTAACCTGTTCTTTAACAGATTTGACAGTGTGGCCCCTGCCCATCCCACACATGAGCCATCTGTTGTCGGCCCCCAACCAACACATATTCCACTCTCCCCTCCTACCCCTCCTCACAGTCCCCCACCCTGCTCTCATGACTATACCCCTTTCCCACACGAAACCACCACGATGGGCTTCACAGCTGAACAGGTGAGAAGACAGCTGAAAAGTCTCAACCCAAGCAAGGCTGCAGGACCAGATGGTGTCAGTACCAGGGTGCTCAAAGCCTGTGCCCCTCAGCTATGTGGAGTACTTTGCCATGTATTCAACATGAGCCTGAGGCTCCAGAGGGTTCCTGTATTGTGGAAGACGTCCTGCCTCATCCCAGTACCAAAGACGCCGCGACCCAGCGGCCTCAATGACTACAGACCGGTGGCATTGACCTCCCACATCATGAAGACCCTGGAGAGACTTGTTCTGGAGCTGCTCCGGCCTATGGTCAGGCCACACTTAGATCCCCTCCAGTTCACCTACCAGCCCCAACTAGGAGTTGAGGATGCCATCATCTTCCTGCTGAACCGTGTCTACGCACCTGGACAAGCCAGCAAGCACTGTGAGGGTCATGTTTTTTGACTTCTCCAGTGCGTTCAACACCATCCGCCCTGCTCTGCTGGGGGAGAAGCTGACAGCGATGCAGGTGGATGCTTCCCTGGTATCATGGATTCTTGATTACCTGACTGGCAGACCACAGTACGTGTGCTTGCAACACTGTGTGTCCGACAGAGTGATCAGCAGCACTGGGGCTCCACGGGGGACTGTCTTGTCTCCCTTTCTCTTCACCATTTACACCTCGGACTTCAACTACTGTACAGAGTCTTGTCATCTTCAGAAGTTTTCGGATGACTCTGCCATAGTTGGATGCATCAGCAAGGGAGATGAGGCTGAGTACAGGGCTACGGTAGGAAACTTTGTCACATGGTGTGAGCAGAATTATCTGCAGCTTAATGTGAAAAAGTCTAAGGAGCTGGTGGTAGACCTGAGGAGAGCTAAGGTACTGGTGACCCCTGTTTCCATCCAGGGGGTCAGTGTGGACATGGTGGAGGATTACAAATACCTGGGAATACGAATTGACAATAAACTGGACTGGTCAAAGAACACTGAGGCTGTCTACAAGAAGGGTCAGAGCCGTCTCCAGTTTCTGAGGGGACTGAGGTCCTTTAACATCTGCCGGACGATGCTGAGGATGTCCTATGAGTCTGTGGTGGCCAGTGCTATCATGTTTGCTGTTGTGTGCTGGGACAGCAGGCTGAGGGTGGCAGACATCAACAGAATCAACAAACTCATTCATAAGGCCAGTGATGTTATGGGGATGGAACAGGACTCTCTCACGGTGGTGTCTGAAAAGAGGATGCTGTCCAAGTTGCATGCCATCTTGGTCAATGTCTCCCATCCACTACATAATGTATTGGGTGGGCACAGGAGTACATTCAGCCAGAGACTCATTCCACCGAGATGCAACACTGAGCGTCATAGGAAGTCATTCCTGCCTGTGGCCATCAAACTTTACAACTCCTCCCTTGGAAAGTCAGACACCCTGAGCCAATGGGCTGGTCCTGGACTTATTTCATAATTTACTGGCATAATTTACATATTACTATTTAACTATTTATGGTTCTATTACTATTTATTATTTATGGAGCAACTGTAATGAAAACCAGTTTCCCCTGGGATTAATAAAGTATGACTATAACTAATTGCTGCCAAAGGTGCATCTACTAAATACTGTCTTGAAGGGGCAACCAATTATTTTGTGTTTAATAATTGTAATAAATTTGAACTAATTTGTAGAAACTTGTTTTCACTTTGACACAAAAGAGTCTTTTCTGTTGATCAGTGTTGAAAAAGCCAAATTAAATCCACTGTGATTCAACATAGTAAACCGATAAAACATGAAAACTTCTGGGGGGGGGGGAGGGCGGGGGTGAATACTTTTTATAGGCACTGTATATTACTGTAATTGATCTCTTCTATATTATCCTGTATTGCATTGTACTGCTGCGTCAACTTAACAAATTTCACAATATATGCCAGTGATATTAAACCTGATACTGATTCCTCTTTCCTCTTAGGGATGTATATATCCTACACCTTATGAATTGCTTCCAGAAATTCCAGCCATTGCTGTGCTACCATCATCATTGCTAGTATTCTTTTCCAATCAATTTTGGTCAACTCCGCTCTCGTGCCTCTGTAATTCCCTTTACTCCATTGTGATCCTGATATCAGGCTTTAGCTTCTCCTTCTCAACTTCCAGCGTGAACTTAATCATATTATGATCACCTGCCCCCAAGGGTTCCTTTACCTTAAGCTCTCTACTCAATTCCAGTTCACTGCACGACACCCAATCCAGAATAGCTGATCCCCTGGTGGGTTCAATCATGAGCTGCTCTACAAATCCCACCTCTTAGGCATTCTATAAATTGCCCCCCCTTGGAATCCTTCACCAATCTGCTTTTCCCAATCTAACTGCATATTGAAATTCCCCCATAATTATTGTAACATTGCCCTTTTGGCATGCATTTTCTATCTCCCATTGTAATATGTAGGCCACATCCTCATTACTGTTTGGATGTCTGTATACAGCTCCCATCAGGGACTTTTTACCCTTGCAGTTCCTTAGCTCTATCCACAATGACACAACATCTCTTTCTAATGATTTGATTTAATTTCATTACCACCAACAGAGCAACACTGCTCCCTCTGCCTTCCTGTCTGTCCTTTCAATACAGCGTGTATCCTTGGACATTAAGATCCCAGCTATAATCTTCTTTCAGCCGTGATTCAGTGATGCCTACATCATACCCACCGATCTGCACCTGTGCTATAAGTTCATCTACCTTATTCCGCATACTGCGTGCATTCAGATACAACACTTTCAGTCCTGTATTCACCCTTTTCAGTTTTGTCTGCCTTTTATGTTGCAACTTATCCTGTTGACTGTAAATTTGCCCTATTGTCAGTCTCTCCTTGCCCGGGGTCTCATTACACACTACCTCTGTTTGTAAACCAACTACCTCATCTTCAGCACTTTCACTCTGGTTCCCATCCCATCAAACTAGTTTAAACCCACCCAAACAACTCTAGCCAATCTGCCCACAACGATATTGGACCGCCCTGGGTCAGGTGTAACCCGTCTCTTTAGAATAGGTCATACCTTCATAGAACATAAAATAGTACAGCACAGTACAGGCCCTTCGGCCCACAATGTTGTGCTGACCCTCAAACCCTGCCTTCCAGATAAGCCCTCACCTTAAATTCCTCCATATACCTGTCTAGTAGTCTCTTAAACTTCACTAGTGTATCTGCCTCCACCACTGACTCAGGCAGTGCATTCCACACACCAACCACTCTCTGAGTAAAAAAACCTTCCTCTAATATCCCCTTTGAACTTCTCACCCCTTACCTTAAAGCCATGTCCTCTTGTATTGAGCAGTGGTGCCCTGGGGAAGAGGCGCTGGCTATCCACTTTATCTATTCCTCTTATTATCTTGTACACCTCTATCATGTCTCCTCTCATCATCCTTCTCTCCAAAGAGTAAAGCCCTAGCTCCCTTAATCTCTGATCATAATGCATACACTCTAAACCAGGCAACATCCTGGTAAATCTCCTTTGTACCCTTTCCAATGCTTCCACATCCTTCCTATAGTGAGGCAACCAGAACTGGACACAGTACTCCAAGTGTGGCTTAAACAGAGTTTTATAGAGCTGCATCATTACATCGCAACTCTTAAACTCTATCCCTCGACTTATGAAAGCTAACACCCCATAAGCTTTCTTAACTACCCTATCCACCTGTGAGGCAACTTTCAGGGATCTGTGGACATGTGCCCCCAGATCCCTCTGCTCCTCCACACTACCAAGTATCCTGCCATTTACTTTGCACTCTGCCTTGGAGTTTGTCCTTCCAAAGTGTACCACCTCACACTTCTCTGGGTTGAACTCTATCTGCCACTTCTCAGCCCACTTTTGCATCCTATCAATGTCTCTCTGCAATCTTCAACAATCCTCTACACTATCTACAACACCACCAACCTTTGTGTTGTCTGCAAACTTGCCAACCCACCCTTCTAACCCCACATCCAGGTCGTTAATAAAAATCACGAAAAGTAGAGGTCCCAGAACAGATCCCTGTGGGACACCACTAGTCACAATCCTCCAATCCGAATGTACTCCCTCCACCACGACCCTCTGCCTTCTGCAGGCAAGCCAATTCTGAATCCACCTGGCCAAACTTCCCTGGATCCCAGAAGAGATCCCAATGATCCATAAATCTGAACCCCTGCCCCCTGTGCCAGTTCCTCAGCTGTGCGTTCACCTGCCAAATCATCCTATCCTTACCCTAACTGGCACATGGCATAGGCAGCAATCCAGAGATTACTACCCTGAAGGTCCTGTTTCTCAACTTTCTACCTAGCTCCCTAAAATCTCTCTTCAGCACCTCCTCACCTTGGGACATCTCTGATCCTGCCACCAGGGAAGCAACATACCATCCCGGTGTCTCTATTGTCCCCACAGACCTTGTCTCTGTTCCTCTATGGAATCTCCTATCACCACTGCAGCCGTCTTCCCCTCTCTGCCCTTCTGAGCCACAGCACCATTCTCGGTGCCAGAGACATGGTCCGTGCCCCCCCTCAATAGTATCTATTATTGAGGGGAACTGCCACAGGTGTACTCTGCACTGGTTGTGCATTCCCCCTCCTCCTGAATACAGCAACACTTATGAAAAACTACATACACATACAAAGACTACCTAACCAATGTGCATAAGATGACCAATGGTATAAATAATGAAGTGGTAAATAATTCTGATTCTGAAATAAATAACAGAAAACATAAATTGCAGAGTCCTTGTAGAGTCAGTTCAGGGTTGAAGTGAGTAAAGTTTCTCCGTGCAGTTTGCTGGTGTCATTGGCTGTTGCCTGAAAGGTGCTAGCTAAAGATCAACATCATTAACGCTAATCACAGCCCACCTTTACTCACCGGATTTCCCGTGCACTGGAACTTTCTACAACACAACGTTGCCCAGCCAAGGCAGCCGCGGGCAGGGCGGCGAATGGAGCCCGTGTACACCGGGGGGGAGAGCTGCCTGTCACGTGTAGCTCCGCGCGTTTTCTGTATCAGATAAAGTTTAAAAAATCCGCTTTTAGCACGTTGCAAACACGAGGAAATCAGCAGATGCTGGAATTTCAAGCAACACACTTTATCAAAGTTGCTGGTGAACGCAGCAGGCCAGGCAGCATCTCTAGGAAGAGGTACAGTGGACGTTTCGGGCAGAGACCCTTCGTCAGGACTAACTGAAAGAAGAGTTAGTAAGAGATTTGAAAGTGGGAGGGGGAGATCCAAGTGCACTCATTTTCTCTGAGAAGGAGGAGTTTGAGTAAATGATTAGATAATACATACTGTATCTAATTATATAATACGTACAGTATTGTATTATCTAACCTGTACGAGCGGGAGACTAGCCGATGAAAATACTGGGTTGCGCGATTTGTATAACAGTTTACTTCAACACAAATGAACGCAAGGGCAAAAGTAACAATTGCGACCGTCACAACATTCAAAAGGCCAAAACCAAGAAAAGGGTTAAGTGGGGTGGGATTACAAAACAAGTCTTTGTCTCTATTGTGCTTTGGATTCGAGTACACCCACAATAGCTTATTTATGAACTCGTTTCGGGATAAATAACAAATGTTTTTATTTTTGCTGTGGGGAGTTCATTGTGAGCATTGAGACGGGAGTTGGATTAGAAGCTCCCTGACCCAGCTAACTTGATGTAATTTTCCGGAGTGTCTGGCCGCTCTCGACACGAGTTAAATACACGCACCAGCAGGCAATCTGCTGGAGGAACGCCACGGGGGAAATGAACCGCTGGCGTTTCGGATCGGAAACCTGCACCAGCCCCACAGGTGCTGCTCGACCCGTTGAGTTCCTCCAGAAGCTCCTTCGCTGCTCCGGATTCCGTCATCTGGGGTCTCTCGTGTCTCCAAAGCCACGCTGCAGCCTGTTAGCAAGGAATGCAAACAACAGTGTTGGAAACCCTGGTCCAGCGAGGGTCCGCGTTGGGAGGGTGAGCCGAGAGCACCTACCTACCCGCCTGCATGCTCCGGCCTCTCGGGGGGCGGACACGTGCGCCAACCCAGTCCAGCAACAACCGGCGCGGCCCATCGGCGAACGTGGGGAGGGAGGAGGCTGTTAGTTATCCGTTACCCGGGGCAACTGCCGCCGTCCCCGGGTTGTAGGTTGCCTCCCCGCCGCTGGTATCCTTGCGCACGGGCGGAAGGGTTAGGACGGCGCACACGGCGCATGCGGGCGGAAGCCGGAGGGGTTTGGACGGCGCACACAGCGCACACGTGCTCTGCCGGTCGGCGGGGGGTGGGGAGGAATAGCAGGGACGGACATGGTGGAGGAGCCGAGATGACGGCCCGGGGAACGGCCAGCCGCTTCTTGCAGAGTGTTCTGCAGAACGGTGTGGGCAGATACATCTGCCAGCTGAAGAGGCTCAGCATCGTCTTCAGCGCGAGTGCTGCAGGCAGCAGAGGGGTCAGGTCAGTAGGCCGCGTCCCTTCAGGATCTCCGACACTTCCCACGCAATGAAGGTCAACCGTCTGTTTCTCTACGGACACTCCTGCCTTCTGGGTACCTGCAGCGTTTTGTGTGTCGCTCCTTCTCTTCCCTGCTTATTCGCTTACCTGCATAAATGCCCCTTAACTGTTGTTATTGTATGTGCTCCTATCACACACTGGGAAGGGGAGGGGGAGAAATATGTCTTGCACGTCTCCTTTAAGCTTTCCTCATTTCATCTTAAGTATATGCTTAAGGTGTGTAAAAAAAGGTCCGAAGGATCATTGGGGACCTGAGTCACCCCCAACCTTAAACTGTACCAGTTGCTACCATCTGGGAAACGATACCAGCTTCTTCCACCAGGCCATCAAACTGATTAATTCATGCTGACACAACTGTATTTCTATGTTACATTGACTATCCTGTTGCACATATTGTTTACTATAAATTGCACATTTAGACGGAGACGGAACGTAAAGATTTTTACTCATGTATATGAAGGATGTAAGTAATAAAGTCAATTCAATTCAATCCAATTCAGTATGCTCTCTAGTACTTGACATTTTCACCCTGAGGAAAAAGGCTATCATATTAACTTGAGTCGTGATGAAGGGTTTCGGCCCAAAACATCGACTGTTTACTTTTTTTTCATAGATGCTGTCTGGCCTGTTGTGTTCCTCCAGCATTTTATGTGTGTTACTATGATATTAACCCACGTTTGGCCCATGTTCTACACCTTTCTTATCCTTTTCAAATGTCTTTTAAATTTAATTGTACCCAACTCCTTCTCTTATGCCAGCTTGTTCCATATGCCTACCACCTTCTATATGGAAAATCACATCTGCCTTACAGAGGCAGAAAGTAGTCATGTTTAACTTTACACTAACTCAATTAAATCTCTAATTTTTGACTCCCCTATCCAGAGGAAAGGACAGTGGCCAGCGACACATGATTTTATAAGGCCTCCCCTCAGTTTCCTTCACGGGAGTTAAAAGCAGTCCCACTCTATCCAGTCCCTCCTTATACAGTACTTTGCAAAAGTCTTAGGCACATGTTTACAGTGGCGCTAGAAAGTTTGTGAACCCTGTAGAATTTTCTCTATTTCTGCATAAATATGACCTAAAAGGTGATCAAATCTTCATGCAAGTCCTAAAGCTAGATAGAGAACTCTATTAAATAACACAAAAATTATACTTGTTCATTTATTTATTGAGGGGAAAAAATCTGAGATATATATATATTCCAACAAATATATTTATTTGTTGGAAAAAGTATGTGAACCCTTTCTTTTGGTAACTGGTGTGACCCCCTTGTACAGCAATAACTTCAAACATTTCCAGCAATTGTTGATCAGTCCTTCGCATTGGTTTGGTGGAATTTTAGGCCATTACTCCTTATAAAACTGCTTCAACTCCTGGATGTTTGTGGGCTTTCCTGCACGAACTGCTTGAGTCAGGTCCTTCCACAACATTTCTATAGGATTAAGATCAGGGCTTTGACTCAGCCATTCTAAAACACTGATTTTCTTTTTAAACCATTCTGTTGTTGAATTACCCTTGTCTTTCAGATCATTGTCTTGTTGCATTATCCAACTTCTATTAAGCTTCAGGTGACAGCCTGCTACCCTGACATTCTCCTGTAAAATGTCATTATATAATTTTGAATTCATTGTTCCCTCCATGACCGCAAGCTGCCCAGGTCCTGAAGTAGCAAAGCAGCCCTAAACGATGATGCTTCTTCCACCATGCTTCGCAGTTGGAGTGAGGTTTTGGTGTAGGTGTGCAGTGCCCTTTCTCCTCCAAACATAGCAATGTGTGTTTCTGCCAAAAAGTTGAACTTTCGTCTCAGCTTTCTACAGAACATTGTCCCAGAAGCATTGTGGAACATCCAGATGGTCTTTTGCAAACGTGGGAAGTGCAGCAATTTTTTGTTTTTTGGCGAGCATTGGTTTCCTCCGTGATGTCCTTCCATGAACACCATTCTTGTTCATGTGTCCACTACAGAGACTTCAGCAAGTTCCAGAGATTTCTGCAGTAAAATGAACTCAGGCACACTTCCGTGATAACTTAGCAATAAAGTGTGCTGTGTGCAGTACTGCATGTGCAAGGGCTTATTTCGGATCTGCAAACAGTCCTTAAGTTTTGGCACAACAGGGGTCACACCAGTTACTGAAAGAAAGGGTTCACATACTTTGTCCAACAAATACATAGAACAGTGGATCATTATTTATTTAATTGAGTTCTGTTTATCTAGTTTTAAGACGTGTGAAAATCTGATCAGATTTAGGTCATTACGTAGAAATAGAGAAAATTCTACAGGATCCTCAAACTTTGTAGAACTACTGTATAGAGTGCCAAAGACATTTTTACAGTACTATAGTAATTTTATGTATTGCAACAACATGCGAGTCTCTTTCTTATGAAGTGTGTCACATGTTTCAGAACATCCCAGAGTCCTTTACTATGCGTTTGAGCATTTTCCTTCCCTCTTAAGCTTCACCTTAGAGTCTGAGATGACTTTTCTACTTCAGTTCTTCAGGCTCCATGCTGGCTGCTGTTTGACTAACAGGTTCTGCCAGAGGTGATGCAGCTGTGTAATGGGTAGTATAGGAGGATGTGCCATTAACACTGGGCTTCCATGTGCTGATGATTAGTTGGCTAATATTATGCTGAGTACTCCTTTCTCATTTTAATCAGGATTGACCAGGTATCCCTGATGTTCCAGTTTTTCCAAGGATGTTTATGATCTTCCTGCAGATGTTTCCTCTGGTAATCTGTCATCATGTTGTTTGGAACAGAGTGATCATTTTAAAAATCAGTGCCAGCCATGCAAGTAGTTAGTGCATCACTTTACAGTAATCATTGATCCAGGGTCAATTCCCACTGCTGTCTATAAGGAGTTTGAAAGTTCTCCCTGTGACTGTGTGGGTTTCTTCCAGGTGCTCTGGTTTCCTCCTGCATTTTAAAGATGCACTGTTAGGTTGGTGAGTTGTGGGCATGCTCTGTTAGCACCAGAATCATGGCAACACCACATTTCGTTGTGTTTTGAAATACATGTAACAAACATAGCTAATCTGTATAAAAAGTGAGGTGGTACCCATTGGAACGAACCTGATGTAGAGGATGTGGATATTGGTTTGTTGATGGATTTGAGGATTTCACAGAGACGGCCAAGATGACATCTATGCAGTACTTTCACTTCTGCTCCAGGTAGAGCTTGACTCGGATGTGTATGCAAGGACAAGGACCACTGCGGTCTGATAAACAGTGAGCATTTTGCCAGGTTTTAGGTCTCCATCAACAGCATTTTATTCAGAGTCATAAAGACTGTGCTGTTATTTTGTATGGTAATGAATTGTCATATTTGTCTTTGGGCGATGGCACCTGAATTATTGTAAATAGTCTGTGTTTTCTAGGCTCTTCTGGACTATCATTCTGTACAAAGGGATAACTTAGTGGAGCATCTCCATTTTGAGGTGTTAAGTGTAAAACCCAACTCCATATCACTGAACAAGTTGATCACTTGGAGCTTGGGCTCCGGCCACGTGCATACGCGAGTGTTACCTACTTACTGTAGATCTGTGTCCAGAGCGAAGGTGGCGTAGGGTGAGCAGTCTCCTCCTTGTCGGGTAGATTAGCATCACTCCGACAGGAAGCTCCTTTTTGTAGTAAGCTGCTGGGGAAAAGATTGAGAAAAGTGTTGGGACGATGACATGACCTTGTTCTGAAATTAGTGTGTTCAATTGGACTAATTGTTTAAGATTATGCTTTGCTTACCAGTGTATAGCAGACTTGGGAGTGTGGGAGGAGACAAATTTCCTTGGGCAGTTGGATTTGAAATGAAGGAGTTGAAGTATTCTGAGGTTAAGAGGCCATGTGTGGTGGCTGATGCTTCTTCGTGCTTTTCCTTTAGAGTTGAGGCAGAGTAACAATCATGTCCTTTGTTCTAGACAGACAGAATCCATGGTACACTTCAGGAAACAGACCCTTGACCACTGGGAGGAGGCAGCTGAGTAGCTTCTCCCTGTGGCCGAGAAAAGGGAGGCTCTAGAGCAGGGGTTCCCATTAACCAAGGGGTCCGTGGACCCCACATTGGGAGCCCCTGCTCTATCGCAAAAAAAACAACACAAACTGTTGCAGGATCTCAGTGGGTCAAGTTGCATCTGTGGTGGGATGGGGCAGAAATTTTCACTATTACAGATCAAAACCCTGCAGCAGAACTGAGGCAGTAGGTAGTCAGTATAAAGAGCCGACGGGAGGCAAGGGTTGGTCAAATGGACGGGTGGACCAAAGACGGATGGAGGACGATGGGCAGGTGAAGCCAGACAGGGAGGAGAAAGTGAGGGGAAGGTAACCTATGGAATATTGAAAGGCCTAGAGTGGATGTGGAGAGGATATTTCCTATACTGGGGGAGTCTAGAGGGCACAGTCTCAGGATACAAGGAATTTCTTGAGGGTGGTGAGTCTGTGGAGTTCATTGCCACAGATGGCTGTGGAGGCCATCATGGTAATTTAAAGCAGCACCTAATGGGCTCTTAGCAATACAGTGTGCTGTGTGCAGTATCGCATGTGCAAGGCTTATTTCGGATCTGCAAACAGTCCTTAACTTTTGGCACAACAGCGGTCACACCAGTTACTGAAAGAAAGGGTTCACATACTTTGTCCAACAAATAAATATAACATTGGATCATTATTTATTTAATTGAGTTCTGTTTATCTAGTTTTAAGACGTGTGAAAGTCTGATCAGATTTAGGTCATTATGTAGAAATAAGGGCATTAAGATTTACAGAGAGAAGGTGGGAGAATGGGGTTTACAGGGATAATAATCAGCAATGATGGAATGGTGGAACAGACTCAAAGGCCTGAATGGCCGAATTCTCCTCCTGTGCCCTCTGGTCTTATAATCCTTTGGCCTGTGGTTCTAACAAGCTGGAGATATAATTTTGAATTATTGAATGAAGTTCTCCCTCATCAGGTTTTTGAATTTCAGTGTCAATACTCTCTGCAAGCAGGTGCTGACTACTTCCCTGACCTCGATTCACCTCTAATTCTTGGCTGTCAGCAAGTGTTTCCTCGAGTGTTTGAGCCATGGCGGTGCGAGAGAATCCATGCATGTCATGGTTACCTTCTGAAGATTCTGCACAGATTTCTTGTTGAACCTTGGCCCTCAGGTGTTTTGTAGAATTGTTTCCTTTCCCTTGAGGACTTTCCAATCTCTGCATGCCTTGCATTAATAAGTTGGATTTCCAGGTCATTTGCTTAGAATTAATCCTGGTGCTTTCTGGTACAGGTGATTATGGTGGATTTCAGCACAGCCACTGCAGGTCTATAGTGTTTCAGTGATATCAGGTTGTGAGGCATTTTCTGTGAAGAGCTGTCTTCATGCAGGCTGAGATCTTGCAGCATTGCCTCTGTATCTAAAGAATTTTTAAAGATTAGCTTTATTTGTCACATATATCGAAGCATACTTTGAAATGTCATTTGTGTTAAAAACCAACCCAGCCCAAGAGGCAGCCCACGAGTGTTGCCGTGCTTCCAACTTACTAATGCTAACTTGTATAACTTTAAAATATGAGAAAGAACGGGAACAGTCAGATGAAAACCACAGGGTCACAGTGAACTTGTACAAACTCATACAGACAGCGGTGAGAGATGAACCAGAATTGCTGAAGCTACACTACCGTGTTGCTCTGTTCTTGTATCCCTCTTTGTTTCTACTTCAACACTTCTAAAGTATCTCCATGTTCTTTGGTCTCCTGCAGAGAATACATTGAAGAAGGAGTGGTAGATTTTGCACGGCAGAATCCTGGGATTGTCGTCTACGTCACTCCAAAGAAATGCCATGTTCCTAAGTTGGTTGCAGAATACTGTGAGTTGCTGGAGCATTGCTCCAAATCCCAAGTACATCGCAAGTGGGATATGGTTTATTTTCCAAGGAGGGACATTAGAAAAACAGGATACTTCCCTGTTCAGCTTGTGTTCAATAACCCATGTAAACGTTGGATTAACCAGTCTGCCACCTTGGATCTTGGCCCCTAGATTAAACTATCTCACACCCTTTCCTTTGCTTCCTATTAACTGTAGGGTTTTTCAGATAAACACAGAACAAAGAAGGAGGCCATTTGGCCCTTTGTGACTGTACCAACTATTTGAAAGCAGCTATTAATCACTTCAACTGACTTGTACATTCCCTACTTCCATTTATCCTTCCGACTGTTCATCAATTTCCCCCTTTATGCAAGCCAAAAGGACAATGTTACAATAGTCATGGGGGATTTCAGTATGCAGGTAGATTGGAAAAATCAGGTCGGTGATGGATCCCAAGAGGGAAAATTACTAAAATGCCTATGAGCTGGCTTTTTAGAGCAGCTAGTGGTTGAGCCCACTAGAGGATCAGCTGCTTTGGACCAGGTGTTGTGCAATGAACCAGAATCCGTTAGAGAGCTTAAAGTAAAAGAAACTTTAGAACCATAGAAACTACAGCACAGAAACAGGCCTTTTGGCCCTTCTTGGCTGTGCTGAACCATTTTCTGCCTAGACCCACTGACCTGCACACGGACCATATCCCTCCATACACCTCCCATCCATGTATCTGTCCAATTTATTCTTAAATGTTAAAAAAAGAACCCGCATTTACCACCTCATCTGGCAGCTCATTCCACACTCCCACCACTCTCTGTGTGAAGAAGCCCCCCCTAATGTTCCCTTTAAACTTTTCCCCCCTCACCCTTAACCCATGTCCTCTGGTTTTTTTCTCCCCTTGCCTCAGTGGAAAAAGCCTGCTTGCATTCACTCTGTCTATACCCATCATAATTTTATATACCTCTATCAAATCTCCCCTCATTCTTCTACGCTCCAGGGAATAAAGTCTAACCTATTCAACCTTTCTCTGTAACTGAGTTTCTCAAGTCCCGGCAACATCCTTGTGAACCTTCTCTGCACTCTTTCAACCTTATTTATATCCTTCCTGTAATTTGGCGACCAAAACTGAACACAATACTCCAGATTCGGCCTCACCAATCCTTTATACAACCTCATCATAACATTCCAGCTCTTATACTCAATACTTTGATTAATAAAGGCCAATGTACCAAAAGCTCTCTTTATGACCCTATCTACCTGTGACGCCACTTTTAGAGAACTTTGTATCTGTATTCCCAGATTCCTCTGTTCCACTGCACTCCTCAGTGCCTTACCATTAACCCTGTATGTTCTACCTTGGTTTGTCCTTCCAACGTGCAATACCTCACACTTGTCCGTATTAAACTCCATCTGCCATTTTTCAGCCCATTTTTCCAGCTGGTCCAAGTCCCTCTGCAGGCTCTGAAAACCTTCCTCACTGTCTATTACACCTCCAATCTTTGTATCATCAGCAAATTTACTGATCCAATTTACCACATTATCATCCAGATCATTGATATAGATGACAAATAACTATGGACCCAGCACTGATCCCTGTGGCACACCACTAGTCACAGGCCTCCACTCGGAGAAGCAATTCTCTACTACCACTCTTTGGCTTCGTCCATTGAGCCAATGTCTAATCCAATTTACCATCTCTCCATGTATACCTAGCGACTGAATTTTCCTAACTAACCTCCCATGTGGGACCTTGTCAAAGGCCTTACTGAAGTCCATGTAGACAATATCCACTGCCTTCCCTTCATCCACTTTCCTGGTAACCTCCTCGAAAAACTCCAATAGATTGGTCAAACATGACCTACCACGCACAAAGCCACGTTGACTCTCCCTAATAAGTCCCTGTCTATCCAAATGCTTGTAGATTCTGTCTCTTAGTACTCCCTCCAATAACTTACCTACTACCGACATTAAATTTGCCTATAATTTCCCGGATTACTTTTCGATCCTTTTTTAAACAACGGGGGAAATAATCTTAATATGGTTAAATTCACCCTGAAATTGGAGAAGGTGAAGCTAAAGCCAGCTGTATCAGTATTACAGTGGAGTAAAGGGAATTACAGAGGCACGAGAGAGGAGCTGGCCAGAATTGATTCAGAAAGAACGCTGGCAGGGATGACGGCAGAGCAACAATGGTTGGAATTTCGGGAAGCAAGAGGAAGAAGTATTCTAAAGACAAAATGATACAACTGTGGCGGACAAGCAAAGTCAAAGCTAACATAAAAACCAAAGAGAGGGCATGCAATAGAGCAAAGATTAGTGGGAAGTTAGAGGTTTGGAAAGCTTGTATTAAAAAAAAACCAACAGAAGGCAACTGAAAAAAGTCATTGAAAAGGAAAAGATAGAATATGAAAGTAAGCTAGCCAAGAATATTAAAGAGGATACCAAAAGTTTCTTCATATACATAAAGTAAAAACGAGAGGTGAGTGGGTATTGGACTGCTGGAAAAACATACTGGAGAGGTAGTAATGGGGACAAGGAAATGGCAAACAAACTGAATAAGTGTTGTGCATCGGTCTTCACTGTGGAGTACACCAGCACTATGCTGGAAGTTGGAGTGTATTAGGGGTCAGAAGTGTGAGAATTACCATTAATAAGGAGAAGGTTCTTGGGAAGGAGGTCTGAAGATAGCTAAGTCACCTGGACCAGATTGTGTACACCCCAGGGTTCTGAAGAGGTGGCTGAAGAGCTTGTGGAGGCATTCGTAATGATCTTTCAAGAATCACTAGGTTTTCAAATGCTTTTGAAAGACTGGAAAATTGCAAATGCTACTCCTCTTCAAGAAGAGAGAAAAGCAGAAGAAAGGAAACATAGAAAATAGGTGCAGGAGTAGGCCATTCAGCCCTTCGAGCCTGCACCGCCATTCAGTACAATCATGGCTGATCATCCAACTCAGAACCCTGTACCTGCCTTCTCTCCATACCCCCGATGCCTTTAGCCACAAGGGCCATATCTAACTCCCTCTTAAATATAGCCAATGAACTGGCCTCAACTGTTTCCTGTGGCAGAGAATTCCACACATTCACCACTCTCTGTGAAGAAGTTTTCCTCATTTCGGTCCTAAAAGGCTTCCCCTTTATCCTCAAACTGTGACCCCTCGTTCTGGACTTCCCCAACATCGGGAACAATCTAGCCTGTCCAATCCCTTCAGAATTTTACACGTTTCAATCAGATCCCCCCTCAATCTTCTAAATTCCAGAGAGTATAAGCCTAGTCGATCCAGTCTTTCATCATATGAAAGTCCTGCCATCCCAGGAATCAATCTGGTGAACCTTCTTTTTACTCCCTCAATGGCAAGAATGTCTTTCCTCGGATTAGGGGACCAAAACTGCACACAGTACTCCTGGTGTGGTCTCACCAAGGCCTTGTACAACTGCAGTAGTACTTCCCTGCTCCTGTACTCGAATCCTCTTGCTATGAATGCCAGCATACCATTTGCCTTTTTCCGGCCTGCTGTACCTGCATGCCCACTTTCAATGACTGGTGTACAATGACACCCAGGTCTCATTGCACCTCCCCTTTTCCTAATCGGCCACCATTCAGATAATAATCTGTTTTCCTGTTCTTGCCACCAAAGTGGATAACCTCACATTTATCCACATTAAATTGCATCTGCCATGAATTTGTCCTCTCACCTAACCTATCCGAGTCACCCTGCATCCTCTTAGCATCCTCCTCACAGCTAACACTGCCGCCCAGTTTCGTGTCATCCACAAACTTGGAGATGCTGCATTTAATTCCCTCGTCTAAGTCATTAATATATGTTATAAACAACTGGGGTCCCAGCACTGAGCCTTGCGGTACCCCACTAGTCACTACCTGCCAGTCTGAAAAGGTCCCGTTTACTCCTACTCTTTGCTTCTTGTCTGCCAACCAATTCTCTATCCACATCAATACCATACCCCCAATACCGTGTGCTTTAAGTTTGCACACTAATCTCCTGTGTGGGACCTTGTCAAAAGCCTTTTGAAAATCCAAATATACCACATCCACTCTACGAGTTGTATCCTCAAAAAATTATATGAGATTCGTCAGACATGATTTTCCTTTCACAAATCCATGCTGACTTTGTCTGATGATTTCACCGCTTTCCAAATGTGCTGTTATCACATCTTTGATAACTGACTCTAGCATTTTCCCCACCACCGATATCAGGCTTACCGGTCTATAATTCCCCGGTTTCTCTCTCCCTCCTTTTTTAAAAAGCGGGGTTACATTAGCCACCCTCCAATCCTCAGGAACTAGTCCAGAATCTAAAGAGTTTTGAAAAATTATCACTAATGCATCCTGTATATCTTGGGCTACTTCCTTAAGCACTCTGGGATGCAGACCATCTGGCCCTGGGGATTTATCTGCCTTTAATCCCTTCAATTTACCTAACACCACTTCCCTACTGACATGTATTTCCCTCAGTTCCTCCATCTCACTGGACCCTCTGTTCCCTACTATTTCCGGAAGATTATTTACGTCCTCCTTAATGAAGACAGAACCAAAGTAGTTATTTAATTGGTCTGTCATGTCCTTGTTCCCCATGATCAATTCACCTGTTTCTGACTGTAAGGGACCTAGATTTGTCTTAACCAATCTTTTTCTTTTCACATATCTATAAATCTTTTACAGTCATTTTTTATGTTCCCTGCCAGTTTTCTCTCATAATCTTTTTTCCCTTTCCTAATTAAGCCCTTTGTCCTCCTCTGCTGGACTCTGAATTTCTCCCAGTCCTCAGGTGTGCTGCTTTTTTTGGCTAATTTGTATGTTTCTTCTTTGGAATTGATACTATCCCTAATTTCCCTTGTCAGCCACGGGTACACTACCTTCCCTGGTTTATTCTTTTGCCAAACTGGGATGAACAATTGTTATAGTTCATCCATGCGATCTTTAAATGCTTGCCATTGCATATCCACCGTCAATCCTTCAAGTATCATTTGTCAGTTTATCTTAGCTAATTCACGTCTCATACCTTCAAAGTTGCCCTTCTTTAAGTTCAGAACCTTTGTTACTGAATTAACTCTATCACTCTCCATCTTAATGAAGAATTCCACCATATTATGGTCATCATATTATCGCACGACAAGATTACTAACTAACCCTTCATCATTGCTCAATATCCAGTCTAGAATGGCCTGCTCTCTAGTTGGTTCCTCGACATGTTGGTTCAGAAAACTATCCCGCATACATTCCAAGAAATCCTCTTCCGCAGCACCCTTACCAATTTGATTCACCCAATCTATATGTAGATTGAAGTCACCCATTATAACTGCTATTCCTTTATTACACGCATTTCTAATTTCCTGTTTAATGTCATCCCCAACCTCACTACTACTGTTTGGTGGCCTGTACACAACTCCCACCAGTGTTTGCTGCCCCTTCGTGTTATGCAGCTCTACCCATATCGATTCCATGTCCTCCCGGCTAATGTCCTTCCTTTCTATTGCGTTAATCTCCTCTCTAACCGGCAATGCTACCCCACCTCCTTTTCTTTCATGTCTATCCCTCCTGAATATTGAATATCCCTGAATGTTGAGCTCCCATCGTTGGTTACCCTGGAGCCATGTCTCTGTGATCCCAACTATCATATTCATTAATAACTATCTACACATTCAATTCATCCACCTTGTTACAAATGCTCCTTACATTGACACACAAAGCCTTCAGGCTTGCTTTTACAACACTCTTAGCCCTTATACAATTATGTTGAAAAGTGGCCCTTTTTGATTTTTGCCCTGGATTTGCGGGCCTGCCACTTTTACTTTTCACCTTACTACTTTTTGCTTCTACCCTCATTTTACACCCCTCTGTCTCTCTGCACTTGTTCCCATCCTCCTGCCACATTAGTTTAAATCCTCCTGAGCAACAGTAGCAATTGATCCCCATAGGACATTGGTTCCAGTCCAGCCCAGGTGCAGACCGACCTGCTTGTACCGGTCCCACCTCCTCCAGAACTGGTTCCAATGCCGCAGAAATTTAAATCCCTCCCCCTTGCACCATTTTTCAAGCCATGTATTCATCTGAAATATCCTCCTGTTTCTACTCTGACTAGCACGTGGCACTGGTAGTAATCCAGAGATGATTACCTTTGTGGTCCTACTTTTTAGTTTATCTCCTAACTCCCTAAATTCACCTTGTAGGACCTCATCCCATTTTTTACCTATATCGTTGGTACCTATGTGCACCACGACCACTGGCTGTTCACCCTCCCTCTCCAGAATATCCTGCAGCCGCTCAGAGACATCCTTGACCCTTGCACCAGGCACCCTCCTGGAGTCTCGTTTGTGGCTGCAGAAATGCCTGTCTGTTCCCATTACAATCGAATCCCCTATCACTATAGCTCTCCCACTCCTTTTCCTTCCCTCCTGTGCTGCAGAGTCACCCATGGTGTCATGAACTCAGCTGCTGCTGCCTTCCCCTGATGAGACATCTCCCCCAACAGTATCCAAAACAGTATATCTGTTTAGGAGGGAGATGACCTCAGGGGACTCCTGCACTACCTGCCTACTGCTACGCTGTTTAGTGGCCACCCATTCCCTTTCTGCCTGAAATTATAGGCCAGTTAGTCAAATATCAATGGTTGGGAAGATGTTGGAGTCAATTGTTAAGGATGAGGTTCAGGGTACTTGGAAGCACATGATAAAATAGGTAGTAGTCAGTATGGTTTCCTCTAGGGTGAATCTTGCCTGACGAATCTCTTTCTTTGAAGAAATAACAAGCAGGATAGACAAATGAAAATCGGTTGAAGTTGTGCACTTGAATTTTCAGAAAGCCTTTAAAAGACGCCACAAATTTGGCTGCTTAATAAGTTACAAGCCCATGGAAAGATTCTAACATGGATAAAGCAGTGCTGACGCGCAGGAGGGAAAGAGTAAGAATAAAGGGAACCTTTTCTGGTTAGTTGCCGGTGACTAGTGGTGTTCCACAGGGGTCTGTATTAGGACCACTTCTTTTTACATTATATGTTAATGATGGAATTGATGGCTTTGTAGCAAAGTTTACAGACAATCTGAAGATAGGTAGAGGGGCAGGTAGTTTTGAGGAAGTAGAGAGGCTACAGAGGACTTAGACAGATTAGGAGAGTAGGCAAAGAAATGGCAGATGGAATACAGTGTCAGGAAGTATAGGGTCATGCACTTTGGTAGAAGAAATGAAAGGATTGACTGCTTTCTAAATGGAGAGAAAATCCAATAATCGGAGGTGCAAAGGGACTTTGGAGTCCTTGTGCAGGATCCCCAAAAAGTTAATTTTCTGTTTGAGTCAGTGGTGAGAAAAGCAAATGAGATATTAGCATTCATTTCAAGAGGACTAGAATACAACTGCAAGGATATAATGTTGATAATTTATAAAGCACTGGTGAGGCTTCACTTGGAGTATTGTGAGCAGTTTTGGGCCCTGTATCTAAGAAAGGATGTGTTGGCACTGGAGAAGGTTCAAAGGTGGTTCATGAAGATTATTCCAGGGTCGAAAGGTTCGTCAAAGAACATTTGATGGCTCTTGACCTGTACTCGCTGGAATTCAGAAAAAATGGTGGGGGGGGGGCAACCTAATTGAAATCTATTAAAAGTTAAAAGGTCTCAACAGAGTGGATGTGGAGGGATGTGATATTGACCCCAAGGAACTTAAAGCTTTTGACCTGTTCCACTTGCGCACCACCAATGTAAATTGGGTCGTGCGGCCCGCTACTCCTTCTGAAGTCAACCAATTCCTTCGTCTTGCTGACGTTGAGGGATAGGTTATTGTCTTTGCACCATGCCACCAGGTTCTTAATTTCCTCTCTGTACTCAAACTCATCATTACCCGAGATGTAGCCTACAATTGTTGTGTCATCAGCAAACTTATATATTGAGTTTGATGGAAACTTGGCTACACAATCATCGGTGTACAGTGAGTACAGTAGGGGGCTGAGTACACAGCCTTGTCAGGGCATAAAGGGATACTTACTTTCATGTAAATATTTACTGTGTATATCTTATGTATAGATGATGTAAATAAACTTGTATAGTTTTTAAAAAAAAAAGAGAAGTTAGGAGATTGGGACTGAGAGGGAAAATGAATTAGCCGTGATGAATGGCAGAGCAGACTCGATGGGCCAAATGGCCTAATTCTGCTCCTATATCTTAATGTCTTATGGACTTATCAGGTTGTTACTTATAATCCTCTCCATTTTTTCAGGAGTGCATAGCAGGGCACTACTTTGAAGCTTGCAAAATAAAAAAAAATTCTTGCCGCTGGTTCTGTAGATAATTGTTCTCAATCTGTCCTCTGCCTGTGCCCTCATTTAGTAACCCCAGCTTTTAACAATATTTCAATGCCTTTAGGTTTGAGTGTTGCTAGAACTGGGATTTAGGGCAAAGCAGAGGGTGAACGGTAGCGTGGTGGTTAGTGCATTGCTTTACAGCACCAGCGATCACGGATCAGAGTTCAGTTCCCACCGCTGTCCGTGGGGAGTTTCTACGTTCTCCCTGTGACCACGTGGGTTTCCTCCCATATTTCAAAGACATACAGTTAGGGTTACTGAGTTGATGGTATGCTACGTTGGTGCCGGAAACATGGCTACAATTATGGTCTGGCCGCACAATCCTAGCTGATTTGATTTGACACAGAGGACAAAGTTCTCTGTGTTTCAATGTACATATGACAAATAAAGCTACTCCCCACACCCCATTTCATTTGGTTGTATACATGTGCAACCATTTGTTGTAGCCAAGAGAGAGGGTGGGTAATGGGGACAAGCTCCCACTACCTATTAAATTATCCCAATGGTGTGCATCTCAAACAGCCTGACAACCAAGCTGAGTCCCTGGCCTTCACATATGGGTTAGCTGTGAAGCCCAGTGAAACTGTTTCTGACAGGAAAAGGGTCAAAGGCAGGATACTTGTGCCTTAAAGCAAGTCATTTTGGGCAGATGGGGCTGGTCAACCATGGTTGTTAGCTCACCTGGGAGAAAATCTCTAAGATCTCTGATCTCAAACCTCTGCTACTTTGCAGTTATACCTACTCATGAGGAAGGCTTTGAGTAAACCCCGGGGAAGAATCCAGAGCTGGAGTCCCTGGGGCAGTTGTACATTGAGTTCAGTGCAGACTGGCAACTCCTGTAATGCCATTGGTGCCAAGCTGTACCAGTCTCTGCCATTCCTTTGGATTCCTCAGCTGCATGGAGTGGGGGAGCCTGCTGCAAGGGCATCAGCCTACTCCCCGTACTGCCCTGGCCCGCGTGTAACAGCATGCACGGTCGAGCCCGACCAATGGAGGGCCTGTAAAAATATAGTCGGGCAACAATAAACTTGAACTCAATAGGTTACATCAATAATCCAACCTCTGGAGCTGTGCTACATGAGAACGCCCACAGAAAACAAGTAGCAGCTGTGAAAGGAGGTATTGAACAAGCAAACAACCCAAAATACTGACCACAGCCACCGCTTACGCTTACCCACACTATACCAGAATATAGTGGTTTTCAGTTAAATCAGTAAAATTTGGCCCAAATAAGCGGTTGCCCAATTAACCGAAATTTAATTGAAATAATTAAAAAGTATAACCATTTATCAGACAGATTATGTGCTTGTGTAACATTATATATTTAAATGAAATGGAGAACAAGTTAAAACACTACCAATACTTCTGCAGTACTATAAAACTATGTATTAGTTCCAAATAGTTCTCAACACAGGAAGTCATCCAATGAATGCTGCCGTTTGGTCCAGTAGGATGATGTTTTTGGCTATTGTCAAATCTTTCCGTGACACCTTGGCAAACTTTTTAAAGTCAAAATAAAAAATAAAATTATCAAAAATTACTTCTTTATGAATCGATGTTTGTCAGACCAAATAGATAACATAACATAAGCACACACAACTGGCACTACTTAAAAACTGTTTGCTGTAAGCACATTGTAGTGTCTTAACGACTACGCAAGTGCACACAAGTGACACTGTTTAGATATTGTTCAGTGGCCATCTCTTGTCCCAATTAAGTGGCATACAGTCCCAAATAAATAAAGGGAATCTGGGTTATTTTCTTGATTATTTTTTGTTCAAGAGTTTTCCTGATTAACCAATGGCTCAATTAACTGGAATCTACCGTATGTGTATCCTGGATTGGCCTTTACAGTCACCTGAGGACCCTTCAATAGACTACCCCTTAGTAGAACTTCATATTCAACTCCTGTGAATGCACCACATCAATCATTGATATAACCTGTCAATAATTAAACATCAAAATTTGTCTTTCATACATTGGTTATTTGTCAGTCTTTTGTTTATATATAGTTTTTCATAAAGTCTATTGTATTTCTTTATTTTCACACAAATTCCTGCAGGAAAATGAATTGCAAGTTAGGACATGTACTTCAATTCTGTATTTACTTTGACTTTGATCATTGATGTAACTTATCAATGACCCAGGAACAGTTTATTCCCCTCAGAGATCAGATTTCTGAATGGTCCAACTGGACATTCCTTGATCGTTCCATGTTAATTTAGTTTGTAAATTCGAGATCCTGCAGATGTTGGAAATCCAGAGCAGAGCAACGCAACACACAAACACACAAACACACACACACACACACACACAAAACTGGAGAAACTCAGCAGGTCAGACAGCATCTATGAAGAAGAGTAAATAATCAATATTTTAAGTTGAGACTCTTCGTCAAAATTTATTTTGTGATCTATAGTAACTTTTTATGTCTTTGCATTGTACTACTACAAACAATAAATTTCATGTCATAAAAGAGTGTAATGGTTCCAGAGAAAGTACACAGTATTCATTCTGAAATTCTTACTCTTCAGACATCCACGAAACAGAAGAAAAACCCCCAAAGAATAAATGACAGAAAGATGTTAGAACCCCTAATTCTGACTCAGTCTAAGACTGTTTGGTGGCCTATTTCTCAAAGAGTAACGTGAAAGAAAGCCAATTCTTTTTCCTTCTCATCACCCCAAGTCCTATTAAACATTCAGCATCAGTGTAATTTCCACTGTCCAACACCTCCCTGCTATTTTACAGCAATTTGAGTAACAAATTTCCCCTTACTATATTCATAAGTCACCAATTTAAAAACTTGGATTTCATGAGGGGGGGAAAAAAGTAAATCTTTTCGACTTGAATTTCCTGATGCTTTGGCAAAGTGGCTTTGTGTCATGGAAAATCATGATGTGAGATGTTTTGTTGGCATATAAGCTCATTCCTGTACCACAGGGATCACCTGTACTGTCAGGTGCAGCCAATGACCACAAGATGGTGCTCAAACTCAGTGGTAAACCCCATTCCTTTTACATGGAATTGTGATGTTCTGTTCAGTCCATGCTGTTATTTAATGCCTCCCAAGCTGTGCCTTAAGCCAATGTCAGTAGTTCTAGTTCTGGAAAAGGATGCTGATGTTGGTTCTCAATCCAGCCAGTGGACTTGGACTATTTCTGTTGATTTGGCATTGATGTAGATGGTTGCTGTAGATTATCCAAATCCCAGCAGCATGAAGGAGAGCAGGAATCACTGTTTTGGGCTTTGAGGCTTTTGTCCTGATATTTGAACATTCTTCTCAGACAGCCAAAGGCTGTGTGGTTAGCACTGAAGGCACTGGTGAATTTCATGATCAATGTCTGCCTTTGATGAAGGATGGTTCCTGAGGTGTGGGAAGTGGTCCATGTTTCCCAGGGTCTTGTCATCGTCTTAGGCAGAGAGCAGTGTGTGTGTTGATGGAGGTACTTAATGTGGAAATTGAGTACGAGGTCCATCTTTCCTCATGCTCCACTGAACAAGTCAGTAATAACTCTGAGACTCGGTGTCTGAGCAGGTAAACCTCATCAGAGCAATGCAACTGCATAGCAGAGGTGGGGTTTTCTGAGTTCTGGAGTGGAGGTAATATATTGTTTCTAATTTGTTCCATAGGTAAGCTGGAGGTGAGAGAGAGCAATGCAGCCAGACAGAATGAGGAATGTCAGGGTGTAGCTGTGTTCTTACTTAACACCACCCTGCATGGAATTGGGTCCTTCGTGGACCCACTGGTTTTCTCTGGCCAGACATTGCAGTCTAAATCATTAACGTTAGGAGAGTGATGTACACATACATTGTACCTCATACCCTCTGGACATCACAAGAGGTTTTATGTCTTGCACTGTACTGCTGCTGCTAAACAACATGTTTCAATGCCAGTAACAATTCTGAAGACCTAGTCAAATATTTTTAAAAATTGCATTTCCACTCAGTGGCCACTTCATTTGGTACATCTGTAGACGTCATTAATGCAAATATCTCATCAGCCAATCATGTGGCAGCAACTCAATGCATAAAAGCAGGTAGTCATGGTCAACAGGTTCAGTTGTTGTTCAGACCAAACATCAGAATGGGGAAGAAATGTGATCTAAGTGACTTTCACGGTTAAATGATTGTTGGTGCCAGACAGGGTGGTTTGAGTGTCTCAGAAACTGCTGACCACCTGGGACTTTTACACACAACAGTTTCTAGAGTTTACAGAGAATGATGCGAAATGCAAAACAAATGTCCAGTGAGCAGTAGTTCTGTGGGTGAAGATGCCTGTTAATGAGAGAGGTCGGGGAGAATGGCTAAACTAGTTCAAGTTGCCAGGAAAGTAACAGTAACTTAATAACCGCACATCGCAGGAGAGCATCTCTGAACACACAACACGTCGAACCTTGAAGTGAATGGGCTACAGCAGCAGAAGACCACATTGGAATCCACTCCTGTACCCAATAGTGGACACTGAATGAAAATTGCACCTTAAACAACAGGAATTCTGCAGATGCTGGAAATTAAAGCAACATACATCAAAGTTGCTGGTGAACGCAGCAGGCCAAGCAGCATCTATAGGAAGAGGTGCAGTCGACGTTTCAGGCCGAGACCCTTCGTCAGGACTAACTGAAGGAAGAGTGAGTAAGGGATTTGAAAGTTGGAGGGGGAGGGGGAGGGGGAGATCCAAAATGATAGGAGAAGACAGGAGGGGGAGGGATAGAGCTGAGAGCTGGGCAGGTGATAGGCAAAAGGGATACGAGAGGATCATGGGACAGGAGGTCCGGGAAGAAAGACGGGGGGGGTGACCCAGAGGATGGGCAAGAGGTATATTCAGAGGGACAGAGGGAGAAAAAGGAGAGTGAGAGAAAGAATGTGTGCATAAAAATGAGTAACAGATGGGGTACGAGGGGGAGGTGGGGCCTTAGCGGAAGTTAGAGAAGTTGATGTTCATGCCATCAGGTTGGAGGCTACCCAGATGGAATATAAGGTGTTGTTCCTCCAACCTGAGTGTGGCTTCATCTCCACAGTAGAGGAGGCCGTGGACAGACATGTCAGAATGGGAATGGGATGTGGAATTAAAATGTGTGGCCACTGGGAGATCTTGCAAAAACGCCATCCCCTTCTCGCAATTCCTCCGTCTCCGCCGCATCTGCTCTCAGGATGAGGCTTTTCATTCTAGGACGAGGGAGATGTCTTCCTTTTTTAAAGAAAGGGGCTTCCCTTCCTCCACTATCAACTCTGCTCTTAAACGTATCTCCCCCATTTCACGTACATCTGCTCTCACTCCATCCTCCCACCACCCCACTAGGAATAGGGTTCCCCTGGTCCTCACCTACCACCCCACCAGCCTCCGGGTCCAACATATTATTCTCCGTAACTTCCGCCACCTCCAACGGGATCCCACCACTAAGCACATCTTTCCCTCCCCCCCCCCCGCATTCCGCAGGGATCGCTCCCTACACAACTCTCTTGTCCATTCGTCCCCCCCATCCCTCCCCACTGATCTCCCTCCTGGCACTTATCCGTGTAAGCGGAACAAGTGCTACACATGCCCTTACACTTCCTCCCTTACCACCATTCAGGGCCCCAAACAGTCCTTCCAGGTGAGGCATCACTTCACCTGTGAGTCGACTGGGGTGATATACTGCGTCTGGTGCTCCCGATGTGGCCTTTTATATATTGGTGAGACCCGACGCAGACTGGGAGACCGCTTTGCTGAACATCTACGCTCTGTCTGCCAAAGAAAGCAGGATCTCCCAGTGGCCACACATTTTAATTCCACATCCCATTCCCATTCTGACATGTCTGTCCACGGCCTCCTCTACTGTGGAGATGAAGCCACACTCAGGTTGGAGGAACAACACCTTATATTCCGTCTGGGTAGCCTCCAACCTGATGGCATGAACATCGACTTCTCTAACTTCCGCTAAGGCCCCACCTCCCCCTCGTACCCCATCTGTTACTCATTTTTATGCACACATTCTTTCTCTCACTCTCCTTTTTCTCCCTCTGTCCCTCTGAATATACCTCTTGCCCATCCTCTGGGTCACCCCCCCCCCCTTGTCTTTCTTCCCGGACCTCCTGTCCCATGATCCTCTCGTATCCCCTTTTGCCTATCACCTGTCCAGCTCTCGGCTCTATCCCTCCCCCTCCTGTCTTCTCCTATCATTTTGGATCTCCCCCTCCCCCTCCAACTTTCAAATCCCTTACTCACTCTTCCTTCAGTTAGTCCTGACGAAGGGTCTCAGCCTGAAACATCGACTGTACCTCTTCCTATAGATGCTGCCTGGCCTGCTACGTTCACCAGCAACTTTGATGAAAATTGCACCTTGCCTGGTCAATATTTACCTCTCCCTCAACCTCTAGTTATTTGAAGGTTATTATTTTTGTTGTTTAGGGAAACTTGCTGTGTGCCATAACTGCCATTTTCACCAGGAGATGGCAGTGACAGTTCTACAAAAAAAAACTCCAGTGGCTGTAAGGCAACTTGAGCATTGTGAAAGGACTATTGAAAATGCAATTTTAATTTCTTCCAACTCAGCAAAACTCACAGAGAATTACAGCACAGAAACAGGCCCTTTGGCCCATCTAATCGATGCTGAAACCATTTAAACTGCCTACTCCCGACAGCCTGCACCAGGACCATATCCCTACTATCCATGTACCTATCCAACCTGCTCTTAACGTTGAAATCAAGCTGTCATGCTCCACTTGTGCCAGCAGCTCGTTTCACACTCTCACAACCCTCTGGGTGAAGAAGTTTCCCCTTGTGTTCCCTTTAAACTTCTCACTGGCCTCCAATCTGACAAACAGTTATCCACCACTACTCTCTGGTGTCTCCCATCCAGCCACTGCTGAATCCATTTTACTATTTCAATATTAATACCTAACAATTGAACCTTCCTAACTAAGCTTCCATGTGGAACCTTGTCAAAGGCCTGACTGAAGTCCATATAGACAACATCCACCGCTTTACCCTCGTCAACTTTCCTAGTAACCTCTTCAAAACATTCAATAAGATTTGTCAAACATAACCTTCCACGCACAAATCCATGTTGACTGTTCCTAATCAGACCCTGTCTATCCAGATAATTATATATACCATCTCCTAAGAATACTTTCCATCAATTTACCCATCACTGACATCAAACTCACAGGCCGATAATTGCTAGGTTTACTCTTAGAACCCTTCTTAAACAATGGAACAACATGAGCAATATGCCAATCCTCCAGCACCATCCCCGTTTCTAATGACATTTGAAATATTTCTGTCAGAGCCCCTGCTATTTCCACACCAACTTCCCTCAAGGTCCATGGGAATATCCTGTCAGGACCCAGAGACTTACCCCACTTTTATATTCCTTAAAAGCGCCAGTACTTCCTCTTCTTTAATCATCATACTTTCCATAACTACCCTTCTTGTTTCCCGTACCTTACACAATTCAATATCTTTCTCTTCAGTGAATACCGAAGAAAAGAAATTGTTCAAAATCTCCCCCATCTCTTTTGGTTTCATACATAGCTGTCCACTCTGATTCTCTAAGGGACCAATTTTATCCCTCACTATCCTTTTGCTATTAATATAACTATAGAAACCCTTTGGATTTATTTTCACCTTACTTGCCAAAGCAACCTCATATCTTCTTTTAGCTTTTCTAATTTCTTTCTTAAGATTCTTTTTACATTCTTTATATTCCTCGAGCACCTCATGTACTCCATGCTGCCTATATTTATTGTAGATATATCTCTTTTTCCAATAGCCCTCGAAAACCATGGCTCTCTCAAACTTTTAACCTTTCCTTTCAACCTAACAGGAACATAAAAATTCTGTACCCTCAAAATTTCACCTTTAAATGACCTCCATTTCTCTATTACTTCCTTTCCATAAAACAAGTTGTCCTAATCCACTCCTTCTAAATCCTTTTGCATCTCCTCAAAGTAAGCCTTTCTCCAATCAAAAATCTCAACCCTGGGTCCAGACCTATCCTTCTCCATAATTATATTGAAACTAATGGTATTGTGAACACTGGACCTGATGCTCCCCAACACAAACCTCCATCACGTGACCTATCTCATTCCCTAACAGGAGATCCAACACTGCCCCTTCTCTACTTGGTACCTCTAGGTATTGCTGCAGAAAACTATCCTTCACACATTTTACAAACTCCAAACCATCCAGCCCTTTTACAGTAGGGGCTTCCCAGTCTATGTGTGGAAAATTAAAATCCCCACAATCACAACCTTGTGCTTAACTACAAATATCTGCTATCTTCTTACAAATTTGCTCCTCCAATTCTCACTCCCCATTTGGTGGTCTATAATGCGCCCCTATAAGTGTTACTACACCTTTCCCATTCCTCAATTCCACCCAAATAGCCTCCCTAGACGAGCCCTCTATTCTATCCTGCCAGAGCACTGCTGTAATATTTCCTCTGACAAGCAATGCAACACCTCCCCCTCTTGTCCCACCGATTCTATCACACCTGAAGCAATGAAATCCAGGAATATTTAGTTGCCAATCACACCCCTCCTGTAACCATGTTTCACTAATAACTACCACATCATACTTCCAGGTATCAATCCATGCTTTGGAAAACATTGGCTATCCTCCAGTCCTCTGGTACCTGTCCTGTCGCTAAAGATGTTTTATGTACCTTTGCTAGGGCCCCAGCAATTTCTGTACTTGCCTCCCACAGGATCCAAGGGAACACATTGTTAGGTCGTGGGGATTTATCTCAGGGTAGCAAACACTACCTCCTCTGTAATCTGTTTAAGGTCCATGAAGTTGATGCCACTTTGCCTCACTTCCATAGACTTCCATCCATCCCCCAAATAAATACGGATGCAAAGAATGCATTTAAGATCTCCCCCATCTATTTTGGCTTCACACGTGGATTACCATTCTGGTCTTCCAGAGGACCTATTTTGTCCCTGGCAATCTTTTGCTCTTAACATATAGAATCCCTCAGGATTCTTCTTTATCTTGTCTGCTAAAGCAGCTTCGTACCTTCTTTTAGCCTTCCTGATTTCTTTCTGAAGTACTGTCTTGCATTTCTTATACTCCATAAGCATCTCATTTGTTTCTACTTGCCTATACCTGCTATGTACCTCTTTTTGTTTCTCTTAAGCAGAGCCTCAATATTGAAAAACAAGTTTTCCTACACTTCCTACCCTGTATTCTGACAGGCCCATGCAAGCTTTGTACTCTCGAAATTTTATTTTTGAAGGCCTCCCATTTACCAAGTACACCTTTACCAGAAAATGGCCTGTCCCAATCCACACTTGCCAGTTCATTTCTGATACCATCAAAATAGGTCTTTCTCCAGTTAAGAATCTCAACCTGTGGACTAGACCTATCTTTCTGCATATTTACTCTGAAACTGATGGCATTGTGGTCACTGGATGCAAACTGTTCTCCTACATAAACTTCTGTCACCTGCCCTGTCTCATTCCCTAATAGCAGATCCAGTATCACACGCTCTCTCTACGTTCTGATTAAGGAAACTTTCTTGAACATATTTGACAAACGCTTTCTCATCCAGTCCTTTTACAGTATGGGATTACCAGTCAATATGTGGAAAGTTAAAATCACCTATTATAACAAGCTTATGTTTCTTGCAACAGTCTGCAAACTCTTTACAAATTCGTTCCTCTAAATTCTCAGGACTGTTGGGTGGTCTGTAATGTAGCCCCATTAACATGGTCTTACCTTTTTTATTTCTCAGTTCCACCCATAAAGCCTCACTAATCAAGTTCTCCAATCTGTCCTGATGGAGCAATGCCTTAACATTTTCACTGACTAATAACACCACCCCTCCTCCTGCTCTGTCACGTCTAAAACACGAAACCCCGGAATATTGGGCTGCCAATCCTGCCCCTCCTGCAACCAAGTCTCACTAATGGCTACAACACCATAACTCCAGGTGTTGATCCATGCCCTGAGCTCGTCCACCTTCCCTATGATACTTGTTGCATTGAAATATACACAGCTCAGGGCACTATTCGTGCCATGCTCAACCTTTTGATTCCTGACTTTGTCTGTGCTCTTGCCGACATCTATTTCCACAACCTTTCTACTAACTGTTCTGGCACTCTGGTTCCCCCGCCCCCACATCCCCCACAACTAGTGTAAACCCCACCTTGCAGCATTAGCAAACCTTCCTGCTAGGATATTAGTTCAGGTGCAAACTGTCCCATCTTCCCTGAAAGAGCCCAATGATCCAACAATCTTATACCCACCCTCTTACACCAACTCCTTAACCACATATTAAACTGTATAATCTTCCTAGTTCTGGCCTCACTAGCACGTAGCTTGGGTAGTAATCCTGAGATCACAACCTTGGAGGTCTTGCCCTTTAACTTAGCACCTAACTCCCTTTGCAGAACCTCGTCACTCGTCCTACCCATGTCATTGGTACCTACGTGGACCACAACTTCAGACTGTTTGCCCTCCCACAAGAATGCTGAGGACTGGATCTGAGATGTCCTGGACCCTGGCGCCTGGGAGGCAATGTACCATTCTGGAATCATGTTCTCATCCACAGAACCTGCTGTCCATTCCCCTAACTAATGAGTCCCCTGTTACCATAGCATACCTCCTCTTCCCATTCCCTTCTGAGTCACAGAGCCAGGCTTGGTGCCGGAGACCTGACCACTGTTCATTCGACCCCCTCCCACAGTGACCAAAGTGATATACCTGTTGTTGGGGCATGACCACAGAGGCACACGGCTCTGGTTGTTTAACCCCTTTCCCCTTCCTTACGGTTGCCAAGTTTCCTGTGTCCTGCACCTTGTGGGAACTACCTCTCTGTAGTCCTGTCTATCACCTCTTCAGCCTCCTGAATGATCCAGAGCTCATCCAGTTCCAGCTCCAACTCCTTAACACAGTTTGTTAGCTGCAGCTGGATGCACTTCTCACAGTTGTAGTCGTCAGGGATACTGGATGTCTCCCTGCCTTCCCACGTCCCGCAAGAGGATCATTCCACTATCCTGCCTGGCAGATATAAAGAAGGGAAAGGAAAAGAACTTAACCGTGAGCTTTTCTTTGCCTCAAGAGTCACCACTCTGACTCTGTCCACTTAGATGATGGCTGCTGCACTTGCCCCTGCCTTCCTTTAATTGGCTCTTGCTAATCAATCTCGAAGGTAGGTTGGTCACTGGTCAAAGCTCTATTGTGTTGCCATGACTGGCTGCTCCCTTTTTCTACTCGGGCAATGGACCTGATTAAAATCTCCTCCTCTCAAACATCCAATGTCCAGATGGTCGCTAGTCAAGGTCTGACCCTACAGAAGACCTTGGGATTCTGAAGAACTTTTGATCTGCATCTGTCCCTTTTCTTGTATCTTGGCACAGGGACAAGTTGAGTGTACCATGAACACAGGACTGTACAGCACAGCAACAGCCCTTTTGGCCCACTATGTTATGCTGAACTTATTGAGCTAATGAAATGGGCAGCACAATAGCAAAGCAGTTTGCAACATAGAAACATAGAAAATAGGTGCAGGACTAGGCCATTTGGCCCTTCGAGCCTGCACCGCCATTTATTATGATCATGGCTGATCATCCAACTCAGAACCCTGTCCCAGCCTTCCCTCCATACCCCCGATCCCCGTAGCCACAAGGGCCATATCTAACTCCCTCTTAAATATAGCCAATGAACTGGCCTCAACTGTTTCCTGTGGCAGAGAATTCCACAGATTCACTACTCTCTGTGTGAAGAAGTTTTTCCTAATCTCGGTCCTAAAAGGCTTCCCCTTTATCCTCAAACTGTGACCCCTCGTTCTGGACTTCCCCAACATCGGGAACAATCTTCCTGCATCTAGCCTGTCCAATCCCTTTCGGATTTTATACGTTTCAATCAGATCCCCCCTCAATCTTCTAAATTCCAACAAGTACAAGCCCAGTTCATCTAGTCTTTCTTCATATGAAAGTCCTGCCATCCCAGGAATCAATCTGGTGAACCTTCTTTGTACTCCCTCTATGGCAAGGATGTCTTTCCTCAGATTAGGGGACCAAAACTGCACACAATACTCCAGGTGTGGTCTCACCAAGGCCTTGTACAACTGCAGTAGTACCTCCCTGCTCCTGTACTCGAATCCTCTCGCTATAAATGCCAGCATACCATTCGCCTTTTTCACCGCCTGCTGTACCTGCATGCCCACTTTCAATGACTGGTGTATAATGACACCCAGGTCTCATTGCACTTCTCCTTTTCCTAATCGGCCACCATTCAGATAATAATCTGTTTTCCTATTTTTGCCACCAAAGTGGATAACTTCACATTTATCCACATTAAATTGCATCTGCCATGAATTTGCCCACTCACCCAACCTATCCAAGTCACTCTGCATCCTCTTAGCATCCTCCTCACAGCTAACACTGCCACCCAGCTTCGTGTCATCCACAAACTTGGAGATGCTGCATTTAATTCCCTCATCCAAGTCATTAATATCTATTGTAAACAACTGGGGTCCCAGCATTGAGCCTTGCGGTACCCCACTAGTCACTGCCTGCCATTCTGAAAAGGTCCCGTTTATTCCCACTCTTTGCTTCCTGTCTGCTAACCAATTCTCTATCCACATCAATACCTTACCCCCAATACCATGTGCTTTAAGTTTGCATACTAATCTCCTGTGTGGGACCTTGTCAAAAGCCTTTTGAAAATCCAAATATACCACATCCACTGTTTCTCCCCTATCCACTCTACTAGTTACATCCTCAAAAAATTATATGAGATTCGTCAGACATGATTTTCCTTTCACAAATCCATGCTGACTTTGTCCGATGATTTCACCACTTTCCAAATGTGCTGTTATCACATCTTTGATAACTGACTCCAGCAGTTTCCCCACCACAGACGTTAGGCTAACCGGTCTATAATTCCCCGGTTTCTCTCTCCCTCCTTTTTTAAAAAGTGGGGTTACATTAGCCACCCTCCAATCCTCAGGAACTAGTCCAGAATCTAACGAGTTTTGAAAAATTATCACTAATGCATCCACTATTTCTTGGGCTACTTCGTTAAGCACTCTGGGATGCAGACCATCTGGCCCTGGGGATTTATCTACCTTTAATCCCTTCAATTTACCTAACACCACTTCCCTACTAACATGTATTTCGCTCAGTTCCTCCATCTCACTGGACCCTCTGTCCCCTACTATTTCTGGAAGATTATTTATGTCCTCCTTAGTGAAGACAGAACCAAACTAATTATTCAATTGGTCTGCCATGTCCTTGCTCCCCATAATCAATTCACCTGTTTCTGTCTGTAGGGGACCTACATTTGTCTTTACCAGTCTTTTCCTTTTTACATATCTATAAAAGCTTTTACAGTCAGTTTTTATGTTCCCTGCCAGTTTTCTCTCATAATCTTGTTTCCCCTTCCTAATTAAGCCCTTTGTCCTCCTCTGCTGAACTCTGAATTTCTCCCAGTCCTCAGGTGAGCCACTTTTTCTGGCTAATTTGTATGCTTCTTCTTTGGAATTGATACTATCCCTAATTTCCCTTGTCATGCCTTATAGTGCCAGCTATAAAATTGATGTCAATTCGTGCCACTGTCTATAAGGAGTTTGTACGTTCTCCCCATGACCACACGGGTTTCCTCCGGATGCTTCAGTTTCTTCGGATCCCAAAAGAAGACATACAGGTTAGGGTTAGTAAGTCGTGGGCATGCTGTTTTGGTGCTGGAAGCAGGGTGATACTGCCCCTAGCACATCCATAGACTAAGTTGGTCATTGATGCAAAATTGCGTGTTTCACTGCATGTTACATGTGTCAGGGAGGGGTAGCACCTCTGGTGGGGGAACATGTTACCTCCTTTTCAAGGCGGTTAGTCCACCTTTGGTCCCCACCTGGTACTCAGCTCTCACCTGTGGCTCTCCGTAGCTGTTTGCATAGGACAGCGGCCACACCCCGGGCAATGGCTTCGACAAGCCGGCTAAACCAGGTGAGGGTAGCCGACGGGTCTCAAACCCTCGGTGAGATAGGGAGATGCCTATCCCAGCATGTGAAGACAGACTTCGGCGGATTGAGCGGACAAGACCAATGGAAGGTGAAAAAGGTGGTCTCTGCAAACGTCGTGGAACGTGTAGAGCAGGACAAGACACAGAAGACATCCTGGTCATCCACTGCGCCTAGTCCCATCTCCAGCCGTCTCGACTCTGTCTTGCCACTGGATCCAGATGGGAATTGGGAAGAGAGAGAGAGGCTGACGCTGCACAACTCTCCCTCACTTAAAACCAAACCACACGCTCGTCTCGACACCATCAGATGGTGTCAAGGTCCTCATTGACGTTGACAATGAACGAACACATACATGTACATTGAAAAAAATAAAGCTAACTATCTTTAAAGATTTTCTTTCATCCTTAATCCCTTCTGACTGTACATGGTCCCTATCCCTCCATTCTCTACATATTCATCTGCCTACCTAAGAGCCTCTACAAAGCATCTTTCATATCTGTTGCTGCCACCACCACCCTGGCAGTGCATTCCAGCCATCCACCACGCCGTAAAAATAAAGTTGTCCTGCACATCTACTTTAAACTTTTCCCCTCTCTCATTGAAGGCAAGCTCTTTAGGATGAGCCATTTTGAACCGGGGGTGGGGGCGGTAGAGGTTCTAAGATTCCAGCTACTTTTTCTGATCTCCCCTCAGCCTCTGCCACTCCAGAGGAAACAGCCATTGTTTGTCCAGCCTCTCCTTTTAGCACGTACCCTCTAATCCAGGCAGTAAACCTTTCTGTACCCTTTCCATACCCTCCACATCTGTCCCATTCAGAAACAACCAGAGTACTCCAGATGTAGCCTAACTCAACTTCTATAAACCTGAAACATAACTTCCTGACCCAGAATCAGAATCGGGTTTAATAGCACTGGTGTATGTCATGACAGTTGTGATTTGTGGTAGCAATACTGTGCAACACCAAAAAAAAAGCCTATAAATTGCATAAAAAGTATGTGATATAAGAAAAAAATTACATAGTACAAAATGAGAGCAAAAAAAAAAGTTATTGTTCATGGGTTCATTGTCCGTGCAGAAGTCTAATCCAACGGAGAAAAGGCTGTTCCAAAAACAGTCGTGTGCACAAGTCTCCCCAGCATTGAGAGGACGTACCTCAAAAAGGCAGCATCCATTACTAAGGACCATCATCACCCCTTGCCCCCTCCTCATTGTTAGTCAGGAAGGGGGTACAGGAGCCTGAAGACATACACTTGTGTTTTAGAACTCTTGAATTCAATGCCTCGATGAATAAAAGGCAAACACTAAGCAGCCAATTAAAGACAATGTAGGGCAAATCTGAGAATATCACCTTCTGTGCACAAAGCTCAAGTCAGGAGCTGGATGGAATACTCAGTTATTGCCTGGAAGTATTTGGGTAAATTTAGATATTTAACTATGCTTCATTCACATTCAAGTATTGAATTATTCTGTTTTATGCTGTACAGTTACAATAGCTGTCTTTTGTATCTATTGTGTAATGTGATGCAATTCTTATGTGAAAGTGGAAGGGGCCCCAGCAGTTCTCTTTCTTTCATGGAATATGGGTGTCACTAGCAAGGACGGAGGAAACTACTTCCTGGAATCACTGTACAAGTGAAGGCTTGTCAGGTTATTTCAGAGGACAATTAAAAAATCAGCCACATTGTTGTGATTTGTAAGTGAGACCTAGTGGATTTTTTTCACATATAAACCACTCATCATTATTGATACCAGTTTTCCTATCATAGAATCTGTCCTGAAGAAGGGTCTCAGCCCAAAACACCAATTGTTAATTTATTTCTATAGATGCTGGGTTCCTCCAGCATTTTCTGTGAGTAGCTGTAGATTCTCCCAGTTGTTGAATTAAGATAGAAAGGGAAAACTTTCAAACTAATTTATGGTTAGAATCCCTGACAATTATAATATTGAAAGAATGCTTGGCAAGGATGGCAGAGAGTTGACTGGCTATTAATTAGTCAAAATGGACAAGTTCATGTTTTGCCACTCCATTTGCCAGTGTATGTCCAATCACTTGACCTAACTACATAAATCACTCTGTGGCCTAGTTATGTGCTCTTAATAACTTTCTTGCCTGTCCATTTTTTATGTTGTGAGCAGATTTACGCACATTACTTTTGGTACTTTCATTGAGGTTAATAACATAATGTAAAATGTTGGCTCAATTGGTTCCGTTTATTATCAAAGAATATACGCAGTATACAACTTGAAATACTTGGCAGACATCCATGAAAAACAGAAGAACCCCAAAAGAATGAACGACAGAAAAATGTTAGAACCCCAAAGACCCCTCTTCCCCTGTCCTCACACAAGCATCAACAAATCCCCTGCCCACCACCCGTTTCAACAAAAAAAAAGTCAGCACCCACCACCCACCCAGCAACAGCAAAGCATTCAGAGAGCTCTCTCCCCCTATGCACACACCTCTCTCTCTCTCTCTCTCTCTCTCTCTCTCACTCTCACTCTCACTCTCACTCACTCACTCTGAGATATCTCCCATTTATCACAGCAAATGGGTGGTGGGGGGGGTCTGACGGTTGATGTTACAGTCTACTGCACCCCTCTTTTACTCGGAGATTCCCAACCTAAGAATCAGCAGCAAACTCTCCCCATATCGAAAGAAAGAGAGAGAATGTGATTGCTTGACTACAGAGACCTCCATCCACTGCAGCAAAATCTTGATGTTCCTTCTCCTGTGGCACTTCAGTTTGGCAACACCAGCCTGGAATCAGTCATCCACAGGGCTGTACCCCAAAGGTGCCATTTTCCAAGGCGCACCTGGGGAATGTCGGAACAGAGCCAGCCAACGAGCTCCAAGAACAGGAACTCATCCACCATTTTAAAAAAGTGCAGTTTGTGTGCCAATTGCAGATCAGGACCTTGATAGGACCACCACCACCTAGAAAAGGGGGGAAAAAGAGACATGGGGCACACCATGCAAACTAGACACACTCAATTTTGCCTCATCCTTTAGCCAGACAAGTTTCTGCCTATTAATATGTTATCTCTGGCATCATGAGTTTTTATTTTATGGAGTAAGGTTTGTGACAACTAATCAAATCTTAGTACATTCACCCAGTTTCCCTTTATCCACATAATGTTACTTCTTAGAACAGCAATAAATTGGTAAAATATGTTTTCCTTTCCACAGAACCACAATGACGTAGCCTGAACACTTTGAATATTGTAGCATTTGTTGTAACATCTCAGTAATACTTTATAACATTTGCCAAAATGTAAGCTGATCCTCTCTTGTTCTCTCTAAGACAACCAACCCAAGCTTCCTTTAGCACATGCCCTCTAATCCAGGCAGCCTGTTTGATCTACTGTACATCATTGCAGCTTTCAAGTCATGGTTGATGGCCTTGGTGGCAATGCATTTTGTGTTATCCATGGGAAGTCTGTGCCTCTTTTCGTAGCAGTTGACATGCACAGTGTACTAGTGCAGCATGGTTTGTCTGTACAGAGGCTGATGTATTAAAGATGTCATCTGACACTAACAGGGCACAGAAACTTGTCAGAGTTTGCTTCCCACATGCCAGACAAATCATAAATATTAATCAGTAAAGGTCTGTAGGGACACGTCGAATGGAACATTTCCTGAAACTACTTTGATGCATTTTGCGTAAAGCCAGACGGGTTGTCCGCAGACTTGATTTCAGCTTGCTCAGTTGCAAATTTCTTTGCCATTCTGCTTCATCAGAAATTGGCTGAGGGTGCTGGCAATGATCAAGGAATGAGCTGTCAGTTCAAACGTGCAAAGTAGGAGAACTGGGCTGCTGCTTGTTCATTTACTCCCTTTCCAGTGAACTTCTACTTCAACTGCTGCCAAGTTTGCAAATAGGCATTTCTTGAAAGACCTGCAGCAATGAGATTCTAAGAAAGCATTAGATTGGGAAGGGAAAAGGAGAAAAAGAGGGAGCATGGTGGGGGGGGGGGCGGTCGGTATTCAGAAAGCTCAAGCTATTTTCCCCTGCAGTCACTGCAAAAAAATTTATCTTGGTAGAATATAGTGACATGCACATACTTTGATAATAAATGTACGTTGAACTTTAAACATGCTTATATTGTCATCTTGCTTACCCCTGTGCTTCTGGATGAGATCCTAGACAGTGAGTAAGACCTGATATAAGTTTGATTTAACCTTGTCCAGTGCAAACTGGTAATGGGTGTTGGTTTGGGGGTTAGAGGAAACAATTATCTAATTAGAATCATGGAAAAGTACGCATAAACAGGCCTTTTAGTCCACCTTTTCTGTGCCAAACCGTTTAAACTGCCTTCTCCCATCAGCCTACGTCCACATCATAGCCTTACATAACCCTGCCATCATCCAAACTTCTCTTAACTGTTGAAATCAAGCTTGCATGCACCACTTGTATTGGCAGCTCATTCCACACTCTCACAACCCTCTGAATGAAGAAGCTTCCCCTCATTTTCCCCTTAAACTTCTCACCTTTCACCCTTAACCCATGACCTCTAGTGGTAGTCCCACCCAGCCTCAGTGGATAAAGTCTGCTTGCATTTACCTTTTCTATACCCCTTTGTATACCTCTATCAAATTTCCCCTCAATCTTCTATGTTCCAAGGAATAAAATCCTAAACTATTCAATTTTCCTGATAACTGAGCTCCCCCAGACCTGGCAATCTTTCCTTGTAAATTTCATTGGTTTTAATGAAAAAGGTATCAAATCTAATTCCCAGCACCCCACAGAATGTACATCAGGTCTGGGGCTCTCCTGGTTCCACAAGGGAGCAGTAAATCTTCAACCTGGCATACTAGTGAAGCCAAGAGCACAAGGTAAAACCTTTGAAACCATCTTTAAATATTTTAGTGAGATAATGCTGCCATAACTTGTACTAATAGAAGCGTGGGGAAAAGCTGAACTAAAATTGGGGATGACCAAAGAGATCTAATGAGAGGAAGGCGGGAGGACTGAAGAAGTTTAATGGGGAACAGAATTAGAATTGGGTTTATTATCACTCACATGTGTCGTGAAATTCAGTGTTTTGTGGCAGCAGGAAAAAGCAATAAATTTTTAAAAAACTATAGATTACAGTAAGAAATATAGAAAATAAATAGTGCAAAAACAGCAAACTACTGAGGGAGTGTCATGTGATCATGGACTGTTCAGAAATCTGAAGGGAAGAAGTTGTTCCTAAAACATAGAGTGTATGTCTTCAGGCTCCTGTATCTCCTCCTCGATAGTAACAATGCGAAGGAGCATGCCCCAGATGGCGAGGGTCCTTAAGGACTGGCAAAGAATACAGTCTGATATAGATCAGTTGCAGGTATGAGCAGAGAGATGTCAGATGGAGTTTAACTCAGATAAATGTGAGGTGTTGCACTTTGCAAATGCAGGGAGATAGTACGCTGCAAGGTCCACAGCAGTCTTGCTGAGCAGAGAGATCTTGGGGTTGAAGTTCACAGCTCCTTGAAAGTGGCTACACAGGTTGATAGGGTGGTGAAGAAGGCTTATGATGTGCTTACTTTTAATAGTCAAAACACTGAATTCAAAAGTCAAGAGGTTATGTTGCAACTTTATAAAACTCTGGTTAGGCCACATCTGGAGTAATGTATACAGTTCTGGTCACCGCACTATAGGAAAAATGTTGAGGCGAAGCTTTGGAGAGGGTGCAAAAGAGGTTTACGAAGATGCTGCCTGATTTAGAGGGCATGGACTATCATGAGAGCTGGACAAACTTGGGTTGTTTTCTCTGGAGCGGTGGAGGCTGAGGGGAGATCTATTAGAGGATTATGAGTGGCATAGATAGAGTAGATGGGAACCCCTGTTTCCCATGGTTGAAATGTCTAAAACCAGAGGGCATGCATTGAAAATGGGAAGGGGGATGTGAGGGGTGAGTTTTTTTTGCTCCTGGTGGGTGGGTGCCTGGTATGGTGATAGAGGCAAATATATTTGAGGCTTTTAAGAGATGTTTGGATAAGCACATGAATGTTAAGAAGATGGAGGGATATGGACATGGTGTAGGAGGAAGGGTTAATGTTTGGGTGTTTTTGATTTGCTTTTTAGCTGGTTCAGCACAACATTGTGGGCTGAAGGGCCTGTTCCTGTGCTGTACTGCTGTACGTTCTATGATGGATGTCGCCTTCTTGAGGCATCATCTTTTGAAGTTGTGCTCGATGGCGGGGAGGCTAGTGCCTGTGATGGAACTGATTGGCAGAGGAAGGAAGAGAAGGCAAGTTTATAAAAACTTGGAGTCTGTTGAAGAGCAAAAAAAAATCAAAGGATACAGGATTGGCACATCAGTGCTGAGGTGAAAGAGGAGCTGAATCCCACTGAAAACAAATGAACATAAATGTACCCACCTACTTTCATAAATATATCCTTGCTCCTCCATAAATATACCCTCGCACTTCTGTAAATGTACCCTCTTACTCTCAAATATACTCAGACACTCTCATAAATATACTCACGCACTCTAAAGAACATTGCTTATCAATATTCTGAGCTTCAGGATCAGTCACAAGTAAACATGGAACTGCCACAGATGTACTCGGAGGAAGAATGTAAATTGCCCTCAGACTCAGAAGGTGCCATCAGGTCTGAAGAGCAGCCTAGTGACCCACAGTTCACGCTTGTGTCCCCTTTTTACAAATTCACAAAATTGAATAACTGGGAAAGTTGGGGACAAGTAGTGGGTAGATCTGCCATTGCAGCTTGCCACTGCAACATCACCTTGGGAGTGGAGAGCCGAATAGAAATAAAGACTATTTAAAATTAGGCACATGTACTGAACAAATTGATAACGTACTCATAAATATACCTGCAAAATCTCATAAATATATCCCCATATTCCCATAAATATGTGTGCGCACTCTCATAAATATACAGGTACACACACATAAACACAATAGATTCTGGTTAATTGGGCCATCAGTTAATCGGGTCAGCTGTTTATTTGACAACTCTTAAAGAAAAAAGTAGTTGGTATCCCCTTTGTTTATTTGGGACACTATGCCACTTAATTGGGGCAGGAGTCTGGCACTGAACAGTTTCTAACTAGCGTCAGATGTGACCATTAGACACTGAACCATGCTTAGAGCGAACAGTTTTTAAATAGTGTCAGTTACCTATGCTTGTCTTCAAAAATCAGTGATGTGTCACTGAATGTTAGTGTGAAATAAGAAGTAAGAAAATTCAGAACTGTTTTGCTCACTGCAGTTTCAAGTATTCATGCCTAGAGATGCTAGAAATGGCCGGGAGAGAAATTAAAATGACTTAACAACTTCAACAAGTTAGGAACTACAAATAATTTGAAGTTATCAACAAACATTTTGAGTGTTATAATGAAAATGATGATTTGGAGGATGTAATCATCAATAGTATGGTATGAAGGCAGTCTATTATCTACACAGGTCTCTGCGCTGATTTTGGTCATTTACAATCAATCAAAAGAATGTGTACACTGGATGAATTCTTCCTTCAATGGCTATTGGGAACTAATTCACAGTTTTATAGTATTGTAGTAGTATTGATAGAGTTCTAATTTGTTCGGTATTTCAATTGAATACATATTTCGTTACACTGTTAAACCTTTTTTTTTAATACCTTTTTGAATATTTCCATGAAACTTTTGGTTAATTGGAACAGACGCTTAACTGAGCCAAAATGAACTGGTCCCGTTGTATCCCAATTAATCGGAATCAACCGTATATGCACAAATTCAAAATATACACACAAACTCACATACAGTTACACATACTTCTCAAACAAACGTCAGGAAAAGAAGAACGTATTTGGTCCAGATAATAATCATATAACAATTACAGCATGGAAACAGGCCATCTCAGCCCTTCTAGTCCATGCCGAATGCTTACTCTCACCTAGTCCCACCAACCTGCACGCTGCCCACAACCCTCCATTCCTTTCCTGTCCATATAGCTATCCAATTTTACTTTAAATGACAATATCGAGCCTGCCTCTACCATTTCTACTGGAAGCTCATTCCACACAGCTACCACTCTGAGTAAAGAAGTTCCCCCTCATGTTAACCCTAAACTTTTGCCCCTTAACTCTCAACTGATGTCCTCTTGTTTGAATCTCCCCTACTCTCAATGGAAAAAGCCTATCCACGTCAACTCTATCTATCCCCCTCATAATTTTAAATACCTCTATCAAGTTCCCCCTCAACCTTCTACACTCCAAAGAATAAAGACCCAACTTGTTTAACCTTTCTCTGTAACTTAGGTGCTGAAACTCAGGTAACATTCTAGTAAATCTTCTCTGTACTCTCTCTATTTTTTTGACATCTTTCCTATAATTCGGTGACCAGAACTGTACACAGTACTCCAAATTTGGCCTTACCAATGCCTTGTACAATTTTAACATTGCATCCCAACTCCTATACTCAATGCTCTGATTTATAAAGGCCAGCATACCAAAAGCTTTCTTCACCACCCTATCCACATGAAATTCCACCTTCAGGGAACTATGCACCATTATTCCTAGATCCCTCTGTTCTACTGCATTCTTTAGTGCCCTACCATTTACCATGTATGTCCTATTTTGATTAGTCCTACCAAAATGTAGCGCCTCACATTTATCAGCATTAAACTCCATCTGCCATCTTTCAGCCCACTCTTCTAACTGGCCTAAATCTCTCTGCAAGCTTTGAAAGCCTACTTCATTATCCACAACGCCACCTACCTTAGTATCATCTGCATACTCACTAATCTAATTTACCACCCCATCATCCAGATCATTAATGTATATGACAAACAACATTGGACCCAGTACAGATCCCTGAGGCACACTACTAGTCACCGGCCTCCAACCTGACAAACAGTTATCCACCACTACTCTCTGGTGTCTCCCATCCAGCCACTGTTGAATCCATTTTACTACTTTGATATTAATACCTAATGATTGAACCTTCCTAACTAACCTTCTAATAGTTCTCAACCTTCATAGATCTTTTCGTGGTAGATAAACTAGAAGCAAAAGGCAGTTTTGTCTAAAACCGTAGGAACAATGTTGTTGAACACTGGTTGTTCAACACATCAAGGCCCTGCTGGCTCAGTGTTACAATCTCAACCACAGGGCAGCACAGTAAGCCCATCAACAGGAACGTGATACCATGGAAGTGAGATTTGGGAAACAGCAACCCATTGGAGGCATTAGAATGCTGCAGTGTGAGGAAAAGGATACTTGAAATGGCTGGGTAAGAAAGGGTTAAATAAACAGAATATTTTTTGAGAGTTTGATGTCACTTTTGAGATGATCATGACACAGGCACAATTACTTGGGGTCGTTGACCTCTTTGTTCTCATCAGTGGAATAAGCCCCTGAGCTTTTATGTGTGAGTCAGACACAAGTGCTTTGATGAACAGTGCCATTGCCAGCTGCTAATTTTGGACGCAAGCTCTTATTTTAAGAAGCAACCCAGTAATTGCCAGCCCTAGATGAGGTGTTTCGTCCTTATCAACACACTCCAAAAATGAAAGGCTGGTCACAGTCAGCTTAAATTAAAAAAAATCACACACATGCATTCTGGCACACAAGTATCTGCACATACAAGCATGCTCACAATTTGTTCAAGAGCTAGTTCACTTTGAGCAGTTCGCACTTGTATGTATGCATCTTACATGCAAGCGTAGGTGCAGTCTTTAGTTCCAAGTGAATGGGGGTGAGGAGGGACTTCTTCATTTCATTCTTTACCTTACATTTATACTTAGTGCCTCAGTGTGTTTCAGCCAATACTCCTGAAATGCTTTACTGCTAAGAAATTTATACACATGCTGCCAGGCGCAGCATCTGACAGTGATCACATGACGTGTTTGTTGATGTTGGGGGCTGAATACTGCCTGAGGTAAGCAGACTGAGAGTGAAGGGGAACAGGTGATACACATGATTTGTTTGGTGATGTTGGGGGCTGAATACTGCTTGAGGTAAGCAGACTGAGAGTGAAGGGGAACAGGGAATCTGTCTTCAATGTTTATTGTTTCTAGACGATTACTTGTCACTTCTGTTGATTTCACTGCTGCCTGTTACAATTATCAGACCTGGAGTGATTGGCAGCTGACCTGGTGCTGTGCATATTTATTTTATTTAGAGATACAGCACAGGAACAGGCCCTTCTGGCCCAACAAGCCTCTGCTTCCCAATTACACCCCTGTGACCAATTAACTTGTACATCTTTGGACTGTGGGAGGAAACCAGAGCAGCTGGAGGAAATCTACATGGTCACAGGGAGAAGGTACAAACTCCTTACAGACAGCAGCAGAAATGAATCCGTGTTGCTGGCACTGTAAAAAACATTCTACTGACTGCTCTGTTACCATGCCTATGTTAGTGCTCACTCCAGGTCCAGCTGAGCTTGGTAGGACAAGGTCTATAATGCATGCAAAATTGAACAGAAAGCACAGCAGATATTATGATTATATTAGAGGTATGTATGCAAATATTTGACTTCCTGTCCCAATCTTGTTGCAGTGAACGGAGCAGTGAGAGAAGAATCGTTACACACCAAGACTGCACCGGAGGTTGCCCAGCTCATACAGAAAATGACCACTCAGTCAGGGCTGGACATAATCCGTATCCGCAAACCATTTCACACAGACAGCCCAAGCATACAGGGTCAGTGGAACCCATTCATCAACAAGCCCAGTGCCTTGAACGTGCAAAACTTCAAGAAAGACTGAGAGGCCAGACTCATTGTCAGAAGCAGAGGATCTGACGTCGTCAATCCCTTTATAGCTTTTCCCGTTTTAAAATCAGTCTTCCTCCAGTGACTGAACGTGTGATTACAAGTGGGTTCTCATGACAAGAAAATCTCCAGCTATCTTCCTCAGCCCTCCCTGCGGTGGGACATTGCTCTGAGCTTCAAACCTTGATTCTGTAACTGTTGACAAGTTGGTAAATGTTATTAAAGATACAGAAGTGCTTAATATCCTATTTCTGGACAGTTAAATGTGACCAGCTTTCAGTGTTACAGGCGGAATTAGACACAGTCCTCTGAAATGGAGGTCCTGTTGAGGGAAGTACTGTTCCAACTCCATCCTTCTCAATGGGAGGAGCAACACCTCATATTCTGTCTGGCTAGCTTCCTGACAGTATGAACATCGGTTTCTGGTCATTTCACATCCCTCCCCCTTCTTCCATTCCCCATTCTGATCTTCTTTCACCTCTTCTTCTCCCCTGCCTATCACATCTCTCTGGTTTCCTTCCTCTGTCCACTCTCCTGACCTATCAGATTCCTCCGTCTTCAGCCCTTTACCTCTTAACTTCTCACTTCATGCTCCCTGTCCAACTCACCTAGCTCATAGTCCTTCCCTTCTTATGCTGGTTTCTTCCAGTCCTGACGAAGAATTAGAATTAGAATTGAATTTTATTTCTTGCATCCATCTCACAGCATGAGAGAGTAAAAATCTTTATGTTGCATCTCTGTGGCTATGTACAACCAATAAGAAAAGGAGATGTGGGAGGATATTGCCCAGACACTAAGATTGAATACCTAATTGTTTTGTAGGTTTTCAGCCCAATGACTGTTTATTACTTTCCATTGATACTGACTAACCTGCTGAGTTCCTCTAGCATTTTTTATTTGTTGATTTGGGGAAGGGAAGGGTTTTTATCTTTGCTGAATCTAGTCAAACAAGCGAGCAAACTGATGCTACCACTAGACACAAAGTCCGCTACCCAATTTCTTTCAGTATTCCAAAGGGACCATTCCTTCCTTTCATCTCTACCACACTCACTCCCCCATCTTTCCTTTCCTGCACAGCCTCAGAAGTGAGTGTTGAATATAATGGACAATGCCCTGATCTTTCTCCTCCCCCACCAAGATTCTACCACTTTCTGGGTAAAAATGGGGCAGCACGGTGGTATAGCAATTAGTGTAACACTTTACAGTGCTAGCACCCAGGGTTCATTTCCCACCACTGTCTGTAAGGAGTTTGTGTGTTCCACTTGTGACCGTGTGGGTTTCCTCCGGGTGCCCTGGTTCCCTCCCACATTCCAAAAGTGTATGGGTTAGTAGGTTGATTGTCACTTGGACAATGTGGACTCATTGAGTCAGCAGGTTCTGCTACTGTACTGTACCTCCAACTAAAAATAAAATAAAAACATTAATTGGCCACTGTTAATTGCTGAGGAGCAATTCATGGTGGTCAATTAACATACTAATCCCTGCATCTTTGGGATGTGGGTGAAGACCATGCACTTGCACAGAGAACATGCAAACTATACACTGAGAGAATCAGAGGTTACAGTTGAACCTGAGTTGCTGGAGCTGTAAATTGCACGTTATTTTTGGGATGGTTGGTCTAAACCTCAGAGGCCTAAACTCCACATCATTGACTCATTGTTGTCAATATATGTTGTTTTTATTTTCAAAAGCCTCCATTCTAATCCACCTTCATGCCAAAAGGCGTTTTACAGTGAATGAAGAACTTACTTTGGTGTCGTTATTGTGGGAAACACAGCAGCCAGTTCGCACAGAGCCTAAGGTCAAGGTCGAGGTTTTTTTGACGTATGCAAAAGTACATCAATCCCAGGAGCAATTGAAAACCTGCAGCAGCTTCACAATAAAAAAAAATACACCATTTTTACAGGAAAGAACAGAATTGGAACAAAGAAAAAACAAAGTCAATCTTAGTGCAAGGTGGACATAGTGTTGCTAGTGATTAAGGTTGTAGTGCTAAGCTCAAGAACCAAATGGTTGAAGGGAAGTAGCTGCGATATGACAGTGACCAGATAATCTCTTCTGTTGAAATTGATGTAGGACAATGAACCAGGTATCTCTTCCAATACGTAATGTAATATGATATACATCTTTCTGTGTGAGGGGAGTGGTGAAGAGGTTTGTTTTGCTGTTACTTTGTTCTGTTGTTGCCGCTTGTGTTGTTTTGCTGAATACTATGTGCATGTTATGTTGGTGCCAGAAAGTGTGGCGACATTTGCCACTGGCCCCAGTCCAGCCTTGGGTGTGTTGATTGTTAATGCAAATAATGCATTTCAGTGGTTCCATTTAATATCGGAGAATTTATATGGTATACAGCCTGAAATTCTTACTCTCTGCAGACACCCTCGAAACAGAAGAGAAACCCCAAAGAAGGAATGACAGGAAAACATTAGAACCCCAAAGACCCCTCTCCCCTCCCACGCCTAGCAGCAGCAAAGCATCACTCCTGCCCCCACCACTCATGCAAGCAATAGCACCCCCAAAGAGATGGTGATTGAGAGTCCGTCAAAAAAACCATTGTTCTTCCCAACAGTTAGACATGCCACAGGCTCTCTCACTAACGAGAGAGAAAGGTATCACTCCTGCCACTGAATGTTTCGATTACATGTGATAAATAATGAATCTGAATCTAAAATCCATGAAATGTTATATAAGAAAGCAATTTTTTCTCTAACTTCTGGTAATTTCTCTCCCTCCCCCTCTGTTTTTCCCCATTTCCCATTCTTATTCTCCTCTTACCCATTCTCTCCAGCCCATCACCTTTGTCTGGTATCCATCCTCCTTCCCTTTATCCCATGGTCCACTCTCCTATTAGATTCCTTCTTTAGCCCTTTACCTCTTTCACCTATCACTTCAAACCCAACCCCCCCCATCACTCACCTACCCAACCTCCCTCTCACCAGGACCCACCTATCACCTGTCAGCTTGTATTCCTTCCCTTCCCCCACCATCTTAATCTGCCTTCTTCCCCTTTCCTTTTCCAATCCTGATGAGATGTCTCAACCCGAAGTATCAGCTGTTTATTCCTCTCCATAGATGCTGCCTGACCTGTTGAGTTCCTCCAGTATCTGCAGAATCTAAAATGGCACTTTTATGTCTACCTGAGAGAAGGAATGGGGGTCCACAAGTTTAGTGACTTGTGTGAGAAGCAGTGCCTCCAACAGTGGAACACTCCCAGTGCACTGTCCTGAAGTGAGTTCAAGATGCATGCACAATGCTCAAGGCAAGAATACTATACACTGCGTCTACCTGAAATAGCTAGCAATCTCCTCTCCAAGTGTAAAATAAAAACAAGCATAGAAAGCAGCTTGTGTTCATCCCGTTAACACACTTCTTGTGAGGAGAGAGGCCCTAAAGGAACTTCTGAAATGCTTCAGACCACAAGAGCTCTCCAATGGCAAAGGTCAAGGACCCTTCACCAAACTATAAACAGCAGGGAAACAAGCTTGTTTTAACTTGCAGGGACCTGGGGAACACAGAAGATATGTCTAATTCTGTGCAGGCCAATGTTGTAATGATAACAGTCAGGGGATGTCATTTCCTCACCCAGAGGGTGGGGAGAATGTGGAACGAGCTGCCAGCAAAAGTGGCGAATGTTGTTTTGCTTCAGTATTTAAGGAAAATGTTGTTAAGTACAAGATGGGGGGGGCGGTGGATTTGAGAGCTGTGGTTCAGGTACAGGTCGATGAGACTAAGTAGAATAATAGTTCAGCACAGACTAGATGAGCAAAAGGGCCTGTTTCTGTGATATAATACTGACACCCAGCAGGTCTGACAGTTAGCTTAACCCTTACAGCACAAATGGTCGGGGTTCAATTTCTGCTGCTATCTATGATTTTGTACATTCTTCTCTTGACAGTTGCCTCCTAAATACAGAGGTATACGGGAAGTAAGTTGTGTGCATGCTATGTTGGCGGCGTAAGCTTGGTCCCCAGCACATCCTCGGACTGTGTTGGTTGTTGGCAAACACATTTCACTATATGTTTTGATGTACATGTGTCAGACTAAGATAATGTATCTTAAAGGGTCTGTTTCTGTGCTGCGGAAAGGGTCTGTTTCTGTGCTGCGGAAAGGGTCTGTTTCTGTGCTGCGGAAAGGGTCTGTTTCTGTGCTGCGGAAAGGGTCTGTTTCTGTGCTGCGGAAAGGGTCTGTTTCTGTGCTGCGGAAAGGGTCTGTTTCTGTGCTGGGGAAAGGGTCTGTTTCTGTGCTGGGGAAAGGGTCTGTTTCTGTGCTGGGGAAAGGGTCTGTTTCTGTGCTGCGGAAAGGGTCTGTTTCTGTGCTGCGGAAAGGGTCTGTTTCTGTGCTGCGGAAAGGGTCTGTTTCTGTGCTGCGGAAAGGGTCTGTTTCTGTGCTGCGGAAAGGGTCTGTTTCTGTGCTGGGGAAAGGGTCTGTTTCTGTGCTGCGGAAAGGGTCTGTTTCTGTGCTGGGGAAAGGGTCTGTTTCTGTGCTGGGGAAAGGGTCTGTTTCTGTGCTGCGGAAAGGGTCTGTTTCTGTGCTGCGGAAAGGGTCTGTTTCTGTGCTGGGGAAAGGGTCTGTTTCTGTGCTGTGGAAAGGGTCTGTTTCTGTGCTGTGGAAAGGGTCTCGATGACTCTAAGCCGTTGCTGAGTTTGTGCATGAACTTAGTGCTTCATGAATCTTTGCACAAGGATCCCACTGCATACTATACTCTCTGCTTAAAACTCAGCAGGTCAGATAGGAACTATGGAAAGGAATAAACAGTCAGTGTTTTTGGTTGAGGCCCTTTGTCAAGACTGGAAAGGAAGGGGGAGAAGCCAGAATACAAAAAGGGGGAGGGGGTACAAGCTAGAGGATGATAGGTGAAGCAAGGTGGGTGGGGGAGTGGGTCAAAGTCAGAAGCTGGGAGGTGATAAGTAGAAAAGATAAAGGGATGCAGAGAAAGGAATTTGATAGGATAGATGAGTCGAGTATGGGAGAAAGGGAAGAAGGAGGGGCCAGAGTACAACACTGAGGAAGAGGGAAGGCGGGGCGGGGGGGTGCGGAGAGGAGAAACTACAGGAAGTTAGAGAAATCGATGTTCATCCCTTCAAGTTGGAGGCTACCCATTCGGAATAGGTATTGCTCCTCCAACCTGAGAGTGGCAGTAGGGGAGGCCACGGACCAGCATGTCGGAATGGGAATGAGGATTGGAATTGAAATGACTGGCCATTAGGAAATGCTGCTTTTTGCAGGTGGAAAGATACTCGACAAAGCGGCCCCGCGATCTACATCAGGTCTCACCAATGTAGAGGAGGCTGCATCGGGAGCACTAGATATAGTAGATGACCTCAACAGATGTACAGGTGAAGTCTTACCTCACCTGGAAGGACTGTTTAGAGCCCTGAATGGAGGTGAGGGAGGACGTACTTTGGCAGATGTAGCATTTCCTCCACTTGCAGGGAGAAGTGCCCTGAGGGAGGGATGAATAGAATCTTCTGGGCCTCTGGATTACCAGTGCATCGTTGAGCCACACAGCCACGACAACACCATACCCTGTAAATGCTGCCAGTTGCCACATGTTATCCAACTGTATTGCCTCACAAAGCTGCTTACAGTTAAATTCTAGAAGATACTAAGGTGCAGAAAGCAACAATCAGCTTCAAAGGTAAACAGATGGCATTCTTGCTCTGGTCCCATGGCAACAGTGATGTCATTAATTAATGCATTAAAGACCAGTTAGCTTCAGCAGCAGCCTTCAAAGTTTTAATAACATTTCCTGCTCTTATTCTCTCTCAGTTCATTGTTTTTGTTTGAGTCTGAGCCTGTGTCAGGCACGGAGATCAGCTGGCTGGAGCCGAGAGTGTACTGACCATTGGACTCACATTGGAAGGTCAGGTTGGGCAGTCAGTGAATGATAGAGTAAGAAAAGAAAAGATTAGCTTTATTTGTCACATGTACATTGTGATATTGAAAGGCACAGTGAAATGTGCCTCTTAGTCAACGACCAACAGTGTCACCAAGCTTCAGGCACCAACAGAGCATGCCCACAACTTAATAACCCTAACCTGTATGTCCTTGGAATGTGGGAGGAGATTGGAAAACGCAGAGGAAATCCACGTGGTCGCATGGAGAAGGTACAAACTCCTTACAGACAGCAGCGGTTTTGAGCCCGGGCCGCTGATGCTGTAATAGTGCTATACTACTATGCCTCAGTGGGAGAGCTAAAAGGACGTGGTGTCTGCACACATTGTCCTTTTGTTCCCAGCGTGGGGCTTTCCTTTCTAGGATATCAGAGATGTCCTCGTCCAAAGAACGGGGTTTCTCTTCCACCACCATTAAAATACCCTCACCCGCATCTTCTCTAATTTTCCAGACATCTTCACTCAACTTCCTGCTGACATAACAGCCATAGTTGCTCTTGTCCTTACATACCACCCTGTGAGCCTCTGCATCCAACACATCATTCTCTGCAGCTTCCTCAAAAGGGATCTTCCTCCTTCCCTTTTTCGTTGTCCACTCTCCTCTCCTATCAGATTCCTTCATTTCCAGCCTTTACCTTTCTCACCTGCCAGGCTTCACCTGTCATCTTCTAGCTATCCTCCTTCCCCTCACACCATCTTCACATACAGGTGTCTTCCCTTTCCTTTCCAGTCCTGTGGCCAGAATCATTGACTGCTTTTTCCATTTCCATGAATGATTATGATTATGAGGACACGCAGTCCCCTTTTATTGTCATTTAGTAATGCATGCATTAAGAAATTATAAAAGTGTTTTTCCAGGATGATATCACGAAAACACATGACAAACTGACTTAAATACTAACAAAAACCACATAATTATAACATATAGTTACAACAGTACAAAGCAATACAGTAATTTGATAGGAACAGACCATGGCACAGTAAAAATCTCAGAGTCTCTCGAAAGTCCCATCATCTCACGCAGACGGTAAACCTCCAGTGCCACCAACTTGCTGGTGCAGCATCCCGGAAGCATCCGACCACAGTCCGACTCCGAGTCCATCCGAAAAACTCCGAGCCTCCGACCAGCTCTCCAACACCGATGCACCGAGCACCATCTCTGCTGAGCGTTTCGACCCTGGCCCCGGCAACAGGCAATACGCTAAGCTGAGGATTTGGGGCCTTCGTCTCCGGAGATTCTGGATCGCACAGTGGCAGCGAAGCAGGCATTTCAGAAGTTTCTCCAGATGTTCCTCTACACTTCACGGCTGTCTCCATCAAATCCGGATTGATGCACGGCCCCTAGTTACACATATTGATATTCATTTGGAATGGCCGCACACGCTGCGTCGCGCCGCCATCTTCTCCCTACCTGACCTGCTGATTCCGCCAGCATTTTGTGGGTGCTGCTTTGTACAGCTCTGGTTATCGTGTTCCAATAGGCAAGCACTCACCCCACTGATGCATTACCTTTGACTTGTTTACTGTCAAACTGACATCTGCTGATTGACAGGAGAAGACCAACCAGTCCATCCAGCCTGTCCTGTTATGGCAGTCAACCCCATTTCATGTTTTGGAGGAGATCACAAATCACATGTAGTTTGTGGGTGAGGTTGGAAGGGGTGGAAGAAATTTCTATTGTAACCTCATTGGGTCAAGGATATCTCTGGCATGAGGTCACAGGGTGAACACTGTTGCCAGATCAAAGTTCAAAGTAAATTTAATATCCAAGTTCTGTATATGTCACCATATACTACCTTGTGATTCATGTACAGGCCGGTAATGAAATACAATCAAACTTATGAAAAATTACTGTACTGTACACCAAACAAAGATTGACAAATAACCAACGAGCAAAAGAAGACAAATTGTGCAAATAATCAACAGTAAATATACAGAGAACATGAGTTGTAGCGTCCTTGAGAGTGATCTGTAGATTGTGGAATCAGTTCGGTGTTGAGGTGTGTGAAGTTATTCACACTGGTTCAGGAGCCTGATGTTGTAGGGTAATAACTTCTTCTGACTCTGGTAATGTGGGATCTGTACCTTCTACCTGGTGGTAGTAGCAAGAAGGGAGCATGGCCTAGATATTGGAGGTCTTTGATCTCACACCAACCAGATACAGTCTAGTTCTCATTTGAAATAATTCAGGGAACCGGCCAGAATGCTAGACCTAATCCATGTGTTTTATGGAGCAAGAGGCAACTTCATGACTAATCTCAAGTTGCTCTGACGTACCTCAAGAGAAAGACTCCTTTTCTGCTGCACTTTCAGCTCTACTGCAAATGGACAATCTTATTGCTACAGGCCATTTGGCCCATCAAGTCTGCTCTGCCATTCCATCATGGCTGATTTATTATCCCTCTCAACCTCATTAGCACACAGAAAAGTATAGCACAGTCCAAACATCTCTTAAAAGCCTCTAATGTATTTGCCTCCACCACCGTGCCAGGCAGCACATTCCAGGCATCCACCACTCTCTGAGTAAAAAACATACCCCTCACATCATCCTTGAACCTACCCCCTCTCATCTTCAATACATCCTCTCTGGTATTAGACATTTCTACTCTGGGAAACAGATACTCTCGGCCCACTCTATCTACACCTCTCGTAATCTTATAAACCTCTATCAAATCTCCCCTTGGCCTCCGGTGCTCTAGAGAAAACAACCCAAGCTTACCCAGCCTCTCATGATAGCACACCTGGTGTGCAGCATCCTGGTGAACCTCTTCTGGACCCTCTCCAAAGCCTCAACATCCTTCCTATTGTGGGATGACCAGAACTATATGCAATAGTCCAGAATGGCCTAACTGGAGTTATATAAAGTTGCAACACAACTTCCTGACTTTTGAACTTAATGCCTTGACTAATAAAAGCAAGCATTCACAAGCCTTCTTAACAACCTCCTCAATCTGTGTAGCTACTTTCAAGGAGCTATGAACTTGGATCCCAAGATCTCTGTCCAGCAACACTGTTAAGGATCTTGCCTTTAACAGTGTACTGTCTCCTTGCATTTGCGTTACCGAGGTGCAACACCTCACATTTATTTGGGTTAAACTCCATTTGCCATTTCTCTGCCCATATCTGCAACTGATCTATATCACACTGTATTCTTTGTCAGTCTTCTACACTATCCACAACTCCGCTAGTCTTGGTACCATCCATAAATTTACTAACCCACCCATCTACATTTTCATCCAGGTCATTTGCATACATCACTAACAGCAGAGGTCCCAGCACAGATCCCCATGGAACCCCACTGATTACAGACCCCCAGCTCGAATAAGTCCCTTCAACTATTACCCTCTGTCATCTATGCACAAGCCAGTAATGAATCCAAACAGCCAATTCCTGCAGACCCCATGCATATTGATCTTCTGGATTAGCCTCCCATGAGGGACTTTGTCAAACGCCTTACTAAGATCCTGTAGACAACACCCACTGTTCTACTCTCAACAATCTCGCTTGTCTCCTTGTGAAAAAACTCAAATCAAGTTGGTGAGACACACCATACTCCACACAAAGCCATGCTTGCACTCCCTAATTCGGCAAGGGAAAATCTGAAAATGCTGGAAATAATTAGGCCATGGGTTTCCAAATGCTCATATATGCTATCCCTAAGAATGTTTTCCTGCAATTTCCCCACAACTGGTGAGACTCTCTATAGTTCCCAGGATTTTCTCTTGTTTTCTTCTTAAATAGAGGTACAACATTAGCCACTCGCCAGTCCTCCGGGACCTCACCTATGGCTAGAGAGGATAAGAAGATATTGGTCAAGGTCCCAGCAATTTCATCTCTTTCCTCCTTCAAAATCCCGGGGTAAATCCCATCAGGCCTGGGGATTTATCCACCCTTGTCCACCCAACACTTCCTCCTCCTTGACCTCAAAATACCCTAATACACTCCTGCCTTCTTCATGTAATCTTTGATGCTCTTATGAATCAAGAACTTACCAACATTCTCTTTAATGTACTCAACAACTGGGCTTCCCCAACCATCTGTAGCAATGAATTCCACAGATTCACTATCCTCTAGCTAAAGAAATTACTCCTCATCTCTGCCGTACATGAATATCCCTCTTCGGAGACCGTACCCCTCTGGTCCTAGACTCACCCACTGTAGGAAATATCTCCTCCACATCCACTAAGCCTTTCAATATTTGATTGGTTTCAATAAGACGTCCCCCCCCCCCCGCTCATTCTTCTAAACTCAAAGGAGTACAGGCCCAGAGCCATCACATGCTCCTTATATGTTAACCCTTTCATTGCTGGTATCATTCTCTGGACCCAGAAGATGTTCCAATGCCAGAACATCATTGGAAAGGGACCCAAAACTGCTCACAATACTTCAAGTACAGTCTGACAATGATTATAATGCCTCAGCATTGCATCCTTGCTTCTAGTCCTGTCAAAATTAATGCTGACAATAAGCCACATTTCCCTGTTTCTTCAAAGCACGGGCCTAGTCTTGAGGGCAAACTGGGGAAACGACTGATTTACAAATGCCCTTTCGGGGTGTTGCTCACTGCAAAGTAGAAGAAGCTTCAGAGAGTTAACTGAGTTAACTGAAGTGTGTAAAGTAGTTGGGTAGAGGAACTGTACTTTGGCCCATGATCTCTGTAAACACAATTAAAGTAAATCCTTTCACCTGTACATACATGATCCCTGTCCTGCTATTCCCTGCATTTTAATGTTTCTGTCTAAAAGCTGCTCATATGCCACTGTTGTACCTGTTTCCGCCACTCCCCCCAGTAGCCCATTCCAGGCACCTACCCCTCTTTGTGTGAAAGACTTGCCCTTCACATCCTTTCAGCTTGCCCCCTCTCACATTAAATACATGTCCTCTGGTATTTCATGTTTCTATCTTGGGGGAAAAATGAAATTCTGACCGTCTACCCTGTCTACACTTACCATCATTTCATAAACTTCATTCAGGTCTCCCCTCAGCACCCGCTGATCCAAAGAAAACAACCAAAGTTTGTCCAGCTTCTCCTTATCATTTCCTTACTCTAATATACAATGCCCCAACCAAGGAAGGCATACATGCCATATGCCAGATGCCTTCTTTACATCTAAATGTGTGGCCACCTTCGGACTGGGACACAAAGATCCTTCTGTACATCAGTGCTATTAAGGAACGTAGAGTCACAGAGCACTACAGAATGTTTCTGTCCACTTCAGGCCAAATTCTTGTCCTATCAACATGCACATGGACCATAGCCCTGCACACCCCTACCATCCATGTACTTTTCCAAACCTCTCTCAAATGTTGCAATGGAACCTGCAATCACCACTTCCATTGGCAGTTCGTTCCACACTCTGCTGCGTTCCCTCCACTCACACAAGTTCTTTAAAGGAGCAGGTACTGGAGAGTGAACAGGACCAGAAACTATCCCCTTCAGTTGTCTTTTAAAGCGCAGTTAACTCAGGGGCCAACTATTCTAGAGTACTTGACTGAAAGTAGTTAGAATGTGTAGCTGTATTAGGGCAAGAAATAGCTGAGGTAAATATTTACAGCACTGTGCAAAAGTCTTAGGCACGTAGATACACACAGCGGCTGGAGTGCCTGAGACTTTTGCACAGTACTGGATTTGTCAATATGGAACAGAAAGCAAATCTGGCAGGAGCAAAGGATGTTGGGAAAGGCGAGGGTGGAGTGCCAGGGGCAGGGGGTGGCATGGGTGCAGATACACCCAGCCCTGAGACACCAGGCAATTTCACTTGATTCCAAACAATTAGTTTATTGATCATTACAGAGTGACTCACCGGTGCTTCCTGCTTCCCTCCCCTTTTCCCAACTATGATTCCCCTCTCCCTGCCCTCTTCCCGCTCTCAGTCCACAATAGAGACACATATCAGAATCAGGTTGTCATCATTCACATGTGTCATGAATTTTATTTTTGTGGCAGTAGTACAGTGTAATACATAAAATTACAGTACTGTGTAAATGCCGTGGGCACCCCAGCCATAGATATATACCTAAGACTTTTGTGCCATACTGTGTTTATTTAGTGATAGGGCCCTTAGGGTTCTTCGAGCCACACTGCCCCAGGAAGCCCAGGACACTGATGTAACTCTACCCTACTCACAGGACAATTTACAGTGACCAGTTCACCCACCCGGTACGTTTTTAGACTGTGGGAGTAAACCAGAGCACCCGGGGAAAACCTGCACATTCCGCGGGAGGAAGTACAGAGACTCCTTATAGAAGAATTGCAGATCAGGGAGGTCAGGTAAAATTCCTGTGGGTTCCAGCACATGTAAAGGTAAAGGGGAATGAGAGGGTGGATTAGTTGGCAAAGAGAGCGTTAAAGAAAGAAAATATAGAAATGCACATTAGTACAATATCAGTAAAGCAGAGGTTAAGTGTGTAATCTGGGAAAAAAATCAACCAAATGTGGCAAGAAAGATGGGACTGGGAGGCATTTATATCAAATACAAAAGAGTGTTGCAGGTACCAGGGTAGGTAATGGAAACAGAAGAGAGGAAACTGTGTGGACTAGGTTAAGGCTGGGGCACTGTGCATTAAACAAAACATTGAAAATGATAGGGAAACACCAGACAGGATTGTGTGAGGAATGTCAGAAAGAGGAGTCAGTAGAACTTGTAGTTCTGAGTTGCTGGAAGCATGGGTTACAGAGAGAGATGATGAGAATTAATCTAAGGGAATTGGTGCAGGAATTCACATTAAAAGGGTTGCTGGGCATGGGTGAGAGAGCAGAGGTTAGGGTATTTTTAGCTTTCTTAAGGGGTACAGGGCTTTTTTTTATAGGATATGACGGATAAGCAGGAATAGGGTACTAGGATGGCCAAGGATGGGAGGATAAAGTGAAGATTGGGGTATGTGTGTGTGATTGGGTGAAGGGATTTGGAATGTAAGTCTATTGCACACTCCGGAGCAGAAGGTGGCGGTAATGCACCATTAAGCTGGGTGCCAACCGCCGAAGAAGAGGAAGACCACGACAACGACTTATAGAACGGCACGGATTTCAGCTCTGGGCTCCAGAACGCTCTGAGCTGAAAAACGTTAACCGCTACACTGTCGTGGCACCCAATCACCGATAACTTCAAGAGGAAGCAAGATGAAGATGGGAATGTGAAAAGGTGAAAGGGTCAGAGTATTTGTCACAACACTGCCTCGGCTAAAGGTCACAAATCAAAAACACACGAGATTCTGCAGACTCTGGAAATCCAGAGAAACACACACAAAATGCTGGAGGAACTCAACAGGTCTATGGAAATGAATCTCAGGGTTGTAAATGGTGACATTTATATACTTTGATAATAAAACTTACTTTGAACTTTGGACTAAACGGTTGATATTTCAGGCTGAAACCTTTCATCAGGACTGGAAAGGAAGAGGGGAAAAGCCAGAAATAAGAAGATGGGGGAGGGGAAGGAGAACCACATGGCAGATGATGAGTCTAGGTGAGGGGGAGGGGGGAAGTAGGAAACTGAAAGATGGTGGGTGAAGAGGTAAAGGGCTGAAGAAGAAGAACACAAAGTATTTAACACTATTATGAAGCAAATAAGTACCTTATAGATACACGAGAGACTACAGATGCTGGAATCTGAAGCAAAATGCAAGATGCTGGAGGAACTCAGCAGGCCAGACAGCATCTGGAGAGGGAAATGGACAACAGATGTTTCAGATCGAGACACTTCATCTGGAGCACAGGAAGCAAAAACTAAAACAACTTCTTCCAAAAAAACAAAGGCAATTCCCCAGAAACAGGCAGTGAGCAGAAAATAATAACGTATACAGATAAGATCTCAACCATTTGTAGCAGCGTAGTCACCAAACAATGAAGGAATTTCTTCAAAACTCCTCTAAATCATTGTCAATAGAACAACCACAGAGATGTGGTGATAAGGTTAGATCAAGAAGGTTAAGAGGCTTGTTTGGAGAGATAACAACATGGATTTGACAGGCCAAGTGGCCTAGTTCTGTGCTGTATGTTCTACCTGTTTTAAAGTCCAAGCTGAAGTTACAGCCTAGAGCTTTTTATAATATTTTAGTTTTCGTATTGCTCACTCATGCTAACTTCGTCCAGGCTCCATGTACACGCTTCTAAACAGGAAGCACCTTTTCTCATTGCTTTTAACCTGCCTCTTTTCTATTGTCGTGAAATAAATGGGACCAAATGCTCTGGGTAAAAGGTGTCACGAGACAAAGCCCAAAGGTCTTCGCTCTGTCTGCCACAACATGTAGCATCTCATGGTGGCTACCCATTTCCATTCCCATCCTGACATGTTGATCCAGGGCCTCCTCTACTGCCACAATGAGGCCAAACTCAGGCTGGAGGAGCAACACCTCATGTTCCGTCCGGGTAGACTCCAACATGATGGCATGAACATCAATTTCTCAAACTTCTAAATTCTCCCCTTCCCTCCTTCTCCTTCTTTCATTCCCCATTCTTATTACCGTCTCACCTCTTTATGATTGCTTTTCCTCACCTGCCCATCACCTCCCCCGGTTCCCTTCCTCCTTCCCTTTCATCGATGATCCACTGTCCTCTCCTATCAGAGTCCTTCTTCTTCATCCCTTTTCCTCTTACACCTATCAAGTCCCAGTTTGTTATTTAATTCCCTCTCCCCCAACTCCATCACCTCCCCAGTCACCTAGTCTCACCTATTACCTGCCAGCTCCCTGATGAAGGGTTTTGGCCCAAAACATCGACTATTTATTCCTTTCCATAGATGCTGCCTGACCTGCTGATTTCCTCCTCCATTTTGTGTGTGTTACTCTAGATTTCCAGCATCCGCAGAATTTCGTATTTATAACTGTACTCCCCCCCCCCACCCCGCTTCTTTCCCCTTCCTTTTCAGTCCTGATGAAGGGTCTTGTCCCAAACTTTTGACTGATTATTCCCCTCCACAGAGGCTGCCTGACCTGCTGAGGTCCACCAGCATTTTAGAAACATAGAAAACCTACAACACAATACAGGCCTTTCGGCCCACAAAGCTGTGCCGAACATGTCCTTACCTGAGAAATTACCTAGCCATAGCCCTCTGTTTTTCTGATCTCCATACATACCTGTCCAGGAGTCTCTTAAAAGACCATATCATATCTGCCTCATCCACTGTCGCCAGCAGCCCATTCCATGCACTCACCACTCTCTGTGTAAAAAAAACTTACCCCTGACATCTCCTCTGTACCTACTTCCAAGCACCTTAAAACTGTGCCCTCTCGTGCTAGCCATTTCAGCCCTGGGAAAAAGCCTCTGATTATCCACACAATCAATGCCTCTCGTTATCTCATACACCTCCATCAAGTCACCTCTCATCCTCTGTCGCTCCAAGGAGAAAAGGCTGAGTTCACTCAACCTATTCTCATAAGGCATGCTCCCCAATCCAGGCAAAATCCTTGTAAATCTCCTCTGCACCCTTTCTGTGGTTTTGTGTGTGTTGCCTAAAGGTGTGGTTGGATGGTTTGGATGAGCTGTGGGTTATTTTGAGCTACAAATCAGCCTGAGAGGAATCACCTCAATGATTTATCCCAGAGTTTGCCAGAGGTGAATGTTTGCCTGCAATCTGTCACCACTGTTGCTGTGTAGGTGAACCAAACATCAGGTGTACATTGTGTAATCACACAGGTAGTGAATGAGACAAACAAGTTATTAAACTAAACAAAAATGGCACAAGTGCTGGAAATACTCAGCCAGTCAGTCAGCGTTCATGGAAAGTTGGTGGAGTTTATTGTTACACACAAATACGAGAAGTGATTGATAAGTTTGTGGCCAAGGGTAGAAGGAGTCAGTTTTCAAAAACCTAGCACATTTATTTTTAAACATAGTCCCCTCCTACATTTACACACTTAGTCCAGCGGTTGTGGAGCATACGGATCTTGGAGCATACAGATCTTGGACCTCCAGAAAGTGTCCACAGCAGGGGTGATTGATAACTTCATGGCCTAAGGTAGAAGAAGATGAGTTACACAGCTCTCGTTACATGCACGTGCAGTTGAACGCTTTGAGTGATTATGCAGAAAGTTAGAAGTTAATAACTCATCAGGGGTGATTGATAAGTTCGTGGCCTAGGGTTGAAGGAGATGAGTTATTAACTTCAAACTTTCCGCATAATCACTGAAAGCGTTGAACTGCATGTGCATGTAACGAGAGCTGTATAACTCATCTCCTTCTACCTTAGGCCACGAACTTATCAATTACTCCTGCTGTGGACACTTTCTGGAGGTCCAAGATCCGTATGCTCCACAACCGCTGGACTGTGAGTAAATGTAGGAGGGGACTACGTTGAAAAATAAATGTGCTAGGTTTTCTAAAATTGACTCCTTCTACCTTAGGCCATGAACTTATCAGTCACCCCTTGTACATATACATGAGGACCATGACCTGTCGTAGGGTTTGGAGGCTTGTGAGCTCGATGATCAGGAGAGCTCTGCTGGCTGGAGTCAGGGTTTTGTGCTTTGGCTCTTGGTAATATCACCCATGTCAAACAGGTCAAAGGGTAGAGGCCAGACTAAGAGTGGCCCACCGCTCCTCCAGGTTTGGGGGTTTAGCTCATGGCTAACAACCCTGACTAGTCAAACAAAACTGTAACGGAAACAGCAATGAAGAATCCTTCTACATCTCAGTGTGACGGTATTCCTGAGCCTCCACCCGGGACTGCATGGCCGACAGTGGTGGAAATTGAATTACTGGCGTGATGAAGAAACCCCTGAACACCAGCAGAGAAGGAGGACCTTCACTGCTGCCCTAAACGCCAGCAGCACAACGGACTGTAGTGTTTGCTTGAGTGCAATAAAACTTCAGTAGCAACAGCATCCCAGACACCTCGCATCGTATATACACAAGAAAATTATACACCATACACTGTTTTTTACACAACAAGAAAGAATTAAAACAACAAAAAAGTCAAGCTGATCACAAACACGAAAAGGTCTGCAGATGCTGGAAATCCAAGCAACACACACAAAATGCTGGAGGAACTCAGCAGATCAGGCAGCATCTATGGAAAAAAAGCAAACAATGTTTCGGGCTGAAACTCTTCATTGGAACTGGAAAAAATAATGATGAGAAATTAGAGTAAGAAGGTCAGGGGAGGGGAGGAAGAAGTACAAGGTAGTAGGTGATAGGTGAAATCGGGAGGCAGAGGGGTGACTTAAAATAGACATTGATAGATTTTTTAAAAATAATTGACCGGATATGAGCATCGCCAGCTAAGCCAGCATTTATTGCCCATCTCTAGTTGCCCTTGAGAAAGTGGTGATGAGCTGCCTTCTTGAACCGCTGCAGTCCCTGAGGTGTGGGTGAATCAGGGCTATGTTGGTTGGGCAAGATACTGGAGTTTGAGGTGGTAGATCTGTCCTGTTTGCCATGAAAGGGATTTCAATGCATTTATGCATACAGGTGCTCACATAGAGCATATGACAATAAACTTGTGCATACTCATGTACAGCATGTGACAACAAACTTGACTTTGACATTGAGAGTCTTGGAGGGCCAAATGGCCTACTCCTGCTCCCGTTTCTTGTGCTAGCAAACTGGGAAGGCCTGCGTCCTGAAATTATTGAATTCATTAGTTAATTCTGAGGGCTATAACACGCCTCGTTAGAAATTGGGGTGATGTCCCTCAATGTTCTATTTATTGTTTACTGCCATTGTTAAGGAGCAAATATTGGGCAGGATATTTGCAAAATTCACAGATTGCCTCCTTCTGCTTCTCTGGGACTTTTCTAACAGCGTGGTAGGGACACTGTATTAACAGCGTGGTACAGACACTGTATTAACAGCGTGGTAGGGACATTATTAAGAGCGTGGTAGGGACACTGTTTTAACAGCGTGGTAGGGACACTGTATTAACAGTGTGGTAGGGACACTGTTTTAACAGCGTGGTAGGGACACTATATTAACAGTGTGGTAGGGACACTGTTTTAACAGTGTGGTAGGGACACTGTATTAACAGCGCGGTAGGGACACTGTTTTAACAGCGTGGTACGGACACTGTTTTAATAGCTCACCTAACAACAATCTCCAAAGCGCCCGCAGATCTCACAACACCTTAATCCAGACATACTGAATCAATGTCTTAGTTATACTTCTCAGAAAGCAATGTTTTGCTGTACAAACAAGTCCATCTCATAATGATAATCCTGCTCAACTCGCAGCGTTTTCAGTCAATTCAAGGTCAGGTTTATTTCTGGCTGATGGCTGAGACTGTTGAATTTTTATCACGGTACCTTTAAATCAAACTTGAAAATATACCATCCTCAAGTCAGGTGACAAATCAAACAGAAATTGCTCATTTGTCTGACTGTGGATCTGTCAGATCCTAACTTCAAGACAAAAAGTGCCATATTTGTTTTTGTTCTTCCACATGCCATTCTGAAGAGACATCTCCCTTGGCTCCCTAACCTTGGCCAAAGTGGCAGGCAACCAACCCGTGCCACTGTTGTCTTGTACAAGTGTGGGAGACTGATGTCACAGGTAATCCCCAGTTAGGCTAAGAAGGGGCAATGGAAGTCATATAGTTAGCCCAGAAACAGGCCCTACAGATCACCATGTTGAATCTAGCTATGAATACCAAAGGTCATCAACTTAAATTTGTGGACCGAAGGGCCTGTACTGTGCTGTGGGTTTTTCTATGTTTTAAATGTTAAGTTGTTTTCCTTTGCAAAGCTACTGCCTGTCCTGAGCAACGCGTACAAAATGCTGGAAGAACTCAACAGGTCAGATGGTATCATGAAGTCCTGGTGAAGAGTTTCGGCCCAAAACGTCAACTGTCTGTTCCTCTCTATAGATGCTGAGTTCCTCCAGCATTTTGGTTTGTAACTTTAGATCTCTAGCAGTTCCAGAATTTCTTCTGCTTATGAACTGCCTGTCTTACTGTGTGTCTCCAGAATTGGTCTGGGTTTGTTTCAAAGACTGCATTAGATGGTACTGTTGGATGCCACAATGCATGGTTTGGCGGGGAGGGACGTTAGGACAACGAAGGGATGAATTTTTAATGGATTACACGATCTATTCTTAACCTTTGTCATGTACCTCAATTTTCACCCCTCCTTCCCGTTGGCACAACTGAGATGATGAGTTCAGGTGATCGGACAGAAGCATGGGCATTCTAGCTTCACTCGTGGAGACATGCTGTGCACAAAATGTCCATTAACTGGGCTCCAAGCTCTCAAGTTCAAGTTCAGAACAACATGCTGGGTCAATTACCTTTAACCATACTACGAAGGACTGGTTAGTGAAGTTTCTTCCACCTAAAGTCTCTTAGTCAGGAGGATCACCTTTCCGAACCTGCCCTTTTCCCATTATTATCATTAGAAAGGAGGGACGGGGGAGCCCGGAGACCCACACTCAATGTAGGAACAACTTCTTCCCATCCATCAAAATTCTGACTGGTCCATGAACCACAAACGCTACCTCAATATTCCACTTCTGCACTGTTTAAATGTTTTAATCATAACTTATTGTGATGTTGATGTCTTGTACTGTACTACTACCACAAAAGAACACATTTACGGAAATCGAGTTTCAGACGATTCTGGTGAAGCTGAGTGGCTATTTGCCGTTGCAAACTGAACAAACAAAACACTAATTGCTTCACTAATCACACTTTTTCTGGAAAATGATCACTGCCTTCCTTTTGGAGCTGAGCTTTTGAACCACCCGTACGACCTGGCAGTTTTGAGGTGTGAACTGAAGCATGAAGCTGCTGGGTGGTCGCGGTGTGGCGGCTACAGGCTGAATCGAGGTGGTTTGGCCTGTGCATGAGAGCCAACGTCTGGCCATTGCTGGAGCGCTCGGAGGCTACTCAATGGGACAGAACTGAGACGCCAGGTCCCAGACCCGGCCCGAGAGCGGAGGAAGACCCGAAGTCTGAACAATATAAACATCGGGCCAATTTGGAAAGACCGGGTAGGGGCTGAATCGAAGTGGCAGGTCTGGGCCCGAGAGCATATTGAACCAGCAGGGCTCGGGTCTGAGAGAGAGGAACAACCTGCGGTTTGAACAATTCAGGCACCGGGCCAGATTGGAAAGGTCAGGGTGTCGGGGCCGAAGGTGATGACAGGCTGGCTCAGCTCACTGCTCTGCGAGGGTTATCCGTCTCTGCACTCGTGGCCTGCAAAACAGGCTCCTGGATCGGCCGCTGGCTTCATGTCCTTCAGTGAAATTCAGTTCGGAATGCTATTTGCTTACTTTAATTGTTTACACGGTTTATTTTTTATCTGCATATTGGGTGTTTGACGGCATTCAGTTTGTTTTTTTTAATGGTTCTATTGGGTGTATTTGTTTTGTGGCTGCCTCGAAGGAGATGAATCACATGGTGGTGTATAGTATACATCTGTACTTTGATAATAGATACATTTTGAACTTTAATAATAAAACTTGATTCTGATTGTAATTTTGATAGTTCCCACACTGATGTCTATGTTTTTTGCCTCAGCTGCTTAATTTAAAGCAGTATAATGAAAGACTTATAGACAAGAGGGGAGGGAACGTCAACTCAGACCATGAGAGGCCTGCGTCGGGCATTTTCATGCCTTACAAGGCGCAGATTGGAAGTCTGTGTGGGGCGCCACTCCTCGCACAGACTAGAGCAATGTGTGATTAAGTGCCTTGCTCAAGGACACAAACACGCTGCCACCGCTGAGGCTCCCTCCCTCCCCCTATAGACAAGAGATTCAGCAGATGCTGGAAAACCAGAGCAACACACACAAAATGGTGGAGGAACTCAGCAGGCCAGGCAGATTCTATGGAGAGAAATGGAGAGGACGGAGCTCTTCAAATCCTAAAGCTCCCTTCAATGTTGCTGACAAAACTTCCCCAGCTTCTCGAAGAATTCAGTTTTATTCTCCAAAGCAATGGTGGCAGCATTTTGGCAGTGAGATAGATTATTGTTTTATTATTGTCACATGTACTGGGATACAGGGGGCAAGCTTTTGTTTACCTCCGACAGATCATTCCAAACAATGGTACACCAATGGAAAAGACAGAAACAATGCAGAATAGAGTGTAACAGTTACACAAAAAGTGCAGTGCAGGCAGACATATGCAGTACAATGGCCACGATGAGGTCGATTAAGAGACCAAGTTCAGTTTTATCGTAGAAGGGGTTTGTTCGGTGTTGAGCTTGTCCTTCAGCCTGGTGAGGTGTGATCTCAGGCTTTTGTAGCTTCTGCCCAATGGAAGGGGGGTAGAAGAGTGATGAACTGGGGTGGGAGGGGTTTTGATTAATTTGTGTGCTTTCCCAAGGCAGCAGAGGATAGAAGAGAGGCTGGTTTTCAAGACAGACTGGGCTGTGTTCACAACTTTCTTCAATTTCTTGTGGTCTTGGCCTTCTACAGCATCCTCACTTCACTTCACCACCCCCTGCAATACAAAATATTTTCTACTGTGATTTGTGGAATGTCGTAACTACCACCCATCAAAACTGAGAAGTTAAACTGTTGTTTTTTGAATCATTCTAGGTTTTAATCCTCTGAAATGTTTCCTCGGTAATGTGTACTTGGTACAGGACAATCCTCAGCCATTTCTTTGATCTTCCTTCTTCAAGATAGGACATGTATTTGCATTAATCTCTAAAACTGGGATTCTGTTACCAATTCCGACTGGGTGGGTGCAGCCATTAATCATAGCTAGTCTGTATGTTGTCTAGAAAGCAAAGCTTTTCTCAGTAATTATGCTAGATGATGTAGATAAGTATGTAAAAATTCAACAGTTTTAATGATTCATTACAGCTCATACCAGCCCCCTTATTGATTCTCCTTACCTTGCACACCTCCAGAGTTAGAACTAATTCTCTGGAAGCTCCGCTACAAGGATACAACAAATAGATTATCAGAGGCTGCTTGTTCAATTGCTTGCCAACGGATAAACGAGGAAGGACATTTTGACTTGAATATATTGAGAACAGAAACTGTTGGCGAGAATCCAGCTCTAGGCATCTGTATGGATTCCAAGCAAGCTCCGAACCCTGAGGGTCGATCCCTCCCACCGCAAGTGAATCGTTGACTTCTTGGGCAGCACACTACTATCAGTACGGGTAGGCAGCAACAATGATTCTAAGCAGTGTTGCGTTCTCAGTGCTCCCTCCACACTCGTGACTGCGTGGCTGACTCTGCTCTAGTTCCATCTACAGATCTGCACATGATACCGTTGGGAGAAGATACGAGCACCTGAAAGCACGTGCCACCGGGCTCAGGGGCAGGTTCTACCCTCTGTTAAAAGACTATTAAATAGTTCTCTAGTGTGATAAAATGGACTGTAGACCTCACGATCCTCTAGACCACCCTTGTTTACTGGCACTGCACTTTCTCTGTAGCCATTACACTTTGGATTGTTATTGTTTTATCTTGTTCTGTCTCAGTGCACTGGCTAATGATCTGAACAGTATGCAAGAGAAGCTTTTCACTTGGTACAGGTGACAATAATAACTCTGATTGTTTGTACTGCGTGATGCAATGACGTTTTGGAAGCCAAGCATGGGTCAGGGCAAATCATTATCCTTGTGCGACCAGGGACCTTGACGAGCATGGTCAGGACCCAAGTGCTGGAGTGTCCGAGACTAGGATCGAGACCCGGTACGGGACTGGAACGAGAACTGAACACCAAACAAGACACTAAACGATAACCCAAGCTGAGGTTATGACTGAGCACTGAACCTCCGTTCAGGTGTTCCTTAAATACTGAAATCCCAGCGTCAAACAGTGGGACGGCCCTGAATCCTTAAAGGGTCTGTGCCAGCTATCCATACTCCGGAGAGTTAGAGCATCGGAATTCCGGAAGCTGGCGTGGTTGGGTCTGTATCGCAACACCTTGCAAAGTGGGTTCAGCTTCAGAGATCAGGTGACACCCCTTCCCTCAATAACTGATTCCTTTAGCCAGATAGTTAAAATAGGTAGGGAATTATGCAGTTGAAAATAAACAGAGGGATGTCAACCAGAATTTATTGGGTTTGCGTCAGACAGTTCTCAAATGCATACTGGAGGTAACTCCAGCCACAAAAGTCCCCCCACTCCCTCCCAGGTGAGCAGCCACTGTCTGTAACAGCAACAGACGTGAGGAGGACTCCACAGAGATTCAAACCCCCGCCCCCCCCCGACAAGGTGGCCGGGCCAGACAGCACCCCAGGCTGAATACACAGTGAGTACACATCCCAGATCACTGACATCTGCTCGGACATCTTCAATGTTTCACTCATCCAGGCTGCTGTCCCCACAGGCTTCAAATCAGCCACCATCATCCCTGTACCGAAGAACTCTGCACCTTCAGAACTAAATCACCCCAGCACTGATGCCAATCATCATGAAGGGCTTTGAACAGCTGATAATGACATATCAAAAACTCCATTCATGCCGTATTAGACACTCTCCAATATGCTTACCAACAGAACCAGTCTCTGACAGATCCCATAGCATCTGTCATCACCTGGCCTTGACACATCTAGAAAACAAGGACAGTTATGTCAGGATGCTCTATCTGGATTTCAGTTCAGCAAACAACACTATTGTCCAGCAGGTCTTGGTGAACAAACTCCTGCTCCTTGGTCTACCTACACCACTGTGCAACTGGGTCTTGGACTTCCTAACCAACAGACCTCAGGTAGTCAGGATGCACAATTACCCCTCCCTCTCCATCACCCTTGGGGGGGTGCCCACACCCCCCAGGCTGTGTGCTGAGCCCATCGCTGGACACTGCTCATACATGACTGCCCGGCCAAATCCCCGAGCAATCCCATTGTCAAGTTTGCCAATGACACAACAGTGGCGGGGCTCGTCACCAACAATGATGAAATGGTCCACAGAGAGGACGTGGAAGAGCTCGAGGCCTGGTGCCAGGAAAACAATCTCTTCCTCAGTGTCAACAAGACAAAGGAGATAGTTATTGATTTTGTGAGAACGCGGACCACTATCTTTACATTGGCAGCACAGCAGTGGAAACTGTGAGTAGTTTCAAACCCCTGGGAATACACATCTCACATGGGCCCAGAACACACTCTGCACAACCAGGAGATCTCACCAACACCTTTACTTTCTGAGGAGGCTGCAGAGAGCTGGACTTTGCACATCCATGCTCACATCATTCTACAGACGTGCAGTAGCGAGCATCCTAACAAGCTGCGTCACTGCACTGGAGCGGACACGAAGACTGAACACCGGGGAGTCAAATCTGCCCATCACATCACCAGCCTACCCACCATCAAAGACGTACGTACGGAAAGGGGCCAGAAAAAGGCCAGTAACATCATGAAGGATCCCACCCACCCTGCTCATGGACTGTTTGTCCCACTCCCATCGGGGAGGAGGCTACATAGCATCCACACCAGGAATACCAGACTCAGAAACAGTGACTTTCCCCAAGCAGTAAGGCTAATCAACACCTCCATCACTAAGCCACCCCAACACACCCCCAACCACCACAACTTTATCATTACTGTCAGTTACCTAACGTACAGACACTCCTGTGCCTAGTGTCACTTTATGTTCATACAATTAATCTATGTATATAAGCTATTGCATGTGTTTATATTTATTGTGTTCTTTACCTTATTGTTCTTTTTTGTGCTGCATCGGATCGGAATAACAATGATTTCATTCTCCTTTACAACTGTGTACTGGAAATGACATTTTGAAATGCCTCTATTTGCCTTCACTGCCAACCCGTCACTGCTTCTCTGACACCACTCTATCTATGTGTAAAAAAATTTGCCCCACATATCTCCTTTGAACTTTCCCCTCTCTCAACTTAAATGCATGCCCCCTAGGATTAGACATTTCAATTCTTGGGAAAAGATACTGGCTGTTTACTCTATTTGTGTCTCTCATAATCTTATAAACTTTTGTCAGGTTTCCCCTCCACCTCCGATAATCCACAGAAAACAGCCAAGGTGTGCCCTCTAATTCAGGCAGCTCTTCTGCACCCTCTCCATAACCTCCACCTTCCTTCTTGTTCAAAGTTCAAAGTGAATTTATTATCAAAGTACACACCATATATGTCACCATATACAACCCTGAGATTCGATGTCTTGTGATAAGTAGAAAGAAACACAATAGAATCAGTGAAGAACCTCACATAACAGAGACAGGCAAACAACAAATGTGCAAAAGACAACTAACTGTGCCAATTCAAAAAGAAAAAATTATATATTATAAATAAATAAGCAATAAATATCAAGAACACAGGTTATAGAGACATTAACACTGGTCTATAGGTTATGGAATTAGTTCAGGGGTGGGGTGAGTGAAATTATCCTCTCTGGTTGAATGGGGTGAACAGATGACCTTGTGCTGCATGGTGGACCTTACTATAAATATTCTGCCATAGCTCCAGGAGGACATCCTGAGGTGGCAGAATGCTCAGTTTAGGTGTGAGAATTGCTTTTCTTTTCACCAGTAGGTGCCTATGTGAAGCATCTTGTTTGTCTATTCCCTGGTGCATGAAATACCTTCAAACGCTGAGCAAAAAAAAATTCTCCCTAAACCAGACAAACTTGAGTTAATGCAATAAAAATATCTAGTGATGAAATAATGCCTAGCAGGGTTAGTCTGATCAGGTCCCCTGCTAGAAAACATGCAGAGACATACTATACTCTTGGTAATTCCACACAGGGAGATTAAATAACTGCTTGAAATCAAAGAAAGTTTATCACACAGTGGGATTCCATTTTCTGGATTCTTCTCCCTTCCTTTCCAGTCTTGATGAAAGGATTTGGCCAAAACTATCAACTATTCTTCTCCATAGATGCTGCCTGTCCTCCAGCATTTTGTGTGTGTTGCTCTGGATTTCCAACATCTGCAGAATCTCTTGTGTTTATGGAGCCCCATTTTGTTTGGGCCTATTGAAAATGAGATACCCAACCTCTTACATATGAACATCTAAGAATGGAGTAGGAATCCCAACAAGAATGGGCTACCACTTAATACGATCATGAAGGGCCCAATTGCAACGTTGTACATTCTTCTTTACCAAGGTTGTCTTCAATCGCTTCAGGAGTCCTGCATCTTTTTCCACGACCTTTTCAACGATTCAAAGTCTAACAACTTTCTAAGGAATAACTTCAGAGATTCACTCAGTTTTTAGAGTTTATTGTCCTGTTCTTCATATGTTTTATTGATTTTTAGACCATCAATAATTTTTGGAGTCTCAGCTACCTAAGGCTTCATAGAAGTAAGAAACCACAGTCAATCTGAGTTAAATTTAATAGATGGAATTCGTCTGCTGGAGGGGTTCAGTGAGTCAAGCAGCATCTGTACTGGGAAGTAAATAGTCAAAGTTTTGGGTCAAGACTCTTCCTCTGGACTGCATGCAAAGTCCTGACCCGAAACTTCAGCTGCCCATTCCCCTCTATAACTGCTGCCTCATCAACTGACTTCCTCTGCATTTCTTGCTCCAGATTCTAGCATCTGCAAACTCTTGTGTCTCCCTTAAGTCTTTTTTCAAACATCACAAGCAATCTCTCCATGTTTCCATTCATGACCAGCTAACTTAATATTTCATTGCTTTCAGTTTGTGCACACGTTATTGAGACACCGGGGAAAGCTATGACAACCAAGGCAAAAGACCTAGAGTATCCCCAGCCGGCTGTATGTAGTCAGAAAGTGCCCGAGAAACCGCGCAGTGGTACCAACCAGGTCAGACACAGTTAGCGTAATGCTGTTACAGTATCAGTGACCCGGGTTCAATTCCTGGCACTGCCTGTACGGAGTTTGTATATGGTGTGACGGGGTCCTGAGTCACCCCTATGAACTGTGCTTTTGAAAAGAGAGAGAGAGAAAGTTGTGGAACACAGACACCTTGCTGAAAAGAGAGAGAGAGAGGCAAAGACTGTTCACAGTTTGTTAACACTTTCTACAAGGACACTGGCAGCTTCTGTGTTCTTACAGAGAGAGAAGGGAGCTGGTATTCAGCACGGTAAGATAAATAGAAGATCAGCTGTTAGACCTACAGACACATGGTTTTGGACACTGAATGAGCTTTGTTGTGCCCACAGAAAAAGTGGGTTTTGGAGGATTGATCGGGCAGATCAATCAGTGGCTCTCACAGTGCGAAAAGGGAGTGACCGGTGGGGAGTTATTTGTGTGATAAACCCTCGCCTGTTGATAATTCCACCACAGAAGAACGGTCTCCTTTGTTGTGGTCACAGCCGGTGACTTCTAAAGGATTTTGGAGGACAACGGGAAGATTGATGGCGTCAGCTCACCTGAAGACTCAAATCTCTCCCTCTGTCTCTCTCCATCACTACTCAACTCAATACCATGAACTGAACTGAACTTTACTCATCATCGTAAGACTATCTATTTACCCCTAGACTTGAAGAAGCTTGGTTTTCATATATTTCCACACTTACTTATATATAATCATTGCTAACCTGTTTGATTTATCTGCATTTATATTACAGTATTGCATAGTTACTAATAAATTCCATTAGTTAATAGCAATACTGGACTCCAAAGTGTTTTCCATTTCTGCTGGATCTTTAACCCATCACAGAGTACGTGACAATGGGGTTTCCTCCAGGTGCTCTAGTTTCCTCCCACAGTCCAAAGGTGTCCAGGTTAGCATGTTAATTGGTCACATGGGTGTGATTGCGCGGCGTGGACTCACTGCGCTGGGCGGGTCTGTTGCCATGCTCTATCGATAGTCTAAATAAATCATTTAATAAATATATTTGCCCTACTTTGGTATCGTAAGCTCTTGCTTATTGATTTTTCGGGATGTGGGCATCACTGACAAGGCCAGCATTTATTACTCATCCCGAATTGCCCTTGACAGTGGCGGAGGGCTGGTGGAGGACTGCCCACAGTGCAGCTGGACAGGGAGCTCCCGCATTTGGACCCATCGATGATGCCACGTCGGTGACATCAGAACGGCTCACCATGGGGAGGGGAACCTGCTGGGTGCTGGTGTTCTTGTACACCTGCTTCACCCGTCCTTGGCGACAGACAGACCCCGTGAACTTTGTCAGAACAGCTGAGGTAAGGATTTTGAGGGTGGTAGCCTCGGGGCAACGGTGGAAAGTGGAATGAAGGTTTGGGATGGTGGATGGGATGTCAGTCATGCACAGCTTTGTTCTGTGTGGTAATGAGGGGCTAACAAAGCTGAAAGCAGCATAACAAGGACTTCACAGCACCGCATATCAACCTAAATCAATGCTTCAGATACTTCGCTGCTGCCTCAAGTTGCTGACAGCCATCCCATAAGGAAATGCATCTGACAGGACAGTGGAGCCAGTTAAAAATGATTCTTTGCAAGTCTAACAATGTTGTAACTGAATAATCCAGCTCATGGTGGGATAACTTTAAAATAAATCTGCAGAAACATTATTTCAGCAAGTTATGGTTAATTTATAGGACAGACCCTGAGGGGTGATGATGGAAGTAGCTGATATCAATTCATTCAAATGCAAATTAGTTAGATTTCCTTTAATAAAATTATATTCTGGAATACAATGTATGAATAATGTGAGAATGTCTCACTGAGTGTGCTGTGGAATAATTAAGTGCTGCTATGACTAGTTTTTTAGTATCAGTTCCATTGTTCTTGTCATTGGCATTGGAATCGGTTTATTATTTAACGTAACGAGATACAGTGATAGGCACATCTTGCACACTCCTCGTACAGATCGTATCATTACACAGTGCACTGAGGTAGAGCAGTAAAACAGTATCAATGCAGAGTAAAAATGTAAACACTACAGAGGAAGTGCTGTGCAAGGTGCAAGATCATAACGAGGTAAATTATCAGGTCAACTGTCCAATTTCAGAGACCCATAACTTCGGGGTACATTGTTCCCAATGCCAGTTCTCAATCAATTCCTCTCTCTGGTATTTGTCTGAAACTCCATCATTTTGTCAGCAAACTTGGGTTTATATCTGATCTTTTAGCTTCAAGTTCAAGTTTAATTGTCATTCAACCACACATGAATACAGCCAAACGAAACAGTGTTTCTCTGGGGAGAGGACAGTCGACCTCTCTGTAAACTTTAATTGCTCCTTTCACAAAAGAGACTACAGTTTACTGCAGTGATCCACACTGGCCATTCATATCAATGCACCACTGTGAATATTGCTTGAACAAACACACCCCCACCCCTTTGGGTGTGAATATTGGTTGAACAAACACACCCCCTTTGGGTGTGAATATTGCTTGAACAAACACCCCCCCCCCTTTGGGTGTGTGACACATTCCTCAGGGATTGTTCCTGAAGGGAACAACATGACATTTTACAAAGGATCCTGGGTGGGTGTGTTGAAACTCTCATACTCTCGTTGTTTAACAAGGACGAGGTCTGTGGTGAGACTAAGAATCAAAAAACTGCCTACAGCATTTGAAACACCAGATAAGGCACATCCATTAGATCTAGTCAGAGCACCCCACACCCCAGAGACATTGCACTTTACCCCTGTATGGTATTCAGAGGTGTGGAGTTTACACAGGTGACCTCAGACGGACTCACCCACTCATATTCCCTCACGCACAAGCACACTGATACTCACGTGGACTTGGTAATTCTTACAGGAGGTGCTGCTTCAAGAAGACAGCTTCCATCACCAAGGACCCCCACACCATCCAGGCCACACTGTCTCCCACCATCCAGGCTACGCTGTCTCCCACCATCCGGGCCACGCTGTCTCCCACCATCCGGGCTACGCTGTCTCCCGCCATCCGGGCCACGCTGTCTCCCGCCATCCGGGCCACGCTGTCTCCCGCCATCCGGGCCACGCTGTCTCCCGCCATCCGGGCCACGCTGTCTCCCACCATCCGAGCCACGCTGTCTCCCACCATCCGGGCCACGCTGTCTCCCACCATCCGGGCCACGCTGTCTCCCGCCATCCGGGCCACGCTGTCTCCCACCATCCGAGCCACGCTGTCTCCCGCCATCCGGGCCACGCTGTCTCCCGCCATCCGGGCCACGCTGTCTCCCGCCATCCGGGCCACGCTGTCTCCGGCCATCCGGGCCACGCTGTCTCCCGCCATCCGGGCCACGCTGTCTCCCACCATCCGGGCCACACTGTCTCCGGCCATTCGGGCCACGCTGTCTCCCGCCATCCGGGCCACGCTGTCTCCCACCATCCGGGCCACGCTGTCTCCGGCCATCCGGGCCACGCTGTCTCCCGCCATCCGGGCCACGCTGTCTCCCACCATCCGGGCCACGCTGTCTCCCGCCATCCGGGCCACGCTGTCTCCCACCATCCGGGCCACACTGTCTCCCACCATCCGGGCCACACTGTCTCCCACCATCCGGGCCACGCTGTCTCCCGCCATCCAGGCTACGCTGTCTCCCACCATCCGGGCTACGCTGTCTCCGGCCATCCGGGCCACACTGTCTCCCACCATCCGAGCCACGCTGTCTCCCACCATCCGGGCTACGCTGTCTCCCGCCATCCGGGCCACGCTGTCTCCGGCCATCCGGGCCACGCTGTCTCCCGCCATCCGGGCCACGCTGTCTCCCACCATCCGGGCCACGCTGTCTCCCACCATCCGGGCTACGCTGTCTCCGGCCATCCGGGCCACGCTGTCTCCCGCCATCCAGGCCATGCTGTCTCCCGCCATCCAGGCCACGCTGTCTCCCACCATCAAGCTGGAGGCAGGGAACCTGAAATCTCACACCATCAACCTCAAGAACAGCTACTTCCCTTCAAGCAGAGAAACACATAAAAAGCTGGTGGAACTCAGCAGGTCAGACAGCATCCATGGAGGGGAATAAAATGTCGATGTCTTAGGCTGAGACCCCTCATCAGGAATCATACTTCCCTGCAACCATTTGGTTCTGGAACCAACCCACAAAACTCCTCAGTATAGCAACAGTACAACCACATGTGCCACTTTGCACTAAAGTAGGAGTTTTTTTTGTTCTATGTTTTCATATAAAATTTAATGTACATTTAATGTAGTTTTTCTTGCGATTGCTGCTTATCTAATGCTATTTCCCCTGCGAACCTGCTGCAAGCAAGGTTTTCACTTCACCTGTGGATACAACAATAAACTTGCCTTTGACTTTGAACTTGGAATTACCTGCTCCAAAAGCACTACAGAGAATTACAAACTTCCAGCTGGAGATCGCAGAAGGGAAGTCCAAGCTACTTCACACTACTGTGTGCAGTTCTGCTCACCTACCTACAGGAAATATATCAAACAGGTTGAAAGAGCACAGAGAAAGTTTGCAAGGTTGTTGCCAAGACCTGAGGACCTGATTCATAGAAAGAGGTTGAATAGGTTAAGTTTTTTACTCAGAGAGTGATGGATGCCAGCAATCTATTGTCTGGTATGGGAGTAGAAACAAATACATTGGAAGCTTTTAGGGGACAGTTAGACAGGCCAATGAATATGAGGAAAATGGAGGAATGTGGGCATTGTGTAGATAGGAGGGATTAGTTTTTGTGTTTTGTTTAAATTTACTTTTTAGCTGATTCAGCACGAAGAACCAAGGCCCACAGGACCTGTTCCTGTGCTGTACGGTTCTGTGTTCTCGGTTAGGACTGTCTTGCTTGGGGTGTAGGAGATTGAGGGGAGATTTGATTGATGTATACAAAATTATAAGGGGTATAGATGGAGTTAAAGCAAGCAGGCTTTTCCCACTCAAGGTGGTTGAGATTAGAGGTCACAGGTTAAGGGTGAAAGGTGAAGTATTTGAGGGGAACCTGAGGGAGTCTTCTCCAATCAGAGTTTGGAATGAGCTGCCGGTAGAAATGGGGGACGTTGGTTTGGTTGTAAAATTTAAGAGAAGCTTGGATAGTACATGGATCTGTGGTTGTAGAGGGCTGTGGTCTGGTTGTGGGTCAATGGGACTAATGTGAGTTAGATGAGCCAAAGGGCCTAGTTCTATGCTGTAGTGCTCTATGACTCCATGTCTGTAAATAATCTCCTGCCCTCTCACCACTCCACAGCAAGTGGATAGCATGAGCTCATGGTGTTGTTACAGGGGGGCATTTTATTCATTCTCATGGGATCACTCTTAAAATATTTGGACAATATTAAGTATCAGAAATCCTTGTTGAGAGAAATTAAATTTCCATCCGCTAGGTGCTCTCTCCTCGTACAGTGTGGAATTGGTAAATAAATCTCCAAACTGAGAATGGTTTTTGTGTGGCTGTTTCGTTCCCTCCTGGGTCAAATCTGTGATTGTGAAATTCCTGTTGTTACACATTTCTCTGGATCTGAGTTGAGGATTGAGGGGATGAATCGTGATTGTGAAATTCCTGTTGTTACACATTTCTCTGGATCTGAGTTGAGGATTGAGGGGATGAATCGTGATTGTGAAATTCCTGTTGTTACACATTTCTCTGGATCTGAGTTGAGGATTGAGGGGATGAATCGTGATTGTGAAATTCCTGTTGTTACACATTTCTCTGGATCTGAGTTGAGGATTGAGGGGATGAATCGTGATTGTGAACACACCTCGGCTTCTGGGGCGTCAGACTGCACTAACTGAAAGGCATTTTCATTCTGAATAGTGTCACAGGCGAATGAAGATGCAGCCATATACACTACCATCCTCCAGCCTCCCCACCACTGAGGGCCTCTTGAAAAGGCGGTGCCTCATCATTAAACACCCCCACCATCCAAAACATGTGCTCTTCTCAATACCACCACCAAGGAGGGAGCTCAATAGCCTCAATGTTTTAGGAATACGTAGCTTCTTCCCCTCCACCATCAGATTTCTGCTCTCTGTTTTGCATTATTTATATGTGTATTTCTTACTGTAACTTATCATAATTTTTTTAAAGTGTTTGAAGTTCCCCTGCAATGCTGCTGCAAGTAAGGATTTCACTTCACCTGTGCACACATGTGCTTGTGCGTAAACTTGTCTTTGACTTTGAATTTGGAATTACCTACCCTAAAAACCCTACAGAGAATTACAAACCCTGCCGCAAAACAGCGAATTCCACATCACATGTCAGCGATGATAATCCTGATTCTGATAGTCAGTGACAGTCAAAAACAAAACTTTACCATAATTACATCTGAGCAGTGTTGTTTCCCCCGTCCCACCATGCCAGAAAGAGCACTTTTACACAGCTTAGACCAGGCATGGTGGTGTATCTTTCTTTTATTTCTTATTTCATATATTAGACCATAAGACCATAAGACATAGGGGCAGAATTAGGCCATTTGGCCCATCGACTCCACTCCACCATTCAATCATGGCTGATCCTTTTTTTCAATCTCCTCCTCAACCCCAGTTCCCGGCCTTCTCCCTGTAACCTTTGATTCCATGTCCAATCAAGAACCTATCAATCTCTGCCTTAAACATGCCCAACGACCTGGCCTCCACGCTGCATGTGGCAACAAATTCCACAGTTTCACCACCCTTTGGCTAAAGAATTTTCTCCACATTTCTGTTTTGAAAGGGCATCCCTCTATCCTGAGGCTGTGCCCTCTTGTCCTAGACTCTCCCACCATGGGAAACATTCTTATGAATCTCCTGTGGACCCTCTCCAAAGCCAGCACATCTATTCTAAGATGAGGGGCCCAAAACTGTTCACGATACTCAAGGTGAGGCCTCACCAGTGCCTTATAAAGCCTCAGCATCACATCCTTGCTCTTGTATTCTAGACCTCTTGAAACGAATGCTGAAATGAGGTGTGCTTATCGCACTGCTCTACTCTCTATATACACATGACTGTGTGGCTAGGCATAGCTCAAATACCATCTATAAATTTGCTGACGATACAACCATTGTTGGTAGAATCTCAGGTGGTGATGAGAGGACATTCAGGAGTGAGATATGCCAACTAGTGGAGTGGTGCCACAGCAACAACCTGGCACTCAACGTCAGTAACACGAAAGAGCTGATTGTGGACTTCAGGAAGGGTAAGATGAAGGAACACATACCAATCCTCATAGAGGGATCAGAAGTGGAGAGAGTGAGCAGCTTCAAGTTCCTGGGTGTCAAGATCTCTGAGGATCTAACCTGGTCCCAACATATTGATGCAGTCATAAAGACGATAAGACAGCGGCTATACTTTATTAGGAGTTTGAAGAGATTTGGCATATCAACAAATACACCCAAAAACTTCTACAGTTGTACCGTAGAGAGCATTCTGACAGGCTGCATCACTGTCTGGTATGGAGGGGCTACTGCATAGGACCAGAAGAAGCTGCAGAAGATTGTAAATCTAGTCAGCTCCATCTTGGGCACTACCCTACAAAGTACCCAGGACATCTTTGGGGAGTGGTGTCTCAGAAAGGCAGCATCCATTATTAAGGACCCAGGACATGCCCTTTTCTCACTGTTACCATCAGGTAGGAGGTACAGAAGCCAGAAGGCACACACTCAGTGATTCAGGAACAGCTTCTTCCCCTCTGCCATCCGATTTCTAAATGGACATTGAAGCTTTGGACACTACCTCACTTTTTTTAATATACAGTATTTCTGTTTTTGCACATTTAAAAAAATCTATTCAATACTTGTAATTGATTTACTTGTTTATTATTATTTTTTATTTTATTTATTATTATTTTTTTCTCTCTCTCTGCTAGATTATGTATTGCATTGAGCTGCTGCTGCTAAGTTAACAAATTTCACGTCACATGCCTGATTCTGATTCTGATTCTGATTCTGACATAGCATTTGCCTTCCTCACCACCGACTCAACCTGCAAGTTAACCTTCAGGGTGTTCTACACAAGGACTCCCAAGTCCCTCTGCATCTCAGATTCCTGGATTTTCTCCCCATTTAGAACATAGTCATAGTCATACTTTATTGATTCCGGGGGAAACTGGTTTTCGTTACAGTTGCACCATAAATATTAAATAGTAATAAAACCATAAATAGTTAAATAGTAATATGTAAATTATGCCAGGAAATAAGTCCAGGACCAGCCTATTGGCTCAGGGTGTCTGACCCTCCAAGGGAGGAGTTGTAAATTTTGATGGTCACAGGCAGGAATGACTTCCTATGACGCTCTGTGTTGCATCTTGGTGGAATGATTCTCTGGCTGAATGTACTCCTGTGCCCAACCAGTACATTATGTAGTGGATGGGAGACATTGTCCAAGATGGCATGCAACTTGGACAGCATCCTCTTTTCAGACACCACCGTCAGAGAGTCCAGTTCCATCCCCACAACATCACTGGCCTTACGAGTGAGTTTGTTGATTCTGTTGGTGTCTGCTATCCTCAGCCTGCTGCCCCAGCACACAACAGCAAACATGATAGCACTGGCCACCACAGACTCATAGAACATCCTCAGCATCGTCCGGCAGATGTTAAAGGACCTCAGTCTCCTCAGGAAATAGAGACGGCTCTGACCCTTCTTGTAGACAGCCTCAGTGTTCTTTGACCAGTCCAGTTTATTGTCAATTCGTATCCCCAGGTATTTGTAATCCTCCACCATGTCCACCCTGACCCCCTGGATGGAAACAGGGGTCACCAGTACCTTAGATCTCCTCAGGTCTACCACCAGCTCCTTAGTCTTTTTCACATTAAGCTGCAGATAATTCTGCTCACACCATGTGACGAAGTTTCCTACCGTAGCCCTGTACTCAGCCTCATCTCCCTTGCCGATGCATCCAACTATGGCAGAGTCATCAGAAAACTTCTGAAGATGACAAGACTCTGTGCAGTAGTTGAAGTCCGAGGTATAAATGGTGAAGAGAAAAGGAGACAAGACAGTCCCCTGTGGAGCCCCAGTGCTGCTGATCACTCTGTTGGACACACAGTGTTGCAAGCACACGTACTGTGGTCTGCCAGTCAGGTAATCAAGAATCCATGACACCAGGAAAGCATCCACCTGCATCGCTGTCAGCTTCTCCCCCAGCAGAGCAGGGCGGATGGTGTTGAACACACTGGAGAAGTCAAAAAACATTACCCTCACAGTGCTCGCTGGCTTGTCCAGGTGGGCGTAGACACGGTTCAGCAGGTAGACGATGGCATCCTCAACTCCTAGTTGGGGCTGGGAGGCGAACTGGAGGGGATCTAAGTGTGGCCTGACCATAGGCCGGAGCAGCTCCAGAACAAGTCTCTCCAGGGTCTTCATGATGTGGGAGGTCAATGCCACCAGTCTGTATTCATTGAGGCCGCTGGGGCACGGCGTCTTCAGCACAGGGACGAGGAAGGACGTCTTCCACAATACAGGAACCCTCCGGAGCCTCAGGCTCAGGTTGAAGACATGACGAAGTACTCCACATAGCTGAGGGGCACAGGCTTTGAGCACCCTGGTACTGACACCATCCGGTCCTGCAGCCTTGCTTGGGTTGAGACGTTTCAGCTGTCTTCTCACCTGTTTAGCTGTGAAGCCCACCGTGGTGGTTTCGTGTGGGGAAGGGGTATAGTCATGAGAGAAGGGTGGGGGACTGTGAGGAAGGGTAGGAGGGGAGAGTGGAATATGTGTTGGTTGGGGGCCGACAACAGATGACTCATGTGGGGGATGGGCAGGGGCCACACTGTCAAATCTGTTAAAGAACAGGTTAAGTTCATTGGCCCCGTCCAAAATAGTCTGCACATTTATTTCTAGTACCAAAGTGCGTGCCCAATATAAAATCTATTCATATAAAATATACAGTGTCTTCAATTGTGCCTTAACTTTTCACAGTAAAATCTTACGTTTGCACGGTTGTTTTTTTTCACTGTCTGGTATAATTTGATGTATAATTAATGTTCTGAGCTCTGTCTGTGATGCTGTTGCAAGGTAGTACAGTATTTGTTGTACTGTGCCTCACTGATGCACCACAGAAAGTGTCCTGTCCAGATGCAGCACGGTTTGACGTGGGAACTGCTCTGCCCGTGATCACAGGGAACCGCAGGGGCTGTGAACACAGCTCGGCACATCACCCGCACCAAGGTGCACAGGGTGAATGTATGCTGACACTTGCAAGCTGCCCCGACAGGTTGTGCTGTTTGTTAACGCCAGCCACTCATTTCAGTGATAAATAAATGAATCTGAAATCTGAGCCCAGCACTGCAGGCAACAACCAATGAGACAGTTCACCATGGTGGGCGGTAACCCGGAGTCTGTAACATGAGCAAAGTTCGTCACTCAGCAAACAGCCCGACCTCTGCGTTAATCAGTCTCTATCTCAAACAATAATCACCTTCCTTGGGAGTGGCCAGCCCTGGGTGAGTGGAATTTGATCCAAAGCCTCGCAGTAACAATGTTAATTTGACTAACTACACCTTTTGAACGTTCCAAACAGCAGGTTAGCCCCTGCTTGTATTTGCCTTTCTAGAACAGTACAAGGTGTGGTCAGATCTGAGGCCGCATGACTGTTTTCTCAAGAGGAAGTACTTTAGGATGCGGCAGGCATTTTTTTAAGAATTAAGTTGGCAGCCAGCAACACAACAGCTGCGATTCTCAGAGGCAGAGCCATTGGTTCCGGTACAAGCTGCTGTAAAAGGTGAAAAGGGAACCTCCAACACATCACAGCTGCATAATTATAACACCGTTCTGTCTTGCGTGTAGCAGGCGATGACTATTTCTGCAGGATTCATCCCACTGGAGCCTGGCTGCAAATGGAATTTTGTTTCTTGTTATGGTCCGACTGAACTGTGTGTCTCAATTGGCAAAACTGGACTGATATCTTTCCAATTTACCCTAGTATTGATCATCGGCTCCAACATGGGCACTAGCCTCTGCACCTTCAAGGAGCACTCCCTCATAAAGGTGGCGTCGATCATTAAGGACCCCCTTCACCCGGGTCATGCCCTGTTCACATTGTTACCAACGGGAAGGAGGCATACACTCAACAATTCAGAAATAGCTTCTTCCCCAATTTCTAAATGGACATTGAACCCACAAGGTTTCAATGGGTACATTTAATGTTAGAGAAATGTATACAATATACATCCTGAATTTCTTCTTCACAAAAATCCATGAAAACAGAGGAGTGCCCTAAAGAATGAATGACAGTTAAATGTTAGAACCCCAAAGCCCCCCCCAGCTCCCCCTCCCACATATAAGCAGCAACAAAGTAATGACCCCCCTCCCCCACCAGCAAAAAAGCATCAGCGCCCCCACCAAGCACTCAAGTGTGCAGCAAAGCATCAATAAAGACACAGACGTGCAGTACCCCACAAACTACTCGTTCACCCGATAATTCGACATACCGTGGGCTCTCTCTCTCTCCCTAATAAGGGAAAAAGAGGTGTCCCTGTTTCACACCATTCCAGGCCACCTTCTCACCGCTGCAGTCAGGCATGAGGTACAGAAGCCTGAAGTCCCACACCACCAAACTCGGGAACAGCTTCTTTCCTACAACCTTCAGGCTCTTGAACCGACCTGCACAATCCTAACCCTACCTCAGCAACAGTCTTTCCTCTCTCTCTCTCTCTTCACTGCCTTGTATAACGTATATTTTGTCTGTTGCCTCTACCTCAGTGCGTCCATCGGTTGAGACCATAAAACCCAGCAGCAGAACTAGAACATTCGGCCCATTGACTGCTCCACCATTTGATCATGGCTGATTTATTTTCCCTCTCAATCCCCATTCTCCTGTCTTCTCTCTGTAACCTTCCATGCCTCTACTATGCAGGGTGGGTGGGACCTTTAACTACACTGCCTGCTTTCCTGAGGCAGTGAGAGGTGCGGACGGGAGGGAGGGGACCGGACTGCGTTCACAGCTCTGCAATCCCCTGAGTCCTTCAATAGATTGCAGGTTCACCACAAGGCTGTGTGCTTAGCTCCCTGCTCTACTCACTCCATACCTGTTACAGTGAAGCTGAGTACAGTTAACACCACTGTTGTGGGACAAATCAAAGGCGGTGATGAATCAGCATGTGGGAAGGACGATTGAAGAGCTGGTTGAGTGGTGCCACAACAGCAACCTCGCTGTCAATGTCAGGAAAACCACAGCTAATTATTGAATACAGGAGAAGGGAACTGGAGGTCCATGAGCCGGTCCTCATCAGAGGATTAGACGTGGAGAGGGTCAGCAACCTTAAATTCCTCCGTGATATAATTTCAGAGGATCTGTCCTGGGTCCGGCAGTTAATTGCCATTACAAATAAGGCATAACAGAGCCTCTCCTTTCTTAGAAGTCCATGCAGATTTGGCACATCATCTGAAATTCTGACAAACTTCTATAGACTTCTATATGTGGGTGGAGAGTATAGTGGCCTGTTAAGGAAATACCAATGCCCTTGAAAGAAAAGACCTAAAACCAGTTTTGGATATGGCCCGGTCCATCATGGGTAAAGCCATCCCTATCTATATGGATTGCTGTCACAGGAAAGCAGTATCTATCAGCAAGGGACACCCCCCCCCCCACCATCCAGGACGTGCCCGCTGTTCTCTGCTCTCTCCTCACTGCTGCCATCAGGAAGGAGGTACAGGAGCCTCAATTCCCACACCACCAGGTTCAGGAACAGTTATTACTCCTTGATCACCAGGCTCTTGAAACAGATTGGATAACTTCACTCATCCCAACACTGAAACGATTCCACAATCTATGAAGTCACCTTTAAGGACTCCAAAACTCATGTTCTCTACATTCTTTATTTTTTATAGGCATCCGTTAGTCTCGTGAGACCATGGATTTGGGTCTTGGAAGGTTTCCAGGGCACAGGCCTGGGCAAGGTCGTATGGAAGACCAGCAGTTGCCCATGCTGCAAGTCTCCCCTCTCCACGACTCCGATGTTGTCCAAGGGAAGGGCATCAGGACCCATACAGCTTGGCACCAGTGTCATCGCAGAGCAATGTGTGGTTAAGTGCCTTGCTCAAGGACACAACACGCTGTCCCAGCCAAGACTCGAACTGGCAACCTTCAGATCACTAGACGAACGCCTTAACCACTTGGCCACGCACCAACACTCTCTATATTCATCGCTTACTTATTTAATATTCTTACCCTTTCTTTGTATTTGCACAGTTTGTTGTCTTTTGCACACTGGTTGTTTGCCTATCTCTGTTGTGTGTAGTTTTTCATTGAATCTTTTGTGTTTCTCTGTATTTACTATGAATGCCTGCAAGAAAGTGGGCCTTTGGGTTGTATATGGTGTATATGTACTTTAAAAATAAATTTTGTGAACTTTGGATGGCACATTGATAGGTGCAGGAGTACGAGCTGAGGGACACACTGAAGTTCAATACAGATGCTGCAAACCCTTTGTGGGGAAGGACTGCAGTCTCATATTCTGTGACCAGGCTAAGACACCAAGCTCTCAAACACCACGGCTGCATTGTTAAAGCAGGAAACGGGAAGCATTCTCACAGAATGTACTGAATTTTCAGAAGAGGCCGAGGCCAGTGAGTAAACAGAAGAAATTAATCTGGGTAACTAACAAATCACTGCCAACAGACTGAGATGCCGAACAAGAGTTCACTATTATAGAATTTATGTGAAAAATATAAATAAACACAAAATGTGTACAGAAAACTGATCTAATTTACCAAGAACAAACGCAAGCTGCCAGTTCACAGTGGGGAGGAGGATTGCACCACTTAAAAGATTTGCTTTGGAAACTGACAAGGCGACCTCTTCTCTTGATACTGCAATGGTGCTTACTTAAAAAAACAATGTAACATCCATGCAACACACATCAAAGTTGCTGGTGAACGCAGCAGGCCGGGCAGCATCTGTAGGAAGAGGTACAGTCGACGTTTCAGGCCGAGACCCTTCGTCAGGACTAACTGAAGGAAGAGTGAGTAAGGGATTTGAAAGTTGGAGGGGGAGGGGGAGATCCAAAATGATAGGAGAAGACAGAAGGGGGAGGGATGGAGCCAAGATCTGGACAGGTGATTGGCAAAAGGGATACGAGAGGATCATGGGACAGGAGGTCCAGGAAGAAAGACAAGGGGGGGGGGACCCAGAGGATGGGCAAGAGGTATATTCAGAGGGACAGAGGGAGAAAAAGGAGAGTGAGAGAAAGAATGTGTGCATAAAAATAAGTAACAGATGGAGTACGAGGGGGAGGTGGGGCCTTAGCGGAAGTTAGAGAAGTCGATGTTCATGCCATCAGGTTGGAGGCTACCCAGACGGAATATAAGGTGTTGTTCCTCCAACCTGAGTGTGGCTTCATCTTTACAGTAGAGGAGGCCGTGGATAGACATGTCAGAATGGGAATGGGATATGGAATTAAAATGTGTGGCCACTGGGAGATCCTGCTTTCTCTGGCGGACAGAGCGTAGATGTTCAGCAAAGCAGTCTCCCAGTCTGCGTCGGGTCTCGCCAATATATAAAAGGCCACATCGGGAGCACCAGACGCAGTATATCACCCCAGTCAACTCACAGATGGGGGGGACGAATGGACAAGGGAGTTGCGTAGGGAGCAATCCCTGCGGAATGCAGAGAGGGGGGGAGGGAAAGATGTGCTTAGCGGTGGGATCCCGTTGGAGGTGGCGGAAGTTACGGAGAATAATATGTTGGACCCGGAGGCTGGTGGGGTGGTAGGTGAGGACCAGGGGAACCCTATTCCTAGTGGGGTGGTGGGAGGATGGAGTGAGAGCAGATGTACGTGAAATGGGGGAGATGCGTTTAAGGGCAGAGTTGATAGTGGAGGAAGGGAAGCCCCTTTCTTTAAAAAAACAAGACATCTCCCTTGTCCTAGAATGAATCCTGAGAGCAGATGCGGCGGAGACAGAGGAATTGCGAGAAGGGGATGGCGTTTTTGCAAGAGACAGGGTGAGAAGAGGAATAGTCCAGATAGCTGTGAGAGTCAGTAGGCTTATAGTAGACATCAGTGGATAAGCTGTCTCCAGAGACAGAGACAGAAAGATCTAGAAAGGGGAGGGAGGTGTCGGAAATGGACCAGGTAAACTTGAGGGCAGAGTGAAAGTTGGAGGCAAAGTTAATAAAGTCAACGAGTTCTGCATGCGTGCAGGAAGCAGCGCCAATGCAGTCGTCGATGTAGCGAAGGAAAAGTGGGGGACAGATACCAGAATAGGCACGGAACGTAGATTGTTCCACAACCAGAATAGGCACGGAACATCCATTTCTAGTTATTGAACCAACAACCCGTTCTCTTCTGCCTGCATTATAATCAGAATTCCTTTGCTTCCAGAATATTCCTGTTGAAAGAGAAGCTTCCAGTCAGAGCATACCTGCACACATAACACGGGATGCAGTGGGAAATAAGGGTTTGTATTATGCAAAACTGTGGTGCAGGCAGCTTTCTAGGAATACAGTGGCTCTGTAACACTCGGTTGTACATGTAATGAGTTGCCAGCTCAAAATCATAAGGCCATCAGACTGTTTAACTCACGCTGATTTGAGTGTGTTTCGATGTTACATTACTGTTCTATTTGTTATAAATTATTATAAATTACAATGATTTAGATGGAGACATAACATAAGGATTTTTACTCCTCATGAATGTGAGGAATGTAAGAAATAAAGTCAATTCAATAGTGCTGCCTTGTAAGTAAGTTATTTGAATGCAGCTATACTATTTGTCAAAGCCTATAAACAGTCTTCTTAGAGAATGTTTAGACTTCTCAACCTCCCTCCATGGAGAATGGCCTGAGAGGAATAAAACAGATGCCTTGAAGGGACTAAGATAGGTATAGAAGGGATCTTGGAGCGAAAAGTATTGATAAGATGAATAGGACGGAAGGAGATCCTTATGGAGGATATCCAATGGTGGAACGGGCTGTGTCCATGCTGTAAAAGGTCTACAGATAGAGTGGACATGGAGAGAATGTTTCCTATAGTGAGGGAGGCTAGGACCAGGGGGATCAGCTGCAAAATGGAAGGAAGACCCTCTGGAATTCAGCTGAATGAGAGGAGATCTTGTAGAAACATATAAAATTATGAAAGGGATAGATAAGATAGAGGCAGGAAAGTTGTTTCCACTGGTAGGTGAGACTAGAACTTGGGGACATAGCCTCATGACTCGTGGGAGTAGATGTAGGGTGGAGATGAAGAGGAACTGCTTTTCCCAGAGGGTGGTAAATCTGTGGAATTAATTGGAATTAACCAGGAGGGAAGATGGCGGCATGACGCAGCGCGCAGCGGCCACTCCGGAATAAATATCTGTAACCTGTCAAGGAGGGTGCCATGCACAATCCTGATTTGATGGAGACGGACGTGAGAAGCATGGAGGAACATCTGGAGAAACTTCTGAAATGCCTGTTTCGCTGCCGCTGCTACTGTGCAATCCAGAATCTCCGGAGGGGTAGGCCCCGAATCCTTGGCTTTGCCTGTTGCTTGGCGGCCGGGGCCGGGGTCGAAGCGCTCGGCAGAGATGGTGCTCGGTGCTCGGTGTCGGAGGACTGGTCGGAGGCTCAAAGTTTTCGGACGGACTCAGAGTCGGCTGTGGTCAGGTGCTTCCAGGGTGCTGCATCGGCAAGTTTGCGGTGCTGGAGGTTCACGGCAGGGAGAGTTTTTCTTCCTTCTACCATCTGCGTGAGATGATGGGGCTATTGGGACTTAGAGACTTTTTTTTTACCATGCCCATGGTCCATTCTTTATCAAATTACGGTATTGCTTTGCACTGTTGTAACTATATGTTATAATTATGTGGGTTTTGTCAGTTTTAGTCTTGGTCTGTCTTGTGTTTCTGTGATACCATACTGGAGGAACGTTGTATCATTTGTTAATGCATGCATTACTAAATGACAATAAATGAGGACTGAGTGTCCTCAATCTAAAAAATTACCACAGCTGGCTCTGGAGGCCAGATCATTGGGTATATTTAAAGTGGAGGTCGATAGGATCTTGAAAGGGCATCAAAGTTTATGGGGAGAACGCAGGAGAATGGGGCTGAAAGGGATAATAAATCAGCCATCTCCACGTTATTTATTGCATGATGGAATGGCACAGCAGATCGATGGGCCAAATGGCCTAATTCTGTTCCTATGTCTTATGGTCTAAATCCTGCAATCACTTCTACAAATGATTGTACTTCCGAATATACTTTATCCTCCATAACCACATCTCAGGAATGTAGAGCGGTGTGAAATTTGCTCTGTATATTGTTCACACAAATAACAAGATCCCTTCACAAAGAAGCTGAATTTATTTCCTGTGGAGAGTTGGCCAGTTTGAGATGTACCCATCGTTAAAATAAAACCGAGACTGACAATTTAAGCAAAGCCTTAACTTAATCATTTTGTCTTCTCCGATGCTCAATGCCCCTCTTTCCAGCAATGCACCTAATTGGATCTTGAGTCTATTATCCTGTCTGATTCAGTCACCTCTGCTCGTAACCTATTCCCAAATCTATTATTCAGTCTGCAAAAATCGCTGCAAATAACTTTGTTCTTTATTCCCCACTACTTCATTTTTAAATTGGGTGTTCTTTTATTTTAACCCTTTAGGTGAAAAAAAAATCAAAGGTTTTTTATAGCACATGTCCTTTTAAGTGGATATGTGTCAAGTGTGTGTCTCCAGGGGTATAAACTGAATTAGTGTACAACACTGCAGTCTGTGTGTTTGTTGTCAGACAGAGATACAATGCAAAGGAAAAGCCTTCTGCCTACCACCTCCACGTTATTTATTGCATAGTCGTGTCTGTTAATCCCATTTACCTGCAAGTTGTCTATAGCCTTAGCAATTAGAGTGTTCGTCTAGGCCACAAGACATAGGAGCAGAATTAGGCCATTCAGCCCATCAAGTTCTCTCTGGCATTCCATCAAGGCTGATTTATTATTGCTCTTAATTCTATTTCCACATCAAGGTTATGAGAATCTCTGCCTCACCACTTTAAAACGTAGAACCAGAGACAATAGGAGCAGGAGGAGCGTTCAGTTTGTCCAGCTGTCTCCACCATTCAATATCACCATGGCTGACCATTCCCCACTCTCCCTCTGTCCTTCTGATCCACCCAGGCCTTCCCTTCTCTCAGACACACACACACACACAGACACACACACACACACACACACACATTCTTTCCTAATCCTGACCCTCCTCATCTTCAGTCTCCTTCCCCTCTACCACCTATTCCATCTACCCATCACCCACCATCACCCAGCCACACACCCACACACACACACTCCCACTGAGTCCCCTCCCCCATCCCTCATTCTCATCAGCCTGCCCCCCCCATCTCCTTTAATTAAATGCTCCCCTCCCTCATTTGCTATCAGATTCCTCTGCCACCTCCTCTGATCACCTCCAGCCTGACTCCTTCTGCCAAGGAGCCCCTCCTCGGCTGGATCCACCTACCACTCCCCGGCTCTTGTCCGTCACTGCTTTATAGTATCTCCCCCTCTCCTCCTTCAGCCCACATGAAGAGTCTTGACCTGAAACGTCGACTATTTACACTTAGTGGCCACTTTATTAGGTACACCTGTACACCTGCTCTTTAATACAACTATCTAATCAGCCAGTCATATGGCAGCAACTCAGTGCATAAAAGCATGCGGACATGGTCAAGAGGTTCCGGGAAGAAATGTGATCGATGTGACTTTGACTGTGGAATGATTGTTGGTGCCAGACAAGATGGTTTGGGTATGTCAGAAACTGCTGATCTCCTGGTATTTTCATGCACAAAGTTTATAGAGAATGGTGCAAAAAAAAGACATCTAGTGAGTGGCAGTTCTGTGGGCGAAAAAGTCTTGTTAATGAGAGAGGTCAGAGGAGAAAGGCCAGACAGGTTCAAGCTGACAGTAACTCAGATAACCACATGTTACAGCAGTGGTGTGCGGAAGAGTATCTCTGAATGTATGACATAGCGAATATTGAAGTGGATGGGCTACAGCAGCAGAAGGCGAGGACCAGCCAGTGGCCACTCTGTTAGGTAGAGGAGGGAATTGATAAAGTGACGGTATGTCTACAGATGCTGCTGCTGTGTTCCTCCAGCTGCTCAGCTTTTCATCAGAATTCAGAGCTCTCTTTCAGCTTTCTGCCCACAACCCTTGCCCCCTCTGTTCCAGGAAACAACATTTAGTTTACACACATTAAGTTTACGAGGCAGCTGACAGATGTAACTTGTTTCTGAGTCAGATGGGCATGGGTTTAAGTCCGATTGCGGGAATTATTTGAAGACAAAAATCTTGCTTAATACCACAGTGCAGTAATAATTTGTCACACTGCAGGACAAATCCACGGATGAGATGTCAGATTTAGGACGTAATTAAACTGGCTTCCTCGCCATTGTCTACACTTCCCGCTGCCTGAGAGAGCTGCAGTGTAGTCAAAGACCCTTCCCACCCATCATTCTCTCTTCTCCTGCCCACCACCCCAACCATTGGACTGAAGATGCAAAAACTTAAAAATGCACAGCATCAGGCTCAAATTCAGCTTCTAACCCACTGTTATAAGACTCTCGAATGGAATTCTTGTATACTAAAGGTGAACTGCTAACCTTTCAATCTCTCTCATCATTGTCTGCGGCACTGTGATCTCTCCGTAACTGTAACACTACCTGCTGTATTTTGTTATTGCTTTTCCTTCTATTGTACATTGTTTTGAAACAGATGGATGGCATGCAAAATAACACTTCTCATGGTATCTCAGGTCACTGAGATATTTAAGGCGGAGGATGATAGATTCTTGATTAGTCAGTGCATGAATTATACCCAAAAAGTGCTGGAGGAACTCAGTAGGTCAGGCAGCATCCATGGAAGTGAATAAACAGGGTGAAAATTTCCTTGTTAATGGAGCGAGGTCGGCGGGGGAGGGTCAAGCTGTCAGGAAGGAGACAGTAACTGAAGTAACCTCACGTTACAACAGAGGTGGGCAGAAGAGCTTCTCTGAGCACACACCATGTTGAACCTTGAAGTGGATTGAGCTACTGCAGCAAAGACCATGAGCGTACAGTGTATAGGAAATACCTAATGAAGTGGCCACCGACAGGTGAGAGAGGTGTGTAGGGATCCCTGCTGTATCAATTACCCAACAGAAAGCACTGTTCATCACCATTCTGCTGATCGAAGAACATCTTTTGCAGTAAATTGGCTCCTGCATTTTTCACATTACAACAGTGACTACAGGCTGAAAGTCATTAGTTGCAAAGATCTCATGGAAGATACCAGATGTCTCCCTTTCTTTCATCATGTGTATACACAGGTAAAGTGTGCAGGTCTGTAAAAGTGAATGTACTGTATAAATTATATATAGAAACCATAGAAAAACTACAGCACAGAAACAAGCCTTTTGGCCCTTCTTGACTGTGCCGAACCATTTTCTGCCTAGTCCCACTGACCTGCACACGGACCATATCCCTCCATACACCTCCCATCCATGTATCCATCCAATTTATTCTTAAATGTTAAAAAAGAACCCGCATTTACCACCTCATCTGGCAGCTCATTCCACACTCCCACCACTCTCTGTGTGAAGAAGCCCCCCCTAATGTTCCCTTTAAACTTTTCCCCCTTCACCCTTAACCCATGTCCTCTGGTTTTTCTCTCCCCTTGCCTCAGTGGAAAAAGCTTGCTTGCATTCACTCTATCTATACCCATCATAATTTTATATACCTCTATCAAATCTCCCCTCATTCTTCTACGCTCCAGGGAATAAAGTCCTAACCTATTCAACCTTTCTCTGTAACTCAGTTTCTCAAGTCCCGGCAACAACCTTGTAAACCTTCTCTGCACTCTTTCAACCTTATTTATATCCTTCCTGTAATTTGGTGACCAAAACTGAACACAATACTCCAGATTCAGCCTCACCAATGCCTTATACAACCTCATCATAACATTCCAGCTCTTATACTCAATACTTTGATTAATAAAGGCCAATGTACCAAAAGCTCTCTTTACCACCCTATCTACCTGTGACGCCACTTTTTAGGGAATTTTGTATCTGTATTCCCAGATCCCTCTGTTCCACTGCACTCCTCAGTGCCTTACCATTAACCCTGTATGTTCTATCTTGGTTTGTCCTTCCAACGTGCAATACCTCACACTTGTCTGTATTAGACTCCATCTGCCATTTTTCAGCCCATTTTTCCAGCTGGTCCAAGTCCCTCTGCAGGCTCTGAAAACCTTCCTCACTGTCTATTACACCTCCAATCTTTGTATCATCAGCAAATTTACTGATCCAATTTACCACATTATCATCCAGATCATTGATATAGATGACAAATAACTATGGACCCAGCACTGATCCCTGTGGCACACCACTAGTCACAGGCCTCCACTCGGAGAAGCAATTCTCTACTACCACTCTTTGGCTTCGTCCATTGAGCCAATGTCTAATCCAATTTACCATCTCTCCATGTATACCTAGCGACTGAATTTTCCTAACTAACCTCCCATGTGGGACCTTGTCAAAGGCCTTACTGAAGTCCATGTAGACAATATCCACTGCCTTCCCTTCATCCACTTTCCTGGTAACCTCCTCGAAAAACTCCAATAGATTGGTCAAACATGACCTACCACGCACAAAGCCACGTTGACTCTCCCTAATAAGTCCCTGTCTATCCAAATGCTTGTAGATTCTGTCTCTTAGTACTCCCTCCAATAACTTACCTACTAACGACATTAAACTTACCAGCCTATAATTTCCCGGATTACTTTTTGATCCTTTTTCAAACAACGGAACAACATGAGCCACTCTCTAATCCTCCGGCACCTCACCCGTAGACAGCGACATTTTAAATATTCCTGCCAGGGCCCCTGCAATTTCAACAGTAGTCTCCTTCAAGGTGCGAGGGAACACCCTGTCAGGTCCCAGGGATTTATCCACTTTAATTTTCCTCAAGACAGCAAGCACCTCCTCCTTTTCGATCTGTACAGTTTCCATGATCTCACTACTTGTTTCCCTTAATTCCATAGACTTCATGCCAGTTTCCTTAGTAAATACATTCGCAAAAAACCTGTTTAAGATCTCCCCCATTTCTTTTGGTTCCGCACATAGCCGACCACTCTGATCTTCAAGAGGACCAATTTTATCCCTTATAATCCTTTTGCTCTTAATATACCTGTAAAAGCTCCTTGGATTATCCTTCACTTTGACTGCCCAGGCAACCTCATGTCTTCTTTTAGCCCTCCTGATTTCTTTCTTAAGTATTTTCTTGCACTTCTTATACTCCTCAAGCACCTTATTTACTCCCTGTTTCCTATACATGTCATACAACTCCCTCTTCTTCTTTATCAGAGTTGCAATATCCCTTGAGAACCAAGGTTCCTTTTTCCTATTCACTTTGCCTTTAATCCTGACAGGAACATACAAACTCTGCGCTCTCAAGAGTAAACATCAATCAAAGCTTTTCATTCACCAGTGAGCACATACTGGCCATACGTAATTGCCTTTAAGAAGATGGTGATGATATTCTCGGCTTTTCTAAAAACAAGGAGATAGAGAGCCTAGTGATATGACATCATGACCACAACTTTTCTCAAAATCAGCAAATGAAAAGAGCTAGTAATAGACTGGGGTGAGGTCAGTGCAAATGCTCCAGTGATGCTGAGGTCAAGAGAGTTGACAGCTTCAACTTCCTAGGAGTGAACATCCTGTCCTGGTCCAACCAATAGCCAAGAAAACTCATCAGCACTACTTCCTCAGGAGGCTGACGAACTTTGGCACACCTCTTTGACCCCCACCAATTTTTATCAACGCACATTAATGCATCCTGTCCAAGAGATTCTGCAGATGGTGGATATCTTCAGCAACGCACAGAACACTGGAGCAGGCAGTCTATTCCCCTCCAGAAACACGGCCTGACTGGCTGAGTTCCTCCAGCATTTTGTGTCTGCCATCCAGATGCATCATGGTTTGGCGTGGCAACAACGGAGAGTTGTGAATGCAGCTCAGCGCATCACAGAAAACCAGCCCCCCTCCAATGGCTCTGCCTGAACTTCTCAGTGCCTCATTGCAGCAGCCAGCATAATCAAAGACTTCAACCGCCCTGCCCAGACATTCTCTCCCCTTCTCCTGCCACCCCATCCCATCAGGCAGAAGATACAAAAGCCACTGGGCTGAAGGTCAGCTTCTATCCCACTGTTATAAGACCGTTCAATGGTTCCCTAGTATGATAAGATAGACTCTTGGCCTCACAATCTACCTCATTATGACCTACTCCTTATCGTTTACGTGCACTGCACTTTCTCTGTAGCTGCTACGCTTTATTCTGCATTCTTTTATTGTTTTATACTGCACTACCACAGTGCACTGTTGTAATTAATTGATTTGTATAAATGGAATGCAAGGCAAATTTTTCACTGTAGCTCAGTAGCAATTTACTAATTTACCAATAGCCATCTCCAAAAAGATGGAGTCAAGATCTCTACCCACACAATTCAATAGCAGCCTCCAAGAGGACCACAACCTTGTCGTGGTTTGGAAGCTTGTGAGTCTCACTGACCCAGGGAGCTATCTTGGCTGGAATCAGAGCTTTATGCTTTGGCTCTTGTTAGGATCACCCAGACAGGTCAAAGGGTAGAGGCCAGGCCAAGAGTGATCCACTGGTCCTCCAGGTTCAGGGGTTCAGCTCAGGGCTAACAACCGTGACTGGTAAAACAAAGCTGTAACGGAAACAGCAATGAAGAATCCTTCTACATCTGAGTGTGACAGTATTCCTGAGTCTCCACTTGGGACTTGTGTGACTGACGGTAGTGAAAACCAAGAGGAAGCTACTGACACAGTGAAGAAAGCCCTGAACATTGCGAGAGATGGAGGACCTTCAGTGCCCTCCTAAATGCCAATGGCACAATGGTAGTAAGTAAGTAGCAGTAATTCAGTAGCAAAGTACTAAGGACTGAGTTCCGAATTTTTTCCAGGATCGCAGGAGAATGAGAGGAGGTTTGATAGAGGTGTACAAAATTATGAGGGGTATAGATAGGGTAAAGGCAAGCAGGTTTTTTCCACTGAGGTTGGGTGAGACTAAAAGCAGAGGTCATGGGTTAAGAGTGAAAGGTGAAAGGTTTAAGAGGATCATGGGGATCGTCTTCACTCAGACGGTGGTGGGAGCCTGGAATGAGTGGATACAGGTTGATTTTGATATTTAAGAGAAATTTGGATAAGTACATGAATGGGAGAGGTATGGAGGGCTATGGTCCAGATGCATGTCAATGGAACTGTGCAGAATAACAGTTTGGCATGCACTAGATGGGCTGAAGGTCCTGTTTCTCTGCTGTAGTGCTTTACAACTCTGTGACTCTATGACTTCCCGCTTTCAAGACCATTTCTTTAAATCTATTTAGACCAGAAGATCATAAAACATAGAAACAGAATTAGGCCATTCGGCCCATTGAGTCTTCTCCTCCATTTCATCATGGCTGACTCAGTTCCCACTTAACCCCATTCTCCTATCTTCTCCCCATAACCTTTCACACCCTGACTAATCAAGAACCTGTCAGCCTCTGCCTTAAATGCACCCAGTGACCTGATCTCCACAGCCACCTGTGGCAACGAATTCCACAGATTCACCATCAACGAACAGCTAAAGTAATTCCTCCTCATCTTTGTGCTAAATGAATGGATGTGCCCTCTGGCGCTCGACTCCCCACCAAAGGAAACATCCTCTTCACATCTAGGCCTTTCAGCATTCGATTGGGTTCAATGAGATTCCCCCTCTTTCTTCTAAATTCCAGTGAGTACAGGCCCAGAGCCTTCAATCACTGCACAGACGATAACCCTTTCATTCCTGGAATCATTCTTGTGAATCTCAGCACATCCTTTCTTTAATAAGGGGACTGAAACTGCTCACAATACTCCAAGTGAATCCTCACTAGTCCCTTATAAAGCCTCAAAATTACATCCTTGCTTTTATATTCTAGTCCTCTTGAAATGAATGCCAACATCACATTTGTCTTCCTCATCACTGACTCAACCTGCAATTAACCTTTAGGAAATCCTGCATGAGGACTCCCAAAACCCTTTGAAACTTGGATTTGTTCTCTCCTTGTTTGGAAAATAGACTATGCTTTTATTCCTTCTACTGAAGCTTATGGACCGTACACTTCCCAACACTGTGTTCCATCCGCCACCTCTTTGCTCTTTCTCCTAATCTGTCCCAGTCCTTCTGCAGCCTCTCTGCTTCCTCAACACTACCAGGCAACACTATCTTCGTACCGTCCGCAAACTTGACCACAAATCCATCAATTTCATCATCCATATCAGTGACATACAACGTAAAAAGAAGTGGTCCCAACACAAACAAGAGAAAATCTGTAGATGCTAGACATCCAAGAAACACACACAAAACGCTGGAGGAACTCAGCAGGCCAGGCAGCATCTATGGAAAAGAGTACAGTCGATGTTTCAGGCCGAAACCCTTGGCAGAGCCCTTCAGCCCGAAACATCGACTGTACTTTTTCCATCGATCCTGCCTGGCTTGCTGAGTTTCTCCGGCATTTTGTGTGTGTTGGTCCTAACACAGACCCCTGTGCAACACCACCAGTCACTAGTCACCAGCAGCCAACCAGAAAAGGATCACTTTATTCCCACTCTTTGCCTCCTGCCAATCAGCCAATGCTCTCTCCATGCTGGTGGATTTCCAGTAATGTCCTGGGCTCTTAAACTTGTTCAGCACTCTCATGTGTGGCCATCAAAGGCCGTCTGAAAATCCAAGCACACAACATCCACCGATCCGTGTTGTCCTCGGCTGAGTCATCCATCTTCAACATCCTGGGGGCAGCTCAGCTGGACCAGTTTCCCATTCTGATCCATTCATCACACCAGCACGGAAACACACAGTGAAATGTGTTGTTTGCGGCAACAACCGACACACCCAAAGATGTGCCGGGGGCAGCCCGCTAGTACCGTCACACATTCCGGCGCCGGCCTAGCAGGCCCACAATGTTCAGCCAAGCGACACAAGAAGCAGCAACGACAGAACAAAACAAGCACGCCCACTTAACCCCTCACGTACACAGCGAGGCCGCCAGTCCTCGGGCTCAGCCTGTCAGACTCACAGACATCGTGTGGCTACCCATGCAGGCCAGAGGCAGCATTCCCAGCAGTGGGTGACTGAGGGCTCAGGGCCTTTGCACCATCTGCAGGGTAGAAGTCCGGAGTGTGGTGGAATGCTCTCCATGTGGTGAGTGAAATGCCAATTGTCCTTAAGAAGCTCAACACCACACGTCTGATGCTGTGGCAGTTAAGTTTCTCATGGCACCTGTGTGTACGTTCACTAATGGGTATAGAGTCATAGAAAAAGGCCCTTCAGCCCATCCAGTTCATGCTGAACTGTTATTCTGCCTAGTCTCATCAACCTGCATCTGGACCATACCCCTCCCATCCATGTACCTATCCAAACCTCTCTGAAATGTTGAAATCAAACCCACACCCATCATTTCCACTGGCAGCTCGTTCCAGACTCTCACCACCCTTTGAGTGATAAAATTCACCCTCATGTTCCCCTTAAACATTTCACCTTTTAATCCATAACCCACGAGCTCTATTTCAATCTCGCACAAGCTCAGCGGGAAAAGCCTGCTTACATTTACGCCTCATATAAGGATAAACTCAACTTTGATTCTGACAAAGAAGCCTGCTTGATCGTAAATCCATCAGCCAGCTCTAAACATTCATTCTCTCAAACAGCAGTGCCCACAGTGTGTTCCATCCGCAAAGTCAACTGCCAGCACTCCTTTGCGGTTGCAAGACAAAGGTGCTCTTTGTTTTACTGTGTGTGGCTCAGCTGTGGTCACTACCCTGCAACGGTCACCCTGACTGTCTGCCACGTCATTGAGAAGTAGCCTAGGGTAGTGTAGGGAGTGGCACGGTGGTGTAGCGGTTACCAGCGATAAGGTCAGGTTCCTGCCGTTGTCTGTAAGGAATTTGTATGTTCTTCCCTTGACCACATAGATCTCCTCTGGTCTCCTCCCTCAATCTGAAGATGTATGAGTCAGGGTTAGTACATTGTGGGCGTGCTATGTTGGCATTGGAAGTGTGGGAACTCTGCAGGCTGCTACCCAGCACATCCTCGAAGCAAATGACTCCTTTCAATGCATGTTTCCATAAGACCACAAGACCATAAGACGTAGGAGCAGAATTAGGCCATCTGGCCCGTCGACTCTGCTCCACCATTCAATCATGGCTAATCCTTTCTCCTTCTCCTCTTCAACCCCAGTTCCCAGCCTTCTCCCTGTAACTTTTGATGCCATGTCCAATCAAGAACCTATCAATCTCTGCCTTAAATACACCCAACAACCTGGCCTCCACAGCTGCATGTGGCAACAAATTCCACAAATCCACCACCCTTTTGCTAAAGAAATTCCTCTGCATCTCTGTTTTGAAAGGGTGCCCCTCTGTCCTGAGGCTGTGCCTCTTGTCCTAGACTCTCCCACCAAGGGAAACATCCTTTCCACATCTACTCTGTCTAGGCTTTTCAACACTGAAAAGGTTTCAATGAGATCCTCCCTCATCCTTCTGAATTCTAGTGAGTACAGACCCAGAGCCATCAAACGTTTCTCGTATGACAACCCTTTCATTCCTGGAATCATCCTTGTGAACCTCCTCTCCAATGCCAGCACATCTTTTCTAAGATGAGGGGCGGGCCCAAAACTGTTCACAATACCCAAGGTGAGGCCTCACCAGTGCCTTATAAAACCTCAGCATCACATCCTTGCTCTTGTATTCTAGACCTCTTGAAATGAATGCTAACATGGCATTTGCCTTCCTCACCACCGACTCAACCTGCAAGTTAACCTTCAGGGTGTTGTGTCCCTCTGCATCTCAGATTTTGGATTTTCTCCCCGTTTAGAAAATAGTCCGCACATTTATTTCTACTACCAAAGTGCATGACCATGCATGTTCCAGTATTGTATTTCATTTGCCACTTTCTTGCCCATTCTCCTAATCTGTCTCAGTCCTTCTGCATCCTACCTGTTCCCTCAACACTACCTGCCCCTCCACCAATCTTCGTATCATCTGCAAACTTGGCAACAAAGCCATCTTTTCCATCACCTAAATCATTTGTATACAGCATAAAAAGAAGTGGTCCCAACACCGACCCCTGCGGAACACCACTGGTCACATGGCAGCCAACTAGAAAAGGATCCTTCTACCAATCAGCCAATGCTCTAACTATCTTAGTAACTTTCCTGTAATACCATGGGCTCTTAATTTGGTAAGCAACCTCACGTGTGGCACCTTGTCAAAGGCCTTCTGAAAGTCCAAATATGCAACATCACTGCATCCCTTTATCTATCCTACTTGTAATCTCCTCAAATAATTCCAACACGTTTGTCAGGCAGGATTTTCTCTGAAGGAAACGATGCTGACTTTGTACTATCTTGTCCTGTGTCACCAAGTACTCCATACCTCATGCTTAACAATTGACTCTAACATCTTCCCAACCACTGAGGTCAGGCTAACTGGTCTATAAATTCCTTTCTGCTGCCTTCCTTCTTTCTTAGAGAGTGGACTGACATTTGAAATTTTCCAGTCATCTGGCACCACGCCAGAGTCCAATGATTTTTGAAAGATCATTTCTAATGCCACCACAATCTCTAATGCTACCTCTTTCAGAACCCTCGGGTGCAGTTCATCTGGTCTGGGTGACTTATGTAATTTTAGGTCTTTCAGCTTTTTGAGCACCTTCTTCCTTGTAATAGTAACTGCACCCCTTCGCTTCCCTCACACACTACAACACCTGGCACACTGCTAGTGTCTTTCACAGTGAAAACTGATGCAAAATACTCATTTAGTTCATCAGCCATCTCTTTGTCCCCCAATATTATTTCTTCTGCCTCATTTTCTAGTGGTCCTATATCCACTCTCATTTCTCTTTTATTTTTAACATACTTGAAAAAACTTTTACTATCCACTTTGATATTATTTGCTAGCTTGCTTACATATTTCATCTTTTCCCTTCTAATGATTTCTTTTGGTTGCTCTCTGTAGTTTTTTAAAAACTTCCCAATCCTCTATCTTCCCACTATGTACATATGACAAATAAAGCTACTGTTAATCTTTAGAGAAGTGCAAGATGAACTCCACAAGGATGTGATGTGCATTTCTCTAGAGGAATGATGGCAAAGTATCCTAGTGCAGCTTCCTTCCTAAAGGCCATCTTTGTAAGCAGTGCATTCAGCACCGATCATCGTTTCCATGCTGATGTACAACAGCCGCAGATTTTTGCATATTGTCTTCACTTCATCATTTCATTATTGCTTAAGTTTCATTCGGAGTTTGAAAGGATTTGGGATGTCACCTAAAACACTCATAGTTTCTACAGATGTATCATGGAGAGCATTCTAACCGGCTGCATCACTGTCTGGTATGGGGGGGGGGCGGGGTGGCTACTGCACAGGATCAAAGTAAGCTGCAGAGAGTTGTAAAATTAGTCAGCTCCTTCATGGGCTCTAGTCCTCCGTAGTGTCCAAGACATCTTCAAGGAGCAGTACCTCAAAAAGGCAGTGTCCATCATTAAGGATCCTCACTACCCGGGACATACTCTCTTCTCATTACTACCATCAGGAAGGAGGTACACACTCAATAATTCAGGTCCAGGTACTTCCCCTCTGCCAACTGATTTCTAAATGGACGTTGAACCCATGAACACTACCCCACTACTTTTTAATTTTCATTTTTGTACTACTTATTTAATTTAAATGTTATATATATGTACTGTAATTCCCATTTTTTCTATTACTGCTGCCACAAAGCCAAATTGTACGACAATTGATATTAAAGCTGATTCTGTGGTCTTGCCTCTCCAGTACTGATAATACTGTCCACCTCTATATGCTTCTGAAATGTCCAAGTTCCCTCAGTTCTAATCTGAGAATTACACCTGAAATGAATCAACATTCAGTTGCCAAAGTACTGTCATGTTATCTCTTTCACTTTCCTCCTTCAAGCCTGCTTTCACTGGTCATCTGCACTGGTGGTGGCTGTGAAATTCCTTGGACTATTTTCTTACATTATAAAGATTACACAGTGAAAGTTGGCCCAGTTGTACATCGACTGCACACCAGGGTTGGCTCAAAATCTTGATCAAAGAGGTGAGTTTTTAAGAGTGCCTTAGTGGAAGTGAGATGCAGGTGGGGAAGTGGAGATGGGTTTCTGAAGCTGGGGCTTCGGCAGTTTAAGACAAAGCCAATTTTTGAATATTCCTCGTTTCCCCCCATTACCTTCCTCATCAACCCGACTCTTCTCCATATCTTCCCTCCCACTGACTAGTATGCTTTCTGTCAGTACTGAAGCAGTGCTTCTAACCTGGAAAGTAAAGAGATTCTTCAACCATCTGCTGTATTCTAGGTTGATTTGGAAAATAGGCCAATGCTCAACCACACACAATGCTGAAATCTATTTTTATTAAACGTGGGATTTAAGATTTATTCTGCGTGAAAACCACTACCAATTCTTGTTCTACTTTTGAAAAAGTTTAACTTCCTCCAATTAGTTTGCACTTGCTGACTGAAAATATAGAAAATTCTTTAAAATGCAGGAGCATATATGGAAAGGTTAGGATTTCATAAGAACATAAGAACTAGGAGCAGGAGTCAGCCATCTGGCCCGTCGAGCCTGCTCCACCATTCAATAAAATCATGGCTGATCTGACCATAGACCCATCTCCACCTACCTGCCTTTCCCCCATAACCCTTAATTCCCCAACTATGCAAAAATCTAACCAACCTTGGCTTAAATATATTTACTGAGGTAGCCCCCACTACTTCATTGGGCCGACAATTCCACAGATTCACCCTCTCTGGGAAAAGCAGTTCCTCCTCATCTCCGTCCTTAAATCTACTCCCCTGAATTCTGAGGCTATGGCCCCTAGTTCTAGATTCTGCAGGTGCTTGAGTTCTGCAGGGAGATTTTGAATATTTTGCTCCCTTGAAAGAAATCTGGATGAAGGGTTCCGGCCCGAAATGTCGACTATTCATTCCTTTCCACAGATGCTGCCTGACCTGCTAAATTTCCCCAAACATTTTGTCTGTGTTACTCTGGATTTCCAGCATCTACAGAACCTCTTGTGTTTGTGATTTGATTCTCCTCTGTGCTTTCTACTGGTCTCCAATCAAGTTCTTCCTGAGATTCGCCTTCTTCTGTGGTTCATCTAGTCTTCACCTCTGGCACCTGCCTAACCGCTCCCCCTCTCTCCTTTATAATGACTATCTCTCATCTCCGCTCTCTTCAATTAGGGTGTAGAATTGCTATTTTTCTTGTACTCTAACTTTCCTATGCTTGCTTATAATTTGTATATAATCACCTACTGCATGTGTAATTGTTTAGTAAATTCTCTAGTAATTGTAATGTAGTGATTCATACTTTTAGACCATAAGGCAGTAAGACATAGGAGCAGAATTAGGCCATTCGACCCATCAAGTCTGCTCCACCATTTCATCAGGACTGATTTATTATCCCTCTCAACTCCATCTCCCTTCCTTCTTTCCGTAACTTTTGATCCCCTTTTTGTTAGAAGAGGCCCCAGAAGCTTCTCAGTTTTTCTGTAGCAGGTATCACACCACTTGAATCTGGCTGCTACAGCACACACAAAATGCTGGAGGATCTCAGCAGGCCAGGCAGCACCTATGGAAAAGAGTAAACAGTCGACATGTTGGACCGAGACTCTTCATTAGGACTGGTGAAGGGTCTCGGCCTAAAATGTCGACTGTTTACTCTTTCCCATGGATGCTGTCTGGCCTGCTGAGTTCCTTCAGCATTTTGTGTGTGTTGCTCTGATTTCCAGCATCTGCAGATTTCCTCCTGTTTGTGACTGGCTGCTTAATCAGTTATTTGTTGTCACTGGAATGTTGTTATCCCTAGTCTGAGTACGACACCGCCACAACTTCTTTTCATTTCTCTTTTTCTTGTTTGTTCTTTGTTCTTGTAACATTTAATAGAACAATTGTAACCACCAAGTTTTACACCTTATTCGTGACATCCGAAGAATCTCTGTATCACAATCACTCGATCCAAGAATTCTCAGTTCTGATGTAGTGTTTCGACCCGAAACATCGATGGTTCCTGTTGATGCTGCTCTAGTGAGGACCACCGACACAGAGAGAACATGCAACCTGCATGCAGAGGTCACCGGTGCTGTGAGACAACTCTCCTCACGATGTGACCTCCCCACTCACTTACTACAGAGATGTGTCCAAGATCAAGACCATTGTGAATGAAGAGTCTGATTGATTGAGATACAGTGTGGATTAGGCCCTGCCACCCAGCACTCTGATATAACCCTTGCCTTACCCTGGGACAATTCAAATGGCCAATTAACCTGCCAACCAGTACTGCCTGTTCAGTTCAGTTCACAGTAATCGCTGCCGTGGGAGATGGACAGTGTGGGGGAAGGAGAGAGAGAGCAAAACGGCTTCCACTCAGACCTTCGCAGTCAGCTTTCGGGCGAGCCCTTTGTGATGTCATCTGAGGTCACCGACCGGTGTCGTGTGTGTCTCACCTTAGCGAACCTGTCCCTTTTTATCCCCCTGCTGGGGTATCGCCTGTTCATCACTTCAAACAGTTCAGGGTTCAAAGGGGGAGCTGATCTTGACAGCTCTCCTTCCGTTACTCTCTCCCGTCCCTTCAATAACATCTCCAAATGCTGCTCCATTGTTTTCCTTATCTCTCTCTCTCCTGAAGACAGGTGGCAGACCAACTGCTGATCCCACTGGTGCCAGCACAGGACAGCTAACATCTTAATCTATGTGTATTCTCGTCACACTTCCCACCTTTAAGGATTTTTACCGGGGTAAAAATTACAAATATGAATACATTATTTGATACACACAAATACACATCTTTATCAGCTATTGGCTGATACAGCGAATTTGAAGTTGTCAACGCCTGACAGACAGTCAGCCATCACATTTTCTGTTCCTTTTATATGTGTTATTAATAATCCCTTAGACCAGGCTCCAACTTAGCAAACTTCATAGTGGCCAAAAACACTGATGAGTTGCGATCAATGTAACCTCTCATTGGGTTTCGTCCCAGACCACAATAACAAGGGTCGTCTCATTCCGACTTAGTTTTCTCTCACAAGGGCTTAGTAGGAGGGGGAGGGGTAGTGACCGCAGAGTTATTGCAAAACTTCCGACAGTACCCCACCATCTCCAAGAGCCTTCTGAGGGCCCTCCTGTCTGTCGGGGTTGGGATGTCAGAGATAGCCCGCACTGTAGCTTGCATCACTGCCAGCTGCCCCTGTGTCACCACAATTCCCAGGTAAGTGACCTTCGTGTGGCCGAACTCATTTTTTTCAAGGTTCACTATCAAGCTGGCTACAGACAGCCGTATTACATCGCCAATACGCACCTCTGTGTTCATCAGCCCTTTCGTCACCAAATTACTCATTCTATAGGAGTGTTGTTTGCTAGGCTGACCTAGTATAATAAACACCACCCAACGTCCCAGTTCTTTGCATCGCCTCGGGACAATCAAACACACGTGTGCGAGTCGTTTAATTACTTCTCCTAAAGAGTCGCTTTGTTCGGGGATTAAGGGAGAGACCTTATCAGCCATCTGGTCAATACCATACTCATCTTTTCACAATGGTTTTTTTTCTCTTATCAGGGGGACCCTAGCTTCATTGATTTCCGCGCTAACACCGACTAGGTTTGTTAGCATATCAAAAGCCTGTGACCGTCTCAATTTGCATCGGCCATAATCAATAACATCCTTCCTCCTGGGCAGCCGGTAAACCTCTTTCATGATTCCGCCAACTGTTTCCTCCAGCACCGCAAAATGTCCACCGGGGGGTACCTTGTGGGCCAGGTTAAAAATCTCATCCCCATAACTCTTTTGCACCACCCCCCATTCCTCATCTGCGGGCACGGTACTTGGTTTCCCTTTCTTCCTTAGCACTTCCTCCTCCACACAATAGCCTACTGGTTCCCTTGTTAATTCTGTGTCAGAGAGAGCTGTGCCTGCCAAAACCATCAGCCCCTCGTCTCACTCCTGCGCCTGCACAAATTCTTTCCTGGCTAATGCTAAGTCTGTCTCAGCTCCCTCACTACCTCTTGTCTCACTACACTCCTTCTTTTCACTTTCTACCCCCTTCTCGTACAAGGCTGGCAGAAATGTCTCAGCTAAATTTACTACCGCAGTCCCGTGATGAACCTGTGAGTCCATGGGCAGGGCCTCAATGCTGGCAGGCTGACCTGTCAATCTCACTGCTGGGAACACGATTCCCCCGGCGAGGTCATTACTGAGCAAGACTTCCACGCCTTTCATTGGTAATTCGGGCCTCACCCCGATCGTGACTAGTCCAGAGACCAGGTTGCTTTGTAAGTGTATCTGGTGCAAAGGGACTGCCTCTGTCCCTTCCCCAATACCTTTGACCTTGACCTCCCCAGTCTGGGTCTCTGAGCTAAACTCTAATACACTCTTCAGTATCAGTGACTGACATGCTCCTGTGTCTCTCCAGATCCACACTGGAACTGGTTTTAACCCCTCCTTCACTGACACCAATCCGGCCAAGATAAACCTCTCGCGCCCTTCCTGAACTTTGGCAGACCTGTCCTGTCCTAGCGGTTCATTTACCAGCTCGATACAGCCAGTCAAAATCACCGTTTTTCCTTTTCCTGTCTCCTTCTTTGGGGAAAAGCACCTGGACGCAAAGTGTCCGACTTTCCCGCAATTATAACAGATGACCCCAGGAGACTTCCTACCAGATGGCTCCCGGTCTACCTTATCCTTCTCACTAGTCCCCGGCTTACTTTCTGACTTTTCTGGCGGACTCTCCCCGCCGTCCTAACTACCCTTCTGGTAGCCTTTACTTGGGGCAAACTTCACTCTATGCATCAACGCGTACTCATCCGCTAACTTAGCAGTTGCGGCTAACGTGGCTGCCTCTTTCTCATCTAGGTAGGGTGTCATATCCTCAGGGACACAACCTTTAAACTGCTCAATCAGGATCAGCTGTAGCAGTCTGTCATAATCCCCCTCTACCCCCTTCGAGGCGCACCAACGCTCACAATATGTCTGCATCTCACGGGCAAACTCTAAATACGTGCGGTCCCACTGCTTCCACGCATTCCGGAACCTCTGCCAGTATGCCTCCGGGACCAACTCATAAATCCTGAGGATGGCCTCTTTCACCACCTCATACCTCTGGGCATCTTCCGCGGACAAAGCTGAGTAAGCTTGTTGGGCTTTCCCTTTCACTACACTCTGAAGCAAAACAGCCCACTTATCCCTCAGCCAGTCCTGACTTGTAGCAACTTTTTCGAAATGGAGAAAGTACCGATCCACGTCGGTATCATCAAATGGGGGAACCAGCCTAACCTCCTGGGTCGCCCGGAACCTTCCACCTTGGTTCGGCATGGGCCCCTGCTCTGCCCTTATCCTTAACTTCTCCAGCTCGAATTCCCTTTCCCTCTGTTTCTCCTCTCGCTCCAACTGTCTCTCTCTCTCTCCTGCCTTTCTAACTCTTTCTCTTTCTCCCGCCTTTCTAACTGCTTCTCTTCATGTTCTAACTGCCGTACCCGGAACTCGTGCTCGAGTCTCAGTTTTTCAAGCTGCACCTGTACCGCGTCTCCAGCAGGTTTTTCAATAGACACCACCTCCAGCTCGCCTTGGGGAAACACACCTTTAGATACATAGTGCTCTACAATAGCTCTGTATATCTCCTCTCTCCTCATTGTCGACTTCACCTTAGCAAGATTCAACTGTTTGGCCACAGCTACCAATTCCGTTTTCCTGGCATCCCCTAATGCCTCCAAGGTCGGCGCCTTTATAAATTCCTCAGCCTCCATTTCTGCTGTTTGTCTTTTCTTTCTTTCGGGAATTTTAACCCAATCAATTTACTCCGTCCCAAATTTAGCGTTCAAAATCGCGGATGAGAACCCCACTTATGTTACGTACCCCGTAACTGGGTTGCCAAACCAGCAGAAATGGATCACTCAGTTGGAGTCTGGATTACTAGAACTAAGAAAGTTTTATTAAAGAAACAAGCAACACAGTACTCTAATCAAAAGGATAATAAATGCAACAGTTCAGCAATGATAAACACACATGTACACAGGAGTAAGATAACAGGATCAATCAAGCTCTATCGTTGTCTAGGGGTAAATGACCAGTTTCAAAGTGACGCAAAGTTCAGTTCAGTTCGCAGTAATTGCTGCCATGGGAGATGGACAGTGGGGGGGAAGGAGAGAGAGAGCAAAACGAATGAATATTCGAACGGCTTCCACACAGACCTTCGCAGTCAGCTTTCGGGCGAGCCCTTTGTGATGTCATCTGAGGTCACCGACCGTGACCCCCTCCGTTTCCAGATACGATCGTTTCTCTGCGGTGAACCTGGCATCCAGGCAAGGGTGGACACACACCAGGTTCCCGCCGATCGTGCCTTTCCACCCTGTGCGTCTATGGCTTGATCCCGCGACCAGCCATCCAAAACTTCCCACTGACTTGTGGGAGACGCACCGCTTCCAGGGTCTCGCTACCTCAGGGTGTCGTGTGTGTCGCCTTAGCGAACCTGTCCCTTTTTATCCCCCTTCTGGGGTATCGCCTGTCCATCACTTCAAACAGTTCAGGGTTCAAAGGGGGAGCTGATCTTGACAGCTCTCCTTCCTTCATTAACATCTCCAAATGCTGCTCCATTGTTTTCCTTATCTCTCTCTCTCCTGAAGTCAGGTGGCAGACCAACTGCTGATCCCACTGGTGCCAGCACAGGCCAGCTAACATCTTAATCTATGTGTACTCTCGTCACACTATGAGCTGCACAGAGCTCCGATTTTCATTAAAGGGAAGGGTTTCCAATGGCTATCTTGGAACATTTAAAGCTGTTTTCCTCTGCAATTGGACCTCAACTGATCAAATCTGCCTATAAAAGCATAAAGTACATGGGCAACCTGGGAGTTTAACAAATAAACTCCAATTTAGCTTTTCTTCAATTTACAGGAAAGCAGATTTGATTACAAGTTGTCCTTTTCCTAACTCCCCCTTGAGAAAGTGCAAATAAGGGCAGTTTAATAAGGCACCTTGTTGCTCAAGTCTGATTTGTCAGTATCCACAATTTTCCACTAACTAAAAATATCATCACGTTAGTTTCACTTGTCAATTGCAAGGCTGGAACTAAACAGTAAGTGACAAGCAGAAACCGTGTCTCTGGCTTTGTCTCTACGGTAACTGGTGAATAATGTTATTGTTTGACTTGACACACGTAACAGGCCCTGGTCCAGGGTCTCACTTCACTTACCTGCAATGAAAATCTCATCGGATTGAAGACAATTTCTGGAAGAGCCATGCAGAATGGAGCATCAGTTAACACTTGATTAATATCGAGGCTATTGAAGATATCACTGTGTAGAACTCTTCAGGAAACACATCACTGACTCCTCATCTGTTTTTCACCAGTCTTGATGAGGAGTATCGGCCCGAAACGTCGACTGTTTAATCTTTTCCACTGATGCTGCCTGGCCTGCTGAGTTCCTCCAGCATTTTGTATGTGTTGCTCCGATTTCCAGCATCTGCAAGATTTTCTCTTGTTTGTCATCTCCTGCGATCATTGCTCTAACTTGACTTAGTCAGTCAACACTCAATAATAGAGATTAGCTTTATTTGTCACGTGTACGTTGAAGCATGCAGTGTGTGGGTCACTTGTGTCAACAACCAACACACTCTGAATATTTGCTGAGGCAGCCTGTGAGTGGCACTGTGTTTTCGGTCGCCAACATATCATACCCCCAACTCAGTAACCTATGCGTTTCTGGAATGTGGGAGGAAACCGGAGCATCTGGAGGAAGCAATTACGTCGATGGGGAGAACGTACAAACACTTTACAGGCAGGTGGGGATTGAAACCCGATCTCTGGTACTGCAAAGCGTTACACTAGCTGCAACTCTATCTTGCCTGCACTCTCAATCTCTGTGTATTGATGAAACTCAGCTGCCCATCACAAGGCACGTGGTAGTTGGAAGTGAGCATGGCTGAATGGTTATTATGTCACTAAAATGGCAATCCAGGAAGCTGGGCAAGTCACCTTCGCAGTTTTCAAATTTGATTTCAAATTCTGGAATTAAAGAGCTGCTTTCAATGCTCATGTGTGTTGGAGAAGTTCACCTGAGATTTTTCAGCGGCCTGCGGAGGAGGAAGAGAGTAAAGAAATGGGATTAATGTACATATGGTCAGTTGATGCTGGTGGCAGAAGGGCCAAGGATGGAGACCTAGAGACAGCCCGTCCTGGAGTTGGAATTGTGTGCGTGTGGGTGTGTGTGTGTGTGTGTGTGTGTGTGTGTGTGTGTGTGTGTGTGTGTGTGTCTGTGTCTGTGTGTATGTCTGTGTGTATGTGTCTGCGTATGTGTCTGTGTGTGTGTGTGTCTATGTGTGTGTATGTGTGTGTGTGTGTGTCTGTGTATATGTGTGTGTGTTTATGTGTCTATGTGTTTGTGTATGTGTCTGTGTCTGTGTTTATGTGTGTGTCTGTGTATGTGTCTGTGTGTTTCTGTGCGTGTGTGTGTGTGTGTGTGTGTCTATGTGTGTCTGTGTGTGTTTCTACGTGTGTCTGTGTCTATGTGTGTGTCTGTGTCTATGTGTGTGTGTGTGTGTGTTGTGTGTTGTATGTCTGTGTGTCTGTGTGTATGTCTGTGTGTATGTGTCTGCGTATGTGTCTGTGTCTGTGTGTGTCTATGTGTGTGTATGTGTGTGTGTGTCTGTGTATATGTGTGTGTGTTTATGTGTCTATGTGTTTGTGTATGTGTCTGTGTCTGTGTTTATGTGTGTGTCTGTGTATGTGTCTGTGTGTTTCTGTGCGTGTGTGTGTGTGTGTGTGTGTGTGTCTATGTGTGTCTGTGTGTGTCTATGTGTGTTTCTACGTGTGTCTGTGTCTATGTGTGTGTTGTGTGTGTGTGTGTGTGTGTGTGTGTCTGTGTGTGTGTGTGTGTGTGTCTGTGTGTGTGTCTATGTGTGTGTGTGTGCGTGTGTGTGTGTGTGTTGTGTGTGTTGTGTGTGTGTGTGTGTGTGTGTGTGTGTGTGGAAAGAGCTTGTTTTGCTGTTGTTGTTTTGTTGTTGTTCTGCTGGACATTGTGGACATGCTTTCTTACCGCTGGAATATGCAGCGACCTCCAGCGCACCCTTAGGTTTTGTTGGTTGGATGTTGATGCATTTGACTGTATGTTTCGATGTGCATGTGATACATAAATCTGAATCTGAATCTGACGACTGGCCAAAGAGCCATTATTTTCTGAGCAACTTCAGCTGCCTTCTTTCATTCCCTAACAGAGATCAAATATTGCAGACTCTCTCGTTGGAACCTCTACGTACTGTTGAAGGAAACTGTCCCGAACACATTTGACAGACTCTTTCCATCCAGTCCTTTTACAGTATGGGAGTCCCAGTCAATATGTGGGAAGTTCAAATCGCCTACTATAACAATCTTATGTTTCTTGCACTCTCTACAAATTTGTTCCTTTAAATCCCCTGGACTGCTGGGTGGTCTGTAATATGGCCCCATTAACATGGTCTTACCTTTCTTATTCCTCAGTCTCACCCTTAACGCCTCACTAGACGAGCTCTCCTGTCAGTCCTGATTGAACACTGCCGTGACATTTTCCCTGACTAGTATCACCCCTCCTCCTTCAATCCCTCCCACTCTGTCATGTCTAAAACAACAGAACCCCAGAATATTGAGCTGCCAGTCCTGCCAGCTCCTGCAATCAAGTCTGATTAATGGCTACCACATCCCAATTTTATGTTCTGATTCATGTCCTCAGCTCACCTGCCTTTCCTACAATAGATACTTCTTGCATTGAAATACATGCAGCTCAGAACACTGGTTGCACCATGCTCCACCTCTTGATTCCTGACTTTGTCTCAGGCCAAAGACTGATCTGGTTAAGGTCATCTGATTCCATGCCCAGAGACATAGAACTGTCCAGCACAGAATCAGACCCTTCAGCTCATAGTGTCCGTGCTGACCATGGTGCGAAATTAAATTCATCCCTTTGTGCTATACCTGATCCCATTCCTGCAAACTCATGTGTTTCTCTAAAGTGCCCCACTCTGATTCCGCCAGCCTAGACCAGGCTCTCAGCCTTTTCTGTGTAAAACTTTGCCTGCTCATCTCCTTTAAACATTCCCCTTCTCAACTTAAATCTATGCCCTCTCTAGTAGCCGGCAGTTCCCCCCTGGATCTGACTGTCTACCCTATCTATGCCTCTCATCATTATATAGACTCCCAAGCAGCCGTGTGCATTTAATCAGGCACATGAGCATTCAGGGAATGGACCGATCATACGAATGCAGATGGTGCTGGTTTGGACTGGCACAGATATGATGGGCCGAAAGGCCTGTTCCTGTGCTGTACTGTTCTATGTTCAATGTTATTGTGTGTCCTTCCTAACAAAAATGACGTTGAGCTGAAGACAACAGGCATTCAATCCTCCCTCACCTTTCCTTCATACATCACATACAGCCATTCAAGCACAGTCTGCTATCTTTCCATTGAACGTCGAAGACCTGGGTACATGGAATTCATTCTTGTCTCCTCTTGTCAACAGACAGTTGTTTATGGCTAAAGCTTACACAACAACATACAGTAATTCTAATCATGTCGATCATCAATGCTGAGTGAAGTGTGATCTGTGTGTTTAGACTAATCAGTCATGACGCCTGGCTGCACCTGCCTCATTCCAGCTTTGTTTTCCTCGAGGTTCAGATCCTATCTTTTGTCCACCGCCCCACTCCTTGCAATCTCCTCCCACCCCATCTCTCCACAGCCGACTCCCTTCTGCAACCTCTATTCACTCATGATTTTATCATTATCTGAAGGTCGGTAAGTCGCCTGGACCAGATGGTGTACACTCCAGGGTTCTGAAAGAGGTGGCTGAAGGGATTGTTGAAGCATTAGTAATGATCTTTCAAGAATCACTAGATTCTGGAATGGTTCTGGAAGACTGGAAAATTGCAAATGTCACTCCAGTCTTCCACTCTTCAAGAAGGGAGAGAGGCAGAAGAAAGGAAATTGATGGCCAGATAGTCTGACTTCCATGGTTGGGAAGATGTTAGAGATGATTGTTAAGGATGTGGTTCGGGGTACTTACAGGCACATGATAAAATAGGCCATAGTCAGCATGGTTTCCTCAAGGGAAAATCTTCCCTGTCAAATCTGTTTGGAACTATTTGAAGAAATAACAAGCAGGATAGAGAAAGGAGAATCAGTTGATGTTGTGTACTTGGACTTTCAGAAGGCCTTTGATAAGGTGCCACACATGAGGCTGCTTAACAAGCTCATGGCATTACAGGAAAGATTCTAGCATGGATAAAACAATGTCTGATTGGCAGGAGGCAAAGAGTGGGAATAAAGGGAGCCTTTTCTGGTTGGTGTCCATGACTTGTGGTGTTCCACAGGGGTCTGTATTGGGACTGCTTCTTTTTACATTATATGTTAATGATTTGGATGATGGAATTGATGGCTTTGTTGCAAAGTTTGCAGACAATATGAAGATAGGTGGAGGGGCAGGTAGTTTTGAGGAAGTAGAGAGGCTACAGGAGGACTTCGACAGATTAGGAGAATGGGCAAAAAGGTGGCAGATGGAATACAACGTGGGGAAGTGTATGGTCATGCACATTGGTAGAAGAAATGAAAAGGTTGACTATTTTCCAAATAGAGAGAAAATACAAAAAACTATGGTGCAAAGGGACTTGGGAGTCCTTGTGTAGGATTCCCTAGGGGAATAATTTGCAAGTTGAGTCTGTGGTAAGGAAGGCAAATGCAATGTTAGCATTTATTTCAAGCGGTCCTGAATATAAAAGCAAGGATGTAATGTTGAGGCTTTATAAAGCACTGGTGAGGCCTCACTCAGAGTATTGTGAGCAGTTTTGGGTCCATTTATCTTAGAAAGAATGTGCTGAAACTGGAGAGGGTTCAAAGGATGTTCATGAACATGATTCCAGGATTGAATAGCTTGTCGTATGAGGAGCATTTGATGCTCTGGACCTGTATTCACTAAAATTCAGAAGAATAAGGGGTGACTTTATTGAAACCTATTGAATGCTGAAAGGCCTTGATAGAGTGGATGTGGAGAGGATGTTTCCTATGGTGGGAGAGTCTAGGACCAGAGGACACAGCCTCAGAATAGAGGGGTGACCTTTCAGAATGGAGATGTGGAGGAATTTCTTTAGCCAGAGAGTGGTAAATCTGTGGAAGTTGTTACCACAGGCAGCTGTGGAGACCAAGTCTTTATGTATATTTAAGGCAGAGGTTGATAGATTCTTGATTGGTCAGGCCATGAAGGGATATGAGGGCAAGGTGGGAGATTGGGGCTGACGGAAAAAAATGGATCAGCCATGATGAAATGGTGTAGTAGACTCAATGGGCCAAATGGCCTAATTCTGCTCCTATATCTTATTGACATGGCCATTACTAATGATATCACACACCTTCTCGCAATAATATTGTAATGTTACACCATACACTTCCCTTTCACTTTTATACCCATGCAAAGACCCGACCCTCCCCAGACATTCTCTTTTCTCCCCCTCCCACTGGGCTGTAGATACAAAGCCAGAGAGCACCCAAGGACAGCTTCTAGCCCATTGTTAGCAGAGTTTTCAATGGACCTTTGTATGATAAATGGACTCCTGGCATCTGGATGGATAATGCATTAGCCTCTGTGGAAAGGCTGAGCAGAGTCGATGGGCTGAATGGCCTAAGTCTGCTCCTATGTATTATGGTCATAACAACATATCTACGTTGTTATGATCTTGCACCTTATCGTTTCCCTGCTCTACACAGTTTCTGTAACTGTTACACTTTATTCTGCTTTGTTATTGTTTTACCTTGTTCTACCTCAACACACTGTGTAATGATCTGATCTGTAGGAACAGTATGCCAGACAAGCTTTTCACTGTATCTCAATACATGTGACAATAATAAACCAAAACCAACACCAATACCTCTAATGTGCACTACTGCGTGAATAGCCCAGCATGGAGAGTTATTATTGGAGAATAGACTCATGCATTTCGTCAGAAGTAGCATCAGCTTAGAGCAGGGGTTCCCAACTTTTTCTATGCCATGGCCCCAAACTGTTGATCAAGGGGTCCATACCCCCAGGTTGGGATGCCCCCCCCCCACCGTCTCAGAGAGTTTCAACCTTTGGTTTCTCCAAGTCAGCATCAGTGTTGGTGATGCCAAGGTCTCTGCATGGATTTAAACTCAGTGACAGGATTGATTAGAATGTTTCCTTGACGTGGTTGCCTGAAATCTCAGTTCATGCAAATATTCCGTGCACAGCCTATCCTGCTGATACAAATATTCCATGCACAGCCTAACCTCCTGTTGACAGGAAGGTCTGAGATATAAAAGGCTTTGGAGCGTAATTGTTGGTGGCACAGGCCTGAGGACAAACACAAAATGTTTTAGGAACAGATTCTTCCTCTCCACCATCAGATTTCTGGATGGTCCATCAATCCAAGAACACTACCTCATTATTTTTACACAGTTTATTTTTTATATATAGCACATTTTTATTGTAATTTATAGCATATTTTATGTATTTCAGTGCCCTGCTGCCACAGAACAGCAAATTTCATGGTGTCTGTCAGTGTAATAAACCCGATTCTCGTTCGGTTGCAGCCTCCTCCCACACCGCAAACTGAGACAAACAGCACCATGATTGCTCGGCCTCATGTAAGCCGAAGGGATTGGCCTTGCTCTTTTCATAGGCCTTTCAGCCAGCTGGTCCATGCCAGCCAAGGTGCCCCACCCAGGCCCATCCCTGTTGAAACCTGTCCAGTCCCTGTAGCTGTCCAGCTGTCTTCTCAAAGTTGTTCCTTTACCTCAATCAACCACTTCCTCCGACAGCACACTCCACACTCACGTCACCCTTTCTGTAAAAAAGGGTTCATATTAAATGTCTCCCCTCTCACCTTAAACTCAAGCCCTCTAATTCTTGAATGCCCAACCCTGAGAAAAAGCATGTGGGAATTCACCCTGTCCTATGCCCCTCCTGATTTTATACACCTCTATTGTATCAAAGGTTTAAGACCAACCTGTCTGCTTCAGCTATGTCCATTCCTGCTGCAGGCGGCTGGTCACAGAACATAGAACAATACAGCACAGTGCAAGCCCCTCGGCCCACAATGTTGTGCCGACCCCTTAACCTTCTCTAAAAATTAATCTAACCTTTCCCTTCCACATGGCCTTAAGAAATAGAGAGAGAGTGATATATATATATAGATAGGTAGAGAGAGAGAGAGAGAGAAAAATAGAGCGTTAGAGATAGAGTGAGATATATATATAGATAGAGAGAAAGAGAGAAGCAAAAAAGCATCTGTGATCTTGGCTCAGTTTTTCTTTCTTCCTTATTACAGCCTTACCTGCCAGGAATGAATCATAGCTCTGTCATAGGCAACACATTCAGCCTGTTTGCAGTGTTGGACTGGATGGAGAGTCACCCCTTGTCTGTCAGTCTGGAGGTGCCTGAGTCTGCAGAGCAAGTGTATCTGTGGTGTCAGGGAAGAGTTTGGGGGGGTGGGGGGTGATAAGAGAACTTGTTAGCCACTACGTCTTCCTGTTCATCAGCCAGAAGATAACTACACCGTGATTTAATGCCAAAATCTGCGTCATGGATTCAGGAAAGTGGTTTCTTTCTCTCCACTCACTGGCCTGTCTCCGGTCTCATTGGTTACTGTGTTTTTTTCCATGCTGCAATAATCTGTGGGCTTGTTGCCTGGCAACCAGATAATTCCATCTCAGCTGCTGGGTCAGTGGAGGAAAGGATGCAGAAAAGAAAAGAGCAGAGCCAGTCCAATCTGTCAGCTTGTCCGCTGTCAGAATCTTTGAGAGCACTACTGCATGGCTGTCAGCCCAACTCACCTGTGCCAACAAAGAGTCCCACCTAAGGTAGTCCTATCCCTAAACCTCTCCAAATGTCCTTTAAATGTTGTTAATGTACCTTCCTCTGGTAGCTTGTTCCACATCCACAGCACCCACTGTGCAGCAAAGCTCCCCCTCAGCTCCCTTCTAAATCCTTGCCCTCTCATTTTAAACTGATGCCCTCTAGATTCGGTTCCCTATCCCTGGGGAAATGGCTGCGTGCACTCACCTTATCGCTGCCCATGCGGATTTCCCCTGGGTGCTCACATTATCCATATATGTACACGCTGGGGTCAATAAGTTGTGGGGAGGCCATGTTGGCGTCAGAAGTGTGGCAGCATGTCCCACACTGTGTTGGTTGTTGACACAAACAGGGCATTTCACGGTGAGTTTCGCTGCATGTGTGAGATAAAGCTAATCTTTAATTGTTATCTTTAAATTGCCATTGAGGCTGTTTTCCTTGCCACTCTGCACACAACGCTGCTCAGCGCTTTGCAAAGGCTGACGTACAAACCCATGGTCAAGTCACCAAACAATAAGAGTGTCTAGAAGCTTGGAGAGCTGACAGGAGCTCTACAAGCTGTTTCGTGTCAACACTGACAACATGAATCTCCTAGTCCTGAAGCCTTTGCCACACACTACAATGGAGGGCATCATTTGTCTCTAGCTTGATATGATCAGCAGTCATATGTTCTAAAACAGTAATATCCAATGCTTTTAATTTGTGAAGAGCATCACTTTTTACAGATCTCTGACAAAGTGGCCCTTTGGTACAGTAAGAGTTTATAATGAAGAACAGGCTGCCCCTTCTTGGAATAAAATTTAGGAAGTCTTTGCTAAAATTGCCCAGTCTAGCTACTTTCAGAGAAAGTGATACAACAGGTTTTTGCATTAAAGTTCTGCAATGCTCTTACAATAGGAACAGGCACAAACTTCCCCTCCATCGAGGACATCTTCAAAACGAGATGCCTCAGGGACCCTTCCCATTCGGAAGAGGCCCTCTTCTCATTACTACCATCAGGGAGGGGTGCAGAGCCTGGAGATCCACACTCCACATTTAAGGATCAGATAACTCTGCCATCAGGCTTCTGACCCGTCCATGAACATTGCTTCAACAATTTTCGTTTACAATGCTTTATTTATTATTTTGTAACTCAGAGCAATTTATCACACCTACGTTGTACTTCTTCCACAAAAGAACACATTTCACAACTTCTTTCAGTGACAGTAAATCTGACTCTGACTCTGATAGGACCTTTGAGTGGTAGGTTTGGATCTGCTCCTGAGATGGGCCACATGGTCAGGGGACCAGCTTTGAGGAGAGAAGTTAAACCGCCTGTCCTCTCAGGTGGATGTACCAGTTCAATCGAATTCTTCAAAAAAAAGAAGCAAGGTTCCCCCAGTACCTCAGGGCTTAAGGACAACCTCTACCCCACTGTTACGACTATTGAGTGGTTCCCTAATTTGATAAGATGGACCTGTGTCCTCACAACCTATCTTGTTACTGCTGTTTTATTGTCTGTCTGCCCTGCACCTTCTCTATAACTAGCACCTGATTCTGCATTGTTATTGTTTGAGCTCGTTCTACCTCAATGTATTGTTATAAGGAAATGTCCTTTATGAACAAAATGCAAGACGAACTTTTCACTGTATCTCAGTGCATATGACAATAATAAAGCCATTTCTAGGATGTGAGGCCAGTGGAAAGCCACCGTTGCACAGGTGAGTGGTAGAATCAGGAGGGACTTCATGGGAATGTGGTGAGAATAAAAAAATAATAGGATTCCTTTCCCCTGGGTCCCTCCTCCTTCCCTTTCTCCTATTGTCCTCTGTCCTCTCCTATCAGATTCTTTCTTCTCCAGCCCTTGACCTTTCCTACCCACCTGGCTTCACTCATCACCTTCCAGATAGCCTCCCTCCCCCCACCCCTACCCTCACCACTTTTTTATTCAGGCATCTTCCCCCTTCTACCTCAGTCCTGAAGAAGGGTCTCGGCTCAAGATGTGGACTGTTTATTCATTTCCCTAGAGGCTGCCTGATCTGCTGAGTTCCTCCAGCGTTTTGTGTGAGCTGCAGTGGGTGGACAACGGTCAGTGTGGATTCGATGGGCTGAAGATCCTGATTCTGTGCTGTAAAACTGCGTTTACGTTCGGGGATACTCAAGGGCTTATTTCTGGTCGAGGTCACAGAGGTAGGAAGGGGAAATGGAGAGATTTGAAAACGTAGATAAGAACTGTAATGTCTAGAGGTTGCTTTGCCCTGGAGTAAATGGAGCCCCTAGGTGCTGGGTAACCAGGACCTGGGGTGACTTGCATGACATTCATAGAACATAGAACAGTACAGCACAGCACAGGTTCTTCAGCCCGCAATGTTGTGCCGACATTTTAACCGGCTTCAAGGTCAATGTAACCCTTCCCTTGTATATAGCTTCCATTTTCTATTATCCATGTGTGTATCTGAGAGTCCCCTAATGCCCCTAATGTATTTGCCTCTACCACCATCATTCTCTACAATTTTCTGTACAAAAAACAGCTTCTGACATCTCCCCCTGTACATCCCTCCAGTAGCCATAAAATTACACCCCCTTGAATTAGTCATTTCTGCCCTGGGAAAAAAGCACGGCTTTCTGCTCAGTCTATGCCCCTTGGGTGGCATGGTAGAGTAGTGGTTAGCACAATACTTCACAATACCAGCGACCTGGGTTCAATTCCTGCCACTCTCCGTCAGGAACATGCACAGAACGCTGGAGGAACTCAGCAGGCCAGGCAGCATATAGGGATAAAAGCACGGTCAACGTTTCCGGCCGAGACCTCAACTGTTCCTTTTTCCATAGGTGCTGCCTGACCTGCTGAGTTCCTCCAGCATTTTGTGTGTGTTGCTCAGATTTCCAGCATCTGCAGATTTTCCATTGTTTGCTGTCTGTAAGGAGTTTGTACGTTTTCCCCATGACCATGTAGGTTTCCTCTGGGTGCTCCAGTTTCTTCCCCCAGTCCAATGACATAATGGCTGGTAAGTTGATTGGACATTGTAAATTGTCCCGTGATTCAGCAAGGATTAAATTGGGGATTGCTGGGTGGTGCAGCTCGAAGGGCCAGAAGAGCCTAATCCATACTGTATCTCAATAAATAAACAAATTCATCATCTTATACACCTCTGTCAAGGGACCTCTCATCCTCCTTGAGAGATGACATGCCTGCTGGCTGTCAGCCTCAGGTTTCTGTACTGCAATGAGCAGGAATCAAAATCAGGTTTATCATCAGTTCTCGGCCCAAAACATCGATTCTTTATTCTTCTCCAAAGATGCTGCCTGTCCTGCTGAGTTTTAGGTGTTTTATTGTGAAATTTGTTGCTTTACAGCAGAACAGTATGATGTGTTAAAAAAATACTATAAGCTCCAATATATATAAAAAAAAACCTGTGTCTGTGACTGTAGGCTTCAGCTGTAAGGAGTGCAGTTACTTGGTCATGTTTCAGCACTGAAGGCAGGGCAGTGACAAACTTTAACACATCCCTACTGTGGAGTCTTCTTCAGACTGTGTTATTGCCTGGGAAATCTTCCCCTTCCAGGTAGAAGTTTAAAGCCAGAGATCATAAGATTGGTCACATGTACATTGAAACGTCAAAACATACAGTGAAATGTGTCACTTACATCGAATGACCAACACAGTCCGAGGAGGTGCTGGGGGCTGCCCACAAGTGTCGTCACGTTTCCAGCACCAACATCGCACGCCCACACTCACTAACCCTAACTGTGCGTCCTTGGACTGCGGGAGGTCACGGGGAGAATGCACAGAGCCCTGACTGCTGATCGCCGTCACTGTAAAGCGTTATGCAAAACACCACGTTACGCAGGCTGCCGACCTGTGTTTGGTACAGCACTTAGTGACTATGTTAGTGCTCAGGTGGTCTGATGAAACCCCAGCACAAATTGCCTGGCGTTGCTCTGTTCTGTCGTCAGCTAATACAATGGATGGATGTCTCTTGGAGGTCCTAGCTTTTGTGCAGCCTGAAGCCAGATATGATAGGAAATAACAGGATATCATTCAACAGGCTTCGCTGACGTGTTAACAATAGATTGTAATTGTGCAGATCAACAATGTCTCTGTTAAGCAGACCATTAGCGGAGGAAATTAAATGCTGAGGATGGCTGCTGCAATGACCTGGCAGAGAAAATTAAACGAGTGGTGTGGGGTTAAGTGTTTGATCAAGGATTATTGATCAAGCATTGCAATATTCCACTGAAGGAACCTCTGACTATTAAAACATGACTCACCCTTTTGATTTATAACCAAAGATTAAAAATTAGATTTATGTACATTGAAATGCTTCCTTATGGTTGTCATAGCTAGGGTTGGAGTAGTGGAAATAAGTTCTCACTCCGTATTAAATGCTCCCAATGGTGTGTGTCTCAAATAGCCTCTGACAACCAAGTTCAGTTCCTGGCCTTCACAAGTGGCTTAGATGCTAAACCATTTCTACTGACTGGAGAAGGGTCTAAAGCAGATAAACCGTCACCTTAAAACCAGACACTTCAGGCAGATAGGGCTCATCAGCTGTGGTTGGGAGCTCATCTAGGAGAAGGAAAATTCTGATCTCAAAATTCCGCTGTCTTGCAGCATGGGAAAGGAGTAAACCCTGGGGGAAAATCCAGAGCTGGAGTCCCTAAGGCAGTCCTACATTGAGTTCAACACCAACTGGCAACTCCTGCAATGCTGCTGCTGCCAAACTGTATCGGTCTCTGCCACTCCTTTGGATTCCTCATCTACATGGGAAGGGGGGGCCTGCTTCACCGGCATCAGCTTGCTTTCCAAAGCATATGATCTTGTGTCTACAACGTAGGAGGCTAGGATGCAACACCCAAGGTCAACCCTGACCAATGGAGGGCCTTAACCTCACATCGAAACATTCAGTGAAATGCATCGCTTTGCGTCAAAGGTCAACCCAATCCATGAATGTGCTGGGGGCAGCTCGCAAATGTCATCGTGCTTCTGGTACCCAGATGGCACGCCCTCAACTTACTAACCCTAATCCATACGTCTTTAGATCGTGGAGCAAACTGTTGTGACAGGAGTGCTTCAGTAATATTGTAAAAATATTGTTTGGGTAAAAGTACATGAACTGCATACGTCATCACACCACCGTGTCAAAAGTGCGCATCTTGCTTAAAGTAAAAATGAAACTAAGACCTGTTCTCCTGAGCTCCTGTCTTTTTCTTGCAATTAGTTTTGAATTTTGGAGTTACAAGACATGACATGGAACAGCTGGAGGAAACCCAGATTGTCACAGGAAGAATGTTCAAACTGTGACAAGAACTGAACTCCAATCTTACACCTGGTGCTATAAAGCATGATGCCCTCATTCCCGATGTTATATACCTAAAATATATTCTTCATGTTCTCACATCTGAGAGCCCACCTCCAGGGTGAAATCCTCAAACAACTGATGGGAGAATGGCCAGCAGAAAGACAAGGTTGATCAAAGATACAGGTGTATTCTCCCTCCCTCCCTCACTTTCTCCCACTTCCCTATTTTGCCTGTGGGTTATCTTGTTCCAGTTTCTATTTTACAGTGAGTCAGGGGTAGTTCAGGAAAGTAGGGAGATGTTAGCAGCATCTTGAACAGGATTAGCCCAGATCCAACAATGATCTGACGGTTGTACAATCCAACTCAATAATCGGTAACCAGGTTATCGAGAAGTCTACTACACTTCTCTGAGAGAGAGTATCCAGCTGAGAGAGCAGACCAGGTCTTTGTTTTATTGTGATTTACGTCAAAGTTCAAAGTAAACTGATTACCAAAGTACACATGTACGTTACCATATATTACCTTCAGAATCATATTCTTGCAGGCATTTGCAGGAAAAAAGAAATACGTTAGAATTTTAGGAAAAACTATACATAAACAGATTAGACTGATGAGTACCAAGGTGCAAAAGGAGATGAACTGCAAATAAAAATAATCCTGAGAACTAGTTGTCAGGAGTCCTTGTAAATGAGTCTGTGGGTGGTTGAATCAGTTCAGAGGAACAGCTCCCATTGACAGAACAACACACTCTCAGTGCTCTCCAGTGCAGTGTTTTTGCTGGGTTTGCAAGGCTATGGGTTCGTGTCCTAACCCAGAGTTCTGAACACAAAAACCTAGGAATTGCCACACTGTCTGTTCCCATGGGTGAATGTAATTACCACTGGTCCATTAGAAGAATCGGGGAGGGTGTCACCTGTATCACTGGCAAGATACAGGACTGTGCAAAAGACTTATACGTTTTTATAGCTCAGACTTCTGCAGAGAAGTGTAGTAATTTTATGTATTGCACTGTTCTGCTGCTGCAGAATGAAACAAGTTTCACTAAGTATGTGAGTGATGATTAACCTGATTCTGATATGGTTCTCCACTGTGGACTGAGAGTGGGAAAGAGGTAGGGAGAGGTGAGTCATGGTTAAGAAAAGAGGGAGGGAGGGAGGAGGGAGTGGGAAGCACCAGACAGACATTGTGTAATGATCAATAATCCAATTGTTTGGAATCAAATGACCTTGCCTGGTGTCTCAGGGCTGGGTGTGCCCTCCCCCACCACCCCCACCCCGGGCACTCCTTCGCTGCCACTTGTCCCACACCCCTCCTGCGGCACTCCACCCTCGCCTCCCCCAATGTCCTTTGCTACTTCCGGACTTAGACTCACTCTCTGTTCCTCGTTGACAAATGCAATACTGTGCACCCGGGCTGTATCTAAGATGCATACACAGTACTGTACGAGACCACACTAGCCATTTCTGCATCACTGTTGGATGGAGCTGCGGTGAAGTACGACTGGTATTTATTATTTGATTAACAGTCCTACAGATCATTGTCATGATGTGTTTGTGGTAGTTTTTAGATGCCACACTGTCATCGGCATGTCCAAAAGGGATGTGATCATGTGAAAGCTGTGTTATAACTGTAAAACTGCATGCAAATCAGGGCTGCATTTGTTGAATAAAAGCAGAGCAATACTCAACACAATCACCTCACTATTTTGCTGTCATTTTAATTTCTTATTGAAACTTTTCTGTACTGCTGTCACAGAAAAGCCTATGGGATATGACAGTGACTATAAACGTGAACCTGATTCTGATTCTGAATCAGCTGGGCCAGAGGTGCTATATCAATGTAAGTAATCTCATGTTTTCTTTTACATGGAAAGCATTTGATGATATTTTTCACCACTGATAAAACAGACTATAAATAACTTGCTGACAGAAACTACAATTTCAACCAGTGTTAAGTGCTCTTTGGACTTTTTAAACTGCACCAGCAGTGGGTGGAGGTTTTAACTCACACGGATTAAGTCGTCTCATGCTGTGCCCTGACGTGACACATCTGTAAGTGTGACTACCCACACAACATGCTCCCCGTTGCAATCAAATCACTGCGGGCTGTCATTAAGCCAGACCAGGACTTCTGCACAGGAGAAGGGAGGGGAAAGCTCATCGGGCTAAGGTCCAATGGTTCTGGTTTGGTTCACTTGGCATTCCTGCGGCATGCTGGTCTTGGTGAGGAAGGCCCCCCCCCCCCATGGAAGGAAGGAAGACTCCCCCCACCCCATGAGAAGAAAAAACGGAAGAACTCCATACACGGGGAAGGGAGAAAAAGAGTTAATCATTTGGCCAAGGACAGATCCCCTCTTTTAATGTTATAAATTGATTAGATTAGATTGGGTTTATTTGTCACGTGTATCGAAACTCAGAGAGAAATGCATCGTTTGTGTCAACGACCAGCACAAGCCAAGGTTGTTCTGAGGGCAGCCCACAAGTTTTGCCATGCTTCTGCCACCAACATAATGTGTCCATAGTTTACTAACCCCAACCGGTACATCTTTGGAATGTGGGAGGAAACTAAAGCCTCAGACAGTCTTGGGGAGAATGTACAAACTCTTTACAGACAGGTGGGGAATTGAATCCCAATCGCAATCGCTGGCACTCTAAAACAATATGCTAAACTCTACCCTACCATGCAGCCTCAATTTAAGTGGTGGTTCATGTGAGTACAGGAGGAACTGTGGCAGTCACTAGCCTGAGTTGTTGGCAAGGGTCTCTACATAGTTTGCATGGATATTTGAATAAAATGTGAATTTTGAATTAACTAAGGTGTGTGTGTTAACTTGGTTGGTTGGTTGTTCGTCCATCGTTGACGTCGATGAGGACCTTGACACCATTATGATGGTGTCGAGACTAGCGCGTGGTTTGGATTTAAGTGAGGGAGAGTTGCGCAGCGTCAGCCTCACTCTCTCTTCCCAATTCCCATCTGGGTCCAGTGGCAAGACAGAGTCTAGACGGCTGGAGATGGGACTAGGCGCAGTGGATGACCAGGACGTCTTCTGTGTCTTGTCCTGCTCTACACGTTCCACGACGCTTGCAGAGACCGCCTTCTTGACCGTTGGACCTTCCATTGGTCTCATCCGCTCAATCCTCCGGAGTCTGTCTTCACATGCTGAGATAGACAACTCCCTATCACACCGAGGGTTTGAGACCCGTCGGCTTCCCTCACCTGGTTTAGTTGGCTTGTCATAGCCGTTGCCCGGGGTGTGGCCGCTGTCGCATGCAAACAGCTACGGGGAGCCACAGGTGGGAGCTGAGTACCAGGTGGGGACCAAAGGTGGACTAACCACCCTGAAAAGGACGCAACATGTTCCCCCACCAGAGGTGTTAACTTACGTCACCTATGCCTAGCTGGTTGTTAACAAGAAGTAAAAGGAGATAGTACTCAGCGTGGCAGGCAGCGTCTGTCGAGAGAGAAACAAGATTACTTTCAGGTCTCAAACTTCAAACCGAACGCTGGAAACTCTCAACAGGTCAGGTAGCATCTGTGGAGGGAGCTGCTGCCTGCCAAAGGGTTTTGGATATGAAACATTAACCATTTCTCTTTCTACAGGCATTGTCCGATCTAATGAATATTTCCAGCATTCCTTGTTTTCTTTCAGATTTCCAGATTTTCTTTTGGGATTTCAGACCAAATATTAGTTGACTTTGTTTACGTCTTCGAGGGCAAACCAATTCACTCATTTCACTGCCCTTCTGCACAGTCCTGTAATTTTCTCTCAATCAGGTACATATCTTTCTGTGATGGTTATTACTGAGTTTCCTTCCATTACCCATTCAGGTAGAGTATTCACTCCTGGGTAAACACATCCCTCTGGATTGTGGCCAAAATCCATAACTCTCCTTCCTCCGACCATCAACCTGTAAGTTCATGCGAGCAGTTTCTCCTCATAAACCCGATCAGACTTCCCTTAGTTTTCTTCAATCTGCCTTTTTTGCCATTAATGATATTTGTAGAATCTTCCTTTACACTGATTGCTGGGTATTCTGTTTCAAAAAACATCAAAGGAATTCATATGGTTTGCAACCAGCAGATATGATCTCTGAAAAGGAAACCCGTTCTTCTTCCTCTGGATGGACGAGGTGGCTCACTTATTGACAAGGGTAGAGAGAGCTGTATTCCCTTTTAGCTCTGTATTAGACAGTTGGTTTAGAAAGGAAACGACAGGAATTCTGCAGATGCTGGAAATTCAAGCAACATACATCAAAGTTGCTGGTGAACGCAGCAGGCCAAGCAGCATCTATAGGAAGAGGTGCAGTCGACGTTTCAGGCCGAGACCCTTCGTCAGGACTAACTGAAGGAAGAGTGAGTAAGGGATTTGAAAGCTGGAGGGGGAGGGGGAGATCCAAAATGATAGGAGAAGACAGGAGGGGGAGGGATAGAACCAAGAGCTGGACAGGTGATTGGCAAAAGGGATATGAGAGGATCATGGGACAGGAGGTCCGGGAAGAAAGACAAGGGGTGGGGGGGGGACCCAGAGGATGGGCAAGAGGTATATTCAGAGGGACAGAGGGAGAAAAAGGAGAGTGAGAGAAAGAATGTGTGCATAAAAATAAGTAACAGATGGGGTACGAGGGGGAGGTGGGGCATTAGCGGAAGTTAGAGAAGTCGATGTTCATGCCATCAGGTTGGAGGCTACCCAGACGGAATATAAGGTGTTGTTCCTCCAACCTGAGTGTGGCTTCATCTTTACAGTAGAGGAGGCCGTGGATAGACATGTCAGAATGGGAATGGGACGTGGAATTAAATATGTGTGGCCACTGGGAGATCCTGCTTTCTCTGGCGGACAGAGCGTAGATGTTCAGCAAAGCGGTCTCCCAGTCTGCGTCGGGTCTCACCAATGTATAAAAGGCCACATCGGGAGCACCGAACGCAGTATATCACCCCAGTCGACTCACAGGTGAAGTGATGCCTCACCTGGAAGGACTGTTTGGGGCCCTGAATGGTGGTAAGGGAGAAAGTGTAAGGGCATGTGTAGCACTTGTTCCGCTTACACGGATAAGTGCCAGGAGGGAGATCAGTGGGGAGGGATGGGGGGGACGAAAGGACAAGGGAGTTGTGTAGGGAGCGATCCCTGCGGAATGCAGAGAGGGGGGGGAGGGAAAGATGTGCTTGGTGGTGGGATCCCGTTGGAGGTGGCGGAAGTTACGGAGAATAATATGTTGGACCCGGAGGCTGGTGGGGTGGTAGGTGAGGACCAGGGGAACCCTATTCCTAGTGGGGTGGTGGGAGGATGGAGTGAGAGCAGATGTACGTGAAATGGGGGAGATGCGTTTAAGAGCAGAGTTGATAGTGGAGGAAGGGAAGCCCCTTTCTTTAAAAAATGAAGACATCTCCCTCGTCCTAGAATGAAAAGCCTCATCCTGAGAGCAGATGCGGCGGAGACGGAGGAATTGCGAGAATGGTTTAGAAAGGAGTTAGGGGTGAAAATGGACATTGGGAAAATGACACTTGGGAACCTTTGCCATCGGTATGGGAGTCAGGCAGGACGTTATGTTGTGGTTGTATAAGTCATTGGTGAGGTCACACATGCAGTAATGTGAACAGTTTTGGTCGCCCTGCCATACGAAAGGTGTGGTTAAACCGGAAAGAGTGCAGAGAAGATTTATGAGGATGTTGCCAGGACTAGAGGGACCGAGTTGTAGGGTGAGGTTGGCCAGGCTGTCTTTATTCCTTGGAATGTAGGACAATGAGGGATGACCTCAAACACTAATCCCTCCTACCTTCACAATGTCCATATCCCTCCATCTTCCTTACGTCCATGTGCCTATCCAAATGTCTCTTAAAAGCTTCTAATGTATTTGGCTCTACCACCATACCAGGCAGCACATTCCAGGCATCCACCACTCTGAGTAAAAACACTTACCCCTCACATCCCCTTTGAACCTACCCCCCTCTCACCTTCAGTGCATGCTCTCTGGTATTAGCCATTTCACCCCTGGGAAACAGATACTCCCTGTCTACTCCATCTATGCCTCTCATAATCCTATAAATCTATATCAGGTCTCCCCCCTGGCTCTGCTACTCTAAAGAAAACATCTCAAATTTGTCTAGCCTCTCATGATAGCACATACCCTCCAAACCAGGCAGCATCCTGGTAAACCTCTTCTAGACCATCTCCAATCCCTCAACATTGTTCCTATAGTGGGGTGACCAGAACTGTCCGTAATACTCCCAATGGGGCCTAACCAGAGTTTTATAAAGTAGCAACATTACCTCTTGGCTTTTGAACTCAGTGCCTTCACTAATAAAATCAAGCATTCCATAAGCCTTCTTAACCATCTTATCGACCTGTGTAGCCACATTCAAGGGGCTATGAACTTTGACCCCAAAATCTCTCTGCTCAGCACCACTGTTAAGGACCTTGCCCTTGTATTTGCCCTACCGAGGTGCAACACCTCACATTTATCTGGGTTAAACTCCAGCTGCCATTTCTCTGCCCATATCTGCAACTGAGTTACATCACCCTGTATTCTTTGCCAATCTTCTACACTAACCATAACTCCATCAATCCTGATATCATCCTCAAATTTACTAACCCACCCATCTACATTTTCATCCTGGCCATTCATATACAAAACAACAGCAGAGATCCCTGTGGAACTCCACTGATTACAGACCCCCGGCTCGAATAAGTCCCTTCAACCATTACCCTCTGCCTCTGAGCACAAGCCTATTCTGAATCCAAACAGCCAATTCCCACAGATCCCATGAGGGACTTCATCAAATGTCATACTAAAATCCATATATACAACATCCATTGCCCTAACCTCATCAATCTTTCTTGACACCTTGTCAAAAACTCAATCAAGTTGGTAAGACATGACCTGCCACACACAAAGCCATGCTGACTCTCTCTAATTAGTCCATGGGTTTCCAAATGCTCACATATCCTATCTCTAAGAATCTTCTCCAGCAATTCCCTGCAACTGACGCAAGACTCACCAGTCTGTAGTTCCCAGGATTTTCCCTTGTTTCCTTCTGAAATAGAGGTACAACATTATCCACTAGCCAGCCCCCTGGAGCCTCATCTGTGCTCAGATAGGACACAAAGATACTTGTCAGGGCCACAGCAATCTCGTCCCTTGCATCGCTCAATAACCTGGGGTAAATCCCATCAGGCCCTGGGGACTAATCCACCTTAATATTCATTAGGAGGCCCAACACTTCCTCCTCCTTGACCTCAAAACACCCTAAAGTATTTATACACTCAGCACTGATCTCCTGGTCCTCCACATCGTTTTCCTTTGTAAATACTGAAGCAAAATACTCATTAATTACCTCACTCACATTCACCGAATCCAAGCATTCCCCACTTTATCCTGCACACACATAAAAATTGCTGGTGCCCGCAGCAGGCCAGGCAGCATCTATAGGAAGAGGTATTAGATTAGATTAGATTATGAGGACACGCGGACCTCTTTTATTGTCATTTAGTAATGCATGCATTAAGAAATAGTCGACGTTTTGAGCCGAGACCCTTTGTCAGGACCGAAATGTTGACTGTACCTCTTCCTGGAGATGCTGCCTGGCCTGCTGCGTTCACCAGCAATTTTTATGTGTGTTGCTTGAAATTCCAGCATCTGCAGATTTCCTCGTGTTCCCACTTTATCCCAGTTATTCTCCTGATATAGGGGTGTTAAAGGTCAATCCTTCTCCATAGATGCTGCTGTGGTATATGGAGGGGAGAGGCTCGGAGGGATATTGGTTGATTCACTGCATTTCTCCAGCATTTTGTATGTGTTTCCCACAGTATTGGTTTCATAACATATAAAGGATTAACCCTATTCAGCATTATTTCAAAGTAAACTTATTATCAAAATACATACATTACCATATACCACTCTGAGATTAATTTTCTTGTAGGTACTTACAGGAAAAAAAGAAATACAATAGAATTTCACAAAAAAATCTGTACATGACAAGGACTGACAAATGACCAATGTGCAAAAGAAAAAAGTACTGAGAATTTGTGTTCTAAAGAGGTATTGAAAGCAAGTCTGCAGGTCACCGAATCAGTTTACACAGAGTTCGGATTGGCACAGCAGGTAAAGGTGTGATACCTTGACCTCCGGTGCTGTCTGTGTGGAGTTGGCATGTTGTCCCCATGAACATGAGTTTTATTTTCCCACCACGCCAGTTTTCTCAGACCAAAGACATGTTCAGGTTTGTTGTCACAGGGCTATGAAAATTACTCCCTTGCAGCATCACGATGCATTATGGATGAGGACAAAGAAAAATTAACATAAAATTAAAATAACATAAATTATACATAATTTACACATGGGGGGTGTGGGGAATCTCTTTGAAACCTATGGAATGGTGAAGGGCCTAGATAGAGTGGATGTGGAGAGGATGTTTCCTATAGTGGGGGAGTCTGGGACCAGAGGGCACAGCCTCAGATTAGAAGGATGTCCCTTCAGAACAGAGATGAGGAGGAATTTCTTTAGCCGGAGTGTGGTGAACCTGTGGAATTCATTGCCTCAGGTGTCTGTGGAGGCCAGGTCACTAGGTGCTTTTAAGGGGGATGTTGATGGGTTCTTGATGAGTCAGGGTGTCAAACATGATGGGCTCAGGAGGAAATGGATCAGTCATGATCAAAGAACAGAGTAGACTTGACGGGCTGAGGCTACGTCCACACTAGACCGGATAATTTTGAAAATGCCGGTTTCGCGTGAAAACGATAGGCATCCACACCAGGCATTTTTGAAAATACCTCTCTCCACATTAAAATGGATATTTGGGTGAATCTCCTCCTACTGGGCATGCACAGGTCACACAGAAAACAAGCGAAGAGGAAACATAGAAACATAGAAAATAGGTGCAGGAGTACGCCATTCAGCCCTTCGAGCCTGCACCGCCATTTATTATGATCATGGCTGATCATCCAACTCAGAACCCTGCACCAGCCTTCCCTCCATACCCCCTGATCCCCGTAGCCACAAGGGCCATATCTAACTCCCTCTTAAATATAGCCAATGAACTGGCCTCAACTGTTTCCTGTGGCAGAGAATTCCACAGATCCACCACTGTCTGTGTGAAGAAGTTTTTCCTAATCTCGGTCCTAAAAGGCTTCCCCTTTATCCTCAAACTGTGACCCCTCGTTCTGGACTTCCCCAACATCGGGAACAATCTTCCTGCATCTAGCCTGTCCAATCCCTTTCGGATTTTATACGTTTCAATCAGATCTCCCCTCAATCTTCTAAATTCCAACGAGTACAAGCCCAGTTCATCCAGTCTTTCTTCATATGAAAGTCCTGCCATCCCAGGAATCAATCTGGTGAACCTTCTTTGTACTCCCTCTATTGCAAGGATGTCTTTCCTCAGATTAGGGGACCAAAACTGCGCACAATACTCCGGGTGTGGTCTCACCAAGGCCTTGTACAACTGCAGTAGTACCTCCCTGCTCCTGTACTCGAATCCTCTCGCTATAAATGCCAGCATACCATTCGCCTTTTTCACCGCCTGCTGTACCTGCATGCCCACTTTCAATGACTGGTGTATAATGACACCCAGGTCTCGTTGCACCTCCCCTTTTCCTAATCAGCCACCATTCAGATAATAATCTGTTTTCCTATTTTTGCCACCAAAGCGGATAACTTCACATTTATCCACATTAAATTGCATCTGCCATGAATTTGCCCACTCACCCAACCTATCCAAGTCACCCTGCATCCTCTTAGCATCCTCCTCACTGCTAACACTGCCGCCCAGCTTCATGTCATCCACAAACTTGGAGATGCTGCATTTAATTCCCTCATCCAAGTCATTAATATATATTGTAAACAACTGGGGTCCCAGCACTGAGCCTTGCGGTACCCCACTAGTCACCGCCTGCCATTCTGAAAAGGTCCCGTTTATTCCCACTCTTTGCTTCCTGTCTGCTAACCAGTTCTCTATCCACATCAATACCATACCCCCAATACCGTGTGCTTTAAGTTTGCACACTAATCTCCTGTGTGGGACCTTGTCAAAAGCCTTTTGAAAATCCAAATATACCACATCCACTGGTTCTCCCCTATCCACTCTACTAGTTACATCCTCAAAAAATTCTATGAGATTCGTCAGACATGATTTTCCTTTCACAAATCCATGCTGACTTTGTCCGATGATTTCACCGCTTTCCAAATGTGCTGTTATCACATCTTTGATAACTGACTCCAGCAGTTTCCCCACCACCGACGTTAGGCTAACCGGTCTATAATTCCCCGGTTTCTCTCTCCCTCCTTTTTTAAAAAGTGGGGTTACATTAGCCACCCTCCAATCCTCAGGAACTAGTCCAGAATCTAACGAGTTTTGAAAAATTATCACTAATGCATCCACTATTTCTTGGGCTACTTCCTTAAGCACTCTGGGATGCAGACCATCTGGCCCTGGGGATTTATCTGCCTTTAATCCCTTCAATTTACCCAACACCACTTCCCTACTAACATGTATTTCGCTCAGTTCCTCCATCTCACTGGACCCTCTGTCCCCTACTATTTCTGGAAGATTATTTACGTCCTCCTTAGTGAAGACAGAACCAAAGTAATTATTCAATTGGTCTGCCATGTCCTTGCTCCCCATAATCAATTCACCTGTTTCTGTCTGTAGGGGACCTACATTTGTCTTTACCAGTCTTTTCCTTTTTACATATCTATAAAAGCTTTTACAGTCAGTTTTTATGTTCCCTGCCAGTTTTCTCTCATAATCTTCTTTCCCCTTCCTAATTAAGCCCTTTGCCCTCCTCTGCTGAATTCTGAATTTCTCCCAGTCCTCAGGTGAGCCACTTTTTCTGGCTAATTTGTATGCTTCTTCTTTGGAATTGATACTATCCCTATTTTCTCTTGTCAGCCACGGGTGCACTACCTTCCTTGATTTATTCTTTTGCCAAACTGGGATGAACAATTGTTGTAGTTCATGCATGCAATCCTTAAATGCTTGCCATTGCATATCCACCGTCAATCCTTTAAGTGTCATTTGCCAGTCTATCTTAGCTAATTCACGTCTCATACCTTCAAAGTTACCCCTCTTTAAGTTCAGAACCTTTGTTTCTGAATTAACTATGTCACTCTCCATCTTAATGAAGAATTCCACCATAAACGGTGTACTTGGTGCGCGTTTGTCCAGTAACATTTCCTACAGCCATAGTCTCTTCACCGATGAAAGGGACAACAGCTACAACTAAATGCAATAAAGCTTGTTACTGGGCAAAAGTGAAATTTGCTGTTACCTCATTTGTTTGCCTTTACTTTTGCTATGTCTTTGTGTATTATTTTGCTGTATTTAACATGTGCAATAAAACGAGTTACTGGGCAAAAGTGACAATTGCATCTATTGAATGTTTGCACAAGCAATACATTACTAAAGCACCTTGTTAAATGTATCAGACATGACTGCGTCAGTGTTATCTTGTATTTCCATACAATGTTACATTAGACTGTTACACATCTATTGTCAGATATTTAAACGCAAACAACAGGAATTCTGCAGATGCTGGAAATTCAAGCAACATACATCAAAGTTGCTGGTGAACGCAGCAGGCCAAGCAGCATCTATAGGAAGAGGCGCAGTCGACGTTTCAGGCCGAGACCCTTCGTCAGGACTAACTGAAGGAAGAGTGAGTAAGGGATTTGAAAGCTGGAGGGGGAGGGGGAGATGCAAAATGATAGGAGAAGACAGGAGGGGGAGGGATAGAGCCAAGAGCTGGACAGGTGATAGGCAAAAGGGATACGAGAGGATCATGGGACAGGAGGTCCGGGAAGAAAGACAAGGGGGGGGGGTGACCCAGAGGATGGGCAAGGGGTATATTCAGAGGGACAGAGGGAGAAAAAGGAGAGTGAGAGAAAGAATGTGTGCATAAAAATGAGTAACAGATGGGGTACGAGGGGGAGGTGGGGCCTTAGCGGAAGTTAGAGAAGGCAATGTTCATGCCATCAGGTTGGAGGCTACCCAGACGGAATATAAGGTGTTGTTCCTCCAACCTGAGTGTGGCTTCATCTTTACAGTAGAGGAGGCCGTGGATAGACATGTCAGAATGGGAATGGGATGTGGAATTAAAATGTGTGGCCACTGGGAGATCCTGCTTTCTCTGGCGGACAGAGTGTAGATGTTCAGCAAAGTGGTCTCCCAGTCTGCGTCGGGTCTCACCAATATATAAAAGGCCACATCGGGAGCACCGGACGCAGTATTTCACCCCAGTCGACTCACAGGTGAAGTGATGCCTCACCTGGAAGGACTGTTTGGGGCCCTGAATGGTGGTAAGGGAGGAAGTGTAAGGGCATGTGTAGCACTTGTTCCGCTTACACGGATAAGTGCCAGGAGGGAGATCAGTGGGGAGGGATGGGGGGGACGAAAGGACAAGGGAGTTGTGTAGGGAGCGATCCCTGCGGAATGCAGAGAGAGGGGGGGAGGGAAAGATGTGCTTGGTGGTGGGATCCCGTTGGAGGTGGCGGAAGTTACGGAGAATAATATGTTGGACCCGGAGGCTGGTGGGGTGGTAGGTGAGGACCAGGGGAACCCTATTCCTAGTGGGGTGGTGGGAGGATGGAGTGAGAGCAGATGTACGTGAAATGGGGGAGATGCGTTTAAGAGCAGAGTTGATAGTGGAGGAAGGGATGCCCTTACACTTCCTCCCTTACCACAATTCAGGGCCCCAAACAGTCCTTCCAGGTGAGGCATCACTTCACCTGTGAGTCGACTGGGGTGATATACTGCGTCCGGTGCTCCCGATGTGGCCTTTTATATATTGGTGAGACCCGACGCAGACTGGGAGACCGCTTTGCTGAACATCTATGCTCTGTCCGCCAGAGAAAGCAGGATCTCCCAGTGGCCACACATTTTAATTCCACATCCCATTCCCATTCTGACATGTCTGTCCATGGCCTCCTCTACTGTAAAGATGAAGCCACACTCAGGTTGGAGGAACAACACCTTATATTCCGTCTGGGTAGCCTCCAACCTGATAGCATGAACATTGACTTCTCTAACTTCCGCTAATGCCCCACCTCCCCCTCGTACCCCATCTGTTACTCATTTTTATGCACACATTCTTTCTCTCATTCTCCTTTTTCTCCCTCTGAATATACCTCTTGCCCATCCTCTGGGTCACCCCCCCCTTGTCTTTCTTCCCGGACCTCCTGTCCCATGATCCTCTCGTATCCCCTTTTGCCTATCACCTGTCCAGCTCTCGGCTCCATCCCTCCCCCTCCTGTCTTCTCCTATCATTTTGGATCTCCCCCTCCCCCTCCAACTTTCAAATCCCTTACTCACTCTTCCTTCAGTTAGTCCTGACGAAGGGTCTCGGCCTGAAACGTCGACTGCACCTCTTCCTACAGATGCTGCTTGGCCTGCTGCGTTCACCAGCAACTTTGATGTATGTTATTGTCAGATATTGTTGTGGTGTTGGAGGTTGCGTTCAAGAAAACAATGAAATGCCGCGTCTCCGCCGGCGTTTGTTCCGGCGTCATGACAGCGGTTTTAAACTTAGCCGGTTACCTCACACACACTACAACAGCCAACCGGCGTTTTCAGATTTAAACACTCTGGACAGCGTCTCTGAAAATCTCTGTTTTCGGGGGAGGAAAACGCCGTTTCAGCGTGGATGGAGGGTCAAAACGAAGAGAAAAGGCTTCGGTTATGGAATTATCCGGTCTAGTGTGGACGCAGCCTGAAGTGGCCTAATTCTGCTCCTGTGTACAAAAATAAACCAAGCAAAATGAACATAAGAGCTCTCGTGCAAGACAAAAAGGAAGAGAAGAAAGATTAAGGAGAGGTGGCTTTTCAGATCAGTTGAAAGTGCTAGCAGTGGGCGTTGCCAGGTTAATTGGCTGCTGTAACTTGCCCCTAGGGTGTAGGTAGTGGTAGAATTAGTGAGAATGAAATTGGATTTGTGTACAATGGTGTTTGATAAGACATTGCATCTCAGTGGACATTCTTCATGACACTAACCGTTTTACCATTTTCAGATGGCTTCTGAGCTTAAAGATTTACAATACTTTCTATAATCGTGTAATGCCCTGGTTCATATTTTTACTGTTATACTGTATGTATTTCATTTAGCAGCTCTGTAAGAGCAGTCTGTTGTGTTTTCTGCTTGTGTGGGTTATTGTTGAAGATAAGGGATGAGGAGAAATGTGTGCCATCCAATTAGGATGGTCGGATTAAGGGGAGGTTTCTCTGGTGAGGGACACTAAGGTTGGGCTTGGGACTTTCGTTTGAGAGAAAATGGAGAGAGAAGCTGCTGGGGGGAACCAGGCGTAGCATACGATCCAGTGGGAGACCCATTTGTTCAAGATGGATTGTGAGCGACCTTTGGAAGGTGGTGTGTCCTTTCACGTTGACCGAGGGCCCAGCACGTGAGTGACAGAGAAGTTCAAGATGAGCACCGAATTGTTCACATTTGACTGTTTAATTAGAATGGGCCCTTTTCCTTTTGTTTTTTTTTACTAACCCTTCAGTTAAGGGGGAAGGAACGTCGACTCAGACCATGAGAGGCCTGCGTCGGGCATTTTCATGCCTTACAAGGCGCAGATTGGAAGTCTGTGTGGGGCGCTACTCCTCGCACAGACTAGAGCAATGTGTGATTAAGTGCCTTGCTGAAGGACACAAACACGCTGCCACAGCTGAGTCTCGAACTAGCGACCTTGAGATCACTAGATGAACACCTTATCCACTTGGCCACATGCCCAACGCAAAGTTAAGATTCATAAATATAATGCCATTAATTGTATGCAGTGTGCTGTCTGTTATTTTGTGGCATTAATTTGTAACAGGGTAACAAATTACACAGCATCCACACAAACCGGGGTTTGGGGTGGGGGAGCGCCTTAATCTCACAAGTTTGGCGGGACTTGAGGTTGTCTTCCCTAGACTTACGCAGCCGAGTAAACCGGGGTGTTTCAATCAGAAATAACAATAAAATATGTAATCAGGTTTAACCATAGGACCGTAAGACTAGGAGCAGAATTGGGCCGAGTTAGCTGGATGCTGTGGGACTGCTGGGACTGGTGAGACTCCATCATGGCTGATTTAATTCCCCCTCTAACCCATTCTCCTGCCGTCTCCCATAATCTTTGATGCCATTACTATCAAGCACCAATCAATCTCTGCTCTAAGTATATGCCATGAGTTGGCTTCCACAACTGTGGCAATGAATTCCACAGATTCAACAGCCTCTGGCTGGAGAAATCCCTCCTCACCTCTGTTCTAAAGAACGAGGACCTAACCCTTGCATGGAGGCAGAGCTGCTCTTCACATTTGAGGGCGTCTGATACATTGTGTACTGCAAGGCCATGGACCAAGGTTCATTCCAATGATGTTTCTTTGTTGGGTGCACACTCAGGTTAAGAATGGTTTCCTTATGCACCCTAGACATTAATAAGTCCCTGGCTCTGAACATCCAAACCAACAAACAATTCTATCGGTCTCAGCTCTGATTCTGCTCTTAATCTCCTCACTGGAGATGTTTCCTTTTTATCTATCAAATCCTTTAATCATCTTAAACACGTCTGTTTGATCAGAATACTCAGTAAAGCCACCATACCCAAAGCAATACAAGTCTACACTATGCTATCTGTCCTTATTCAACATTTTTAACCTTGGCACAACTCTGGTAAATGACTCGCCTTCTGAGTCTAATGTACAGTCAATGAGCACCTTATTGGTACAGCCGTACACCTGCTCGCTAATGCAAATATCTAAGCAGCCAGTCGTGTGACAGCAGCTCAATGCATAAAAGCATGCAAACATGGTCAGGAGATTCAGTTGTTGTTCAGGCCAGGCATCAGAATGGGGGAAGAGATGGGACCTAAGTGACTTTGACTGTGGAGTGATTGTTGGTGCTAGGCAGGGTGGTTTGAGTATCTCAGAAAATGCTGATCTCCTGGGATTTTCACTCTGGACAATCTCCAGAGTTTACAGAGAATGGTGCGCAAAGCATCCAGTGAGTGGCAGAGCTGTGGACGGAAATGTCTGGTTAATGAGAGAGGTCAGAGGAGAATGGCCAGGCTGGTTCAAGCTTACAGGAAGGTAGCAGTAACTCAAATAACCAACAGCGGTGTGCAGAAGGGTATCTCTGAGTGCACAACATGTGGATGGGCTACAGCAGCAGAAGACCACAAACAGAAATACACTTACTGGCAAATTTATTAATGACCTCCTGTACCTAATAAAGTGGACAGTAAGTTTATCTTCCTCAGAATGAAAATGAAGGCGATTCAGCTGCTGGAAATCGGAACAAAGTCAGGCAGCGTCTGAGGAAAGAGAGAGGGATGAAAATTTCAGGTTGAACCATGAGGGTAGGGAAACATTTTTGTTTACAGAGAAAGCGGGGGGAGGAATGGATGGTATCACAACCACAGATTCAGCAGCTCTGTAGATATGGCAATTGCGCTTGTGAATTTGCATCTGTTAGCCAATTATTATTTAATCGTGATAGTATTTAACTCCATACTTGTCGTCGTAGTGCTTGTCGAGACTTTGACAGAGCACAGCAACGCTTCGCTGCCTGTTTGCCTTTGGCTTTCCCTGAGAAACTGGACTTTCGAGTCAACTGACTTTGAAGACTAGCGGTATTCGTTTAATGTTTAGATGTTCTTTTCAGTTGCAGTGTAGGCTTCATTTCCCATTTGAGAGTTTTAGTTAACGGTCCTGTTTGGCCTAGTGTTTATTGTTTATTTTCCCTCTAACACTGTTTGTATTAACGTTTGTGAACTCTTGACCTGCTTCAGTGTCTCTCACTCCACACTTGGGCCATATGCGAACCCGGTAACAGATGGTGCAAATGGAATTTCTCCAGAGGTGATCCTGATGCTGAGAGAACTACCTGATTAATAGGGATACAGGGAATGCAGACGCTGCAATCTGGAGCAAAAAAACTAACTTTTGGATGAACCCAGGGGGCCGGGCAGTATCTGTAGAGAGAAATAGATTAATCAATAACTGCAGGAAGTTGGTGCTGGAAAAGCAACAAAGGAACGGATCCCTAAATGACTGCATCTTCCTTCAGTCCAAATAACAATTTTTAAACATAGAACACAGGGCAATACAGCACAGTACAGGCCCTTCAGCCCACTATGTTGTACTGACCCTTTAACCTATTCCAAGATCAGTCGAGCTCTTCACTCCCACGTGGCCTCTGTTTTCCTTTCACCCATGAGCCTGTCTAAGAGTCTCTATAATCTCCCTAAGGTCTCTGCCTCTACCACCATTCCTGGAAGCACATTTCACGCACCTGCCACTATGTAACCCCTGTACTTTTCTCCATTCACCTTAAAATTATGCCTTCTTGTATTTGAATCTTTCCAGCAATTACTGCTTCTATATTTTTCTCACAGTTGTAGTAACTACCCATGGCCTCATGGATAACACTTCTCCTCCACAGCTCCTGGTCTTGTACCATTTAGAAAACAGCAAGCGTGCTACAAGTATAGACAACACAGAGGGAAAAGAGCAGCAGCCAGCCTTTTGAGCAAATAATTCCAATCAGCACCATGCTTACACCTCCACGGAAAGCGCTGGCAGAATCAAAGGCAATTAATGTGCATATGTTACCATACACCACCTGGAGATTCATTTACTAGCAGGTATTTACAGGAAAAATAAAGAAATACATTTGAATTTATGGAAAACTATGCATAAAGGCTTTCCAACAACCAATGTGAATTAGAGGACAAATTGTGCAATAAAAAAATAATATTGGGAACATGAGTTGTAAAGTGCCCTTGAAAAAGAGTCTGTAGGTTGTAGAATCGGAGTTGAGATCAGTGAAGTTATCCACGCCAGTTCAGGAGCCTGATGGTTAGAATCATAGAAAAGTACAGCGCAGAAAAAAGCTCTTCAGTCCATCTAGACTGTGCAGTACCATCTAAACTGCCTACTCCCATCGACCTGCATCCGACCATAGCCCTCCATACCCCTGCCCGTTCCACACTCTCACCACCCTCTCTGAGTGAAGAAGTTTCCCCTCATGCTGCCCTCAAACTTCTGTCGGGTAATAACCGTTCCTGTACATGGTGGTGTGGGGCCTGGGGTTTCTGTGTTTCCTGCCTGATGGTAGCAGTGTGAAAGGGGCTGTGACCTGCATACTGGGGCAGTGCTCCGTGTGACTGTGCTCAGTGGTGGGGAGGGATTTGCCTGTGATGGTCTGGGCTTTGTCCACCACTCTCTACAGACGCTTCCATTGCCCAGTGTTGGTAATAAGACTAGTTGGATGCCCCCCCGGGATGCTTCATCACATGACTTCAGCTGTCCAATGTCCCCACCCACAGCCTCCCTCCATTGGCCATCTGACACATCCATTCTCAGGAGCCAACCTTCACAGGCCAATTGGAATGAGCAAAATTTGTCTCACTTTAAACCAATGAATAATTCCCGATCCTCAGCCAAATACCCTCTTTCCTCGACTCCAAATGGTCTTCAATGAGATTTACAGGAGAATGTTGTTTCCTGCTCGGCATTGCAACCTGCCACGCCTCCACCCGTGCCCTTAGGTCATCAGCCGTTTCGCTCCCTTAGCCTGGTACATACCCTGGTGGCAGAGCAGTGGCAGCGACTGCCCCCTGCAACTTTCAGTGGGCTTAGTCCGTCCCCCAATTTCTGTCCTTCCTTCTCAACCACAGCCAAAATCTGCCCTTTTCTGCCTCTGGTGGCCCTCCCAAGTCACAGCCATTTCACGGAGTAACCTTGTTGTCAGTTTGTCGATGAAGCCCCGGCATCCCACCCCACAGGGTCGCTGACACAGCCCCGGCATCCCACCCCCACAGGGTCGCTGACACAGGCCCAGCATCACACCCCCACAGGGTCGCTGACACAGCCCCGGAATCCCACCCCCACAGGGTCGCTGACACAGGCCCAGCATCACACCCCCACAGGGTCGCTGACACAGGCCCAGCATCACACCCCCACAGGGTCGGTAACGGAGCCCTGGAATCCCACCCCCACAGGGTCGCTGACACAGGCCCAGCATCCCACCCCCACAGGGTCGGTAACGGAGCCCCGGAATCCCACTCCCACAGGGTTGGTAACGGAGCCCCGGAATCCCACCCCCACAGGGTCGGTAATGGAGCCCCGGAATCCCACCCCCACAGGGTCGCTGACACAGGCCCAGCATCCCACCCCCACAGGGTCGCTGACACAGCCCCGGAATCCCACCCCAACAGGGTCGCTGACACAGGCCCAGCATCACACCCCCACAGGGTCGCTGACACAGCCCCGGAATCCCACCCCCACAGTGTCGCTGACACAGCCCCGGCATCCCACCCCCACAGGGTCGGTAACGGAGCCCCGGAATCCCACTCCCACAGGGTCGGTAACGGAGCCCCGGAATCCCACCCCCACAGGGTCGCTGACACAGCCCCGGCATCCCACCCCCACAGGGTCGGTAACGGAGCCCCGGAATCCCACTCCCACAGGGTCGGTAACGGAGCCCCGGAATCCCACCCCCACAGTGTCGCTGACACAGCCCCGGCATCCTACCCCCACAGGGTCGGTGACACAGCCCGGGCATCCCACCCCCACAGGGTCGATGATGGTTCTCCAGCCAGCATCCTTCCACTCGTCTGCCAATGAGTACTTCAGCTTCTTCCGCTCGTGGCCACCCTCCACCCCTCCCTCCCATGGGATGGTTAACTCAATGGGGAGGGCTGTCTTGGCGGTCATGGACCACAGGACTATGTCTGGGCGGAGAGACGTGGTGGTGATTTCCGTGGGGAACTGTATCTGTCTGCCGAGATCTGCCCTCATGTACCACTCCTTGCCTGTGGAGAGGAGCCCTGAAGGAGCTCTTGGGCGGGTGCATTCAACGCTCTTACCAGACTTTACTAATGGGATGGGTTGTTGTCCCGCTGGGGAAAGGCTGCTTCTCGCATCCTGCCTGCAGCTCCCTGGGATCTCCACCAGCTTCTTTAGGACCCGGTCGTGTCCCCATTTGTAACGCCCTTGGGACAGTGCAGTCTTGCGTCCTGCCAGGATGTGTAGGAGGTTGGCACTGGTATCACACGGGGGCAGCTAAGCTCGCTGCCGAACCACTGATGGAGATTTCGCGGGCAGGGCAAGGTGTCAGAGGTTGCCCTGATGAGGAAGCTGAGTCTGGCTTGTGGGACCTTCCCACAGGTCAGACCAGCTGAGTGCCTACTGTTGATGGTGCCTTCCCACATTGTCCATCTTCCCTGGCGACCCTGTGCCACTGCCTTCACCCTGTTGCGCTCCTGGTCTGTCCTTGTCACCTCCTCACTACCATGGCTATCCCCTGTTTCTTCGAGGCCTTGGACCAGAAACGTGCTACCTTCCCCCAGCCAAGTCCTACACGCCCAGTCTGCACTGTGCCAGCAACTGCAGCCTGCTGATGGCCTGATCTACTTCAGCTTGAGCTCTCCATTGCAAATGGATAATTCCCGATCCTCAGCAAATAGCCCATTTCCTCATCTCCAAATGGTTTTAAAGCTCGGAGACAGAATTGTTTAACTGAAGATAAGAATGCACTCAATTTTTAAGAATTCCAATGAGTTTTCTTCCACATGCCCTGGAGGTTAACCCTTTCAGGAAAGCCCATAACATTGTCAGAATGTTGGCCACTGTCACATTCAGCAGGGTCCACCAACAACCTTATTCTGACTTTCATCTTCTCTGCCCTTCATTCCTGATCAAGGGTCTCAACCTGAACTGGCCACGTCCCTCTGCAGATGCTGCCTGACCGGTTGAATTCCTTCAGCCCCTTGCATGTTGCTCCATTTTCCAGCATCTGCTGTCTCCCTCGGCTCCGGGAAAAGCTTAATATGTGTCTGAACTGCTTCCTGTGGGACGTGAGGGCATCACCCACTCCAGAGTGACACAGCAGACAGCGTCCAGCCTGATCTCATTTTGTTGCTCAGTGAGGAGGCTTGCAGACTTCGGCATGGCTCATCACTTCAGCCACGACCATAGGTCATTACAGTGGCTGGCAGAGACAGGGTGGGCCGAATGGCCTGTTTCTGTATAGTACAACCCAGTGACTCTGTGCAGTACAGTGACTTCCTGCCCCTGTTCCTCTGTAAATGCCCGTGGCACTCAGGTGACAGACACTCAGACTGGCCATGGTGGGGTCCAACTGTAATTAGATAACTGACCCCCAGAAAGGTCAAGGCCATCTTCCCATTGGAAGAATGGGAGCAATCCACATTCCCAGCACAGGGTCTGTCAGCGAGGGCTGGCCAGAACCCATCGGTCACACAGTTGTCTCAGCAACATGTACCCCACCACTTTCCCTCGTTACCCCCACTACTTTAAAACCTCACAACATACAGAAGTCACTGACATGAAGAAAAAGTGCAAAACTTTCTTCCAGATCTTATGATTATTATAATATTCCATCAGAAACCAGTAGCAACACGGTGACCTGTTTTTTTTTGCTTTTTCTGTGGTTGAACATAATTGAAGATTCCAGTGTTATCCCTGAACCAAAAGGGCATTGTAAATCTCAGAGAACATCTCAGAATGGTGAGATTTATTTAGTATTACAGGATCACAAAGAGATACAGGATATAAACAGGTCCTTTGGCCCACAGAAACCCACAATACTATTATACACATTCAGACTGATACAAGCAGGTTAAATTTAAATTTCTGGAGATTTTGGAGTTTGCCCCTATGCCTCTAACCCTATCCTTGTAACCCTATGCATGACTGTAACCCTATCCCTGGAACCCTATGCCTGTAATGCTATGCCTGTAACCCATGCATGCCTGTAACGCTATGCTTGTAACCATATCCCTGTAACCCTATGCATGTAAACCCTTTCCTGGAACCTTATGCCTGCAACACCATGCCAACAACATTTACCATCTCAAACAGTACGTCAAATAAACCAACCTTCTGTGCTTATGTCTCCAAGAAGTTATGGTCTGCCCAGTTCCTCCTACACACTCCAGATGCCATCACCCTAGTTCTTTCCCTTCCTGCCATCCATTCCATCTGTTCATCACCCCTACACTCCTCCCACTGGGTCCCCGCCTGTCACTGTTCCCATCTGTCCTCCCTATCTACTTCACTGAATTCCACACTTTCCATCCTCTTCAGTCCTTCACCTCCCCCATTAGCCTATCACCTCACCAGGATCCAACTATCTCTTGCTCCACCCCTTCACCTCACCTCTTTATGCTGGCTACCCCCCCCCTTCACTGTTCTTGACCCAAAATGTCAACCATCCTTCTCCCTCCACAGATGCTGCCTGACCCACCGAGTTCCTGCACCATCTCATTGTTGCTTCCGATTCCAGCATCCGCGGTCTCGAGTCTCCAACCTACCCATCGTCCCTGTGTCACCTCTTCGAAAGTTCTATCCAACTCACCCCCTCTAACCAAAGCCTTGTAATTTAGTTTTGTCTCACTTCTCCCTCGGAACTCCAATGAGTACTGTTCTCAGCCTGCAGATTGCTATTTAGCAGTGTTCTTAATGAACATTAACCTCACATTCCAAGACAGGATGATCACAGACAGCAATGATTAACCAGGCAGTTATCAACCCACAGATTACAATCTCCCTGCCATTAGCAAGCAATGATGGCATTAATATGCCTAATTTCTGTGTCTTCTCTTTCCTTTCCTTTGTTATTTTTAAATGGTTTAACAGAAGTGAGGAGGAATTTCTTTAACCAGAAGGTGGTGAATCTGTGGAATTCATTGCCACTGATGCTTGTGGAGGCCAAGTCATTGGGTATATTTAAAGCAAAGGTTAATAGGTTTTCGATTAGACATTGGAGCAAATTCATTGAGCCAAATGGCTTAAATCTGGTGGTGGATGATCATATGAGCGGCTGATACATATCACAAATCCTGGTGATGCAACCACTGATGCCAGGCAGACAATCTATGAAGAGTATTGATAATGGTTGGGGTCACCCGTCTTGTAAAGACACCGTCCAGAAGAAGGCAATGGCAAACCACTTCTGTAGAAAAATTTGCCAAGATCAATCATGGCCATGGAGACCATAATCGTCCATGTCATACGACACGGCTGATAATGGTGATGATGATGATGATGATGATGGTGGCGACGACGACGACGGCTGAATTCTGCTCTGATGTCTTATGGCCTTATGATCTTTCATGATGTGGACTATGTGCTGGGGAGCACATCTAATCCAGGGGCGATGAACCGTTTTGAGAGTGTTTGCCCAAATTGGGGATAAACTTCTAAAAGTTCTCTGGCAATTTTGAACATTGATTAATGAATGATTAACAATAATTATGGACTTCTTTTAAGCAAAATAGGATGAATCTCCGGGTAGTATATGGTAACTTATACAGACTTTGATAATAAATTTAGCTCTGATATTGCTGCTTATTTATGTGTAGTCATTGTTTTACTATTTATCAAAGTATAGCAGAGAAAGATTGAAGTAAATGAAGTATTTAGAAAACATGTTCAAAAATTCTGATATGTCTATCCACGGCCTCCTCTACTGTAAAGATGAAGCCACACTCAGGTTGGAGGAACAACACCTTATATTCCGTCTGGGTAGCCTCCAACCTGATGGCCTGAACATTGACTTCTCTATCTTCCATTAATGCCCCACCTCCCCCTTGTACCCCATCCGTTATATATATATATATTGTTACGTACCCCGTAACTGGGTTGCCAAACCAGCAGAAATGGATCACTCAGTTGGAGTCTGGAGTACTAGAACTAAGAAAGTTTTATTAAAGAAACGAGCAACACAGTAATCGAAAGGATAATAAATGCAACAGTTCAACAATGATAACCACACATGTGCACAGAATTAAGATAACAGCATCAATCAAGCTCTATCGTTGTCTAGAGGTAAATGACCAAATTTCAAAATGACTCAAAGTTCAGTCCAGTTCAGTTCGCAGTAATCGTTGCCATGGCGATGGACAACGTGGGGGAAGAGAGAGATAGAATAGGAACAACTGATCATTCAGAACACTGCTTCACTCACAGACCGGCGAGATGGCTCACAAGCAGCTTTTGGGCGGGTCCTTGGTGATGTCACCTGAGGTCACCGACTGTGTCCCCTCCTCCAGATGCGGTCGATCCTCTGCAGTGAACCCGGCACCCAGGCAAGGGCGGACACACACCGGGTTCCCGCTGATCGTACCTTTCCACCCTGGCCGTTGTCTGGTACTTCCCATCGACTAGTGAGAAGCGTACCGCTTCCAGGGTCTCGTTACCTCAGGTGGCGTGTGTGTCGCCTTAGCGAACCTGTCCTTTTTTATCCTCCTGCTGGGGTATCGCCTGTCCGTCACTTCAAACAGTTCAAGGTTCAAAAGGGGGAGCCGCTCCAGACAGCTCTCTCTCCCCCGTCCCTTCATTACACATCTCCAGACGCTGCTCCATTGTTCCTTATCTCTCCTTCCCCTGAGGGCAGGTGGCAGACCACTTGCTGATGTCACTGATGCTAACCCAGGCCAGCAAACATCTTAATTTTATGTGTATTCTCGTCCCACTGTCCCCCCTTTAAGGATTTTTACCAGGAGGTAAAAATTACAAACATGACTACATTATCTGATACATACACAATATACATCTTTAACAGTTATTTAGCTAATACAGAGAATTTGAAGCTGTCAACACCTTGACAGACAGTCATCACATTTTCTGTTCCTTTTACACGTGTTATTAATAATCCCTTAGACCAGGCTCCAACTCAGCAAACTTCATAGTGGCCAAAAACACTGATGAATTGCGACCAATGTAACCTCTCATTTGGTTTTGTCCCGGACCACAATAACAAGGGTCGTCCCATTCCGACTCAGTTTTCTCTCGCAAGGGCTTAGTAGGAGGGGGACGGGTATTGACCGCAGAGTTATTGCAAAACTTCCTGCAGTACCCCACCATCTCCAAGAGCCTTCTGAGGGCCCTCTTGTCTGTCGGGGTTGGGAGGTCAGCGATAGCCTGCAGTGTAGCTTGCATCGCTGCCAGCTGCCCCTGTGTCACCACAATTTCCAGGTAAGTGACCCTCGTGTGGCCGAATTCATTTTTTTCAAGGTTCACTATCAAGCTGGCTTCAGACAGCCGTATTAAATTGCCAATACACACCTCTGTGGTCATCAGCCCTTTAGTCACTGAATTACTCAATATATATGAGTGTTCTTTACTGGGCTGCCCTATTGTAACAGACATAACCCAACGTCCCAGTTCTTTGCATTTCCTCGGGACAATCAAACACATAGGTGCGAGTCGTTTAATTACTCCTTCTAAAGATTCGCTTTGTTCGGGGATTAAGGGAGAGACCTTATCAGTAGACCTGGCCAAAACAATAGCCTTCTCCCATCTGACCGATCCCATCCTAATCTTTTCAAAATGGTTTTTTTCTCTTATCAAGGGGCCCCTAGCTTCATTGATTTCCACGCTAACACCGACTAGGTTTGTTAGCATATCAAAAGCCGGTGACCGTCTCAATTCGCGTCGGTCATGATCAATAACATTCTTCCCCCTGGGCAGCCGGTAAATCTCTTTCATGATTCCACCAACTGTTTCCTCCAGCACCGCAACATGTCCACCGGGGGGTACCTCGTGGGCCATGTTAAAAACCTCATCCCCATAACTCTTTTGCACCACCCCCCATTCCTCATCTGCGGGTACTGTACTTGATTTCCCTTTCTTCCTTAGCACTTCCTCATCCGCACAATAGCCTACTAGTTCCCTTGTCAAGGCTGTGTCAGAGAGAGCTGTCTCTGCAAAAACCATCAGCCCCTCGTCTCGCTCCTGCGTCTGCACAAATTCTTTCCTGGCTACTGCTACGTCCGTCCCAGCTCCCTCACTACCTCTTATCTCACTACACCCTGTCTCATACAAGGTTGGCAGAAATGTTTCAGCCAAATTCACCATCGCGGGCGGGGCCTCCATGCTGGCAGGCTGACCCGTCAATCTCACGACTGGGAACACGATTCCTCCGGCGATGTCATTACCGAGCAAGACTTCCACGTCTTTCATCGGTAATTCGGACCTCACCCCGATCGTGACTAGTCCAGAGACCAGGTTGTTCTGTAAATGTATCTGGTGCAAAGGGACTGACTCTGTCCCTTCCCCAATACCTTTGACCTCTACCTCCCCAGTCTGGGTCTCTGAGCTAAACTCTAATACACTCTTCAGTATTAGTGACTGACACGCTCCCGTGTCTCTCCAGATCCGCACTGGAACTGGTTTTAACCTCTCCTTCACTGACACCAGTCCGGCCGAGATAAACCTCTCGCGCCCTTCCTGGACTTTTTCAGACCTGTCCTTCCCTAGCGGTTCGCTTAACAGCTCGATACAGCCATTCAAAATTTCCGCTTTTCCTTTCCCCGTCTCCTTCCTTGGGGCAAAGCACCTGGACGCAAAGTGTCCGACTTTCCCACAATTATAACAGACGACCCCAGGAGACTTCCTACCAGACTGCTCCCGGTCTACCTTATCCTTTTCACTAGTCCCCGGCTTACTTTCTGACTTTTCCGGCGGACTCTCCCCGCCGTCCTGACTACCCTTCTGGTAGCCTTTACTCGGGGCAACCTTCATTTTATGCGTCAACGCATACTCATCCGCTAATTTAGCAGTTGCGGCTAACGTGGCTGCCTCTTTCTCATCGAGGTAGGGTCTCATACCCTCAGGGACACAACCTTTAAACTGCTCAATCAGAATCAGCTGCAGCAGTCTGTCATAATCCCCCTCTACCCCCTTCGAGGCGCACCAACGCTCACAATATGTTTGCATCTCACGAGCAAACTCCAAATACGTGCGGTCCCACCGCTTCCTCGCATTCCGGAACCTCTGCCGGTATGCCTCCGGGACCAACTCATAAATCCTGAGGATGGCCTCCTTCACCACCTCATACTTCTGGGCATCTTCCGCGGATAAAGCGGAGTAAGCTTGTTGGGCTTTCCCTTTCAGTACACTCTGAAGCAAAACAGCCCACTTATCCCTCGGCCAGTCCTGACTTAAAGCCACCTTTTCGAAGTGGAGAAAGTACCGATCCACATCGGTATCATCAAATGGGGGAACCAGCCTAACCTCCTGGGTCGCCCGGAACCCTCCACCTTGGTTCGGCACGAGCCCCTGCTCGGCCCTTATCTTTAACTTCTCCAGCTCAAATTCCCTTTCCCTCTGTTTCTCCTCTCTCTCCAACTGTCTGTCCCTCTCTCTCTCTTCTCTCTCCAACTGTCTTTCTCTCTCTTGCCTTTCTACCTCTTTCTCTCTCTCTTGCCTTTCTACCTCTTTCTCTCTCTCTTGCCTTTCTACCTCTTTCTCTCTCTCCCGCCTTTCTAACTCTTTCTCTCTCTCCTGCCTTTCTAACTGCTTCTCTTCGTGTTCTAACTGCCGTACCCGGAACTCGTGCTCGAGTCTCAGTTTTTCAAGCTGCACCTGTACCGCGTCTCCAGCAGGTTTTTCAATAGACACCACCCCCAGCTCACCTTGGGGAAACACACCTTTAGATACATAGTGCTCTACAATAGCTCTGTGTATCTCCTCTCTCCTCATTGTTGACTTCACCTTAGCAAGATTCAACCGTTTGGCCACAGCTATCAATTCCGATTTCCTGGCATCCTCTAATGCCTCCAAGGTCGGCGCCTTTATAAATTCCTCAACCTCCATTTCTGCTGTTTGTCTTTTCTTTCTTTCGGGAATTTTAACCCAATCAATTTACTCCGTCCCAAATTTAGCGTTCAAAATCGCGGACGAGAACCCCACTTATGTTACGTACCCCGTAACTGGGTTGCCAAACCAGCAGAAATGGATCACTCAGTTGGAGTCTGGAGTACTAGAACTAAGAAAGTTTTATTAAAGAAACGAGCAACACAGTAATCGAAAGGATAATAAATGCAACAGTTCAACAATGATAACCACACATGTGCACAGAATTAAGATAACAGCATCAATCAAGCTCTATCGTTGTCTAGGGGTAAATGACCAAATTTCAAAATGACTCAAAGTTCAGTCCAGTTCAGTTCGCAGTAATCGTTGCCATGGCGATGGACAACGTGGGGGAAGAGAGAGATAGAATAGGAACAACTCATCATTCAGCACAGCTTCACTCACAGACCAGCGAGATGGCTCACAAGCAGCTTTTGGGCAGGTCCTTGGTGATGTCACCTGAGGTCACCGACTGTGACCCCTCCTCCAGATGCGGTCGATCCTCTGCAGTGAACCCGGCACCCAGGCAAGGGCGGACACACACCGGGTTCCCGCTGATCGTACCTTTCCACCCTTGTCGTTGTCTGATACTTCTCACCCACTCGTGAGAGGCGCACCGCTTCCAGGGTCTCGTTACCTCGGGTGGCGTGTGTCCCCTCTTTAGCGAACCTGTCCCTTTTTATCCCCCTGCTGGGGTATCGCCTGTCCATCACTTCAAACAGTTCAAGGTTCAAAGGGGGGAGCCGCTCCGGACAGCTCTCTCTCCCACATTCCTTCATTACACATCTCCAGACGCTGCTCCATTGTTCCTTATCTCTCCTTCCCCTGAGGGCAGGTGGCAGACCAACTGCTGATGCCACTGATGCTAGCCCAGGCCAGCAAACATCTTAATTTTATGTGTATTCTCGTAACAATATATATACTCATTCTTTTTCTCTCTCTCTCTCTCCTTTTTCTCCCTCTGTCCCTCTCACTATACCCCTTGCCCATCCTCTGGACTCCCCCCCCCTTCCTTCTCCCTAGGCCTCCCGTCCCATGATCCTCTCATATCCCTTTGCCAATCAACTTTCCAGCTCTTGGCTCCATCCCTCTCCCTCCTGTCTTCTCCTATCATTTTGGATCTCCCCCTCTCCCTCCCACTTTCAAATCTCTTACTATCTCTTCCTTCCGTTAGTCCTGACGAAGAATCTCGGCCCAAAACATCGACTGTACCTCTTCCTAGAGATGCTGCCTGGCCTGCTGTGTTCACCAGCAATTTTTATGTGTGTTGCAAAAATATATTAATCTTTTAAAAAGAAAAGACAATTGAAAAATCCTATCTCTAAGTGGTATTGTTAGTGTAACCATTTACAATTGAAGTACTGATGTGTACACCAGGTTTGTGAGAATTTCAAAGTATATCATCACAGTCACCTAGCTGGCGCCAAGCCAGCGTGAGACACTTCCTGTGAAAACCGTGAAAGCCCATGTGCCTGCGATTAAATTGCAATGGTTTTGTACTAAACGCAGCCGCAACTGAACTTTCATTGCAGCTGTGCAGAGTTTTATCAGGTACACCCGTACACCTGCTCGTTAATGCAAATCAGCCAATCACGTGGCAGCAACTCAATACGTAACAACATGCAGGCATGGTCAAGAGATTCAGTTGTTGTTCAGACCAAACATCAGAATGGGGAAGAAATGTGATCTAAGTAACTTTGACTATGGAATGATTATTGGTGCCAGACGAGGTGGTAAAATATCTTAGAAACTGATGATTTCCTGAGATTTTCATGCACAACAGTTTCCAGAGAATAGTGTGATGAACTAAAAAAACATCCAGTGAGTGGCAGTTCTGTGGGTAAAATTGCCTTGTTAATGAGAGAAGTTGGAGGAGAAAGGCCAGACTGGTTGAAGCTGACAGTAACTCAGATAACCACACGTTACAACAGTGGTGTGCGGAAGAGCATCTCTGAATGCACCACACGTCGAACTTTGAAGTGGATGGGTTACAGCAGCAGAAGATAATTGACATATAATCAGTGGCCACTTTCTGTACAGGAGGCACCTAATAAATTGGCCACAGAGGTTATACCTGTGAATATGACAGTAACTCGGCTTTGAAAACCATTGTGTGATGTCACCTCCAATAATGGGTACCTCTTGATTTCAATGAAACATATTCATTTATTGATTTTCCACCAATAATTCATATTTGAATATTATGAAAATATATACTGTATATATAGTTCATTAGCAAATGTTTCTACATTAATACATCTGGACAGCAGCCAGGACAATCCATGCCCTGTTACAGGGAATTAAATCCAAAGTCTTCAAATGAAAATACCATAGATTGGGTCTCCACGTGATCAATAAGGGTTTGCATTTCCGCTGATGTGACAGGTTGGCACTGGGTGAATGGCTTTGTGCTTTAAGCTGCTGTACCTCAGTGGCACCATGCCAGAAGTCAGTACAGAAGGGTATGACAACAAGCAAGTAGATCTCCAGATCTCTCTGAGGGTCATGCATGGCATGGAGCTGCTCCCAAAAGAAAGGCTTTGATCACAGCAGAAGGATGCCTGTGAACACCGTTTACACCATGGCTAGGTCTCTGTACAGCACTGATAAACTCAGAGACAGAGAAAAAGGCTACTCAAGTCGGATATGATTATATACTTTGTTTGGCAGGCTGGCATGCAATGTATTCCAGTAAGAATGGTAAGAAATCAGACCGCTCGATACTGAGCAAGATCAAACAACTGAGGTGTAGCCAGGCAGCAATGTCTTGGAGTCAGAATTGGAGCCAATAGTCGATGCAGCAAAAGCATTACAATAACCCGATCCAAATAATTATGTACATACTTCCAAGTAATAAGCACAAGAGATTCTGCAGGTGCTGGAAATCCAGAACAACACACACAGAATGCAGGAGGAACTCAGCAGATGGGGCAGCATCTATGGAGAGGAGTTTCAGGCTGAGACCCTTCAACAGGATTGGAGAGGGAGGGGGAGGAAGTCATAATAAGAAGGTGGGGGGAAGGGAAAGAGTACAAGCTGGAAGGTGATAGGTGAAGCAAGGTGGGGGGGGTGGGGTGGATGAAGTGAGAAGTTGGGAGGTGATAGGTGGAAAAATAAAGGGCTGAAGTAAAAGGAACCTTGGGCAAAAGGGAAGGAGGAAGGTGATAGGCAGGTGAGAAGAAGAGAAGGATGTAAAAGGGGAGCCAGAGGGCAGAATGGAAATAGAGAGGTGAGGGAGGGGTGGAGAAATTACCGGAAATTCGAGAAATTGATGTTCACGCTGTCAGGTTGGAGGCTACCCTGATGAGGTGTTGCTCCTCCAACCTGAGAGAGGGCAGTAGAGAGTGGCCATGGACAGACATGTCAGAATGGGACGGGGCACTGAAATTAAAATAGTTGGCCATCAGAAATTCTTCTTGTTGCAGATGGAGCAAAGATGTTTGACAAAGCTTCCGAGTAAAACTTGGTGACCTAACTTGAGCCTGATGGGACCTGATAATGTGTGTTGGCTCTAGCTCCTGATCAGCTCTGCTGTACATTCCAATAAATCATTGAGGGTTGGGTCAATCCAGCTTAGTACTTTAGCCAGCTCAGGTTAACTTGCTTAGTGTACTCTCTGCCCCTGAGGTAAAACTTTGTCACATGTACATTGGTATTTACAGTGAAATGATTGTGTCAAATCAAATCAGCGAGGGTCCTGCTGGGCCGCCCACAAGTGTTGCTATCAATATACCAAGCCCGCAACTCTCTAACCCTAACGTGCAGATCTTTGGAATTTGGGAGGAACCAGCCAGAGGAAACGCACATAGTGACAAACTCCTACAGTGGTGGCAACTGAGTCCTGATCTTACAACTGGCACTGTAAACCATTGTGCTATACTACTGCTCCACCCTCGACTGGGCTAAGTGGGGCTACCATACAGTGGTTGGGATAGTCATGGTGGGCCCAGTGGCCAGATTCTGTGCTGTACAACTGAGTGACTCTACGGAATGGGCACTGTGTCTTCTCCAGGGGTCAGGTAAAGCACAGTGGAGGTAATGTGTGAAGCCTTCCTACAGACACTGGCTCTGCTCTGTCCAACAGCCAGGTTGTACTGTGTGGCCTGCCTTTTCCATTGAATGTTTTATGCTTTATTATGTTAAATCAACAGTAAATGAGTGGATTGGAAATTCTGAGACAAGCTCAGTAAAGCCCCATGCCACTCTCCCCAAACCTCGATTTATATGTCGTGGATCAACACACATACAGGTGCATTCTGGATGCCATTGCAAGGAAGTATTGTGTCTAGGTGAGTTCCATACTTCACTGAGCAGGAGATATCAGGATACACTTCGTACCTGGCCCCTCAAATTCACATCAGCCACATCTAGTGTGTCCTCATTTATATCATAGGATCAGCAAGCTTCACTGGCAAGATAAATCATCACCAAGGTGGACACTGCAATTGACCCTAACCCTGAAGCCCATCAACTTTGTTTTTTGACAAGGTGACAAGAGAGGGTTGATGAGGGTAGGGTAGTGGATGTTGTCTGCATGGATTTTAGTAAGGCATATAACAAGGTCTGTCATGGAGGCTAATCCAGGAGATTACGATGCATGGGGTTCACGGAGAATTGGCTGCTTGGATTCAGAACTGGCTTGTGCATAGAAAACAGAGGGTCGTGGTTGAAGGGACTTATTCAAGCTGGGGGTCTGTAGTTAGTGGAGTTCCACAGGAATCTGTACTGGGACTTCTCCTGTTTGTGATGTATATAAATGACCTGGATGAAACTGTACATGGGTGGGTTAGTAAATTTGAGGATGATACCAAGACTGGTGGAGTTGTGGGTAGTGTAGAAGACTAGCAAAGAATACATCACAATATAGATCAGTTGCAGGTATGGGCAGAGAAATGGCAGATGGCGTTTAGCCTAGATGAATGTGAAGTGTTGCATCTTGGTAGGGCAAATGCAAGGAGACAGTTGTTGCTGAGCAGAGAGGTCTTGGGATCCAAGTTCCCAGTTCCATGAAAGTGGCTACACAGGTTGATCACGTGGTTAGGAAGACTTATGGAACGCTTGCTTTTATTAGTTGATTCATTGAGTTCAGAAGTCAAGAGGTCATGTTGCAACTTTATAAAACTCTAGTTTGGCCACATCTGCAGTATTACATACATTTCTGGTCGCCCCGCTTTAGGAAGAATGTTGAGTCTTTGGAGAGAGTGCAGAAGAGGTTTGCCAGGATGCTGCCTGGTTTAGAGGGCTGGATAAACTTGTGTTGTTTTCTCCAGAGTGACGGAGGCTGAGGGAGATCTGATAGAGATTTATAAAATTATGAGAAGCATAGACAGAGTAGACAGGGAGTATCTGTTTCCCAGGGTCGAAATGTCTAATACCAGAGGGTGTGCATTGAAGATGAGAGGGGGTAGGTTCAAGGGGGATGTGAGGGGTAAGTTTTTTACTCAGACAGTCGTGGATCCTGGAATGTGCTGCCTGGTATAGTGGTAGAGGCAAATACATTAGAGGCTTTTAAGAGACATTTAGATAGGCACAGGGATGTGAGGAAGATGGAGGGATGTGGACATGGTGTAGATAGCAGGGATTAGTTTTGGGTTTTTTAAATTTACTTTTTAGCTGGTTCAGCTCAAGATTATGGGCCAAAGGGCCTCTCCCTGTGCTGTACCGTTCCATGTTCTAACTTTGTTAAGTGTTTTTTTTAAACTTCAGATTGAACTACAGTATATGGGAGGAGAAGATGACGGCACGACGCAGCTCGCAGCGGCCACTCCGGTGATGATGTCTGTTTCTGTCAAGTAGGGTGCCGTGCACAATCCTGATTTGATGGAGACGGACGTGAGAGAACAGAGGAACATCCGGTGAAACTTCTGAAACGGCTACTTCGCTGCTGCTGCTACTGTGTGGTCCAGAATCTCCGGAGGAGAAGGCCCCGAGTCCTCGGCTTTGCTTTTGCTCGGCGGCTGGGGCGGGGTCGAAGCGCTCAGCAGAGGATGGCGCTCGGTGCTCGGTGTCGGAGGCTCAAAGTTTTCGGACGGACTCAGAGTCTGCTGCAGTCGGGTGCTTCCAATGCATCGGCAAGTTTGCAGTGCTTGGAGGTTCATGGCAGGGAGAGTTTCTCCCTTCTACCGCCCGTGTGAGATGATGGGACTATCGGGACTTGAGACTTTTTTTTTTACCATGCCCTTGGCCTGCTCTTTATCAAATTATGGTATTGCTTTGCACTGCTGTAACTATATGTTATAATTATGTGGTTTTGTCAGTTTTAGTCTTGGTTTGTCCTGTGTTTCTGTGATATCTTTCTGGAGGAACATAGTATCATTTTTTAAAGCATGCATTTCTAAATGACAATAAACAAGGACTGAGTGACCTCATAATCTAACTAATGTAAATAAAATTGAAAGCATTTTTGTCATTTTAATTGAATTTGAGCAAAGAAATATTTCTCTGATAATCTTAAATAGCTTAAATGTTCTGTTTTGAAATGGCTTTGATCACAGTCCTTGGGGATGCAGTGAGAAGGCCTTGGAGAGCAGACTCTGTCGAAAGTCCATTAGGACAGTACGCGCGCCAGGGCACAGAATCCCCTCACTGCCCACTCCACCAAAGAGGACAGCCAGATCTGTGGTATCAACAGTAGGGTTGAGGGGGTGGGGAGACAGCTTTCAAAAGGTAAGTGCAACAGTACAATCAGCCAACCTACTGTGCTTTTACAAGAACCAACCCTTGACCCAATGTTCACTTCACCTTCCTGTGTGCACTGTTTTAACACAATTGCACCCTTTCTTTAAAAAAAAAGCAGATAGAGGTGTTCAGGAAGGTTTTGGAAAGGTGCACAAATATGGGCTATTTGCAAACAGAAGGGATCTGGTGTCATTAGCTTCATCAGTATAGCACAGACTTCGTGGGCTGAAGGGACTGGGCTAAGTTCGAGGTTAATCTTTATCGGTGGTACTGGGGATGGGGGTCTTCTGGCAAGCTCATATAAACACTGCCAGTCACTTCCAAATGCTTAGCTGTCTGCTGGGCCAGTTCACAAGGATGGAGGATTCTTAAACAAAGTTTGTGAATTATTCGGGACTTCTACAATAATCGAACCATTCTGTTCCAGGCCACGAAAGAGAGAACTTACCTCTGTCCAGAAGGCACAGTGGTACAGAAGACAGAGGTGCTGCCTTACAGCTCCAACTAGCCAGTTTCAACCCTGACCTTGGGTGCTGTCTGCGCACAGTTTGCAAGTTTTCCTTGTGACTGCACGGGTCTCCAACTATGCACCAAAGAGATGAGGGCTGGTGGGTTGCTTCTAGTGTGTAGGTAAGTAGTGGAATCTGGAGGGTAGAAGGTAATAGACGTGTTTATGCAGATGGAAGAAGGCAATGCAGTGCTCTATTTCATTAGTTTTGTCACCAAAGACTCTGTAGATGTACCCTGGAGAGCATTCCAACTGGTTATGCCACCAGCTGAGATGGAGGGGCCTCTGCACACAATCAAAAGAAGCTGCAAAAGGTGGAAACCCAACCAGCTTCATCTCTGGCACCAGCATCCTCTCTGTCGAAAGCATCTTCAAAAGATAGAGCCTCAGAAAGGTGGAAGAAATAGTTCTTCCCCATCCAGGACAAGCCCTCTTCTCATCACTACCGTCAGGGAGGAGGTACAGGAGCCTGAAGACCCCTCTTCTCATTACTACCATCAGGGAGGAGGTACAGGAGCCTGAAGACCCCTCTTCTCATTAATACCATTAGGGAGGAGGTACAGGAGCCTGAAGACACACACTCAATGTTTTAGAAACAGCTTCTTCCCTTCCAAGTGGTTAAGGCATTGGACTAGCTATCTGAAGGTCGTGAGTTCAAGCCCCAGCCAAGGCAGTGTGTTGTGTCCCTGAGCAAGGCACTTAACCACACATTGCTCTGCGACGACACCGGTGCCAAGCTGTATGAAGGACAACATCGGTGGTGTGGAGAGGGTAGACTTGCAGCATGGGCAACTGCTGGTCTTCCATACAACCTTGCCCAGGCCTGCGCCCTGGAGAGTGAAGACTTTCCAAGTGCAGATCCATGGTCTCGCAAGACTAACGGATGCCTTAATCTTCCCTTCCACCATCAGATTTCTGAACAGACCTTGAACCCTGGAGATATATTTCTATTGTAATTTGAAGTGATTTATGTTTTGCACTGAACTGTTGCCACAAAACAACAAATTTCATGCTATTTGTCAGTGATAGTAAACCTGATTCAGATCCTGGATGCTTAGTAATCCAGGATCGATAATCCTGGGTGCCTCATTCATGAAGCTGCCTTATCAATTTAATGGTGGAATGCGTGCACGGTGCGCCCCTACCCTAACCTGGCACACTGTCCCAGCTCAGTACACTGCGCGATGTTCCCAGTTCAACTTCTCCAGTTATCTGGGAAAGCACAGAGCAGAGGTATCCATAACTCTGAGGAACAAACACAGAGTGAAGATATCACCAACTCTGAGGAACTACCACAGAGTGAAGCTATCGATAACTCTGAGGAACTACCACAGAGTGAAGCTGTTGATAACTCTGAGGAACTAACACAGAGTGAAGATATCCATCACTCTGAGGGACTAACACAGAGTGAAGATATCAACAACTCTGAGGAACTAACACAGAGTGAAGATATCAACAACTCTGAGGGACTAACACAGAGTGAAGATATCCATCACTCTGAGGGACTAACACAGAGCAGAGGTATCCATAATTCTGAGGGACTAACCTAAGCAACGTCCACGATCTTCATGAAACCTCAATTGTGCACCTGAGTTGAGCAAGAGCATAAATGTGCTTCTGGGTCGGGGGAGGTCTGGGCAGACTCTTAAAGAAGCACATAGACATAGAATAGCTCAGCACATGAACAGGTCCTGCTGCCCACCACGTTGTGTCACACTAATTAAAAACTCGTCCCTTCTCCCTCCATTCTCTTCACATTCATGGGCCTATCTAAATACTTCTTTCATGTTTGCCACAACCACCACCCCTGGTACCACAATCCGGCCACCCACCACACCCTGCTTATACAAATACAGTATCATTTGCCCCACATGTCTCCTTTGACCTTTCCCCTCTCACCTTATAAGCATGTCCCTGAGTATTAGACATTTTGACCTCAGGGAATAGATCCCTACTGTTTACTCTGCCTATGCTCTCATAATGTTATAAGTTCCTATCAGGTCTCCCCTCATCCTGCACTGCTGCAGGGAAAACAACATCAGCGAGTCCAACCTCTCCTCTCTGACCCAGCAAGCATCCCGGTAAACTTCTCCTGCACCCTGTCTAAAGCCTGCACATGATGGGTTCAGCCAGAAGTAAGTGCAATATCCCAGGTGTGGCCCGACCAGACTTTTATAAAGATGCAACACAACTTCCTGACTCTTGCATTCAGTGCCTGGGCTAATAAGGGCAAGCATACCACACACTCTATCCACCTGTGCAGCCACTTTCAGGGAGATGGACTTGGGCCTTAGGTTCAGAAGCATTTGAAGATTTCAGCCCAGTGCAGGCCCCTTGGCCCACTATGTTGTGTTGGCCTTTTAAGTTACTCTAAGATTAATCTAACCCTTCCCTCCTATTTAACCCCTATTTTTTTCAATCATCCATGTCTCTAAGAGTTCGTAAATGTCCCTAATGTATCTGCCTGTACCACCAACCACCCTGACAGGGTGTTCGACACATCCACCATTCTCTGTGTAAGAAAACTTTCCACTAACATCTTCCTCCATTCACCTTAAAATGATGTCTCCTCGTATTAGCCTTTTAGTCATAGTCATAGTCAGACTTTATTGATCCCAAGGGAAATTGGTTAAATTGGTTTTCCACCCTGGGAAAAGGTGTCTGACTGTCCATTCGATCTATGCCTCTTATCATCTTGTACACCTCTATAAAGTTACATCTTATCCTCCTTCTCTCCAAAGAGAAAATCCCTAGCTCACTCAGACTATCCTCGTAAGACATGCTCACCCATCCAGGCATCATCCTGGTAAGTCTCTTCTGCACCCTCTCTAAAGCTTCCACATCCTTCCCATAACGAGGTGTCTGGGACTGAAGCAGCAGCTTCCATTGCTTTTAACTACTTTACAGTGATCTGTGGGGAGGACCTTCTCATAATGAGGCGACCAGAACTAAACATAATACTCCACGTGCAGTCTAACCAGGTTTAATAGAGCTGCAACTTTGCCTCACTGCTGTTGAATTCATTCCACTAAATACTGTAACTCTCACATGTTCAAAATACACTTATTACTCCAAGGATTACCAGACTAAATGTTGGCCTTTACTAATTCTTCAATTAAAAGATTCAGGCTTGTCATTGTAGGTACTGGATGGGAGAAACCATCAACACAGGTGTATGTATCTATATTTCCAAGAATACAATGAATTTATCTAATTGAAACCTATTGAATATTGAAAGGCCGATAAAGAGTGGATGCAGAGAGGATGTTTCCCATAGTGAGAAAGTCTAGGATCAGAGGGCACAGACTCAGAACAGAAGGACGCCCCTTCTGAACAGGGATGACGAGGAATTTCTTTGGCCAAAGGGTTGTGAGTTTTGCAGAATTCATTGCAACAGATGGTTGTGGAAGTCAGGTCAATGGGTATAGTTAAAGCAGAGGTTGATAGGTTACAAGGAGAAGGCAAGAGAATAGGGTTCGGGGGATAATGAATCAGCCGTGATAGAATGGCAGAGCAAATCCGATGGGCCAAAGACCCTCATTCTGCTCCTGTGCCTTATCGCCTTATTGAATGAAGAAATAGGTCACGCAGTGGAGAAGAGGTTGTGTTCCACTGATATTCACTCATTCTTGAATTGGAATCAAGCCACAGCTGGTTCACACTCCCAGGCCACTGCTGCCGGGACACCTCATTTGTACAGACGCGCACACACAGCGGATAGGACCAGTCCTGAATAGGAGTCCCGAGACGTTCTAGCATCAGTCGCTTGGCACCTGCTTGAATTACCAGCCATGACAAAGTTCTCAGCCACCCATGAGGTCACAGAGTCAAAGGGCATGGGCACTCCAGTTCCACACCAATGGATTCAGGCAGACGGAACGATCGATGCGGTTTCAAACACTGGGTTCTCTCCTCACTCAAGCTCAGGCACCACTTCACACCTGAAAGCAGCAACATCAAATATCAGAAGCAGCAAGACAGCCAATTGTTTCATCATAGGCACAGAAACAGGCCCTTCAGTAACTTTATATGCATACGAACAGTCTGTAACAGATGGTTGTGTTCATGTATACACAGTACATTGTGTTTTATAGAATTGCAGTTATTGTGTTCGTTTTAACTCTGCTCTTTATGCTTATTGTTTTTCTAATGCTTCATAAATCCAGAGTAACAATCCTTTCATTCTCTTTTACACTTGTGTACTGAAGATTAACGATAAATTTTCTTGAATTCTTAAATCTTCGGCCCATCGAGTCCTGGACAACAAATCAATAACACTAATCCCATTTTATTGGCAGTGACTCATCCTTTTTGCTCCAAAATTAAGTAAAAACAATATTGAATAAATATGTAAATATTTCCTTATGTTTTTGTTCCTGCATGATTTGCAGTTCAAACCTAAGGCATTTTGCACAAAAACTACTCCCAGCTAATTCCATCAGCTCCCTGAATCAAGGCATCTCCTTTATCTCGATGAGTAGACAATACAGGGATAAGGACGCATGAAGTAGGAGCACCAATCAGCATCTGATCCATCAAACCTGATCCACCATTCAACAAGATCATGGCTGATCCGGCCATGGTCTCGGCTCTACCCCCCACTTACTTCCCCTGCCTTGCAAACATCTACCTCACTGTGTCTTAAATATATTTAATGAGGTAGTCTCTACTGCTTCCCCAGGCAGAGAATCCCACAAATCCTCGACTCACTGGGAAAAGCAGTTTCTCTTCATCTCCATCCTAAATCTACTCCCCCAATTCTTGAGGCTATGTCCCTTGTTCTAGTCTCAATTACCAGCGCAAACAACTTTCCTGCCTCTGTCTTATCCATCCCTTGAGCAATTTTATGAGATTGTATAAGATCCCTTTTCATTCTTCTAAGTTCCAGCAGGGATAGATCCAGACACCTCCATCTCTCCTCATGATCATTAACCCTTTCAATCTCTCCTCACAATCATTAACCCTTTCATCTCCTGTAGTAACCTCATGAGCCTCCTATACACCACCTCTAAAGCAGGTATATCTTTCTTTGAGTAAGGAGACTAGAACTGCCTGCAATACTCCAGGTGTGGCCTCATAAGGTATCTGGTATGGTTGCAGCATAATCTCCCCTGATCTTAAATACAATCCCTGTAGCAATGAAGGCCAAAATTTCATTTGCACCTGCAAACCAACATTTAGCAATTCATTCTTAGCAACTAGTGAAGGAGTGAAAGATTGGAGGATAGCTAATGTTATGCCACTGTTTACAAAAGCCTCTAAAAATAAACCAGGAAATTCTAGGCTGGTAGGCCTGACATCAGTAGTATGAAAGTTATTGGAAGGTATTCTAAGAGACCGGTTATGTGAGTATTTGGATAGACAGCAACTGATTAGGGATAGTCTGTATGGCTTTGTGCGTGATAGATCATGTCTAACCAATCTTATATAGAGTCTTTCAAGAAAGTTACCAGGGAAGATGATGAAGGAAGGGCAGTGGATGTTGTCTACATGGACTTTAGCAAGCACTTGACACAGACCCGCATGGGAGGTTGGTCAAGAAGGTTCAGTCACTCGGCATTCAAGATGAGGTAGTAAATTGGATAAGACATTGGCCTTGTGGGAGAAGCCAGAGAGTGGTAGTAGATGGTTGCCTCTCTGACTGGAGGCCAGTGACTAGTGGTGTGCTAAAGAGATCAGTGCTGGGTCCATTGTTGTTTGTCTTCTATATCAATAATCTGGATGATAATGTGGTTAACTGGATCAGCAAATTTGCGGATAACACCAAAATTGGGAGTGTAGTGGACAGCGAAGAAGACTATCAGAGCTTGCAGCGGGATCTGGACCAGCTGGAAAAATGGCAGATGGAGTTTAATGCAGACGAGTGTGAGGCATTGCACTTCTGTAGGACCAAACAGGTCTCACACAGTGAATGGTACCGCACTGAGAAGTGTGGTAGAGCAAAGGGATCAGGGAATACAGGTCCATAATTCTTCGAAAGTGGTATCACAGGTAGATAGGGTTGTAAAGAAAGTTTTTGGCTCATTGGCCTTCATAAATCAATGTATTGAGTACAGGAGATGGGATGTTATGTTGAAGTTTTATAAGATATTGGTGAGGCCTAATTTGGTGTATTGAGTGCAGTTTTGGTCGCCTACCCACAGGAAAGGTGTAAATAAAGTTGAAAGAGTACAGAGAAAGTTTACAAGAATATTGCTAATCAGGGACTGAAGGAGCTGAGTTATAAAGAAAGATTGAATAGGTTAGGACTTCATTCCTTGAAATGTAAAAGGTTGAGGGGAGATTTCATGTAACTTTACAAAATTATGAGGGGTATAGATATTGTCCTGGGTATGAGGTAGGACTCTAAACTGCAACTGGTGATGAGGCTCTGAGTGGGGACTTTCAGAGCTTTGGGGAAAGTGGAGTTACCCCTTAGTCATTCATTGCTCCCAGGGCCGCTCTGACCCAGAACAGTAGCACCTGCAAGGGTTCTTGCTCAGGGTACGAGCGAAGGCCAACGGCAGATCCGGCAGGTTCAGTAACTGAACTTATGATGGAGAAGGCGGATGAGTTAGGACCTCAAATGTCAATGGCTATAGTACAGGCGGATGAACATTTGGGAAGACAAATGGCAATTTCTTCAGTTCGCCCAACGGAAGGCAATAGCAAACCATTGTTGCTAGATACTAGGTTTCCTAGAATTATTTGCTAAGAAAACCATGGCCAAAGTCACAAAATGTATCGCACAACAACAGCGTCAAGAGGATCTTCAAGACAATTTTGAAGATGCTTTGCTCGGTAGGGTTGATTCTGGGCAGCAGGGGATCCCCGACCGTCATCAAGCAACTGCTCATAAAATTCAAATAACACAAAAGAAAATTATTGCCACTTGGAATGTAAGAACCCTACATCAAGCAGGAAGATTGGACAATGTGATAAATGAAATGGAAAGACTAAAAATTCACATCATGGGAATTAGTGAAGTTCGTTGGACAGGTGCTGGAAAATGTCAGAATAGAAATAAAATACTAATTTATTCTTGTGGAACATCCCATACCAATGGAGTAGGAATTCTCATGGATGAAAACATGGCAAAGTGTTTTAGGACATTGGGCAATATCAGTAAGAGTGCTCCTTGTTAGATTCAGAGGACAACCATTTGATTTAGCAATTATACAGGTATATGCACCAACAGATGGAACAAATGAAGATATAGATAAATTCTATGAAGAGCTTGAACAAGTGAAGAATGGATGCAAATCTCAAGATATTGTTATTGTCATGGGAGATCTAATGCTAAAGTAGGACAAGGTGCTGATGGAAATACCAGAGGAAAATTTGGACTAGGGGAAAGAAATGAAAGAGGTGAGAAATGGGTAGAATGGTGCAAGATGAATAATCAGGTCATTATGAATACCGACTTTAAAAACCATCCATGATGCTTGTGGACCTGGAAAAGTCCAGGTGATAACACTAGAAATCAAATTGACTTTATTACTATAAACCACTAGAAACTCAGTGACTCAATGCAAAACATATCCAGGTGCAGACAGTGATAGTGACTGTAACCCAGTAATATGTCACGTAAAAGTAAAACTTAAAAAACTAAAGAAGCAAAAACCTGAACAATCCCTTGACTACTTGAAATTAATTAAAGAAGAAAACTTAAGACAGAAATTTACAATTGAAGGAATAGATTTCAAAGTCTACAAATAGAATCTGTTGAAGATGATAGCTATCATGTAGAAATGAAGTTTAACTCTCTAAAGGATGCCTTGGTAGAATCAGCAAAGTCAGTGATTCCTAAAAAAGAAAAAAGCACAAAGAATAAATGGATGACAGTTGTATCAAAAATCTAATGGAAGAAAGGAGACAGAAGAAAGCAAATCCTATAGAATATGTCTTTAGATAAAAAAGTTAAAAGCTTATATCAAAAAACCAAAGAAGAGTGATTAAACCAGGAATGTGAGCAACTGGAAAGAATCCCTATTACTGATCGAAAAAGGATACATCAACAAATCAAGAATATCACTGGTAAAAAGCTCCTCTGTTCTTCAGGTGGATGTTTGAAAGCAAAGGACGGTACCATTATCGTGGAAAAAGATGAGATTGTGGCGACCCACTTTCTGACACCCACGAACCGGCTCACGAAACAGCGCGCGCAGGCAGAGGGCCGGCAGCAAAAAGGGCGGGAACGGGAAGGCTTTAAAGCGGGCCGCGAAGTTTGAATAAATCTCTTTCATCGCAACTCTAACTCACCGACTCCGTGTGGTTATTCTAGCGCTGTGTGTAGCACATCGCTACAATTGGTGAGCCCGACGGCCCAAACGATATTTGGACCAGAGATGACCGACGCTGCATCTGTTCACGCAGTTTCGTTAAAACTGCCAAGCTTCTGGACGCTGCGACTTCCATTTAAGGTTCGAACAAGCAGAAGCACAATTCCACATTCGGCAGATAACCTCGGAGTCCACTCGCAACTACTACGTGCTGAGCTCCCTCGACCAGGAGACTGCTGCACAAGTTGAGGAGTTTATACAGTCGCCCCCGGAGGACGGCAAATACACAGCATTCAAAGCCATGCTCATAAGGACTTTCGGACTCTCACGGCGCGAACCAGCACGCCGCTTAATGCACCTGGATGGTTTGGGAGACAGGCCGTTGCCGGCATTAATGAACGAGATGCTGGCCCTGGCTGAAGGACACAAACCCTGCCTCATGTTTGAGCAGGCGTTCCTGGAGCAACTGCCCGAGGACATACGCCTGCTGCTGTCCGACGCAGATTTCACCGACCCCCGGGAGGTGGCGGCCCGAGCAGATGTGCTGTGGAATGCCAAGAAGGAGAGAGGGGCATCCGTCGCACAGATCACCAAGCCGCGTGCCCAACGACAGACCAGACCAGGCCCGGCAGCAGAGCCTACAAAACCCGGCGACAGGAGTGAGGAGCCCAACGAACAATGGTGCTTCTACCACCAGCGGTGGGGCACGGAGGCCCGCCGCTGCAGACCGCCCTGCAAATTCCCGGGAAATGCCAGGGCCCGGCCGCTGCCGATCGCTACGGCGGCTGGCCATCAGGACAGCCTCCTGTACGTCTGGGACAAGCAGTCGGGACGCCGCTTTTTGGTCGACACCGGAGCGGAGATCAGCGTCTTACCTCCAACGAGTTACGACACCCGCAACAGAGAACCGGGACCCACCCTGAGGGCCGCTAATGGCAACACAATACGAACCTACGGCACCCGCACGGTGCGGCTACAGTTCAGCTCCAGCCGGTTCACGTGGGACTTCACACTGGCCGCCGTGGCCCAACCACTGCTGGGGGCAGATTTTCTACGAGCCCACAGCCTGCTGGTCGACCTGCAAGGGAAGCGAATGGTCCACGCCAAGACTTTTCAGACGTTCTCCCTGGGTGAAGCACAGTTGCCAGCCCCACACCTGGACTCCATCACGCTGTCCGACAATGAATTCACCAGGGTCCTGGCGGATTTCCCATCAGTACTGACACCGCAGTTCACGGCAGCCATGCCCAGACACGGAGTACAGCACCACATCCCGACCCAGGGACCACCCCTCCACGCCCGTGCTCGAAGGCTTCCCCCGGACAAGCTCCGACTGGCGAAGGAGGAGTTCAAGAAGATGGAGGAATTGGGGATCATACGACGGTCCGACAGCCCATGGGCCTCCCCCCTGCACATGGTGCCCAAGGCAACGGGGGGCTGGAGACCATGCGGTGACTACCGCAGACTGTACGAGGCTACAACGCCAGACCGCTACCCTGTGCCGCACATTCAAGACTTCGCAGCAAACTTACACGGCGCAAGGATCTTTTCCAAGGTAGACCTCGTCCGGGGATACCATCAAATCCCTGTACATCCGGACGACATCCCCAAAACAGCACTTATCACCCTGTTCGGACTTTTCGAATTCCTCCGAATGCCGTTTGGTCTAAAGAATGCCGCACAGACTTTCCAGCGGCTAATGGACGCGGTGGGACGCGACCTGGACTTTGCATTCATCTATTTGGACGACATCCTCATAGCCAGCAGTAGTCGGCAGGAGCATCTGTCCCACCTCCGCCAGCTCTACTCCCGCCTGAGTGAATTCGGCCTTACAATCAATCCAGCCAAATGACAGTTCGGACTCGACACCATCGACTTCCTGGGCCACAGGATTACTAAAGACGGGGCAACCCCGCTGCCCGCCAAGGTAGACGCGGTCCGCCACTTCCCCCGACCCAACACAATCAAAGGCTTGCAGGAATTCGTGGGTATGGTGAATTTCTACCACCGTTTCCTCCCCTCAGCAGCCCGAACCATGCGCCCCCTGTTCACTCTGATGTCGGGTAAGGGCAAGGACATTACCTGGAACGAAGAGGCCGCAACCGCTTTCGTTAAAACCAAAGAAGCCTTGGCAAACGCCGCGATGCTAGTGCACCCCAGAATGGACGTTCCTACTGCCCTCACAGTGGACGCATCCAACACAGCAGTCGGTGGAGTGCTGGAACAACTCATCGAGGGTCGCTGGCAACCCCTGGTGTTCTTCAGCAAACACCTACGACCACCCGAACTCAAATACAGTGCTTTCGACCGGGAGCTATTGGCACTATACCTGGCAATCCGGCATTTCAGGTACTTCTTAGAAGGTAGGCCCTTCACCGCGTTCACAGACCACAAACCGCTTACCTTTGCGTTCACTAAGGTGTCCGACCCCTGGTCGTCCCGCCAGCAGCGACATCTGTCCTACATCTCCGAGTACACGACGGACATCCGGCATGTCTCTGGAAAGGACAACATCGTGGCGGACGCACTATCCAGACCTACCAGACAGGCCCTGTCCCAGGGGGTGGACTATGCAGCGCTGGCAGAGGCACAGCAGGCAGACACTGAGATCCCCAGTTACAGGACTGCAGTCTCCGGTTTGCAGCTCCAAGACCTCCCCGTAGGCCCAGGTGAGAGGACCCTACTATGTGACGTAGCTACCGGCCAACCCCGCCCCGTCGTCCCAGCAGCCTGGCGCCGGCGGGTGTTCGAATCCATTCACAACTTAGCGCACCCCTCCATCAGGACAACTGTCCGGCTGGTCTCCAACAGGTTCGTGTGGCATGGACTTCGTAAACAGGTCAGTGAATGGGCCAAAACGTGTATGCAGTGCCAAATGGCCAAGGTGCAGCGGCACACCAAGGCTCCACCGCAGCGGTTCGAACCCACCCGCCGGAGGTTCGACCACATCCATGTGGATATCATGGGGCCCCTGCCAGTGTCACGAGGAGCGCGGTACCTCCTAACTATGATAGACCGGTTCACCAGATGGCCAGAGGCAGTCCCGCCCACCGACATCACCTCCGAATCCTGCACCCGAGCACTGATCGCAACCTGGGTAGCCCGCTTCGGGGTACCGGCCCACATTACCTCCGACAGGGGTGCCCAGTTCACCTCCAGCCTGTGGTCGGCTATGGCCAACCTTTTAGGATCGCAGCTACACCACACAACTGCCTACCACCCACAGTCGAACGGACTAGTGGAGTTTTTCCACCGTCACCTGAAATCGGCTCTCATGGCCCGCCTGGAGGGGCCTAACTGGGTGGACGAACTTCCCTGGGTCCTGCTCGGAATCCGCACGGCGCCCAAAGAGGATCTACACACCTCGTCGGCCGAGTTGGTGTACGGCGCGCCCCTGGTCGTCCCAGGAGAGTTCATACCAGCCCCAAGGGGGCAAGAGGAAGAACCCACAGCAGTCCTGGACAGACTACGGGAGAGGCTCGGTAACCTGGCCCCCATACCCACTTCACAGCATGGACAGAGCCCGACCTGCGTACCCAAAGACCTGCAGAACTGTAAGTTTCTTTTTGTACGACGGGGCGGACACCGGGCACCGCTACAGCGGCCCTACGAGGGGCCGTTTAAGGTGATCAGGAACAACGGGTCCACGTTCGTGCTGGACATTGGGGGGAGAGAGGAGGTTTTCACAGTGGACCGACTCAAACCGGCCCATGTGGACTTGGCGCAACCGGTCCAGGCTCAGGCACCGCGGCGCAGGGGCAGACCTCCCAAACAGAGGCCGATCCAGACTGTGGACATTGGGGGAGGTACCGCCGGTTCTGGGGGGGGGGTTATGTGGCGACCCACTTTCTGACACCCACGAACCGGCTCACGAAACAGAGGGCCGGCAGCAAAAAGGGCGGGAACGGGAAGGCTTTAAAGCGGGCCGCGAAGTTTGAATAAACCTCTCTCATCGCAACTCCAACTCACCGACTCCGTGTGGTTATTCTCGCACTGTGTGTAGCACATCGCTACAAGATTATGAACAGATGGACTGAGTATGTTCAGGAATTGTTTGAAGATGATCGAGGCGCAAAACCAGAAATTAAGAAGAACATTGAAGGTCCAAGTATTTTAAAATCTGAAGTTCGTAATGCAATAAATGAGATGAAAGGAAAGGCAGCAGGTCCTGATGAATTAGTAATAGAACAAATTATCGCCCTTGAAGATTATGGAATTGAAAAACTTACTGATTTAATCAATGACATTTATGAGACTGGAATAGTACCAGAAGAGATGAAAAAATCAGTATTTATCATTCTTCCTAAGAAACCTGGAGCAATATAATGTGAATTACATAGGACCATAAGTTTAATGAGTCATATCACCAAGATACTTCTAAGAATTTTGATGACAGTAAGATATAAGCTGAAATAGGTAAAGAACAATGTGGTTTTGTGAAAGACAAAGGTACAAGAAACGCAATATTGATGTTAAGGATACTATCAGAATGAGCTATTCAAGTGCAAAAAGATTTGTTTGTTTGTTTTATCATTTGTTTTAGCATTTGATAAAGGGAAGCACAATAAGTTATTTGAAATATTACAGTAAACTCTAGATCTAGATTTGAAAGACCTCCGCCTAATCAGAAATCTGTACTGGGAGCAAACTGCTGCTGTAAGAATAGATGTAGAAGTGAGTCAGTTTACAAAAATCAAGAGAGGCATTAGACAATGGTGTGTTTTCTCCCCTGATTTGTTTAATGTGTACAGTGAAACAATATTACAAAAAATAAGAGACATCTTGGGAATCAAAGTTGGTGGTAAAAACATCAATAATTTCAGCTATGCGGATGACATCATGTTAATTGCAAGTATGGAGGAAGAACTACAAAACTTAATTGATACAGTTGTTGAAGAAAATGCAAAAATGGGTCTATCTGTCAATTGCAAAGAAACAGAATGTATGGTGATATCCAAAAAGAAGGAGAATCCTATCTGCAGGCTGAGAATAAATGGGGAAGACATAAAACAATTACAGAACTTTTGCTACTTAGGAAGCTGGGTGACATCAGATGGCAGGTGCGACTTGGACATCAAAAGAAGAATAGGGATGGCAAAAGACACCTTTACGAGAATGAAGAGTATACCGACCAATACTAAACTAGGCATGACAACCCGCCTCAGAGTACTGAAATGTTACATTTATCCAGTTATGTTATATGGCTCAGAATGTTGGACAATATCTAGTAACATGAGGAAACAAATTGAAGCAGCAGAGATGTGGCTTTTGAGGAGGATGCAAAGAATATCATGGACAAAACGAAAATCTAATGAGGATGTCATGAATAGAGCAAGCACAAAAAGAGAAATAATGTATGAGATCATGAAAAGGCAACGTAACTTCATTGGACATGTGATTAGGAAAGAGGAGTTAGAATGCACGGTAATTATGGGAAAGATTGAAGGGAAGAAAGCAAGAGGAAGACAAAGACAAATGATGATGGAGACAGCAGCCAGAGAACTGGAAATGAATACCAATGAATTGATCCACTTGACCCGAAACAGGAGTGTGTGGGCCATGGCAGTCAAAGTTTAAACTGGGCATGGCACCTGATGATGATGATGTGATGCAAGCGGGATTTTTCCACTGAGGTTGGGTGGGACTACAATTAGAGGTCATGGTTTAAGGGTGAAAGGTGAAATGTTTAAGGGGAACATGAGGAGAAACTTCTTCACTCAGAGGATCGTGAGAGTGTGGAATAAGCTGCCAGCACAAGTAGTGCACACAAGCTCAATTTAAGAGAATTCTGGAAAGATACAAGGATGGGAGGCCTATGGTCTGGGTGCAGATCAATGGGATTAGGCAGTTTAAACGGTTTGGTTTGGACTAGCTGGGCCGAAAGACCTGTTTCTGTGCTGTACTTTTCTATGACTCTAAGTCGCTCTGTACAGCAGCAAGCTGCAATCGTTCACCATTCAAATAATATTCTGATCTTCTATTTTATCCTCCAAAGTGGCTGACCCCTGACTTCACGTTTACCAATGCTCTCAAGGAATAAGTATGCTTTAAAGTAGCTTTATGAGCAAATCAAACTGCTAAAAGCTTGCAACTTGATTCAGGGGTTACAGAACCAGCTTTTCTGTTTTTTTAACCAAACAGCTGTTTTTTTCTGGTAGTGGGTTTAGATTTTTTTTGGCATAATAAAAGTATATCTTTTCAATATTATGTTTAAATTTAATGTATACAGATATGGAGTAATGAAACTATATTTGTGATTCCAATATATTGTAATCAATATATATTATATATCTTGCTGTACTCTGTATTCCTTTATGTAAGAAATCAATAAAAATATTAAAGAAAAGAAAGAGAACAAGGCCGATTAAACTATAATTCCCAATTTTAAAGACATGACTGACTTTCAGATCTGCATTCCACATCGTCGTTACTTTATAAAGACTAATTAAAACATTGGATCATTTTACAAACGTTTGTACATCGGAGAATAAACCTTTCAGAGGTTTCTAACTTTGCACTAAAATAAAGCAGCTAATAATAGCATTTAACATGCGGCTTCGAGTGGAAAGCCTTGTTTTTCTTTCAAAGAAAATTCCCTGAAGGGCTTATCAGAAATACCACATTAAAAACCCTAATTTGTGGTCCTGATGAGCTGAATGGATTTTAATATCTAAATTTCTCCGATTTGAATTTTATAACACACCTAAACAGTCACGTCTTTTCAGCGACTTTGAAATGGATCCTAATTTAAGCCCACACGTTGTATTTCCCTATTGTCACTTCTCACTGGGACTAGAACAGGATCTGGGGGAGCAATCATCAAACTACTCTTTCAGAAACTTTGGGAGCAGGTTTCCTTTCTCCTCTGATGACACCTCCCTTACCTGCTGAAGACACTTTGCCAAGGTGGTGCTACCACAACCTTCAGAGTTGTGCCCGCAGCTGCTTTGAGAGGCAATAAACTGAGGCAGGACATCAGCGGAGGCAAAATTCACATTTTACCCTCGAGTTCGCCAACAACAATGGTGACATAGTGGTGAAGCTGGTAGAGATACAACTTCACAACACAGAAGACCCAAGATCAATCCTAGCGTTTGCTGTACGTGGGGAATTTACGTGTCCTTGTGTCCACTTGGCTTGCCCCGGATGCTCCGGTTTGCTTCCACATCCCAGTCACACAGGCCGGCAGATTAAATGGCCTCAAGTGCGTAGCTGAGTAGGAGAATCTGTGCGAGAATGGTGGTGGGGGTGGGGATTGAATCTGTGAGATGTTGTGCTGGGGGATTTGATTCTGAGAGAGGTTGATGGTTTGAATCAGTGAGAAGTTGATGATGGGAGGGTTTGAATCTGTGAGATGTTGATGCTGGGGGATTTGATTCTGAGAGAGATTGATGGTGGGGGGTTTTGAATCTGTGAGAGGTTGATGGTGGGGGGGTTTGAATCAGTGAGAAGTTGATGATGGGGAGGTTTGAATCTGTGAGAGATTGATGCTGGGGGGTTTGAATCTGTGAGATGTTGATGATGGAGTTCTGAACCTGTAAGATGTTGATGATGCGGGGATTGAATCTGTGGGAGGTTGATGATGGGAGGGTTTGAATCTGTGAGATGTTGATAATGGGGTTTTGAATCTGTGAGAGGTTGAAGGTGGGAGGGTTTGAATATCTCAGGGGTTGATGATGGGGAGTTTGAATCTGTGAGAGGTTGATGGTGGGAGGTGTGAACCTGTGAGAGGTTGATGATGGGGGGAAATCTGTGAGAGGTTGATGATGGGGGGAAATCTGTGAGAGGTTGATGATGGGTGGGGTTTGAATATGTGAGGGGTTGATGGTGGGGGGTTTCAATCTGTGAGAAGTTGATGGTGGGGGGTTTGATTCTGTGAGAGGTTGATGGTGGTGATTTGAATCTGTCAGAGGTTGATGATAGGAGGGTTGAATCTGTGGGAGGTTGATGATGGGGTTTTGAACCTGTGAGAGGTTGATGATGCGGGCTTTGAATATGTGAGAGGTTGAAGATGGAGGAGGTTTGAATGTGTGAGGGTTGATGGTGGGGGTTTGAATATCTGAGAGTTTGATGGCAGGGTGTTTTAATCTGTGAGAGGTTGATGGTGGGGGGTTTGAATCTGTTAGAGGTTGATGGTGGGGGGTTTGAATCTGTGAGATGTTGATAATGGGGTTTTGAACCTGTGAGAGGTTGATGGTGGAATTTTTGAATTTGTGAGAGGTTGATGGTGGGAGGGTTTGAATATCTGAGAGGTTGATGATGGGGAGTTTGAATCTGTGAGAGGTTGATGGTGGGAGGTGTGAATCTCTGAGAGGTTGATGATGGGTAGGGTTTGAATATGTGAGGGGTTGATGGAGGGAATTTGAATCTGTGAGAGAGTGATGGTGGTGTTTTGAATCTGTGAGAGGTTGATGGTGGGAGGTGTGAATCTATGAGAGGTTGATGATGGGGGTAAATCTGTGAGAGGTTGATGGGGGGGCTTGAATCTGCGAGGTGTTGATGGTAGGGGCGTTAAATCTGTGAGAGGTTGATGGTGGGGAGGTGTGAATCTCTGAGAGTTTGATGATGGGAGGGGTATCTCTGGGAGGTTGATGGTGGGGGAGGTTTGAATCTATGAGAGGTTGATGGTGAGGCGGGATTTCAATCTGTGAGAGGTTGATGGTGGAGGGTGTGATTATGTGAGAGGTTGATGTTGGGGTGTTTGAATCTGTGAGAGGTTGATGATAGGCAGGATTTAATCTGTGTAAGGTAGATGATGGGGGGAATCTGTGAGAGGTTGATGGTGGGGGGTGTTTGAATCTGTGAGAGGTGGATAATGTGGGGTTTGATTCTGTGAAAGGTTGATGATGTGGGTTTGATTCTGTGAGAGGTTGATGATGGGTGGTTTGAATCTGTGAGAGGTTGATGGTGGGGGGTTTGAATCTGCTACAGGTTGATGATGGGGGGGTGAATCTGTGAGATGTTGATGATGGGGGAGTATCTGTGAGAGGTTGATGATCAGGGATTTAATTCTGTCAGATGTTGATGATTGCGGGTTTGAATCTGCAAGAGGTTGATGGTGGGAGGGTTTGAATATGTGAGAGGTTGAAGATGGAGGGAGTTTGAATCTGTGAGAGGTAGATGTTGGGGGGCTTGAATCTGTTAGAGGTTGATGTTGGGGGGTTTGAATCTGTTAGAGGTTGATGGTGGGGGGGTTGAATCTGTGGGAGGTTGATGATGGGAGGGTTTGAATCTGTGAGATGTTGATAATGGGGTTTTGAATCTGTGAGAGGTTGAAGGTGGGAGGGTTTGAATATCTCAGGGGTTGATGATGGGGAGTTTGAATCTGTGAGAGGTTGATGGTGGGAGGTGTGAATCTCTGAGAGGTTGATGATGGGTGGGGTTTGAATATGTGAGGGGTTGATGGAGGGGATTTGAATCTGTGAGAGAGTGATGGTGGTGTTTTGAATCTGTGAGAGGTTGATGGTGGGAGGTGTGAATCTCTGAGAGGTTGATGATGGGGGTATATCTGTGAGAGGTTGATGATGGGTGGGGTTTGAATATGTGAGGGGTTGATGGAGGGGATTTGAATCTGTGAGAGTGTGATGGTGGTGTTTTGAATCTGTGAGAGGTTGATGGGGGGGCTTGAATCTGCGAGGTGTTGATGGTAGGGGCGTTAAATCTGTGAGAGGTTGATGGTGGGGAGATGTGAATCTCTGAGAGTTTGATGATGTGGTGTTTGAATCTGTGAGAAGTTGATGATGCGGGGTTTGAATCTGTGAGGGGTTGATGATAAGGGTATGAATCTGTGAGAGGTTGATGTTGGGGGGTCTTTGAATCTGTTAGAGGTTGATGATAGGGGCTTTGATTCTGTGAGAGGTTGATAGAGGGATTTAAGTCTGTCAGATGTTGATGAAGTGGATGTGTGAATCTGTGAGGGGTTGATGATGGGGGTTTGAATCTGTGACAGGTTAATGGTGGGTGTTTTAAATCTGTGAGAGGTTGATGGGGGGAATCTGTGAGAGGTTGATGATGGGGGTTTGCATCGGGGAGAGGTTGAGGGTGGGAGGGTTAGAATATGTGAGAGGTTGATGATGAGGGAATTGAATCTGTGAGAGGCTGTGATGGGGGATTTGAATCTGTGAGAAGTTGATGGTGGGGGTTTGAATCTGTGAGAGGTTGATGGTGGGGTTTCAATCTGTGAGAGGTTGATGGTGGAGATTTGAATCTTGTGAGAGTTTGATGATGGGGGTTTGAATCTGTGACAGGTGAATGGTGGTGGGATTTGAATCTGTCAGCGGTTGATGATAGTGTGGATTGAATCTGTGAGAGGTATATGATGGGGTGTTTGAATCTGTGGGAGGTTTGAATCTCTTAGAGGTTGATGATTGGGGGGGAATTGTGGAAGGTTGATGGTGGGGTGGGTTTGAATCTGTGAGAGGTTGATGGTGGTGGGATTTGAACCTATCAGCAGTTGAAGATGGTCTGGGTTGAATCTGTGAGATGTTGATGATGGGGTTTTGAACCTGTGAGAGGTTGATGTTGGGGGGAATGAATCGGTGAGAGGTTGATGGTGGGGGATTTGAATCTGTGAAAAGTTGATGATGGAGACATGTGAGAGGTTGATGGTGGGGGGGATTTGAATCTGTGAGAGGTGGATAATGTGAGGTTTGATTCTGTGAAAAGTTGATGTGGGGTTTGATTCTGTGAGAGGTTGATAATGGGTGGTTTGAATCTGTGAAAGGTTAATGGTGGGGGTTTTGAATCTGTAAGCGGTTGATGGTGTGGGATTTGAATCTGTCAGATGCTGATGATGGGGTGTTTGAATCCTTGAGAGGTTGTGATGGGGTGTTTTAATCTCTGAGAGGTTGATGATGGGGTGCTTGAATCTGTGAGAGGTTGGAGATGCGGGGTTTGAATCTCTGAGGGGTTGATGATAAGGGTATGAATCTGTGAGAGGTTGATGTTGGGGGGTCTTTGAATCTGTTAGAGGTTGATGATGGGAGCTTTGATTATGTGAGAGGTTGATAGTAGGGATTTAAATCTGTCAGAGGTTAATGAAGGGGAGGTGTGAACCTGTGAGGCATTGATGATGGGGGTTTGAATCTGTGACAGGTTGATGGTTGGTGTTTTGAATCTGTGAGAGGTTGATGGTGTGGATTTGAATCTGTGAGAGGTTGATGATAGGGTTTTGAATCTGTGAGAGGTTGTGATGGGGGGTTTGAACCTGTCAGATGATGATGATGGAGGGTTTGAATCGGGGAGAGGTTGAGCGTGGCAGGGTTAGAATATGTGAGAGGTTGATGGTGAGGGGTTTGAATCTGTGAGAACTTGATGGTGGGGGTTTAAATCTGTGAGAGGTTGATGGTGGGGGTTTGAATATGTGAGAGGTTGATGGTGGGGTTTTGAATCTGTGAGAGTTTGCTGGTGGGGGGTTTGACTCTATGAGAGGTTGATAGTGGGGAGGTTTGAATCTGTAAAAAGGTTGATGGTGGGTGGGTTTGAATCTGAGAAAGGTTGATGGTGGGGGAATCTGTGAGAGATTGATGGTAGGGGGTTTAAATCTGTCAGAGGTTGATGATGCGGGGTTTGAATCGGCAAGAGGTTGATGGTGAGAGGCTTTGAATCTGTGAGAGGTTGATGCTGGGGGGAATCTGTGAGAGTTTGATGATGGGGGTTTGATTCTGTGAGAGGTTGATGGTGGTGGGATTTGAACCTGTCAGCGGTTGAAGATGGGGAGTTTGAATCTGTGGGAGGTTGATAATGGGGAGGTTTGAATCTCTGAGAGTTTGATGATGGGGGGAATTGTGGGAGGTTGATGGTGGGGAGGTTTGAATCTGTAAAAAGGTTGATGGTGGGGGTTTTGAATCTCTTAGAAATTGATGATGGGGTGGTTGAATTTGTGACAGGTTGATGGTGGGGAGGTTTGAATCGGTTAGAGGTTGATGATGGAGGGGGGTTGAATCTGTGACAGGTTGATGGGGTTTTGAACCTGTGAGATGTTGATGATGCGGGGATTGAATCTGTGAGAGGTTGATGGTAGGGGCTGGAATCTGTCAGAGGTTGATGATGGGGGGTTTGAATCTGCGAGATGTTGATAGTGAGGAAGTGTGAATCTGTGAGATGTTGATGATGGGGTGTTTTGATTCTGTGAGAGGTTGATGGTAGGTGTTTGAATCTGTGAGAGGTTGATGGTGGAGGGCTTGAATCTGTAAGAGGTTGATGGGGGGTCTGAATCTGTGAGATGTTGATGAAGGGGTTTTGAATCTGTGAGAGGTTGATGATGGGAGTGTTTGAATCTGTGAGAGGTTGAAGATGGAGGGGGTTTGAATCTATGAGAGGTTGATGATGGGGTGTTTGATTCTGTGAGAGGTTGATGGTGGGAGGCTTTAATCTGTGAGAGGTTGATAGTGGGAAGAATCTGTGAGAGGTTGATGATGGGATTTTGAATCTGTGAGAGGTTGATGATGGGGGGTTTGAACCTGTCAGATGATGATGATGGAGGGTTTGAATCGGGCAGGGGTTAAGGGTGGGAGGGTTAGCTTCTGTCAGAGGTTGATGATGAGGGGTTTGAATCTGTGAGAAGTTGATGGTGGGGGTTTGAATCTGTGAGAGTTTGCTGGTGGGGGGTTTGACTCTGTGAGGGGTTGATAGTGGAGAGGTTTGAATCTGTGAAAAGGTAGATGGTGGGGGGTTTGAATCTGAGAAATTTTGATGGTGGGGGAATCTGTGAGAGATTGATGGTAGGGGGATTAAATCTGTCAGATGTTGATGATACGGGGTTTGAATCGGCAAGAGGTTGATGGTCAGAGGCTTTGCATCTGTGAGAGGTTGATGGTGGGGTTTCAATCTGTGAGAGGCTGATGCTGGGGGTTTGAATCTGTGAGATGATGCTGGGGGAAATCTGTGAGATGTTGATGATGGGGGAGTATATGTGAGAGGTTGATGATCAGGGGTTTAATTCTGTCAGATGTTGATGACAGCGGGTTTAATCTGTAAGAGATTGATGCTGGGAGTGTTTCAATATGTGAGAGGTTGAAGATGGAGGGGGTTTGAATCTGTGAGAGGTTGATGATGGGGTGTTTGATTCTGTGAGAGGTTGATGGTGGGAGGTTTGAATCTGTGAGAGGTTGATGGTGGGGTTTTGAATCTGTGAGAGGTTGATGATGGGGGGTTTGAATGTGAGATGTTAATGAAGGGGTTTTGAATCTGTGAGAGCTTGATGGTGGGAGGGTTTGAATATGTGAGAGGTTGATGGTGGGGGGAATCTGTGAGAGGTTGATGATGGGGGGTTTGAATCTGTGAGAGGTTGATGGTGGGAGGTTTTGAATCTCTGAGAGATTGATGATGGGGTGGTTGAATCTGTAACAGGTTGATAGTGGGGAGGTTTGAATCTGTGAGCGGTTGATGGTTGGGTGGGTTTGAATCTGTGTGAGTTTGATGGCGTTGGGTTTGAATCTGTCAGACGTTATTGATGTGGGGTTTGAATCTGTGAGAGGTTGTGATGGGGTGATTCAATCTCTGAGAGGTTGATGATGAGGTGTTTGAATCTATGAGAGGTTGATGATGGGGGGTTTGATTCTGTGAGAGGTTGATAGTGGGGATTTAAATCTGTCAGAGTTTGATGCAGGGGAGGTGTGAATCTGTGAGAGGTTGATGATGGGGGTTTGAATCTATGACAGGTTGATGTTGAGTGTTTTGAATTTGTGAGAGATTGATGGTGGGGGAAATCTGTGAGAGGTTGATGATGGGTGGGGTTTGAATCTGTGAGGGTTTGATAGTGCGCGTTTGAATCTGTTGGAGGGTGATGGTAGTGGGTGTTGAATCTGTGAGAGGTTGATGGTGTGGGGTTTGAATCTGTCAGATGTTGACGATGGGTCGTTTGACTCTGTGAGAGGTTGTGATGGGGTGTTTCAATCTCTGAGAGGTTGATGATGGAGTGTTTGAATCTGTGAGAGGTTGATGATGCAGGGTTTGAATCTGTGACGGTTGATGATAGGGGTATGAATCTGTGAGAGGTTGATGGTGGGGATTTGAATCTGTCAGAGGTTGATGAAAGGGAGGTGTGAATCTGTGAGGGGTTGATGATCGTGGTTTGAATCTGTGACAGGTTGATGGTGGGTGTTTTAAATCTGTGATAGGTTGATAGTGGGGGAATCTGTGAGAGGTTGATGATGGGGGGCTTGAATCTGTGAGAGGTTGATGATGGGGGGTTTGAATCTGTCAGATGTTGATGGTGGGGGTTTGAAACTGTGAGAAGTTGATGGTGGGGGGGTTGAATCTATAAAAAGGTTGATGGTGGGGGGATTGAATCTGAGAAAGGTTGATGGTGTGAGGAATCTGTAAGAGATTGACGGTAGGGGGTTTAAATCTGTCAGATGTTGATGATGAGGGGTTTGAATCGGGGAGAGGTTGATGGGGGGAAGCTTTGAATCTCTGAGAGGTTGATGGTGGGGTTTGAATCTGTGAGAGATTGATGCTGGGGGAATCTGTGAGAGTTTGATGATGGGGTTTGAATCTGTGAGAGGTTGATGTTGGGGGGTTTGATTCTGTGAGAGGTTGATGATGAGGGAGGTTTGAATCTGGGAGATGTTGATGATGGGGTTTTGAACCTGTTAGAGGTTGATGCAGGGGTTGAATCTGTGAGAGGTTGATGGTGGGGAGGTTTGAATCTGAGAGGTTGATGGTGGGGAGGTTTGAATCTCTGAGAGGTTTATGATGGGGGAGCAATCTGTGAGAGGTTGACGATGGTATTTTAAATCTGTGAGAGGTTGAAGATGGGGCAGGTTTGAATCTGTGAGAGGTTGATGATGGGTGGGTTTGAATCTGTCAGAGTTTGATGATGGGAGTGTTTGAATCTGTGAGAAGTTGATAGTGGGGGAATCTGTGAGAGGATGATAATGGGGGGTTTCAATCTGTGAGAGGTTGATGATGGGGGTTTGAAACTGCGAGATGTTGATGGTGGGGAGGTGTGAATCTGTGAGAGGTTGATGATGGGGGTTAAAATCTTTCAGATGTTGATGATTGCGGGTTTGAATCGGTGAGAGGTTGATGGTTGGGGCTTTGAACCTGTCAGAGGTTGATGATGGGGGGGGGTTTGAATCTGCGAGATGTTGATGGTGGAGGCGTTGAATCTGTGAGAGGTAGATGGTGATGAGGTGTGAATCTGTGAGAGGTCGATGATGGGGGGAATCTGTGAGATGTTGATGGTGGGAGGGTGTGAATCTACAAGAGGTTGATGGTGGGGTTTTCAAGCTGTGAGAGGTTGATGGTGGGTGTTTGAATCTGTGAAAGTTTGATTGTGGGGGTTTGAATATGTGAGAGGTTGATAGGGGGAAATTGTGGGAGGTTGATGGGGGGGTGTTGAATCTGTGAGAGGTTGATGTTGGGGGGTTTGAATCTGTGGGATGTTGATGATGAGGGAGGTTCGAATCTGGGAGATGTTGATGATGGTGTTTTGAACCTGTTAGAGGTTGATGATGCAGGGATTGAATCTGTGAGAGGTTGATGATGGGGAGATTTGAATTTGTGAAAGGTTGATGATGGGGTTTTGAACCTGTTGAGGTTGATGATGCAGGGTTTGAATCTGTGAGAGGATGATGTTGGGTGTTTGAAACAATGAGAGGTTGATGGTAGGGGGATTTGAATCTGTGAGCGGTTTTAAATGGGGGTGGTTGAATCTGTGAGAGGTTGATGATGGGGAGTTTGAATCTGTGGGAGGTTGATGATGGGGTTGAAATTGTGGGAGGTTGATGGTGGGGGGTTTCAATCTGTGAGAGGATGATGGTGGGGGGGAGTTTAATCTGTGGGAGGTTGATGATGAGAGAGGTTTGAATCTGTGATATGTTGATGATGGGGTTTTGAACCTGTGAGAGGTTGATGATGAGGGAGGTTTGAATCTGTGAGATGTTGATGATGGGGTTTTGAACCTGTGAGAGGTTGATGATGCGGGGATTCAATCTGTGAGAGGTTGATGATGGGTGGGGTTTGAATCTGTGAGAGGTTGATGATGGGTGGGTTTGAATCTGTCAGAGTTTGATGATGGGAGTGTTTGAATCTGTGAGAAGTTGATAGTGGGGGAATCTGTGAGAGGATGATAATGGGGGGTTTCAATCTGTGAGAGGTTGATGATGGAGGTTTGAAACTGCGAGATGTTGATGGTGGGGAGGTGTGAATCTGTGAGAGGTTGATGATGGGGGTTAAAATCTTTCAGATGTTGATGATTGCGGGTTTGAATCGGTGAGAGGTTGATGGTTGGGGCTTTGAACCTGTCAGAGGTTGATGATGGGGGGGGGGGTTTGAATCTGCGAGATGTTGATGGTGGAGGCGTTGAATCTGTGAGAGGTAGATGGTGATGAGGTGTGAATCTGTGAGAGGTCGATGATGGGGGGAATCTGTGAGATGTTGATGGTGGGAGGGTGTGAATCTACAAGAGGTTGATGGTGGGGTTTTCAAGCTGTGAGAGGTTGATGGTGGGTGTTTGAATCTGTGAAAGTTTGATTGTGGGGGTTTGAATATGTGAGAGGTTGATAGGGGGAAATTGTGGGAGGTTGATGGGGGGGTGTTGAATCTGTGAGAGGTTGATGTTGGGGGGTTTGAATCTGTGGGATGTTGATGATGAGGGAGGTTCGAATCTGGGAGATGTTGATGATGGTGTTTTGAACCTGTTAGAGGTTGATGATGCAGGGATTGAATCTGTGAGAGGTTGATGATGGGGGGATTTGAATTTGTGAAAGGTTGATGATGGGGTTTTGAACCTGTTGAGGTTGATGATGCAGGGTTTGAATCTGTGAGAGGATGATGTTGGGTGTTTGAAACAATGAGAGGTTGATGGTAGGGGGATTTGAATCTGTGAGCGGTTTTAAATGGGGGTGGTTGAATCTGTGAGAGGTTGATGATGGGGAGTTTGAATCTGTGGGAGGTTGATGATGGGGTTGAAATTGTGGGAGGTTGATGGTGGGGGGTTTCAATCTGTGAGAGGATGATGGTGGGGGGGAGTTTAATCTGTGGGAGGTTGATGATGAGAGAGGTTTGAATCTGTGATATGTTGATGATGGGGTTTTGAACCTGTGAGAGGTTGATGATGAGGGAGGTTTGAATCTGTGAGATGTTGATGGTGGGGTTTTGAACCTGTGAGAGGTTGATGATGCGGGGATTCAATCTGTGAGAGGTTGATGATGGGTGGGGTTTGAATCTGTGAGGGTTTGATGGTGCGTGTTTGAATCTGTGAGAGGGTGCTGGTGGGGGGTGTTGAATCTGTGAGAGGTTGATGATGGGGGATTTGAATCTGTGAGAGGTTGATGCTGGGGGTTTGAATCTGTGAGAGATTGATGATGGGGGTTTGAAACTGCGAGATGTTGATGGTGGGGAGGTGTGAATCTATGAGAGGTTGATGGTGGGGGTTAGAATCTGTCAGATGTTGACGATTGCAGGTTTGAATCTGTGAGAGGTGGATCGTGGCAGGGTTTGAATCGGTGAGAGGTTGATGGTTGGGGCTTTGAACCTGTCAGAGGTTGATGATGGGGGGTTTGAGTCTGCGAGATGTTGATGGTGGAGGCGTTGAATCTGTGAAAGGTTGATGGTGAGGAGGTGTGAATCTGTGAGAGGTTGATGATGGGGGGATCTGTGAGATGTTGATGGTGGGAGGGTATGAATCTGTAAGAGATTGATTGTGGGGTTTTCAAGCTGCGAGAGGTTGATGATGTGGGGTTTTAATCTGTGTGAAGTTGATGTTGGGGGTTTGAATCTGTGAGAGTTTGCTTGTGGGGGGTTTGAATCTGTGAGAGGTTGATGGTGGGGGGTTTGAATCTGAAAGGTTGATGGTGGGGGATGTGAATCTGTGAGACGTTGATGATGGGGTGTCTGAATCTGTAGAGGTTGATGCTAGGGGATTTAAATCTGAGAGATGTAGATGGTGGTGGGAGTCTGTGAGAGGTTGATGTTGGGGGTTTTGAATCTGTGAGAAGTTAATGGTGGGGGGTTTGAATGTGTGAGAGTTTAATGATGGGATGGGTTTCAATCTGTCAGAGTTTGATGATGGGGTTTGAATCTGTGAGAGGTTGTGATGGAGGGGTTGAATCCGTGAGAGGTTGATGATGGGGGTTTGAATCTGCGAGAGGTTGATGGTGAGAGGAATCAGAGGGAAGTTGATGGTGGGAGGGTTTGAATCTGTCAGAGGTTGATGGTGGGGAGGTTTGAATCTGTGAGAGGTTGATAATGGGGGGATTCAGAGGGAAGGTGATGGAGGGAGGGTTTGAATCTGTGAGAGGTTGGTGGTGAGGGTTTAAATCTGTGAAAGGTTGATGATGGGAGGGTTAGAACCTGTGAGAGGTTCATGATGGGGGGTTTGAATCTGTGAGAGGCTGATGATGGGGGGTTTGAATCTGTGAGAGGTTGATGCTGGTGGGAATCTGTGAGTGTTTGATGCTGGGGGTTTGAATCTATGAGATGTTGAGGATGCAGGGGGTTTGGAACTGTGAGAGGTTGATGGTGGGGGTTTAAATTTTTGAGTGTGTGATGGTGGGCAGGTTTGAATCTGTGAGAGGTTGATGGTGGGGGGGTTTGAATCTGTGAGTGTGTGATGGTGGGCTGGTTTGAATCTGTGAGAGGTTGATGGTGGGGGGGGTTGAATCTGTGAGTGTGTGATGGTGGGCTGGTTTGAATCTGTGGGAGGTTGTTGGTGAGGGGAGAATCTGTGAGAGTTTGATGGTGGGGGCTTTCAATCTGTGAGAAGTTGATAATGGGAGGGTTTGAATCTGTGAGACGATGATGGGGGAGTCTGAATCTGTGAGAGGTTGATGATGGGGAGGTTTGAATCTGTGAGAGTTCGATGGTGGGGGGGGTTTGATTCTGTGAGAGGTTGATTGTAGGGGGGTTTGAATGTGTGAGAGGTTGATGGTGGGGGGTTTGAATCTGTGAGAATTTGATGTTGGGAGGGAATCTGTGAGAAGTTAATGATGGGGGCTTGAATCTGTGAGAGGTTGATGGTGGGTGAGAGTCTGTGAGACGATGATGAGGGGAATCTGTGAGAGGTTGAAGATTGGGGGGTTTGAATCTGTGAGAGATTGATGATGGGCAGGTTTGAATCTGTGAGAGATTGATGATGGGGGTTTTGAATCTGTGGGATGTTGATGATGGTGGGTTTGTATCAGTGAGAGGTTAATGATGGGTGGAATCTGTGAGAGATTGATGCTGGGGGGGTTTCAATCTGTGAGAGGTTGATGATGGGGGGTTGAATCTGTTGGAGGTTGATAGTGGGGGTGTTTGAATCTGTGAGAGTGTGATTGTGGGGTGGTTTGATGAGAGTGTGATGATGTGGGGTTTGAATCTGTGTGAGGTTGATGGTGGGGGGTTTCAATCTGTGAGAGGTTGATGGTACAAGGAATTTGTGAGAGGTTGATGATGGGAGTAGTTTGAATCTATGAGAGGTTTATGGTGGTGAGGAGTCTGTGAGAGGTTGATGGTGGGGTATGGAATCTGTGAGAGGTTTATGGTGGGGGTTATTGTGAGTGGTTTATAGTGGGGGGGAGTCTGTGAGAGGTTTATGGTGGGGGTGGAATCTGTGAGTGGTTGATATTGGGGGGTATGAATCTTTGAGAGAATTATGGCGGTGGGGGGGTGAGTCTGTGGGAGTTTGCTGGTCGAGGGGGAGTGCTAGATCCAGGACAGCTGCTCTGAAATCATAACATGAAGGAGTAGAAGTTGCTGACCCTCTCCACCTCCGATTTCCTCCTCTGGCTCATGGTTCTCTGGTTTCCTCCTCCTGCCGTCGATCACCAGCTCCCTGATCTTACCAACATTGAGTGAGAGGTTGTTGTGACACCACTCAGCCTGACTGTCAACCTCCCTCCTATATGGTGATTCATGACCACCCCACTATTCTCCGTATGCTCCCTCTCATTTATATATAGAGTAGTGGAGTGGACATACATCTCTACCAAAGGAGGTGTAAGGCGCTCCTTCTCTCCACTGGCCTGCAGGTCACCCTTGGACAAGGTATTACTCAAACCACCCCACCTGGCACCAGCCACCATTCCACATCCAAAGTCACTTTGATCACATCTCTTCCCCATTCTGATGTTCGGTCTGAACGATAACTGAACTTTTTGACCAGGTCTGCATGCTTTTATGATTTGCTGATTAGAAACTAGCATTAATGAGCAGGTGTACAGGTGCACCTGATAAAGTGGCCACTGAGTGTATGTCTGTGATAATAATCCTGATTCTGAATTCTGGAGGAAAGTAAGGAGCATCAATAAAATTGGGTTCCTGATGGTCAGCATCGACTCAGTGGGCCGAAGGGCCAGTTGATGGACTGCATGCCACTGTGATGATGTCCCTGTGCACCATCAGCCCAGCAGAAGCTGCAGAAAGTGAGGGGAATTGTCAGAGCAGCTGTTGAGGTTATAAACAAGTTCTGCCAAGTGGATGAGGGTTAGTGGAGGAGAACTGGTTGAGTATTCATTTAAAAAGAATACAGAGGCCATCAAGGCCTTACTGACTGGGAGGTGGGTTAGGGAGGGGCCTCTGGAGCCTTGTATAGCCCTTTCCCACCCTCCAAACACAGAAAGCCATAACTCAGCAAATTGGACTCTCACGTCAGGGACAGAGGATGTGGGTTTCGCTACCACAACAGAACAGGCATTCAACTTCTCAGAAATGATGACCTTCTGGGCTTTTAAACTGTTGCCTTTCTCACATTTATGTGATGCTCTCTCTCCAGAGTCCCAGCCAATATCCATTCCTCTTAGAAAACTGAGTTGCAGCTCTTATTGAAACATATAACACCCAAAGCAGGCACAACAGAGTAGACATTAAAATATTTCTACTAGGGAGGGAGTTCAGAACAAGAGAGGCACTTAATTCTGAGGTACATAAGCTATTAATCCCATACTGGGTGATGGAACTCTGAAACTCTCTAAGTGAAAGGACTTTGGAGCCTGAAACATTGCTGGTATTTAAAGAGGAAGTAAATATTTTTTAAGAGATCGGGAAATTGAGGCCTAGTACTGAAGAGAAGGTGAGGCCCATACTAGGTCATATTGAATCAGGCAGGACAGGCTGGAGAGACTAAGTGGTCTCTCCACCTCCTACTTTCCTGAGTCCTGATATTGTTAACCAACTTCACTGTAAAAGTTGGTTTGGTCATTGTCAAGTTGTTGTTTGTGAGTAAATTTCCTCCAGTAACATGGTTCAGAAAGGCGTCACTGTCTGCAAAGTACTTTGGAAGACATACAGTACGCTCACATTTGGGCCCCGCCGGATGTTCAGATCTCACCTGCCCTGCGACAGCGGCCACACCCCAGTACACTGCTTCGACAGGCAAGCTAAACCAGGTGGCAGACAGACCCCACACTCCAGTGAAATAGAGACGCACGTGTCCGAGCACGTGAAGCCAGCTCCAGTAGATTGGATGGATGAGATCAGCAGTGAAATCCAACAGGTGAGAAGGCGGTTTGCAGAGTCCTCTGGAGAGCGAAGGGCATGACAAGGCAGAGAGATCATGGTTATCCAGCACAACCAAGAAAGACCCCAGTTTGTGACAACTACTCGTACTACTGGACCCGGACTTCTGAGGTCAACAGAGTGGAACTGTCCCAGTGCAATGGCTTTTCCGCTTTGAAAACTCACCCGCCAGCTTTCTTTGTCATCATCGGATACGATGGACAACCATCATGCTGTTGCGTTCTTTTGATTGACTGTAAATGAACAAAATCAGTGCAGACACCTAGCGCAGATAATCGAATGCCTTCATACAGTGTTTTTGAAGATTGCATCCTCCAAATCTTCATTTTCATTGAAACATTCAAGATGACTATTGATACCATTAAATACTTCATAGTTCCTAACTTGTTGAAGTAGTGAAATCATTTCATTTTCACTCCTGGCCATTTCTGGCATCTCCAAACTGAAATGCTTGAAATCATAGTGAGCAAAACAATTCTAAATTGTGTTAACTGCTTATCTCTCACCAAATACCAGAGACACAACTCACTGCTTTTTGAACACAAATACATGCAATTAATGCTATTTAAGGACTGTTTGCTCTGAGTACAGCTCAGTGTCTAATGGCCACACAAGTTCACGTGATTGATGTTAATTAGAAATTGTTTGGGTCTTCTGCCCCAATTAAGTGGCATAATGTCCCAAATAAGCAAGTGACCCCATTAACCAATGTAGCGATTAACCGGAATGTACTGTATAATGTAACGCTGCTGTTTGTCTGTAAGGACTTTGTACATTCTCTCCACGACCACATGGGCTTCCTCTGGGTGCTCTGGTTTCCTCCCAATTTCCAAAGATGTATGATTTAGGGTTTGGAAGTTGGGGTTGAAAGTATGACGACAGCACCTTGAACTATGTTGGTCGTAGACGCAAATGACACATTTAACTGTAAGTTTCAATGAACATATGACAAATAAAGATAATCTTATCTGCAGTGGAGACTTCAGTAATATGTAAATATGGATGATCGCCATGGCTTCAAATAATTTTCTTACAGAAGATACTACCTTGAGAAAAAAAAAATGATAGAAATGTCTGTGATCTAGGTCAGATAAAGAAGACAGCAGCTCCCTTTCTGCCATTTGGAAACAGGTCAAGTGCATTTGAAAGACTAGTTATAATTAACAGGCCTAGATCATTGAATACAGAATCATTCCAAGGAGCTCTGTGAAAAGTGAGCAGAACACAATTTGAAACAATCCTTACAAACAGCGGAGAAAGTGGGGATTTCCAAAGAACCTCGGAATTTGAGATGCCACCTTGCCTCACTACATGAGACTGTTACATAGTCAGAATTCTTATATATATTAAAAAGGTTAAGTTAAATACACAGTGCAAAACGAGACAAATAGTAGTGAGTTAGTGTTCATGGGTTCAGTGTCCATTCAGAAATCTGAAGGCAGAGGGGAAGAAGCTGTTCCTGAATCGTTGAGTGTCTGTCTTCAGTCTCCTGTACCTCCTTCAGATGTTAGCAATGAGAAGAGGGTTGATGGGGCTCTTAATGATGGAAGTGTCCTTTTTGAGGCATTGCTCCTTGGAGGTGTCGCGGACGCTGGGAGGCGAGTGCCTCCGTCAAATGCCTGTGGTGCTTCCTCCGTTTCCATGGTTACTACACTCCAAAGGGCAACTCTGGCTGCAAAGTACTTTGAGATGCTGTAAAGCTGTAAAAGGTGCTGTATTTAGCGTAATTTCTTTTGTTTCATTAAATATATAAATATATAGGGTATCTAATCACAAACAAGAGAGAATCTGCAGATGCTGGAAATCTGAGCAACACACACAAAACGCTGGAGGAGCTCAGCAGGCCAGGCAGCATCAATGGAAAAGAGTACAGTCAACATTTTGGGCTGAAACCCTTCAGCAGGACCTCGGCCCGAAATGTCGACTGTACTTTTTCCCTCTTTTGTGGTTCAATTTATATGATGAATAAAATACATGCTTAAAGCCATTCTTTTTAATTTTCCATGTTCAGATTGGCTCATATGTGTTTCCTGGAGGAAAGCTATTTGTGCCCTCTCTTTTTTCAATTTAGACATAATCTTATTTCTTTTAATTGGATTCAAAACTCCATTAACATTATAGGAAATTATTTTTACCGATTCAATTTGCATTTTTCTCTGGTAGAAAAAAACATTCTCCTTTTCTAACCAAACAGTAAGCAATCCCTTCTCAACAGTAAACCAAGACATATAACCACATGCTAGACATTTTTGAACGTATAACATTTGAAAACTTTTCCCAACTTCCCACAGTGAGGCCTGAGCACCGACCCACCTCAGTTCAGAGGGATAACCTCTATCTTCACCCTGTGTTAGAGGGCCCTCAGCAGTTTGAATAATCATAGAGAATTTTCTCCTATTTATGTCTCGACCATATTGCTATCATTCAAGTTATTCCGTCTAGTTTATTTTCAGTTACCAGCTTTCATTTTACCTTCAAGTCCGATTTATTCTTTTCAGTCGTTTCTCTTAATTAATCTGTATTCTCTATACATTCGCGTCTGAATATTTGCAGCTTTTCCTTGTAGTTTGACACTCTGGTTCGAGTGGAATGTCCTCGCCTCACTGGCTGTCGTGACCGCCGTCAAATCCTCTCCAGTAGCGACTCCGGTTGGGTGATAACTTTAATAGGTAGTCCCCGGTCCGCCAAGTCCGACGTTGCCTCCTCCACCGTAGCGAAAGTTTTTATCCCTTCGTCGTAAAAGACTCTCAGCCAAACTGGATACAGGGTCTGGAATCTGATGTTGTTTTCCTTCAGGACCCTCCATGTTTCCGCATATTCCTTCCGTCTGGCAAGGATCCCCGGTGCGTAATCGTGGTCTAAACTGATTTTGCAGTTGCTCCACATGAAACCTTTATTTTGCCATGCCCTTTTAAGCACCTCTTCCTTCGTTCTGTAACTGAGAAATCTGACCAGAATCAATCTGGGCTGGGCGCCTGCCGGAGGCTGTGGTGCCAACACGCGGTGAGCTCTTTCTATCTGTAGGTCTTTTGCGGCTGGTATATCAAGGTTCTCTCTAAGCAGCTTCTCCACGAAGGGAATCATCAATCCGGGTTTACCTTCAGTTCCTTCGGGAACTCCGTAAATCCTCACATTTTCCCTTCTTGAGCGGCCTTCTTGATCTATTAGTTTCCACTGGAGCTGCTCTTGTAGCTTTAGCATTTCTGCTATCACTTCCTCGGCGTTTTGTAGCTTCTCTTCAATTCCAACAATCCTCGCTTCGGCTTCATCTATCCGCAAGTTAGTTTTTACTATTTCTCCTTTAATCTTCCAGCTGTTTGTTGTTACCTTGTCGGAACTCGCGAATCTCTCCGAGAATCAAAGACAGAGTCACCGATTCCCCCTCTTTATCTCCGTTCTGGCTTGCCGTGGGGGAGCTAGGCCCGTCGCCTTGCTGCGTCTCTTTGTGTTAATCAGCCTTTGGAGCGGACTTTTTAATCTTGTTCCTCGACATCATCCTTGCCCCTTTTATTAATATAGTTATGCAATATTAAGTATTTGTCTAAATTCAATTTTGGGGCAGTTTACTTTCTTTTTTGTCGAGAGACCTTTTCCTTACGCCGCCATTCCCTTGATGACCCGGAAGTCCACCGACTGTACTTTTTTCCATGGATGCTGCCTGGTCTGCTGAGTTCCTCCAGTGTTTGTGTGTGTGTTGATATAGGACATCTATCTCCTTTTGTATTATGACGTCCTGCACTGGCAGTACAGGGCACTGGTGTAACCACAGATCCCACAATACTTATTTATTTAATGTGTCGAAGTGTATTAACCTGTAACTGAACCCCATCATGGTGTTCAAATTAAAGTCCTCTCATGCGCTCTTACACCAGCAAAAACCATGCACCTATTGCGAAGGTCAGGCCTCAATATTTCCATTAGTGGGGGAAATGTTCCGCTGGTTCATGTGACAAATTATTTTCACACACACACACACTGACCTGTTTCATTTAAGTGGGTCAGCATCTCCACCATCCTGCCTCACGGGAACACACTAAAGCGGTCAAGTTAATCTCATCTGGCCGTGGAGAGAATGTTTTAAACCTCACTGATGTTTAAAGAAAAATCAAATTCAGTGATTTACTTTGCTTATATACAATGAAATATTAATATCACTTTTAAATGCAGCCATGGTTGTAACGGGAGAAATTGGGTGGCCATTTTGTGCATGGTAAGATCCCACGACATTCAATGTGATTGAGGGTGATTTTGGCCTGAAACCTGAGGGGAACTCCAAAAACGTTCATACAAAATAACACACAATGCATTACAAAGAGATCAGGCTGAACTCTTGATTCAATACCCCCACCCCCACAAAAGATGCCAATTCTGAGATCCTTTCTACCCGAGGGGTTAGTGTATATCACAATCACTCAGCTGAGAGTTTTACATAAAATATTGAACGTTACAGCACAGTACGGGCCCTTCGGCCCACAATGAACCTACTCCAAGACCAATCCAACCCTCCCCTCCCACATAATCCTCCATTTTTCTATCATCCATGTGTCTATCTAAGAGTTTGCAAAATGTCCCTATTGTATATGCCAGTACCACCACACAAGCAGGGTGTTGAAAACCTGAGTGTGAAAATCTTACCCCTGTCATACCACCCCGCTATATTTTCCTCCAATCACCTTAAAATTATGCCCTCTCGTATTAGGTCTGGCCTCTGGAGCGAGAGATGAACCTTCTCAACCCCAAGAGTTCAATGGGCTGAGACGTAACCTGCCAATCATGCTCCGACCAACCAGACTGAAAGAAAAGTGAAACTGCGAGCAGGGTGAAAAGTAGGGGTTCCCAATCAATAATCAGAAGTGAGGGTGTACTCTGTTTAATGCAAATATCTGGCTCGCAAGTGGACCAACCAGTTCACTGGGAGCTCAGAGAAGATTCCTGTGACTGTCACACGCACCATTACCTGTGTCAGGAAATAAATATCTGATCATTGTGCTGTTCCCCTGTAGTACTGTCACGCAGCCTGCACACTGACTCAATCAAACCAGGTGTGCCTTTGCAGAGTCCAGAATATTTGAGTATTTATCAGATTGCAACTTTGCTTCAGACTTCAGATAGTCACCTGATTAATAGCCCCCTACCTTTGTGTGTATTCTAGCCAGTAAAGCTGGGGAAGAAATCCGGTGTGAGGTTGCCGGATGATCTGTTCCTCTCCACCCTTAGCCCATGAAAATATTTGTCTGTCCCTTATCATTATGGTATGGCTGCTATTTAACGACACAAGTGCTTTGTCAGGGAGAAGGTTCATGCCTCTGCAATACCATGTTCATCCAGATTTGTTTATCACCAGTACTTCAAAACTTTGAGAGAAATGTGTCGTTTGCATTAACCACCCAATTTAACAATTTAAACCCCACAGTCTCATTCCCACACCTGGTAAACTCTGATAATAGACTTGCACAGTAACACATCACAGAAACAGGCCCCTCAGGTCTTCTCACCTTAAACCTGTGCCCTCTAGTTTTGGGCTCCCCTGCCATGGGGAAAAGACTCTGGTTATTAAAAGTTCAAAGTTCAAATTTATTACCAAAGTATGTAAGCCACAAGAGATGCACCTTCTTGCAGGCAAAGGAACACAAAAGAATCTATGTAAAAGACGCACACAATGAGAATGACACGTCCAATGTGCAAAAACAGGACAAATGGTGCAAATAGATAAATGTATAATACATAGAACATGAACTCTCTGAATCTCTGAACGTGTGTCCACAGTGCAGAGTCCATTCAGCGCCAAGGCGAGTGAGGGCCAGTCCAGCAGTCCCGCATCAGCAGGACAACTACCACACCCGAACCTGGCCGCGTGGGACCCAAGATGGTAGTAGCAAGAAGAGAGGGAGATGGATCAATGGCAGGCAGGTGGCATTGAACATCAGTTTGTTTTTCTACGCTCCCCTTGATTTTGAAAACCTCTGTAAGGCCAACCCTCAGCCTTCGGGGGAAAAGATCACAGCCTCTCCAGCCTCTCCCTATAACCCAAACCATCCAATCCCAGTAACAACTTTACAAATCCTTCAAGTTTTAAACATTTTGTTGCAATAGAAATCCTTAATGCATTCCAGTTTATTTTCCCTCTCAATCTCACCTTTCTTTTCTTTATTTCCTTTACTATTTTTTCTGTTTTTTTCTCAGTCTTTAAATCACATTTGGAAGGGCCCTGTGTCAGGAAAGCCAAACCCCTTGTGCTGTTATCGGCTCTGGCCTCGGGTATCATACAGTTCAGAGCGTCCAAGGAGAGAGTAACATGAAGAAAAATTGCAAACGCTGCAAACTCTCAGCAGGTCAGATGGCATCCACAGAGGGAGAACACAGAGTTGACCTTTCACCTCAAAGCCCTTTCAGCAGAGCAGCTTTGACGGTCTCAGTCCTGAAGCATTCAGACCCTGAAATCAGAATCAGGCTTAATATCACCGACATATGTTGTCACATTTGCTGTTCAGGTTCAAGAAAAGTACCTCTCCCGCAAATTCTGGCCTGATTCTCTTCCACAGTGAGATGTGTCAATGGAAAAAATGTTGAACAAAGCTACCTAGATACAAACAAAATCACTCAAAGGATTTGTGGGTCAAGGTCTACACCAAGGACTGGGTTCGGACACAGATCAAAGTCTGATTTTGCATAATCACCATAAATTCCGAACAGTAAAATGCTAAGAATTAACCACTGGGAATCTTGTAGATCCTCTTTACTTCGTAGGCTGTGGTCTTCAGTGATAAAGCAGACTGTGATGCTTTTCTCTATTCTTCCCAAACTGAAAGGCTTTCAGTATTTATCTTATTTCTTTATGACATCAAAGGATAAAACTTCAACCTGTCTAATCTATGCTGATGCACAGAGCAAGCAACAGGAATTCTGCAGATGCTGGAAATTCAAGCAACACACATCAAAGTTGCTGGTGAACGCAGCAGGCCAAGCAGCATCTGTAGGAAGAGGTGCAGTCGACGTTTCAGGCCGAGACCCTTCGTCAGGACTAACTGAAGGAAGAGTGAGTAAGGCCTTACTCGCTCTTCCTTCAGTTAGTCCTGACGAAGTGTCTCGGCCTGAAACGTCGACTGCACCTCTTCCTACAGATGCTGCTTGGCCTGCTGCGTTCACCAGCAACTTTGATGTGTGTCACAGAGCAAGTCCATCTCTTTGGGCAATCCCACTCCCTGGGCAATCCCACTTCCAGAGCAAACCCACTCCGCAAGCAATCCCATTCTCCAAGAAATCCCGCTCACAGAGCAATCCGATTCCCCAAGCCAGTCCCACTCTCCAGGAAGTCCCGTTCTCCGAGCAGTCCCACTCCCCAAGCAATCCCATCCTGACCAATCAAGCATCTATCAACCACCACTTCCAATACACCCAATGATACATCTGAAGACAACTGCATTAATCGTTGATGAAGGGTCACGGTGCTTCTTTCTCCATTGAAGCTGGATGTCACATGGAGCATTTTTAACATCCTTTATGTTTACAATATTTATGAATAAGGTATGTTGGAAGTGGAGAACAGACAGAACTACCAGACACAAAAAATTGAGTCTAATTGTCCAGTAATACTGTACTGTGCAAAAATCTTTGGCACATACAGTGTATACACCTGGAGTTCTCACCTTTCCCTGGTCTTCCACAAAACCATTCCTGAACCAGAGGGTTTTTGATTTACAATACAGAAGTTCCACAGTTCACATGAAGCTTTGTATAGAGTGAAATAGCACAGAAACAAACCCTTCACCCAAATGGCCTATGCCAATCCAATCTAGTCTCATTTGCCCACGTTCCTCTAAACCAGGGGTTCCCAATCTTTTTTATGCCATGGATCCTCACCATTAACTGAAGGGTCTGTGGAGGGTTGGCTAGTCTAAACCTTTCCCACTCAAGCACCTATACAATTCTCCTTCTGAGTTCATGTTTGTGTAAATGCTATGAATTTGTTGTTTTTTTTTGCAGCAGCTAAGTTATAAACATGACAAACATAAATTGTTCGTTGAGTCATCGCCAACTCATGTCAACCCCTGAATAGTGCAGTTGTCCACAGGGCTTTCCAGGTTCCAGTCCACACGCTGCCCAGGCTGGGACCCAGCTGGATTCGAACTCAGGACCATCTGCCTCAAAGTCCACAAAATGCTGGTGAACGCAGCAGGCCAGGCAGCATCTCTAGGAAGAGGTACAGTCGACGTTTCGGTCCGAGACCCTTCATCAGGACTAACTGAAAGAAGAGATAGTAAGAGATTTGAAAGTGGGAGGGGAGGGGAAGGGATAGAGCCAGAGCTGGAAAGTTGATTGGCAAAAGGGATACAAGGCTGGAGAAGGGAGAGGATCATGGGATGGGAGGCCTAGGGAGAAAGAAAGGGGGAGGGGAGCATCAGAGGAAGATATAGTGAGAGGGACAGAGGGAGAAAAAAGAGAGAAAGAAAGGGGAAAAATAAAAATAAATAAATAAATAACGGATGGGGTACAAGGGGGAGGTGGGGCATTAACGGAAGTTAGAGAAGTCGATGTTCATGCTATCAGGTTGGAGGCTACCCAGACAGAATATAAGGTGTTGTTCCTCCAACCTGAGTGTGGCTTTATCTTGACAGCAGAGGAGGCCGTGGATTGACATATCAGAATGGGAATGGGACGTGGAATTAAAATGTGTGGCCACTGGGAGATCCTGCTTTCTCTGGCGGACAGAGCGTAAGTGTTTAGTGAAATGGTCTCCCAGTCTGCAACAAAGGGTCTCAGCCCGAAACGTCGACTGTACCCCTTCCTATAGATGCTGGCTGGCCTGCTGCGTTGCTTGCATCTCCAGCATCTGCAGATTTCCTCGTGTTTGCGTTTTTAAATTCACTACTTAAATTAACACGATCGTTTGTGGAGTTAATATAATTCTTTGAAAAGTTATTATAGCTGCCTCAACCACTTCCACCAGCAGCACACTCCATATATGACTGACTAAAAAGGTTTCAGCTGCCATGTTGGAATTTGAACCTGAATTTCTGGACTTGCCTCTGGACTGCCATAAATAACTATGTGCTATAAAATCTCATAAATGCTTTGTTACAGCAGCACTTAACATTAATCAATTCCTGACTGACGGAGTTAAAGAAAATGTAAATTGGACACAAAAGGTCACAGAGAAATATAGCATGGATAACAGGCCAGGCCAACCACAGCAGCCGTGCAGCTCGTCCCAATTTCCTGTGTTCACCCCATATCAGTCAAAGCCCTCTCCCTCCGTGCACCTATCCAAGGGCTTCTTAAATGATACAATTGTACCTGCCTTGACCACTTCTTCTGGCAGCTCATTCCATATACTCACTTCCCTCTCCCTTGTGTGGAAAAGTTGCCCCTCAGACCCCTTTTATACCTTGCCCTTCTCACCCTAAACCTAGTTCTGGACTCCGCTATCCTGAGGATAAGACTGTTGAAATCCATGGCTCTCATAACTTTAAACGTTTCTATGAGGTTACTTCTCGTTATGGTACGCATGGTAGTGTAGTGGCTAGAGTAATGTACAGTGACCGGGATTCAATTGCTGCTGATCAGGGTTCGACGTAAGGAATTTGTACGTTCTCCCTGTGAGCACGTGGGTTTCCTCCGGGTGCTCTGGTTTCCTCCCAAAGACAAATGGATTAGTAAGGTTTAGTAAGCTACAGAAACGCTATGTTGGCGACACTTGGGTCCGGACCCAGCACATCTTCAGCCTGTGTTGGTCATTGATGTAAACGAAGCATTTTAATGTTTCAATGTACAAGTGAAAATATAATAAAGCTAATCTAAAATAATCCAGTCCTTCATTCAAGGAATAAAGACCCAGTGTGTCACCCTCTCCCTACAATGACCCAGTTTGATCACCCTCTCCCTATAATGACCCAGCCCGGTCACCCTCTCCCTATAATGACCCAGCCTGGTCACCCTCTCCCTATAATGACCCAGCCTGATCACCCTCTCCTTATACCTCAGGGCCTCTAGTCCTGCTAATATTCACTCTTGTGAACTTAATCACATTTTTCTTATAATGTGTTGATCAAAACTGCACACAGTATTTCAAGTGCAGTCTCACCAACAATTTATGGAACTCATCTTTAACCCAGGTGTTGGTGCGATCTGGAATGTGACCTTCAGTTTATTCACCAGTGTGACCGAGTCCGGACTGGGGAAAACAGTACTGGAAACAAAAGGAAAATGTGTTTATTGCCTGACTCAGCAGGTTTCTCCTGTGAGCCACACATGTAACTAGCAAATTCCCCTCCCACGTTAATCCTGTCCTACTAGTCAGGTTGCTAAACTATAATGAGCCTTTATTACCTCCGAGGCACGTAGGGGGAAACGACCAGTGAGACCATCCCTCACTGCTAACATCATCCCAAAGAACTGCAGATAGCACACTTCACAGCCTCGGCCACACTCTGGCCAGAGGAACAACACCTCATATTCTATCTGGGTCTTCAACATGAACTCTGATCTCTCCAACTTCTAGTAATTTCTCCCCCACCTCCCCCTTCTCCCTTTTTCCATCTCCCATTCTGGCTCACCTCTTGCGCCTTCCCTCTCCTCACCTCCCTCTGGTGACCCTCCTCTTTCCCTTTCTCACTTGGTCCACTGTCCACTAGCACAAGATTCCTTCTTCAGCCTGTTACCTCTTTCACTTCTCCCCTCCCAATTTCTCTTTAATCCCCAACTCTCACACACGCACCTTCTCGATCACCCGGTCTCACCCAACACCTGCCAGCTTGCATTCCTCCCCCGCCCCCCCCCCCCCCGCCGCCCCATCCTCTTATTCTGCCTTTTTCCCAACTTTTGCCAGACTGGTTCAAGCGGACAGGAAGGCGACAGTAACTTAAATAACCATGTGTTACAACAGCGGTGTGCAGAAAAGCATCTCTGAATGCACGACACGTCGAACTCCCTGACATAGCACAACAGCGCTCAGCTGAGTGGGAAGCTAGCGACGGATTGTAATTGCTGGTTTTCCCCAGATGTCTGTCAGTGGATTAAAATGTAAATTCTGGGCTTTAAGTTGTAATTGGGAAAGGCACAACACCAGTGTTTTATATTAGAGGTAATGTATTAACGAACACAATAAGAATGGATAAAAGATTAATTTAATGTACAGATGTACAGCATGATCCACAAATAATTTACACTGGTTACATTGCAGAATTGGCCAGGAAACATATACAAACTCCAATATGGATTAGGAACAATTAGACCCCACTCTCACACATCATTCCAAAAATATATCTCAATTGCAAGAGTTACAGCTCATATCTATGGGTCTTTCTGTGTTTATTAATATTTGACAAAACATTTTAACCAGATTATTATTGATAGCCTTCTAGTTCCAATGATCTGGGACTCTCTTTCAGTCTCAGTTCCTGACTGGTGCTTCGCTTTGTGTCGGGTTGCTACAGTTACCTGTCTCATGCCCCCATCAGTTCACCATCGAACTGCCCGCCCATCTGATATCAAGATCTCATCCAGTTGGCCACCAGGCTCCCAGTAACCTCAATAGCTGTCTCACTGATGACTAACAACCAGTTCCCTGCAGTTGAAATGGCCTCTTTCACAGCAGATGACCTTTCAGTTTTGACACTTGGGATCAATCCAGATGGAAGTCTTCTCTTGTGAAGAGGTTTGGCTAATGGAGATAGATCTGTCTCACTCTGGAAAGGAGGCATAAGAAAGAGAAGCAAGGATGGACTGTTTGGCCCTTTATGTCTGCTCTGACCTTTAACGAGACCACGACTGATCTACCTCAAAGGCATATTCCCACACTTTCTTGCACCCATCCCATGGACCTCAATGCTCAAAACGCTAATCCCAGTATTACCCCAGTCTCCAGTCTAATTCGGTTTATTAGTTGTTCTCAGGGGAGAGAGATGTTACCTGTACTAACCTGGCTCCGCGCGCAATGCTGAGACATGTAATAGCCTACTCAGCTATCAAAACATTCTTCCCTACCCCGTCCTTCTCCCTCCCCAGGTTAACTGACTATTCTTCAGGTTAATAAAACGTTCTTCCCTACCCCCTCCTTCTCCCTCCCCAGGTTAACCGACCATTCTTCAGGTTAACAAAATATTCATCCCTACCCCGCCCTTATCCCTCCCCAGGTTAATTGACTATTCTTCAGGTTAACAAAACATTCATCCCTACCCAAACACGAGGAAATCTGCAGATGCCGGAATTTCAAGCAACACACATAAAAGTTGCCAGTGAACGCAGCAGGCCAGGCAGCATCTCTAGGAAGAGGTACAGTCGACGTTTCGGGCCGAGACCCTACGTCAGGACTAACAGAAAGAAGAGATAGTAAGAGATTTGAAAGTGGGAAGGGGAGGGGAGATCCAAAATGATAGGAGAAGACAGGAGGGGGAGGGATGGAGCCAAGAGCTGGACAGTTGATTGGCAAAAGGGATATGAGGGCATCATGGGACAGGAGGCCTAGGGAGAAAGACAAGGGGGAGGGGGGAAAACCCAGGGGATGGGCAAGGGGTATAGTGAGGGGGACAGAAGGAGAAAAAGGAGAGAAAGAAGAAGAATGTGTGTATATAAATAACTAATGGATGGGATACGAGGGGGAGGTGGGGCATTAGCGGAAGTTTGAGGGGTTAAAGTTCATGCCATCAGGTTGGAGGCTACCCAGACGGAATATAAGGTGTTGTTCCTCCAATCTGAGTGTGGCTTCATCTTTACAGTAGAGGAGGCCGTGGATAGACATATCAGAATGAGAATGGGACATGGAATTAAAATGTGTGACCACTGGGATATCCTGCTTTCTCTGGCAGACAGAGCGTAGGTGTTCAGCGAAACGATCTCCCAGTCTGCATCGGGTCTCGCCAATATATAGAAGGCCACACCGGGAGCACCGGACGCAGTATATCACCCCAGCCGACTCACAGGTGAAGTGTCGCCTCACCTGGAATACAGGTGAAGTGTCACCTCACCTGGAAATTCATCCCTACCCTGCCCTTTTCATTCCCCAGGTTAACCAACCATTCTTCAGGCTAACAAAACATTCTTCCCTACCCCACCCTTCTCCCTCCCCAGGTTAACCGACTGTTTTGCTTCATAGAGTACCACAGCATAGAAACAGGCCCATCTAGTCCATGCCAAACCCAGCCTACCTAGTCCCATTGACCTGCACCCAGACCGTGGCCTTTCATGCCTCCCCCATCCCTCTACCTATCTAAATTTCTCTTAAATGTTGAAATCAAACCTGCATCCATCAATTCTGCTGGCAGCTCGTTCCACAATCTCATCACCCTCTGAGTGAAGAAGTTCTCCCTCGTGTTCCCCTTAAAAACTTTTCACCTTGCACTTTTAATCCTCTAGTTCTAGTCTTTCCCAATGTCACTGGGAAAACCCTGCTTGCATTTACCCTATTTATACCACTCATAATTTTGTACACCTCTTTCAAATCTCTCTTCATTCTCCTGTGCTCTAGGGAATAAAGTCCTAAAGTCCTTCACTTACCCTTTCTCTGTGGTGTCCTCAGTCTCTGTACTTGAGGCACCAGAGGTCAGCCAGGCAAAGAGCTGATTCAACACATCCCCTGTTGAGTTGTTCTTAAAACCCAGCTGGTTGAGCATTGGACTCCCTTGCCCTGCACTCTTGCCTCTCCCACCTGCCGCAAGATAAATGACCTCACACCAACAAACCCCCATCATCAGACAAGCAACAAGATACCCCACAGCCATAGTAAACTATTGCAAGAACATGTTCAACTCCATGTTCTTGATCATCTCGTCCACAACCATATTTACTGTCTCCCTGTACTCAGTAAACCCCACCCCTCTTGCTTTACCTTAAACCTTGGAGTCTATCACTGCCTCCCAATGGCCACGTGCCTTGGCATCTATTCTACTGTAACTAAGTACTGTTGAGGTAAAAAGTTCCTTTACACTTTACAAATAGGATGTTAAATGATTGAATCACACCTATTTCTATGCATTTTCAAGGCTCAACAGTGAAACCCTCTTTTACGAGAGACCAGACAATTTTTTTTTTGAAGAATTCTTTTCCACCATGCACGTTTGTCCGTTGTAAAGGCTCCCAGGAATGCACATCATTTGATGCAAACATCTAATCAGAACACAACTGAACTGGGCAATGTGCCTTAGGTCCTGAAGCCGAACTCCCACACCAACTCTTGGTTCCAGATCAGCACAGCTCAGAATTAAGCCCGATATGGGCTATATGGAGAATCGTGTTCAGTTCCGGTCGCCTCATTACAGGAAGGGCGTGGATGCTTTAGAGAGGGTGCGGAGGAGATTTGCCAGGATGCTACCTGGATTACAGAGCCTGTCTTATGAGGAAATGTCGAGCAAATTATGGGCTTCTCTCTTTGGAGCAAAGAAGGATGAGAGGTGATTTGATAGAGGTGTATAAGATAAGTATAGATGGAGTGGACAGCCAATATCTTTTTCCCAGGTCGGTAACTGCTATATCAAGTGGACATACTTTTAAGGTGACTGCAGGAGTGTATAGGGGGTATTTCAGAGGTAGGCTTTGCACAGAGAATGGTAAGTGCGTAGAACGCACTGTGGGGGTGGTGGTAGAGGCAAATACATGAGAAACATTTAAGAGACTCATAGACAGGCACACAGATGAAATAAAAATTGAGGTTTATGTGGGAGGCAGGGGTTACATTGATCTTGGACTATGTTAAGAGGTCGTGGGCTGAAGGACCTGTACTGTTTTATGTTCTGCAGATCTGGTTGGAATTTTTCTAAGACTCTAAGAAGGCGAGCGAGGTCTGGGAGACAGCGTTGCAGTGCAAGGTAGCACGAGGCAAAAGAAATGCATCTCTAATCACCAGTGCTCAACAAGGATAAGGATATCGGCTGCCTTTGGCTCCTCACACTCACTTCTGCTGGTCGACGCGATCCAGTAGCCGACACACCCTCGCTCAGTTTGTGCCAGTGACAAACCAGTTTCTTCCTGTCTGCTCGCAGATTTGCACATATCAAATATCTGCTATCAATCTTATGTGCTTTTTATCACTCCACAAACATCACTCCGGACAAAGTAACAAACAGACTCAACGTCCGACTCACCTCAGTGAATGTCCTGCCCACTTGTAGCAAACTGTCTTTTAAGAGAATTTTGTCCCGACAGGAATGGGAGCAAGCCCGTCAACCTCTATGCTTGGGGCAGAGTCGGGGCCACAAGCAAAAGTCTCACCTCAGTCTCCTCCTGTCCTTACAAAGATTCCATATAAAATCTCTTTTATCCAAACAAAGTTGTATTTACAGGCTTTTTGAAAGGTACAAGTCTGGAAGGGTCGGGACTTCGAGGTGGAAGGTCAGGGGTGGAACACGTAAAGGTGTTTCCTTGAATACTGAATGAGGTAGGTCACTCGGAGGTCGGCGGCACCAGCTCCCGCCTGGCTTCTCACACCGAGCTCTCGTCAAGCTTCTCCACCAGCTGGGCGTGCTTCCTCTTCTCCAGCATCTTGCTCAGCTCCTCCGTGAACGAGTGGTAGTGCGGCGAGGTGGACTCCCCCTCGCCGGCCTGTCGCAGCAGCACGTAACTGTTGCCGTTCATCTTCCGCAGCACGTGGGGCAGCCCGGGCAGGCCGTTGGGGGTGGAGCCCGCCGAGTCGGCGGTGAGCGGGAGGGGTGGCGGCGGCGGGGGAGGGGGCAGCAGCTCGGCGGCCTGGGCGCGGTGGTTGCCGGCCGTGGATCCCTCGCCGGGGATGATCTTCAGGAAGCGCTCGCCGGAGTACCTCCGCTCCTCGCCCTCCTCGGCCTTGCCTGGGCAGCTGCCTGAGATGTTCTGCAGCTCCACCAGCGATGAGCGGGGAAGCCGCATATCGTAGTTGCCCCGCTTGGTGGGTGAGCGGACAAGGTAGATGGACAGAGAGATCAGGACAATGGAGAAGGCACCCAGCACGGCGACGAGGATCAGATAGATGAACTCCCGGCCCTTAGACAACTGGTACTGAGGCAAAATATGCGTGGAAAGTTGCGAGTCGTCTGTCACACTGATGTTGTATGAGGCCATCACATGGCTCACCCCATTTTCCTGGGCGAGACAGCTGTATATTCCACTGTTGACAACCTGCGTGTTCCTCAACACCAGTGAGCTATCTCCTCGCCAGTACCGTGTTCCATCACCACTGGGCATTTCTGTCCCGTTGACTTCCCATTGCACCGTGGCTGTGTTCGAACTAAGTGGGCACTGCAGGAGCACGTCCGATCCCAGCTGGACTTTTCTGCTTGTAACTGTGGGAGGAAAGAGAAGGCAGGTTTATTTGGGCAACATGCTGCAAATGTAGGAGCCTCTTGCAGACAGGATAAACGGTGACACCTCCCCCACAATGATCCACAACACTGGTGCCCCACAAGGCTGCAATCTCAGCCCCCGAACTCTACGACTACTTTTACAAGACCGCGAGGGCAGATTTGCCTCCAATTGCATCTGCAGGCTCACAGGTACCGCCAGCACGTGCAGCCAGATCTCAAACAGTACCCAGATGATGCACACCTGCAAAGTGCTGGAGCAACTCAGCAGGTCAGGCAGCTTCTATGGAGAGGAGTGAAGTGCCGACATCTCAGGCCGAGACCCTACACCAGGGCTGGAAAGGAAGAGGAAAGAAGCCAGAATAAGAAGCTGGGGGGAGGGGAAGGAGAACAATCTAGAAGGTAATAGGTGAGGGGGAATAGTGGAGGGAGGATGAAGTGAGAAGCTGGAAGGTGATAGGTGGGCAAAGTAACGCGCTGAAGAAGAAGGAATCTGATAGGGCAGGAGGGTGGACCATGGGAGAAAGGATCTGTTGCGCTAATGACATGATGAATACAGAAAGGAGATAGGCAGCCTAGAGGCATGGTACCAAGACAGCAAACTCTTCCTCAGTGTCAGCAATAGAGCTCGGGAAGCAGGGCAGTGTGCACACTGAGGTGGAGATGGCTGGGAGCCTCAAGTTTCTCAATGCAAATATCACCAATCGCTTGCCTTGGTCCAGCCACACAGATGCTGTGGCCTAGAAAACACACCAGTATCTCCACTCCCCCGAAGCCCAAGGAAATATGGCACATCCCCATCGACCCTCACCAATGTTTATGGATGAACGATAAAAAAACAAACCACTGGAGACGATACAGCCTGAAATGGCAACAACCTCAGGATGCAAGGACATCCCTTTAGAACAAAGATGAGGAAGAAGTGCATTAGCTGGAGGGTGGTGAATGTGTGGATTCTTTGCACAGACAGCTGTGGAGGCCAAGTCGTTGGGTATACTTAAAGTGGAGGTAGATTAGTAAGGGCATCAAAGGTTACAGGGAGAAGGCAGGAGAACGGTGTTGAGTGAGGAATTAAGTCAGCCATGATCAACTGGCGAGCGGGTTAAATGGGTTGAATGGTGTAATCCTACTCCTTTGTCTAATGCTTTTCCCACGACCACAAGAGATTGCAATGAGCAGTGTGCAGAGCCCAGTCGATCCAGAAAACCAGCCTCCCTACACCTCCCACTGCCTCAGCAAAGCCAGCAGCGTAATCAAGGACCCTTCCTACCCTGGATATTCTCCCTTCTCCACCCACCCTTCATCAGGCAGGCAGAAGAAATAAAAACTCAAACACACGCACCACCAGGACAGCTGCTATAGATTAGATTATGAGGACACACAGTCCTCTTTTATTGTCATTTAGTAATGCATGCATTAAGAAATGATACAATATTCCTCCGGTGTGATATCACAGAAACACAGGACAGACCAAGACTGAAAAACTGACAAAAACCCGCATAATTATAACATATAGTTACAACAGTGCAAGCAATACCGTAACTTGAAAAAGAACAGGCCATTTAGCACAGTAAGAAGCTCTCGAAAGTCCCGCATCTCACGCAGATGGGAAAAGGAAGAAAACTCTCCCTGCCATACCCGACCACAGTCCGACTCTGAGTCATCCGAAAACTTCGAGCTCTGACCAGCCCTCCGACACCGATCACCGAGCACCATCTCTGCCGAACGCTTCGACCCCAGCCCCAGCTGCCAGTAGCAGGCAAAGCCGAGGATATTGGGGCCTTCCTTCCGGAGGTTCTCAATCGCACAGTCGCAGCGGCAGCGAACTGGGCATTTCAGAAGTTACTCCAGATGTTCCTCTGTGCTCTCACAGCAGTTTCCATCAAATCAGAATTGTGCACGGCCCCTATTTAACAATACGATATCATTTCACCGGAGAGGCTACGCGCGCTGCGTCATGCTGCCATCTTCTCCTCTCTTATAATACCCTTGCATGGACCTCTTGCATGATAACGATGAACTCTTGACTTCACAATCTGCCTTGTCATTGGTCTTATTTCCCTGTAACTTTAACACTTGACTCTACATTTCTGTATTGTAACACCTGATTCCTGTATTGCTTTTGCCTCAACGTAGAGGTTCTGAAATGATCTGTATGGTTGGCATGCAAGACAACATTCTTCTGTATCTCAGTACATGTGACAATAATAAACCCTATGCCAACATTGCCAAGGAACATCATTACAGCTCAGGAGGCATTTATAACTGTCTGTCACAACGCAGCCACCGTTATTGATTCTGATCAAGGAAAAACACAGGTAATATTATTATCAAAGAACACCACCATCTGGGCCAATACTATCTTCTCACAGCCGAAGCCCCACACCTCCAGGTTCAGGAACAGCTACTTCCCTTCACCATTCGGTTCTTGAACTAACCAGCAGAAGCCCAGTCACTACCTGAGTCCAGCAACACTGCGGCCACTTCGATCACATTGCACTAGAATGGAGTTTGTCCTGCTTGTTCTAGTAGTGTTGTTTCTTGTAAAGTACACAGCAGTGTAGCGGCTAGTGCAATGTTATCACAGCTCGGGCTGTCAGAGTTTGGAGTTTAATTCCAGCGCTGTCTATAAGGAGTTTGTACGCTCTCCATGTGACCACGTGTGTTTCCTCCGGGTGCTCCGGTTTCCTCCCACAGCTCGAGACGTACTGGTTGGCAGGTTAATTGGTCCTTGTAAATTGTCCTGCGATTAGGCCAAGTTTAAAAAGTTGGGTTACGGGGCAGCGTGGCTGGTTGTGCTGGAAGGACCTGTTCTGTGCAGTATCTAAATAGATAAACAAACAAAACGTCTGTATGGTGGATGTTTTCCTGCTAAGCGCGCGTGATGCTGCTGCAAGTAATTGTTATTGGTTCATTATTGTCTCCTGTGTCAACATATGAACTGTTCATGCAGACTGGATCATGGCACAGTGCACTGAGGCAGGACAGGGTAAAAATAACAAAGAAGAGTAAAGTGTAAAGGCGAACGAGAAGGTGCAGTGCAGGTAAATAATGAAGGGCAAAGTCCCCGGTATTCCGGTTTCCTTCCACAGTCCAGAGGCGGATTGGGTAGGTCGTTGTAAATTGTCCTGTGATTCGGTTAGGGTTAAAACAGGGTTGCCGGGGCGATGCTGCTCAGGGGGGCAGAAGGGCCGAACCTGCGCTGCTTAGCTAAATAAAATAAACAAGGTAACTGTGAGGCCAGGAATCCGTTCAAGTGTGTGATAACAGTGGGATCGAATCTGCCCTTGAACCTGGTGGTATGTGCTTTCAAGCTTTTGTGTCTTATTTCCGATGGGAGAGGTGAGAAGGGAGAATGTCTGGGATAGCTGGGGTCTCTGATTAGGCTGGCTGCTTTACTGAGACAGAGAGGCTGGTAAGCTGCGTCCACAACTCTCTGCAATTTCTTGCAGAGAGTCCGTTTTTCATTGTACCCGTGCATACATATACTTGTGCATATGACAAACTTGACCTTGATTTTGGGGGAGGGGGGAGAAATAATCCTCTTCAGTGATAGCCCTCAACTTTACCCCGTCTCACGTTCCAAACCCTCGGAGTCAATAGAGCCAACCTGCCCACAGTGACCTCACAGACGGAACAATAGGATAGTCAGCAGGTACCAACCCAAGGTACAGGACAGAGCCTCTCTACTTTAAAACTGTGCCATCAGGTCAATCTGAGAGGACAGACAGGAACCAGGACATTTTGTTGGTTGCATTCCAACCAGGAGCCACCCGAATCCACAGGAAGACATAATTTTGCAAGTTGTCAAATTTAGGTGCACGCCGTAAGTAGGAACTCTTTATTGGTGATTGGTTGCACAATCATCTCTGGTTGTCCTGGGCACGATTCATTTTAGCACCATTGAATGCTCTTCCACTACTGGCCCAAAGTTGGACACTTCTGGAGGTGAAGAGTGAAGTTGACATTTGGTTACAAAAAACATTTGGATACTTGGAAAATGAGGATTGAGGAGCAAAGGTACTTTGGAAGACCAATACACAAATCATCCCAACGAGAGGCACGGTTTAACAAAGAGCACACAGTGTAATCTATTGAAAGGTGCTGAATTGATCCAATGGTTGTGTAGGGTCTTGGTCAGACCACACACTGAACATTCTGTGCAGCTCCAGTTTCCCTACTAAAAATAAGAGGATGCAAAAAGAGAGGTTTACATGGAAGGTGCCAGAAATGAAAGGTTTTAATGAGAAGATGAACAAGGAGGGAAAGGCCAAAGCAGCAAACTAATCAGGCTTTTGAGATTATGAAAGACATTGCTGGAGATGGAACAGATGGCTAGAATTTGGATTCCATCCTCTTTTGATCTGCTGAATGTGTACTGCACACATCACATAAATCCATGTAAATTTGCTAAGGAGCACTGGGAAAACAGGCCAATTCCATTGGAGAAACTGTTGTGTATCGCCTGCAGTTATGTTCTTCAAGGGCACTGAGTGCCCAGAGTTCAATCATTGCTGTCCAGGCTCAGTTAAACCCTCCCTTGGTGGACACAGAACTCTCCAACATATCTGGGAATCTATACCCAATGGAGTCCCATTGACAGGGGAGTCCCTCCTTCCACTGAAGGCTGTATCTGACCAGGGGGCCTGAGATTGCAGACTGTGATAGAAAACATGACTTGAACAATGTGGCTTGGGTGGTCAAAGGAAGCCCTACTTAGTCACCTCCTGTAATCGAGGCCACTGACCACCAAGGCAGGGAGACATCAACAGATCAGCCCCGACCTGTCAACTTCCACCTGCGGCCGCCCCTTCCCCTGCCCGCAGTCCTTGCACAATGTTCTTGCTTCTGGAATCTTTCTGATTCTCTGGTGGGGTTTGCAGGTTGTCCCCTGGAGCTTCTGATTTCAGCCGCACTAAGGAGAATCCCACCCGGGCACATTTCCTCACGGACACAGGTTGACCCAGAAGTGATCTTCCACGGCTAAAACAGCATTTATCTACGATCAGCACTCGAGAAGCAATTGCAGCTGTTGGCAACTTGCAGGCTGGACAGTGCTTCCAATTCTGGGTAACGGCAAGGGGATAAGAAAGGGACTGCCCATAGGTGGTTCAGGAGAAGTCAGAATGGATCACAGCATGCTGTGATCCATCATACATCGTCTGGTGGCGGTCAGGAAGTGAACATAGTGGTATCAGCAAGGTAGAATGCTGGGACATTGAATCCTTGCCAGTTCTATGCATCCACCCAGCTAGACCCACTCCCCGTGGTTTTGCAAATACTTGTTCTGTTCCCTTTGAAACCCACAATTATTGCTGTGAGGATGAGGGACGACCCTCCAACCATCTTCTCATGGGAACCACTACATCCAAGGGAAGTTCTGACCAACTATACAGGAGTCACCAACTGGCCGGATGGAATGAGGTCAACTGGGTTACTGCCCTAAAGGACACTATTATCTCAGTTAGGTTTTTAAATAATAACCTGGTGTCTTCACAAACTCTTTTAATAATATCATCTTTTAATCTTCTTAAACTGATTTCTAAATTAGATGGGATCTGAACCCCAGGTCTGGCCTTTTTGTGACTCCTGTACAGCACTCTGAACTGTCATTTAGACCATCCAGTTGTACCTGGGAGATGAGGGCTGGATGATAATTTCTCCAACGACTGCCTGAAAAAACATGTGTTTGCACATTTTTGAGCATATTGGTCCTTCCTGCCGAATACCAATCCAACAACGTGCCTCATTCCTTTGCCTAACTATCATTCAGTACAACCATTTTTCAGTGAGCTTCTTTTTACCCCCCCCCCCGGCGGGTCTGTGCTAAACTGCACCCCATTCTCTGCCAGGCTTGACACACCGAGTGATAACCTCCAGACCAAACTCAGGCCACCAGATGTACCACAGCACTTCCCACATACCACAGGCCGTTACGATCAATGGTAGGGATTACACGAAAACAAACAGCTACATACCATTCGGGTCGCTGTCCAAACACCCTTTGTTCCCGTTCGTAATGTCTTGAATCAGACTCGCTCTGCAACAGAGGAAACAAAGTTAGAGCCAAGAGTAGGAGCTGAGGTCGGAGAACCAGAGAGGTTCACACCACTGCCACGTAGAGAGAGCAGTGGCAGTCACAAGGTCACAGCTACCTCTTCACACCGTCCCCCCTCACCCCCTCATCCTCGTGAAGGGGAACCGGTAAACAGGGCTCACACTCATGATCACTATCACTGGGAGTGACTGAACGAGTTTATCGCCCTTTGAGTGAGTTCCACCAGCATATTCCTGTCTCTTTTCCTTCTCCCCTTTTCCAATTTAAAATGTTTAAAAGTTTACTTTAGGGTTCAGAGAGTTAGAGGTCTCCTCTTTCCCAGGGAAAACCTCAGATCCCTGGTGCAGTGTGAGGGTCCTGTCCCAGAGCTCTGACACGCTCTGATGTCACAGAGTCGCACTGTGACATCCCTGTCCATGGCCGTCAGTACCAATCCCACTTACCAGTGCGCAGGCTGCAGCCTACGTGCCTCAGTGGTGCAGCTGGCAGAGCCACAGTCTCAGCTCAGTAAATCCAGCAACCCCGGTTCAACCCAGAGCCCCGGAGCAGTCTGTGTGGAATCTGTCCAAGCTCCCTGTGACTGTGTGGACTTCCCCTGTGTGCTCCTGTTTCCGCAACTATCAACGTGTGGGTTGATAGTTTTATTGGCCTCTGTATATTGTCCCCAGTGAGTGGGGGAATCTGGGAAGGTTAATAGGAAATTTGGGAGAATAATATGGGATTTGTTGGCGCATGGCCAAGTGGTTAAGGTGTTCGTCTAGTGATTTGAAGGTTGCTAGTTCGAGCCTTGGCTGAGGCAGTGTGTGTGTCCTTGAGCAAGGCACTTAACCACACATTGCTCTGTGACGACACTGGTGCCAAGCTGTATGGGTCCTAATGCCCTTCCCTTGGACAACATCGGTGGTGTGGAGAGGGGAGACTTGCAGCATGGGCAACTGCCGGTCTTCCATACAACCTTGCCTAGGTCTGCGCCCTGGAAACCTTCCAAGGCGCAAATCCATGGTCTCACAAGACTAACGGATGCCTATATAATATGGGGTTAGTGTAAATGGGTACTTGATGGTTAGTACAGACAGTGGGCAGAAGGGCCTGTTTCCTCGCTGTATATCTATCTGCCTCTTCAGTGAGTTTTTCACAAGAACCACAATTCACAGGTAATGCACAGGGACTGAGCACTCTCAGCTAGGGTCAGTGAGCCAGTGATAGCATTTGGGTATCTCCCAGAACCCAAGTTCACCAGTGCACCAGACGCTTTTTAAAACGGGGCTCACGCCGAAGAGAAAACTGGGATAAAGGGTCTCGACCCAAAACATTGACTGTTTATTCCTCTCCATAGACGCTGTCTGACCTGCTGAGTTCCTGCAGCATTTTGTGTGTGTTGCTCTGGATTTCCGGCATCTGCTGAATCTCTTGTGTTTGTCACAACTATTCGCTCACATTTAGAAGAAACCAAATGGGAGCCAATGCTCTCTTCCCTCCTGCCTTCATCTCTCTCTCCCTCCCATCCCTCTCTAAGCCTGCCTGTTTTCCTCTCTAGTCTCTGGTCAATTCAATTCAAAGTACATTGATTAGCAAAGTAAGTGTGCAGTATACAGCCCTGAGATCTGCCTCCCCACAGACAGCCAGGAAACAAAGAAAACTCTGGAATCCGATCAAAGAAAATACACCAAGCCCCCAATGCACAAAAAAGACAAGTCAAGCAAACAGCAAAAAAATGAGTGAACACCAACCCACAAGGTCATCTAAAGAGTCCAGGCATGATCAGTTCAGTCAACCCCCTCTCACCCGAGATCTGTCACTCTCAAACCTCATTCTGCACCCCCTCCCCTCCCCTCCCCACCCCACAATCGTCTGCGACGGAGGTCTTGTCTTTGGGAGGTTTGGGAGCAGTATTGTTGAGTGTACTTGCTCAAAGTCAGGAGATACTCAACAAGGGGGAGGGAGGGAATATGTCAGAGGTGAGTTTTTTATACAGCGAGTGATGAGTGCCAGGGACGGCAGTAGAGGCAGATACATTGGCGTAAATTAAAGAAACTCTTAGATAGGCACATGGACGACAGGAGAATGGAGGGTAGGGTTAGACTGAGGACACAGCATCGTACTGTGCTGAGATGTTCTAGCTTCTATGTTCTAAAGCTATGCTGAAGCTGGTGTGGTTTCCCTGCTGGTGGTGGTGGGGGGGGACATGGATAGATAGGCTGCCTTTCCTCTGACAACAGCAGCACCGTACCTCAAGTTGAAGTTCATGTTTGTTGTCATGGGTATACATTCACACACAGTCATAAATGCCATGAAAATCAGCCTTTACAGCAGCAACACAGTACATTACAAACACAAATCTTAAGTGAACATAAACTGTCCATAACTTACATCTCGCAATAAACAAAAAATGGACATAAAGCTGTTGGTGCAAGTTGAGAGGAGTATAGTCCAAGCTAGAAGTACAGGTTGGTTCTCGAGCCAGAAGATGGCGGGGGAGAAGCTGGAGGTGTGGGTCTTCAGGCTCCTGTACCTCCTGCCTGTTGGCAGCAATGGCAAAAACAAAAATGGAGGGCTGTATAGGAGGGAAGGGTTAGATTGAGCTTGGAATAGGTTACAGGGTCATCACATTGTGGGCTGAAGGGCCTGTACTGTGCTGTACTGTTCTACGTTAATGGGAAGAGGGTGCATCATACTTAGCTCGATCCCCCCTTCAGTGGGACTGGTTACTCTAGGTCTACAATTTGCCCCAATCCAGATCCAAGCAAGGGTTAAACTTCTTCCTTGGCATTGTGGACAAACGGAGAGAGAAAGACAGGGGCAGTCAAAGCCAGTCCAACTTACTGAGGCTCCCCAGTGTTCCTTCTTCCAAGTAGAACTACTGTTAGTGAATAAACTCACCAGGAACCAACCTGATCATGGGTCAATGATGGGGTGAGGGAAAGTGGGCATGCAGGGGGAGGTGAGTGTTGTAGTTGGCACAGCTAGGGGCGGACAAATCCACAGAAGAACTGGGCCTGTATACAGGATCAATTTCAAATTACGTTGAAGGTCGATAATTTGTCAAGGAACCATTCGGGTACATAAATTAGGGGGGGTGGGTGGGGGAGGAGAATTCTTTACACAGTGGTGAGTGCATGGAACGCCCTGCCAGGGGTAGAGGCAGAAACACTAGGCACTTAAGAAACTCTTTGTAGGAAGGAAGGTTTAGATTGATCTCAGAATAAGTTAAAAGGTCAGCACAGGACAGTGGGGGGGGGGGTCTATGCTTTTTCTAAAGCCGCAATTAACTTGCAATTATATATTTTTAAATTGGCTAATATTGATGTAAGCTATCTCCAGGGAGAATGTGGAATGGTTTGCCCGTTCACACTCTCTAAACACCCCCAGTCAATAAAGTTCTGATCAATCTGAAACATAACTTTTCATTTATAGTCTTCAGCAAATGGTTTATTTTTTTTTACTTTTCTCTTCCTGGAACATGTTAAATAAGGGATCCACCTTGGCTCTTATGTAAACTAAATCAAAGTTTACCAAACAACTTTGTGGGTGGCAGGAATGCTCTCCAAACCTAGTAATTCCTGTATCTGAGAGCAGTGCCTCTGCTGTCAAATGCTGAATATGAATTTCATACATACACTGAAGTTGAACCTTGACCTCACAATCTACCTCGTTGTGGTCCCTCTTTGCACGTTCTCTTTAACTGCTAGCCTACAGTCTGTTCTGCATTTTCTTTTTCCTACCTCCGCCATCACATTTCTGAATGAACCAAAAACCCATGACTTTGACTTTGCTCTCTTTTGCACTATTTATTTAGTATATATTCTTATGGTAACTTGTCATTTCTGGGTATTGCACTGTACTGCTGCAGCAAAACAACAAATTTCATGACAAACACTCAGTGGCCACTTTATTAGGTACAGGAGTGGAACCCATTGTGGTCCTCCGCTGCTCTAGCCCATCCACTTCAAGGTTCAACATGTTGGGCTTTCAGAGATACTCTTCTGCATATTACTGTTGTAACGTGTGGTTATCTGAGTTACTGTCACTTTCCTGTCAGCTTGAACCAGTCTGGTCGTTCTCCTCTGACCTCTCTCATTAACGAGGTGATTTCACCCACAGAACTGTCGCTCACTGGACGTTGTTTTGTTTTTCACATCATTCTCTGTGAACTCTGTTGTGTGTGAAAACACTGGGTGATCTGCAGTTTCTGAGATACTTAAACCACCCCATCTGGCACCAACAATTATTCCATGGTCAAAGTCACTTAGATCACATTTCTTCCCCATTCTGCTGTTTGGTCTGAACAACAATAAACTGCATGAGCATGTCTGCTTGCCTTTATGCATTGAGTTGCCACATGATTGGCTGATTAGATATTTGCATTAACAGGCAGGGGTAACGTGTACCTGATAAAATGGCTACTAAATCAGTGATAATAAACCTGATTCTGAATTCAATGTTCTTATGTAAGGCGTGATCAGCCTTGACAGGATGTAAGGAAAGTTTCACACTGTGTCTCAGTAAATGTGGCAATAAGTTCAACTTCAAGCTAATTCTTTCAACCACACACATATATACACCATCAAACGAGACAACCTTCCCCCAGACCAGGGTGTACAACACAGTACATATAACTCACACACGTAACACATAAAGTAACATTCACACAAATAATAAAATGCATATATGATAAAAGTTAAAACATATCCTGGTGCTTCATAGATTCACAATGGGAGAGGAGCAGGGGGAGGTCAAAAATTCCTGTGTCCTCTGCCATTCAAGGGTGGATTGTCAGTTCATACTGGTGACATTAAAATGTCAATTCACCCAGCAACAACTGCTGTAAAATTCTAGCTCTCTCTGTATGTAGAAGAGTTTCCCAGTTTCTGAATGGACTGAGTCTATTGAATGGCTTTCACTATGTTATTTTTACTTTTTAGAATACTAGATCTACTAATGTATGCAGACGGCTGTGGAGGTGAAGTCATTGGGTACATTTAAGCGGAGGTTAATAGGTTCTTGATTAGTCAGGGTGACAAAGGTTACGGGGAGAAGGTAGGAGAATGCGGTTGAGAGGGATGATAAAATCAGCCATGATGGAATGATGGAGCAGACACAATGGGTGAATAGCCCAATTCTGCTCCATTGTCTTATGGTTTCATGGTCTAAATTTAAGGCTCTGTCCTTTGCTTCTAACCTCAGCTGTCCAATACTCCTGTCTCTTTCCAGATCTTCCCTTTGGGAGGAACAACAGAGGAGGAGTCTGCTGTGGCCATTTTTACACTCTGCACTTCACTTCTGAAATTCAGCCTAAGGACCAGTGGAGCTGGGTCTCAGGAGTAGGCAACCAGAGGCATGTGCAGTAACAATCCCAATCCCTTTTACCTTTTCCTCCTCCTCTGGGAGTTACTTTAATTTTGAGAAACAAATAAATCCTGGCATCTGAAACCAAACCAGGCCAATATTGTAAGGAGTCAGCCTGTTCTGAGGATGGGTGCTGACCCGAAACAGTGACTGGTTTCCCTCTCCACGGATGCTGCTTGATTGGCCGAGTTCTTCCAGCAATTCTGCGTTTGTAATGTGGATTTTGATTTCTGGAGCACATTGGCCGATACGACATTTTCTCTGGAGATTGAATCTCCCACTACCCTAAATATCCCTAGTGGACATTAATGATCAAGGATGACTAGGAGGAACTGAGTTGCTGCTCGTTTTTGTTCTCTCCTGGATCCCTCATCAGAATGCACAAACCTGATGCAGTTTGACTTTTTCACTGGAGGATTACGAGAGGCAGACGGTCGGATTCCGTGTACCTGTGGCTGAGCAAGGTTGTCCCTGAGTCCACCAGTGTGTATCTCTTCAATGGATTTGACATGTCAGCTAGAGAGGTAGAGAGGCTGGTGAAGAGGGCCTTTGGCTTGCTGGCCCTCAAGTCAAGTAATTTACTGTCATCTGACTATATACAGAACATGTATATAATGTATATAACCATATAATGTATATAGAAGTGAGATGTTCCTCTGAACCAGAGTGTAAAACACAGTAGTACATACAACACACGATAACTTAGGAAGGTGAATCACACATAAATAACAAACTAAATATTGTAAGGTATGGAATAGATTAATCAGTGACACTTTGAATACAATGCAGGAGGAATTTCAGAAGCCTAATGGCCTGGGGGAAGAAACTGTTTCCCATCCTGATCGTTCCTGTCTTTATGCATCGACTCTCCTGCCTGATGGAGAAAGTCAAAGAGGATGCTGGATGGATGACCTGTAAACTCTCAGTGGTGCTCCTGTAAAATGCAGTTAAGATGGGGGGGGGGGAGCCTTGTTTGCCTCAATCTCCTCAGGAAGTGGAGGTGCTGCTGTGCCTTCTTGTTCAGGGAGTTGATATTAAGGGATGAGGTGAGACAATCCATGATGTGAACTCCCTGGTACTCAGTGCACTGAACTCGGGACTGAGCTGTGGAGGAAGCCTGGGCAGGTTGGAGCGTAGGAGAAGGGGGAGTCATTGTGCAGAGGTGTATAACATCCTGAGGGCCTTGGACAGGTTGAATGTGCCCGGTCTTTTACCCGGAGGCACAGATTTTAAGGTGAGAGAGGAGAGAGAGACTTCACAGGAACCTGAGGGACACCTTATTCACCCAGGGGACGGGGAATCCAGGGAATGAGCTAGCAGAGGAAGTGGTTGAAGCAGGTACATTAATGATATTTAAAAGGGACGGATACAACGGATGCAGGATGGATGCATGGATATCCAAGTGCCTATCTTAACGGCACAAGACACAGAGCAGAATTAGGCCATTCAGCCCATCGAGTCTGCTCTACCATTCCATCATGACTGATTTATTATCCATCTCAACTCCATTCTCCTTCCTTCTCCCCATAACCATTAACACTTCCTAATCAAAAACCTATCAACCTCTACCTTAACCTTGGGTTCCACAGCTGTGTGTAGCAATAAACTCCACAGATTCACCAGCCTCTGGCCAAAGGCTCAGAGTGATATGGGCTAGAGACAGGGAAACGGCACCAGCTTCGATGGGGATCTTGGACAGTGTGGCCCATTTGGGTCAAAGGCCTATTTCCGTGCTGCTTGGTGCTATGACTCTAGGGAGGGGTGAGAATGTGGGGCCTGCTCCAACCTGGAAGGACGGGCAACAGTGAAAATGAGGCAAGGGGCAGAAAGGGTTGGCAGGACTGATTCTCTTGCCGGGCCCTTTCATATCGGAGGCACCCATATCATTGTGAGCCTAGAGTCGTAACCAAAGCCAAGTTAGTAGAGTACCTTTCCCAAAGGGGGCTGCCAAAAATCATTCCCACAGCTTCATGTTCGCCATTTTCACATCAGTTTTTACATTCAGTTTGAATTCAATGGTGGAATTTGAAATGAGTTTGATCCAGTATCCCATTTCCTTTGCTCCCAGCCCTAACCCACTACTGATGCAGACTGTAAAGGTACAAAATTCTGAAAGCACGTATCCCCCGACTGAAGGACAGCTCCTGTCCCACTGCATCAGAATCCTGAATGGACCACCTGTACAATACAAATGTCTCGACTTCATAAACTTCCTCGCTATCATCTTGCGCTTTGCCGTTCACCTACACTGCACTTTCTCTGTAGCTTTTACACTTTATTCTGCATTGCAATAACTGCAAGAGGTTCCACAGATGCTGGAAATCCTGAGAAACACACACCAAATGCTGGGGGACCGCTTACTGTGCACATGAGCCGGTCATGCATCAGATGGTGCAATCCGGGGTATATTACGATCAAGGAATGTGTTTGTAGACTGGATATTGAACTTTTTACTGCTGGACTTTGGCCACATTCCACCGTGATACAACACTTGGCAGCACGGGAGGTCATTCCTGCCTGTGGCCATCGAACGTGGAGCTCCTCCCGTGAAGAGTCAGACGCCCTGAGCCAATAGACTGGTCCTGGACTTATTTCCCATCTGGCATAGTTTTGCATTTTGTTGTTTGACTGTTGGGGTTTTTTGTATTGCTATACCTACGCTCTATTCTTGGTTGGTGCGGCTGTAACAAAACCAAATTTCCCTCGGGATTAATAAAGTATATCTATCTATCTATCTATCAGGCAGCATCTATGGAGAGGAATAAAGAGTCGACGGTTTGGACCGAGACCCTTGATCGGGACTGGAAAGCAAGAGGGAAGAAGCCAAAATAAGAAAGTGGGGAGACAGTAAAGGAATACAGGCTGGCAGGTGATAGGTGAAGCCAGGTGAGGGCGATGGTAGGTGGGTGGGTTGGAGGGGCAGAATGAAGTGAGAAGCTGGGAGGTGTTAGATGAAAAAGATAAACAGCCAAAGAAAAAGGAACCTGATTGGAGATGAGAGTGAACCATGGGAGAAAGGCACCAGAGGGAGGTGATAGGCAGGTAGGGAGAAGAAAAGGGGTAAGAGGGGAGCCAGAATGGGGAATAGGAAATGAGAGAAGGGGGAGTGGAGAGTAATTACCAGAAGTTGGAGAAATAGATGCTCATGCCATCATAAGGTTGCAGGTAACCCTAACAGAATACAAGTGTTTCTGGAGTGTCCTCATTGCTACAGTAGAGGAGGCCATGGACCAACATGTTGGAGTGTGAATGGGGAGTGGAATTAATATGGTTGGCCACCAGTGAGTTTTCCCCATTGAGGGTGGAGTAAAGCTGTTCGACAAAGTAGCCCCCCAATCTACAGTATGTTGGGTCTCACCTGTCTCACCAGTGTAGAGGAGGCCCACTGGAACACAAGATATAGATGGCCCTAAAAGACTCACAGGTGAAGTGCTGCCTCACCTGGAAGGACTGTTTGGGGCCCTGAATGGTGGTGAGAGAGGAGGTGAATGGGCGGGTGTAGCAGATGCCAGGAGGAAGATCAGTGAGGATTGTTTGTGGCGACATGATTATAAATTTTACTTTGAACTTTGAACAGTGAGGATCAGTGGAAATAAGAGATCAATTAGTAGAGAGCAGAGGGGAGCAGAGTCTGTATTTTTATCATTTTACCTGGTCCTACCTCAAAGCAGTGCATAATGGTTTGATCTGTATGAACAGTTTGCAAGACAAGCTTTTCGCTGTACCTCGGGCCACATGACAATAAACTGAACCAAACCAAGCCAGGTTGCTATAGTCAAGAGTTCAGGAATCTATGCAAACTGAAACTAGGCTGCCATACCAGAAATTCCTGTTAAACAACTTCCACTTACATTCCAGCCTGTAAACACAGCAAGGCCCTCTTAATACTCTCTGGATGATGGCAAAGTGCCATTGAACACAGGACGGACCTGTTTATACACCTGTTTACATCTGCATCACATTACGCAGCTGAGGTGAAAATTTGTTTGGCTGGCTGTTGTTTCTACCCAGTAATGCAGCTGGTAAACAAAACTGCCAGAGACACCGGCTATTGCAGAGACGTGGAACAAGTAAACAAATCACTGGATGAGCTCAGCAGGTCAGGCAACATCTGTGGAAGGAAATGGTCAGTCAATGATTCGGGTCAAGAACCTTCATTTGGACTCAGATACGTTATACAGAATGCCCCTTCTCACTGCATCCATCAGGTTGGAGGTACAGGAGCCTCAGGTCCCACACCATTGGGTTCAGGAACAGTTATTACCCCTCAATCATCTGGCTGCTCACCCAGTGTGGATAACTTCACTCACCCTAAATCTGAAAAGATTCCACAAGGTACAGACTCAATTTCAAGAATTCGACAATTCATGTTCTCCGTATTATGTATTTAATTTTTCTTTGCACAATTTGTCTTCTTTTGCACATCACTTGTTTGTTAGTCTTTATTTATAGTTTTTAATAAATCCCACTGTATTTCTATATTTTCTGGTAAATGCCTGTAAGACAATGAATCTCAACACCATATATGGGGATATATATGATCATTTTAAATTTAGTTTGCCTCTGAGGTCAGGTTCAGAAGGCCTGCATAAAAGGAAACAGCTGGATTGTCAGTAATTTACTTTCTTCCATCCCTCCTCACCCTCTCGCCTCCAATGTGCAATTCCATTGTCTTCCGGGACAGAGAAAGGAAGAAAAACCCTTTGTAGTGACACAAATATCTCGGGAATTCCCATTCCACTCTTTCAGGCAACCAAACACAGTCCACAACACTTGTTCCAGGTGTAACAGCTCAGTTAAGGCTTTGGGTTCAGAGCCTATCTGCTTCTCTCTGGCCGAAAACTACTGGGTTCAAAAGTGTTTAATAAAATTATTCCTATCCAAGACAGGAACATGCCTTTGGAGTCAGGAGGAAGATTTTGCACTATAGAGTAGCAGAGATAAGAATGGACAAGATCTGAAATCAGAGCTGGAAATGTTGGAAATACTCAGCAGACTAGTCAGCAACTGGGAGGAGATAAAGTGAGTTAATGATTCCGGTAGCTGGAACCTTTGTCAAACTTCATTCTTGTCAAAGTTCACTCTGTTTTTATTTCTCTACAAGAACCCACCTAATCAGCAAGTCTTTTTCCAACACTTTCTATTTTTTTAAATGCCTAAACAGACGGGAACCTGCTAGTTATTAAAATCTTTCCTAATTTTGTTCCTGATTTCATTTTCAAGTTACACCAGATCTGAGGGCTATGGTGATAAGGTGAAACAACAGAATGCAAACCAGTTCTTTCCCCATATCCCTGTAACTCTCCCTCTTCAAGGAATCTTTGAACCCTTTCGAAAGCCATCATAGAATCTGCTTCTGACATCTTCTCAGGAACTGACAGAAGTTTCTAAAATTAGGAACGGCAGAGGTAGGGTAGGTAGAATCTTTAACCCAGGGTAGAAATGTCAAACACTAGAGGAAATGCATTTAAGGTGAGAGGAGGGAAGTTTTAAGGCAGAGGTGTGGGACAAGTTTCTTTACATAGAGAGTGCTTGGTACCTAGACTGGGCTGCCATGGGTACTGGTGGACAGTAGCATTTCAGAGGACTCAGACAGATACATAAACATGAGAGGAATGGAGATACTCATATGCAGGCAAAGGAGATTTAATTTGGCAGTTAAGTTTTAGTTTAGCATAGACAATGTGGGCCCAATGGCCTGGTCCTGTACTGTACTGTTCTATGTTCTAACGGAGTTCCCAACCCACAAATCTTACTTCATAATTCCTTCCCATCTTTGCTTGCAAGGAGGTACCTGGACCCCTGCACCCAAAAGCCACCATCAATCACCTGTGTGATTAGTGGTCACATTCTTCCATTGTAACACAGGGCAGTGATGGTACCTGTTCTCCTGCATTCGAATATCCTGGCAAACGCTGCCATCCCAACCACAGTAAGGATCTCGAGCCAGGACACAATCCCAACAGCTGTCATAGATGTGACAATGGGACACGGGGAGCTGAGTCACCCCTCTCTGCGATCCAACGAACAGGGTCCCCTGTAATGAAAGCAGGTCATTGCAAAGTTACAATAGACAATAGACAATAGGTGCAGGAGTAGGCCATTCGGCCCTTCGAGCCAGCACCGCCATTCACTGTGATCATGGCTGATTATCCACAATCAGTATCCAGTTCCTGCCTTCTCCCCATATCCCTTGACTCCACTATCTTTAGGAGCTCTATCTAACTCTTTCTTGAAAGCATCCAGAGAATTGGCCTCCATTGCCTTCTGAGGCAGAGCATTCCACAGATCCACAACCCTCCGTGTGAAAAAGTTTTTCCTCAACTCCGTTCTAAATGACCTACCCCTTATTCTTAAACTGTGGCCTCTGGTTCTGGACTCCCTCAACATCGGGAACATATTTCCTGCCTCTAGCGTGTCCAATCCCTTAATAATCTTACGTCATTGTTTTGTGCAGAGTGCGTGGTCACCCAGTATTACTTTAATTTCCAAATCGTCACCACAATGGTGAGTCATAGACACGGTGAGGCAAGACATTGTAGAGGCTGGAATCTGAAACAAAGAACAAACTAATGGAAGAATGTAGAAAGCTGGGCAGCATCTGTGGAGACAAAGGGGTGATCGATGTTTCCGGTGAATATCCCGCATCACAACTCAGTTAGACTCTGTTCCAATGCAGTCTCAACCTGAAATGTTAACTTACACCTTTTGCTTCCACAGATGCTGCCTGACCCACTAAGTTCTTCCAGACAAAGGAGCAACACCAATAGTTAAGGTGGTGAAGAAGGGGTTTGGATAACTTGCCTTCATTAACCAGGCACAGAATGTGAGAGCAGGGAGGTTATAAAACCCAGGTTAGACCACAGTGACAGTCCTGTGTTCAGTCCGGGACTCTACACTCTATGACGCACTGCAGAGGCTGGAGAGGAGACTCACTGGGACGTTGCCTGAGCTGTGAGGAGAGACAGAACGTGCTGGGTTTCTATTCCTTGGTGCAGAGGAGGCCGAGGTGGACAACATTACAGGGAACACAGAAAGGGTGGACACAGAAACTTCTCCCTCATGGCAGAAATGTCTACAACTGGACAGCGTAAGCTCAGGGTAAGGGGTGGGGGTCCTGGGCACCATCGTAGCGTAGTGGCTACGCGATGCTATACAGCACAGGGCGTCGGAGTCCCTGAGCTCAAACCGGATGTCATTGTTAGGAATCTGTACATCATCTCCGTGGAACGTGTGGGTTTCTCCAGGTGCTCTGGTTTCCTCCCACAGTCCAATGATGCACAGGTTAGTAGGCTAATTGGTCATTGTAAACTGTCCCATGATTAAGCCAGGCCTAAATGGCGGGGATGTTGCTGGGCAGTGCAGCTTGAGGGACTGGAAGCACCTATTCTGTGCAGAATCTCAAAATAAACAAACTAAATATATCTATTTTAGAGGAGTCCTGAGGAAATACTTTTACACCCAGAGAGTGGTTCATATCTGGAAAGCGGTGAGAGAGGCAGGTACTCCCACACAGTTGTAAAAGTAAACTGTAAATTGCTTGCGTGGTACAGTGAAAAGCCTATAGAGTACAGACGGACACTCGAATTAGCAAGGTATAGAGGGTTACAGACCACATGTTGGCAAACTGGGAGTTGCTGAATCTGAGGAAGTGTTCATGAAAGGAATAGGAACACTTCAGGGCATGAAGGCAAGGATTGAGATTGAGGAAAATGCATGTCCAAAATTTTACAAAGCCAGACCAGTGCCATATGCAATCCGTCCTATAGTAGAGGCAGAGCTGAAAAACCTGGAGCAGACTGGGGTCCTGTCAAAGGTGGATTGGACTGAATGGGGGTCACGCCTATTGTCCCAGTGATGAAGAAAACCTCCAGCACAAAACCAGGAAAACCAAGCAAGGTGCACATATGTGGCGACTTTAAAGTGACTGTTAACCCACTTCTCCTCACAGTACAGTATCCTCTACCTCGTATTGAGGATATCTTTGCTTCCCTGTCAGGAGGGGAACATTTCACAAAAATCGATTTGGCCCAGGCTTATCTCCAAATGGAAATCGATGATGCATCCAAGAAATACCTGACAATAAATACACACAAAGGACTTTACCAGTACAACAGGTTGGTGTTTGGGATAGCATCAGCTCCTGCAATCTGGCAAAGGGCAATGGACCAGGTCCTGCAGGGGATTCCAGGGACTCAGTGTTACCTGGATGACATCCTTGTCACCGGCAAAGATGACGACGAACATCTTTCTAACCTTGAACAAGTGCTCACCAGGTTACAAGAATATGGGCTCAGAGCTAATCGACAGAAATGTGAGTTTTCCACAAAGGAAATCTCATACTGTGGGCATGTGATCAACAAGGATGGCTTACACACGTCTCAAGACAAGATAGAAGCGGTGCTTAAGGCACCACCACCTGAAAATGTGTCTCAGCTGAGAGCATATCTTGGTCTAGTGAACTATTACCACAAGTTCTTGCCTAACCTATCCACAGACCTACACCCACTAAATGCACTATTACAGACAGGGACACAATGGGAGTGGACTGAGAGCTGTGAGAAAGCGATTCAAGAAACTAAGACTCATAACTTCAGAAGGGGTGCCCGTGCTCTTTGCCCCCTCCTTACCTATCCGACTGGCTTGTGATGCCTCACCCCATGGGATAGGAGCTGTGTTATCGCACAAATTTCCAGATGGCTCAGAAAGACCAATAGCCTTTGCCTCAAGAACAATAACTTCAGCTGAACGCAACTACGCACAGATTGACAGAGCCTCGTGTGGGGAGTCAAGAAGTTCAGTCACTACCTGTGTGGCCAAAAGTTTATCCTGTTGACTGACCATCAGCCTCTCGTGTCAATCTTCAACCCAAGGAAAGGTGTTCCAGTGATGACAGCACAAAGGCTGCAGTGATGGTCCCTTTTCTTAGGAGGTCACAGGTATGACATTGAACACAAGGGGACCAAGCCACATGGCAACGCAGATGGCTTGTCACGTTTACCACTGCCCACTTCCGAGATAACTACACAAGTGGATTCAGCAGGTCTTTCACACAACGGTAGTTGAACAATTACCAGTGACAAACAGCCTTATTGAAAGGGAAACATGCAATGACCCTACGTTGTCAGAAGTGTACGACATCACGGTAAAGGGATGGCCAGCGCGGGGTAACACACTGTTTCCAACCTTCACAGCGAGGAGGGAGCAGTTGTCAGTGTATCGGGAACACTAATGTGTGGTTCACAAGTTGTGATTCCTCCCAAGCTACGCACCAGAGTGCTGGAGGAACTGCACAAGGGGCACCTGGGTACCATGAAGATGAAAGGTCTTGCCCATGCCTATGTGTGGTGGCCAGAAATCGATAAACAGATTGAGGACATGACCAAGAACTGCTCTGGATGTCAAAAGATCCAGAACACACCACCAGAAGCCCCTCTCCATCCATGGGAGTGGCCCTCATCACCATGGCAACGAGTGCACATCGACTTTGCTGGACCATTCATGGACTCTATCTTTTTAATCGCCGTTGATGCACATTCCAAATGGCCAGAGGTCATCAAAATGAAGACACCCACATTGGAAAAGACCATTACAGTTCTGAGGGCCATGTTCACCAGTAAAAATACCAGAACAAATCTGCACAGACAATGGACGACAATTTGTCTCTGAAGAATTCCAAAGTTTTGTGAAGAACAATAGAATCAAGCACTTTACATCTGCCCCTTACCGTCCATCCACAAATGGCTCGGCAGAAAGATTTGTACAAACATTCAAGAAAGCCATCAAGGCCATGGACAGTGAAAATCGACTGCTGCAACACAAGATAGACAACTTCCTCCTTGCAGTACATGCAACCACTAACCAGACTCCAGCGATGATGTTTCTGAACAGGAACCTGAGGTCCCGCATGGATTTTCTCAAATCAGATGTACAGCATGATGTGGAGAACAGACAGTTCAAACACTTGAATACAAAGTCAACACGGAGCTTCAGTGTGGGACAGTCAGTTCTTGCACGTGATTACCCGACTGAAAAGTGGCAGCCAGGTACAATTTCCGTCATAGACGGGCCACTGATGTATACAGTGGAGGTGGGAGAGAGCGTATGGAGACGTCATGTGGATCAAATCCTGGATGCTCAGGTGAAAAACACAACAACACCTTGCCCGGACTCCTCTGACATAGAACCAAACACTCCTGATGTGATCACATCAGCTTCATCCACAGATGAGCCTGTCATCAGTGCTGATGACCCACCTGATGTACCTGTGGAGACTCATTCCCCAAAGCAACCGTTTCAGGACAGACGTTACCCGGAGAGGCAGAGAAGACCTCCCCAGAGACTTGAGTTATAAATGGGTCTGAGACCAAAAGTAAAAAAAAAAGAAAAAGAAGGCTTGTTATAATTTGTAAACAAATGGTAGGCGTTTGTATGTTAAGGGTAAACATATTTGTTCAGCATAGTGCCCCAGTGAAAAAAAGACAGCTGATACACTATTAAAATAAAAGGGGAGGAGTGGACCGTAATACCTACATTATAATAAGGAACTACTTTATGTTGTAGTAACACGTCATTGCATGCACTATTAGGTGCATATTTATCAGTATGTGTGTGTCAAAGTTCGGACTCTTACCAGTAAAGAACCATGAAACTTAGTTCCTGTCTCCAGCCTTTTTTATTAATGACTTAGTTGTGTAAACAGGCCACATACACAACAGTCAGTTATTTAATTACTTGCTAACTTAGTTCTACACAACATTTTGGGCCGAGGGGCCTGTTCCTGTACTGTTCTATGTTCCAAGTCTAGTCACTATCTGTATAGACTGTGATAATGACTGTATTAGATGACATTGGTCTTGGGGATCAAGACCCCAGCTCTTTGATGAAACAGGTCGCAGGAGCTGAGATGTTAGTTGACGTCTTACTTGAAGGACACTGCCTCCATCACTGCTGCAGCCCCTTGAGATGTCGGCTTGGATTTCTGTAGCGGACCTGATAGGATTTGAACTCACTACCTTCTGGCTCCAAAGCTAAATTCTACCCACTGAGCTGCAGCTTGGGTGAAGCTATAGGGATGTGAAGTGGGTGGTTATTGGTCCATTTACTGTTGGGTAGTAGAGTGACATCACTGGTCATCCTGCTGTTACAGAACTCCATTATCGCTTCGCATCGTCAACCCGTCACATTTGTCTGTCTATTGTGAGATCAGTGTCTGTAGCCACCTACAGTTATTCATGGTTAATACAGTGTTAAGTACCTGGGCTCTGGCTAATACCAGGCTTTCCACAGGCTGTAGATCCTCGTACAGCCGGATCTCCTCAACGATGTGCGTGCTGGCTCCAGAGCTCACCACTTTGTGGATCCAGCCGTTATCTTAAAAACGAGAGACATCCCCGTCACAATGGAGATCTACAGACAATTCCCTTCCTGCTCAGTAACACTTTTGGAACAAATACAGAGTAAACCAGCAGAATAACAATTCGTCCCCTACATATCGATCCTGAATAATATGACTGGAATGCCGAGTCATTCCCTTCCAGTGGTCAGTGAGATAAATATTTATGTCAGGCCTTTGAACAAGGTCTGGTGGGGCATCTTTTGTTTAAGAACCTCTTCTGGGGAAGTGGACATCATTAACAAGGCCAGTGTTTATTATCCAATCCTGAACTGAGGAGTCATTGGAGGGTCAAGGGTCACATGTCAGCCAGAATGCGTCATGGTGGAACTCTTCCTTCAAGTGGGTTTTCCAACAATCCAAAATGTTCATGGTCACTAATCCTGATCTACAAGCACCTTATTCTCAATTCACTTCTTCCGTTGGTCAGATTCAAATTCTCCCACAGACCTGGTGGGATTTGAACTCAAATCTCTGGGGCAGATCTCAAGATAATGTCCATTGTACCACCACATCTGGGTAGAGATGGAAGAGAAGCTGGGATAGCTGACCGTGAGAGCAGAGACAGATTTGTGGGGAGACTCGATGGAGGAAGTATGAAGGGCTTTGAGAGAAAATTTCCCCTGTTAACCAGAGGACTGAGGTTTGAGCTCCTTGGGAAAAGAACCAGAGGAGATTTGGGTTGTTCTAACTGAAGGTGAGACAGATTCAGAGGTGGGTGGATACTTGCTTAAGGGGGAACATCATGGAGGACCGGGACTGGGAGATACTCTGGAGAAGCTGACAGAAATAATTAGGAAGTGAGGAGGGAAAGCAGGACCAGGATGTGATTTTAAAATATTTTTGTATAATTTGGAGATATGATCAGAGTGCTCCAGGGCAGGACAGCACAGTGGCACAGTATATTAGTGTAAATGGATGCTTGATGGTCAGTCTGAACTTGATGGGCTGAAGGGCATTGTCCATACTGTGACTCTCCAACAAGGACAGAGGAGATGGTCAATGGGGTTGGATGTGGTTTAGCACCCGGTCTGCAGTGAGTGGTTTACAAATGCAGGGTGCTCAATACACAGGGAAACTTGCAGACAGGAAGATCCCTCAAACTAGATGACCAACCAGCTGATTGGATTTGTTTTGCCTGTGTTGGGTGTGAGTAGAATTGTCTGCTTTATCTCATCTACTTTGAGGGACCTGCTTAACTTTCCAAGAGGTTTAACATCTCAGTGGAAAAGGGTAACACAAGGGATTCTGTGGACACTGGAAATCCAGAGCAATACACACAAAACGCGGAGGAACTCAGCAAGCCAGGCAGCATCTATGGAGGGGAATAAACAGTCGATATTACGGGTGGAGACCTTCAGGACTGGAAAGGAAGGGGGCAGAAGGCAGAAGAAGGAGGAGGGAAAGGAGTGCAAACTGGCAGGTGAGGGGAAGGTGGATGGGTGAGAGAACAAGGATCTAACACTGAAACTTAATAAAGCACTGGCGAGTTCTCACTTGGAGTATTGTGAGCAGGTTTCAGACCCTTATCTTAGAAAGGAAGTACTGAAACTGGAGAGGGTTCAAAGGAGGTTCACGGAAATGATTCCAGGATTGAATAGCTTGTCGTATGAAGAGCATTTGATGGCTCTGGGCCTGTATTCGCTGGAATTCAGAAGAATGAGGGGTGCCCTCATTGAAACCTATCGAATGGTGAAAGGCCTTGATAGTGTAGATGTGGAGAAGATGTTTCTTTTGGAGAGGGTATCTAAGACCAGAGGACGCAGCCTCAGAACAGAGGGCTATTCTTTTAGAATGGAGATGAGGAGGAATTTCTTTTGCCAGAGAGTGGTGAATCTGCGGAATTCTTTGCCACAGGCAGTTGTGGAGGCCAAGTCTTCATATATATTTAAGGCAGAGGTTGATAGATTCTTGTTTGGTCAGAGTATGAAGGGGTACAAGGAGAAGGTGGGATATCAGCCATGACAAAATGGCAGAGCAGATATGATGGGCCAGATGGCCTAATTCTGCTCCTATATCTAATGGTCTTATGAGATTCCTTCTTCAGCCCTTTAACACTTTCACCAATCACCTCCTAGCTTCTAACTTCAAACCCCTCCCTCACTCACCCACCTTCCCCCTCACCTGGCTTCACCTATCTCCTGCCCGCTTCACCTCCCCCCACTCCCCCAAATCTCTTATTCCGTCTCTGTCCCTTCCTTTCCAGGGCTCCTGAGGGGCCCGGCTCAAAGCGTCGACTGTTGATTCCCTTCTGCTGGACTTACAGAGTTCCTTCTGCATTTTGTGTGTATTGCTTGGTGGAAGAGGCCTGTCGCCCTTGGCAACCCACTGAGAACAGCATTAAAGTGCCACTCCAAATGTCTATCGTGGTCCTAAATGGGCAACACTGAGGTGAGGCCAATCACACAGTGAACTGATTCAGTGTTCTACAGAGTTAGGAAGGGAGTGTGGCTGCCGTCACAACACCCACCTGTGCCAATGAACATGACGTTGTACTGTTTACCATCCAGTGCTGTGACTGTATCCACTACGATCTTTGTGTAGTTCACTTCCTTCTTCGTGAAGAGTGGGCGACCTCCCACAGGTCTGACCTCTTCATCCATCAGTGGATGCTTCTTCACAAAGCTCAGTACGTTGTCCGGCAGGTCACGTGACGTCCTGAATTTAGCTTTCCGAAATTCATCTGTGATGCACTGTCACGCAGAGCAGAAGCACATAGATCAGCGTAGGGCTGAGTAAGGTCTGCCCACCTCCCTTTCTCCTTCCAACGTCACCAATCTACACTAATTAATGGTTCTTCACGAAGAACAATACAAAGACTAGCATTTACATAGCATCTTTTGTGACAAAGCATTCACAGACACCTAATGATGATGGAAGCGTGATTGTTGTTAATATATAGGCAACCCAGCAGCCAATCAAAACAGAGAGAAGTCCCAGCCCACAAACACCAGTGGGATAATAACAAAATAATCTGTTTTAATTAGTTATTGTGGGATAAATGTTAGCTCAGTGAAATCACTCATTCACTCTTCCCCTAATATCCTGTCATTGTGTCTTACCCAATATCATCATAGTAAACCTTGGACACCAGTACGCCTCGTTCCCATTTTTGGGACCTTGCTGTCTGCTGAGGGATGCCAGCAGTGTGTTATGTATTTGTTTTTGGATGTGGGTTGGCCTTGACAATCCATCTCCATCCTTGAGTAGCTGGTGGTGAGCCACTCTTGGACAGCTGCTATCCTTTGGTTGAAGGGTCACCCACAGCACTGAAGTGCAGGGAGTGCAGAATGTGGACTCAGGGACAATATATTTCCAAGTCAGCACAGTGTGTAACTTGGAGGGGATATCACTGCTGAGGTTATCCACATATTCCTGCTGCCCTTGTAGTTGTGGGCTTGCCAGGTGTTGTTGGAAAAGTCTAGGCAAGTCATTGCTTTGTATTTTGTAGATGTGGCCACTGAACATAGAACCAATGTTCTCTGGGCTATACAACAATTCAAAGACCCCAAAAGGTCACATTTACCCATCGAGTGGTCTTACCGATCCTGGGCGTGGCTCTGGGAGTTTGTTCGTGTACCTTGACCACCGCCGCGGAGATTCCTGATCTTCCTTGTATGGCCCTTCAAATGCCTTCCGGATGTCTGCAGAGGTGTACTGACAGACGGCGGATGATTCTACGTTTTGCCTTTGTTCATAGAGAAGAAATAGTCAAACGTTAGTGAAATGAGAAAGACGATAACGTCACATTGTGAGGTACGTAGCAGCTGCCTCGACGTTTCAGCAGATGGCCGCAAATTCTCTGCAATACCGCAGTGAAAAACTTTGCTCGCGACAATCCATGGGAGGTAGAGGCCTTGCTATCAAACAGTGCAAAATCCACAAACAATCTCAGCAGAGTTCAAGGGTCAATCCATAAAACTATAAGATACCAAGCAGACTAGGCCATTCAGCCCCAAGAGTCTGCTCCAACATTCCATCTTGGCTGATTTATTATCCCCCTCAACCCCATTCTCTTACCTTCTCCCCATAACCTTTCACACTCTTACCAATCAAGAACCTATCAAACTCAACTTTAAGTATACCCACAGTCATCTAAACTCCAGCAACTGCAGGACAAGAGCCATCAAACATTTATCATACATTAATTCTTTCATTCCCAGAACCATTCCAAGTCTCCCAAAAATCCAAGTAAACAATATCCACTGAGTCACCAGTCTCCAGTTGAAAATAATTCTCTGGGGTTGAAGGTAAATCTTCAGGACCCTGCTGAATGCAAACCCAGAGAGAGATCACAGGGACGTGAACAACATAGTTCCTTTGATTTCATTTACCTTCAAGGCTCTAGTTATAACAACATAGCAGATGAGACAGAAGCTTGTTTCACTGACGAGATTAATCAAGGGGTGACCAAGGCCCTGCTCCTGTTCCATTTGTTAATGGAGAGCACTGCGTATGGAGCACAGATCGAGGGCAGGAGTGTGTGGTGGGTCACAGCAGGAGGCCTCGTGTGAGATTCACTCAATCAGTGACCTGAACTACGACTGGAGAACTAGAGAAGTAGTTTCCCTTTTAGAGAACTCATCCACGGAGATCAAACCCAAGATCAGGAAGACAATCCCAGATTATATCTTGAGTCAAACAAACAATCCAGGGAGATTAAATCTTAGGTCAAATTCTTCCTTCAAATCCTCTTTAAGCCACCTTCCTCTAAACTCTGTCCTCTAGATTTACATTTCCCTACAACGGGAAACAGACACGAGCTATGTACCCTATCATAATTCTATATCCAACATGACAACTCCACCCTGCCTCACTCCAGGGAGAACACACCCTAACATGAGGAAATCTGCAGATGCTGGAAATTCAAGCGACACACTCAAAAAATGCTGGTGAACACAGCAGGCCAGGCAGCATCTGTAGGAAGAGGTACAGTCGACGTTTCGGGCCAAGACCCTGTGTCAGGACTAACTGAAGGAAGAGCTAGTAAGAGATTTGAAAGTGGGAGGGGGAGGGGGAGATCCAAAATGATAGGAGAAGACAGGAGGGAGAGGGATGGAGCCAAGAGCTGGACAGGTGATTGGCGAAAGGGATACAAGGCTGGAGAAAGGAGAGGATCATGGGACGGGAGGCCTAGGGAGAAAGAAAGGGGGAGGAGACCCCAGAGGATGGGCAAGGAGTTATAGTGAGAGGAACAGAGGGAGAAAAAAAGAGAGAGAAATTAAATAAATAAACAAACAAACAAGGGATCGAGTATGAACCTCATAATCAATCCCCTGATCCAGGCAACATTCTCGCAACAATCTGTAGTTCAAACACATTCGTCCTATGGTACGGTGACCACAAATGTATGCAGAAGGTGTGGTACTAACCAGCATTTTGTGCAACTGTCACATGGCATTCCAATCCTTACACCCAATGCCTAGGCCAATGAAGGCAAGCACACTATACGCCTTCCTCATCCCCATCATAGGCCAGAGAACCAGCCCAGGGAGGTTGTAACTTGGGGTAAAGGCACAGAGTGATACCTCATCAAAACAGGCCCTTCAGTCCATCTTGTTCGTGTTGATTGTGTTGTCCACTGAGCCTGTCCTGTCTGCCCACATTTGCCCATAGACGTCAGAATCTCTCCTGTCCATCTATTTATCTAAATGGCTTTTAAATGTGCCCATTTCAACCACTATTTCTGGCAGCTCATTCCAAATACACACCATCCTCTGCGTCAAGAAGCTGCCCCCAATGTTCCTTTTAAATCTCTCGTCTCTGGTCTTAAACTTGTGCCCTTTTAATTTTAGTACCCCCTCCCTGAATAAGATACGTGTTTTCACTCTATCTATGCCCCTGTACATTAGGCCAGCTCTCAGACTCTAGTTCGTGAGGGTGAATCATTTCCAAAGCAGTAGATAATCCGTCAACATCAGACTGTTGACAAACAGGTTATCAATCCATAGCACCTCTCTCATGGTAGGCATGACTGGTCAAACGTGGAAAAATGCTTATGACTCAGGTCTATGCGATCAGTTAGAAATACCCATCCTCTCCACTAGCCCCCCGGAACAGAGTAATCCTGCTTCATCAGAGGTAATGGCAGCACAGTTACATTTTCATCTCCACACTCATTACCCAACCTGCCACACAGGAATGGGCTGTGGCATAAAGCAACGTCAACGTGAAATATTCTAAACTTGGATGATCTGGTATTCCGAGCCAGCAGCTTCGGTTAACCGGGGCATCGTACTCCACTTGAACGGAGCATCCCATTACATTAGGCCCAGTTGGAAGCAGCAAGTCAAACTGTTCCCTATTATGAGTCACTGTCGCCATGGGAACAGTGCTGCAAGTCAAAGAGCTAAAGGGACATTTCTTTCTGCACTTCACATTGATGGAGATGACACCTCCTGTGGCTGATGTCGCCTTGCTGAGAGAGAAGTTGCTTGGGATTATTTTATTTTTATTACCTGGAGGATACAGCACAGTAACAGGCTTCCAGCTTAACCAGCCCCACCAGCATCCAATTACACCCATGTGACCAACTAACCCGTACGCCTTTGGAATGTGTAAGGAAACCGGAGCACCTGGAGGAAACCCACGCGGTCACGGGGAGAACGTACGAGCTCCTTATAGACAGCAGCAGGAATCGAACCACGGTCACTGGTACTGTAAAACATTACACAAACCGCCACACTAACATGATGCCCACAATTGTGTTACAGAATCTGGCAGGTGAGCTGGCAACACCTGGGTTTGATAGTATTGGAGTTGCACTTATAAGATCATAAGACCATTAGACCACAAGACATAGGAACAGAATTAGCCCATTTGGCCCATCGAGTTTGCTCCACCATTCAAATCATGGCTGATTCTTTATTTCCCCTCCTCAGCTCCACTCTTCGGCCTTCTCCCTGTAACCTTTGATGCCGTGACCAATCAAAAACATATCAAGCTCTGCCTTAAATACATCCAATGGCCTGGCTGCCTGTGGTAACAAATTCCACAAATTCACCACCCTCTGACTAGAGAAATCTCTCCACATCTCTGTTTTAAATGGACGACCCTCTACCCTGAAGCTGTGCCCTCTTGTCCTAGACTCCCCCACCATGGGAAACATGCTTTCCACATCTACTCTGTCTAGGCCTTTCAATATTCAAAAGGTTTCAATGAGATCCTCCTCATCCTTCTAAATTCCAGCGAGTACAGACCCAGAGCCATCAAACGTTCCTCGTATGATAACCCTTTCATTCCTGGAATCATCCTTGTGAACCTCCTCTGAACCCTCTCCAATACCAGCACATCTTTTCTAAAATGAGGGGTCCAAAACTGTTCACAATACTCAAGGTGGGGCCTCACCAGTGCCTTATAAAACCTCAGCATCACAGCCTTGCTCTTGTATTCTAGACCTCTTGAAATGATTGCTAACATGGCATTTGCCTTCCTCACCACTGACTCAACCTGCAAGTTAATCCTTCGGGTGTTCTGCACAAGGGCTCCCAAGTCCTTTTCCATCTCAGATTTTTGGATTTTCTCTCCATTTAGAAAAGAGTCTGCACATTTTATTTCTTCTACCAAGGTGCATGACCAAATACTCATTTACGGGCAGAAGTTGTCTTAGTCAAATATCCTGCTTCTTTGTTCACACAAAAAAGATACAGAAACACAAAACCCAAGTTTTAAAATAATCCTCCCCGGGGGAAATGGATTGGTTTTGTGTCAGGCCTGCTTTTTAAACCTGGGGCTCTATGTACACACACAAGACTTATACGTCAATTGATCACATTTAAATTTAATTTTTTTCACAGCATCTTGCTCCAATTATCATCAAAGTGCACATCAATGGGCGCGATTTCATTGCTGTGTTGTCCTTTGGCTACAATCATACGCCTGACTAACTGTATCTAGTTCAGTTTAAGTTTAACCACTGTGCCTCATCCATCAGACATAATCTTGCTCCCTGCGGTCAAAATGCAGACAGAAAACATTATGATGATATGATTGTTTGCTGGACTCTTTCCTTCAATCAGATGTGCAACTGCACGTACACATGAAACAGTGTAGGTCACTCAGCACCTTTAGTTAGTCCTCATTTTAATACTATCCTGAGGGGTCAGTGGTGGAAAGGGTGAGCAGGTTCGTCGTCCTGGGTGTCAACATCTCAGAGGATCTACCCTGGACCCTCATATTGATGCATTCATGGTGAAGGCACATCAGCGGCTCTACTTCCAAGGAGGTCGAGGAAATCTGGTGAGTCGCCAAAGACTTGCAGATTTCGACAGATGTACCGTCGGGACCGGCTGCCTCAACTCCTGCTATGGAGGCTCCAACGTGCAGGATCGAAGGAGAGGGCGGAGGGTTGGAGACTCGGCCAGTTCCATCACGGGCACAGCTCACCGCAACATCGAGGACATCTTCAGGAGGCGGTGCCTCAGAGAGGAAGCATCCCTCGGTAAGGACCCACAATATCCCCTCTTCTCGGGGAGGAGATACAGGAGCCCGAAGATCCACACTCAGTGTTTTATGAACAACTTCTCCCCCTCCACCATCAGCCTTCTGAATGGTCCATGAGCCCATGGACACTATTTTGTGATCCTTCTTTTGCACTAATTATTTCTGTAACTTCCCCGTACTGCCACGGCAAAACAAGAAATTACACCCATGTGTAACCTGACTGTGACTCTAGCCTCATGGACATATTCCATCTCCCTGCAGAAATGTTTCAACTCTTGGGTTATCCAAACCTGCCCAGAAAATATTCAAAGCCTCTGCCTCCCTTGCCCTCTCAGGAAGGGCAAAAATATTCAAAGCCTCAAACTCCCCTGCCCTCTCAGGATTCCAAAGTTCTCTGAGAAGAGAGATTTTTTTTTGCCTCGTCTCTCTATATTAAATGGGTTGCCCCCTTATTTTTAAATGGTGACTTCACAAAAGGAAATTGACTTTCCACGTCCCACCCTGTCAGAATTGCTCAGCAACTTTGTAACCAGGGCGAATGACAGAGGATCACCTGATCGAGATATCACAGTAAGTTTGAGTTATACATTTTACACTGTAAGCCTCTTCTAGTCAATTATTGTACCGAATTCAGCAAATAGCTCGTGTCAGGAATGTTATGGATATGGGAGGGGAAGGTCAGGGAAGGAGGAGACAATCTAATCTGTGTTGGCTTTGGGCTTCAGCTGAGCCCGGACCATTTCTGCTGCTAGTTGCACCATCCCTTACCTTTCACTTTTAACCTATCACCTCTAGTTGTAGTCTCACCCCGCCTGAGAGAAAAAGTCAGATTGCACTCACTCTATACCCTCTAAACTCTCCCTCAATTCCAGGGAATAAATCCATAATTTATTCTACCAATTTTTATCAATGAATCACAGGGACAATTCTCTCTGGATACATAACGGCTTGGTACAGCAGCTGCTCTGCAGGTGACCAGAGTAACCACAGTGAGTTGTGGACAAGGCTCAGCACATCACGGGGACCAGCTCCCCCTCCATGGACTCTGTCTGAAAGTCTCACTGGCTCAGTAAAGCAGCGGTCCCCAACCACCGGGCCGCGGACCAGTACCAGGCCGCAAAGCATGTGCTACCGGGCCGCAAGGAAACGATATGAGTCAGCTGCACCGTTCCTCATTCCCTGTCACACCCACTGTTGAGCTTGAACGCATGAGAGGTCATTACCAGCGCATCATCCATGTCAGCGCAGGAAGGAGATTAACTCCTCGAGCTTGCAAATGACGGCGGGCTGAAAAGTATGTTTGACGTAACATCTCTGCCGGCATTCCAGATCAAAGTCAAGGCTAGATATCCTGAGATAGCCACGAAAGCACTGAAAACGTTGCTTCCATTTCCAACATATTTCTGCTAAGCGGGGTTTTCTGCGATGAATGCAATGTAAACTAAATTGTGGAACAGACTGGATATAAGGAACCCCCTTCGAGTATCGCTGTCTCCGATCACCCCTCGATGGGACCGTTTTGTTGCAGGAAAACAAGCCCAGGGCTCCCACTGATTCAGCGATATTGGTGTGTTGCAATGATTTTATATGTTCATACGAGGAAAATATGCACTATGTGCTTAATATCCAAATGTTACTTAAAATGTTACGATGCTATTGGCTTACTTTTTAACGATATAACAATTACAGCACGGAAACAGGCCATCTCGGCCCTTCTAGTCCGTGCTGAACGCTACTCTCACCTACTCCCACCGACCTGCACTCAGCCCATAACCCTCCATTCCTTTCCTGTCCGTATACCCATCCAATTTTTCTTTACACGATAATATCGAACCTGCCTCTACCACTTCTACTGGAAGTTCAATCAACACTTACTTCAAGCTCCGTGTCCTCCCCGATAATTGACTTATCACTATATTCATGCAAGGAAAATATGCGCTGTGTGTTTAATATTAAATTCGTTAGATAAACCCTTTTAGAAACGAAATTGAGTGTATTAGCCACTTATCACCTATATTCCGGTCGTGGTTAATACCCCCTCCCCAAACAGAATCACCAAAAACGATTTGCGGGGGGGGGTGGGGGGAGGGAATCGGCGCATCACGCATGCGCACTGGTGCCCGCGCAAGGCTTTATAGTCATTGTAGTCTCCTGGGTAAACAACGTATTTGACTGCTACTCTTGTCCGTTGGCAACCATACCCCCCCCCCCAGCCCCCATCGGCCGGTCCGCAAAAGTATTGTCAATATCAAACCGGTCCGCAGTACAAAAAAGGTTGGGGACCCCTGCAGTAAAGTAGCCAACATTATCAAAGACCACACCCACCTCAGATGTTCTCTCTTCTCCGCTCCCATCAGGTGGAAGATACAAAAGCCTGAAAGCACCTACACCAGGCCCAAGGACAGCTGTCACCAGACTCTCGAACAGACTTCTTGGGCAACAAGATGAATTCTTGGTTCTTGGCCTCGCAATCTACCTGGTTATGATCTTGCACGTTATCAATTACCAGCACTGCACGTTTTCAGTGGCTTTTACACTTCATTCTGCATTGTTATTGCTGTACCTTATTCTGCCTCACTGCTCTGTGTGATTTGATCTGTACAAATGGCATGCAAGACAATCTTTTCACTGTAACTTAGTATATGTGACAATAATAAACCACTACGAATGCCTATCATTCAGGTCCACAAATCCTGGCAACATCGTTCCAGATTCTCTCAGCACTATTTCTAGCTTATTGATATCTTTGCTGTAGGCAGGTGAACAAAAATGCACACAACGCTCTACATAATGTCACAAACAGGGATCTTCTTTCCCAGCTTCTAATGGTTAGCTGAACATTCTGAGGTGGTGCAGGATGGTTGCAACGTGTAGCTCCCTGATCCTGATTGCATTCTCTACAGACTCAGGGACGTGGGGGTGATTGGATTCTGACTGGGGGACGTAGAGGTGATTGCATTCTGACTCAGGGACGTAGGGGTGATTGCATTCTCTACAGACTTGGGGACGTAGGGGTGATTGCATTCTCTACAGACTTGGGGACGTAGGGGTGATTGCATTCTCTACAGACTTGGGGACGTAGCGGTGATTGCATTCTGACTCGGGGACGTGGGTGTGATTGGATTCAGACTCCGGGACGTGGGAATGATTGGATTCTGACTCGGGGACATGGAGGTGATTGCATTCTGACTTGGGGACGTGGGGATGATTGGATTCTGACTCGGGGACGTGGAGGTGATTGCATTCTCTACAGACTCGGGGACGTGGGTGTGATTGCATTCTGACTCGGGGACGTGGAGGTGATTGCATTCTCTACAGACTGGGGGACGTGGGGATGATTGGATTCTGACTCGGGGACGTCAGGGTTATTTCACTGACACACAGCTGCTGGTTTAGTTGTAGGAATTCCTCAGGGAAGGGACAAGGTCAAAGCTTGGGTAATAACCAGGGTTGCAAAGAGCAAGGGAGAGAGTGAGGTAAAAGGAGAACTCGCCGGTTCAATAGCTAAGCTTAGAAAAGGTTCACAGTCCATGTGGAATCGTATTTCAATGTCTGCTAGTGTAGAGGCCATTCAGCCCACTGGCTGCAGCCCAATCCACTTTCTACAACAATCCGACACTCACCCCATTTTATTCACCTCATGTTGCCATCAACTCCACCCAGGTTCTGCCACTCCCCCACACGCCCAGGACAAGTTATACAGCCCAAATAACCTAGTGGCATGCACAGTCCTGACTGGAAACCGGAGCACCCAGAGGAAACCCAGGGCATCACAGGGAAAGCAGCGAAAACTCCCCACCAACCACACTGAAGGTCAAGTCCAAACCCAGACTGTCAGGGCTGTGAGGCAGCGGCCGACTCTCTCTCATACCACTGATTGTCAGGATCGATAGTTCTGATTTAGTTTCACTTCGTGGCACAGCTGATTGTGGCTTTCAACAACTTTTCTTTCCAAAAGTGAAACTGAAATCAGCTGTGTGAAAGCAAATCAGACAATGTGAGTACATGATCAGCCATGGGAACAAACACAAAATGCTAGAGGAGCCCAGCAGGTTGAAGCTGGGCTGGTGAAGGGTCTCAGACTGAAATGCCAACTGCTCCTGTGCTCTCTGACCTGCTGAGTTCCTGCAGCACTTCGGTGCGTGTTCCAGCAGCTCCTGTGTTTAACATCACTCGCCCCTTCACTTTATTGAAGTGACTGGGATCAGCTGGTTTTGGCTGCCACCGAACTTTCAACATTCCTGCCACCGAACTTTCAACATTCCTACCACCCAAGTCCAACAGGACCTGTCACTCAGGTTTCCCATCACTCGGGTCGGCTGTGGACTGCCGTATTCATAAACCGTGCAAACCTTTCTGCATCCAGAGGGCTGTGGACTCGGGCAGCCCCAGCACAGGCTCAAACCCCCCACCATCGAGGGTATCTGGGACCTGCACTCTTCTCATTATTGCCATTAAGCAGGAGGGACAGGACCCTGGCGACACACACACACACACACACACACACACACACACACAACGGTGCTGGACCAGCCTCTTTCCCTCTGCCATCAGCTCCCTCAGTGGTCCATGAACCCGTACACTACCTCAGTATCCCTCTTTCGCATTTTAAAAAAAACTGTAACTTATAGTAATCTTTTTGTTTCTTACACTGTACTGAAACAACAAATTTAATGACACATGTTAGTAATAATAAACTTGATTCTGATACAGCAAGGTACAGATTAACCTTCTGCCAAAGGCTTAGAGCAAGTAGCCATACTGATAATCAATTTGGGCTGAAAAACCTCCCGACAGTGATGGTGAAAGCCTTGAAAAGGTCAAAAGAGTAAGTAAGGAAGGTGACAGAGGAAACAGCTATCATGTTTTATAAAGGTCATTCATAAATGCAAATTGTTTTTTTCATGTCAAACCTGACCCATTAAGGCTGGAAGATGTGCTCAGATCAGGGTAGCAGAAGTTGAAGGATGCACACACATAACATGCTGAAGGAACTCAGCAGATTAGACACTCCCTTCTACCGAAGGTGATGGACAGTCAACATCTTGGGCTCAGACACTTCATCAGAACTTCCAAACTTCATCAGGGCCATCAAAACTTCTTCAGTCCTGAAGAGGAGACTCAGCCCCAGAAAGGCTGACTTCTCATTTTCCTCCATAGATGCTGCCTGACCTGCTGAGACCCTGCAGCATTTTGCACCCGGCGTCAAGATTTTCAGCATCTGCAGAATCTCAAGGAAAAATTGAGACCGCTCCCTCTCAGGAGGCCCCTTAGGGTCAAATTACCTCGCTTTCACCCGTGTTACATGGGTTCGAAGGTGGCTGAAGAGTATTCTTCAGCTGTTGACTTGGCTTCTACTGGGGAGACTTTCACTCCACTGCAGATTCCAAGCAATGGCGAGGTCTCATAACACACAGTGATATGGGAGTGGCTCCAGAACTCCAGATCAAATCTACACGACTTAAGTGTCATCACAAAGCTACAATAGGCAAAGTAGATCATCCAGTCTGCTGGCTGCCTGATCAGTCACAGTACAACTTCTTCACTTCTGCGACTCCGTTGAAGAATCTCTGCCTGTCATGGCTACCAGTGATTGGTTGGTTATCCTGCAGAATTTTCATCCACCATCTGTTCTTTAGGTCAGGAGCTTCTCGTGAGGGTTTGGGATTTAAGCTCCTGTGGATGACTTGTCCTAGCCTCGATGGAACAACAAAGATGCCACAAACAAAAATCTCATTGCCAGCAGTGGGTCTGAAATGTCCCTAAACTGTAGAAGGGAGAGGTGGCCATTAATGAAAACTCAAATCAAGACTTACCTGAGAGAATGCAGCAAGGGAAATCAGTAGAAGTAATAGTGAGCAGTTAACACAACACCTTACAGTGCCAGTGATCTGGGGACAATTCCCACTGCTGTCTGTAAGGAATTTGTACACTCTCCCTGTGACCACATGGGTGCTTTGATCTCCTCCACGTTCCAAAGACATAACGGTTAGCTGGTAAGTTTGGGGCATGCTCTGTTGGCACCAGGAGCGTGGCGGCACTTGCAGGCTGCCCCCACCACATCCTCGTCTGTGTCAGCCGTTGACACAAACACACGTTTCACTGCTTGTCTTGATGTTTCGATGTACAGGCGACAAGTAAAGGAAATTTGTAATCGAAACCTGCCAGTTCCCCAGCACCAGCACACATCATTCTATCAGACGCTGTCACTATTTACAATAACAAAACCAGAACACAGGATTTGTACTTACCACTGGGATACAAACACTCCATAAAACACGGCGTCCTGCCAGTGCTCCTGGTTCAACACGTAGATACTCCTCAAGATGTTAAAATGGAAGTTGTACTCTGGGATTGAACACACAAGCCGGGTCTTTAGAAAAGACGTCCATTTCCTCTGGAGAATTCTCATTCCCCCCTCATCACTCTGCGGTACAAAAAAACACAAGTCGTGAGAATACATCTGTGAATATTCAGCACTGTCACCTCCAGCCACCCACCCACCAGCTCTGTGGCATTGCCACCAATTCTGGGTGACTTGAAATCAAATTAACATTTTCATGCTTTAAATAAAAGATCAGATGATGTTGCAGCATAAAGGGGCATTTCATAAACAGGAGAATCTGCAGATGCTGGAAATCCAGAGCAACACACAAACTGCTGGAGGAAGCTGATGAAGGGCCTCGAACCCAAACGTCAACTATTTATTCTTCTATATTCATACTGCCTAACCTGTTGAGTTCCTCCAGCACTGTGCGTGTGTTACTGAAGGAGAATTTGCTTGGATTCACCCCCAGTCGTTTTAAGAGATCTAAGAAGTACTAACATTTAATGGCAAACTATGCAAGAGGTTCCAAGGAGTTACTAATACTAAGTATAGCACTGATTACAGGGAACATCTCATTTCTGGTCTGTGCTTGCAAAAGCTCTTCATTCCTGGGGTTTCTCATGTCTGGGTGACACATAGACATACACTGAGCACTCTGCAACTCACGGATTCACTTTCAATGACTCTGCCACTCATGTTCTCTCCCTTCCAATTCCCCATTCTGGCTCCCCCATTACCTCTTCTACCTATCACCTCCCAGCTTCTTACTTCATCTCCCCTCCCCCAACCACCTACCTTCCCCGTCACCTGATTTCACCTATCACCTCCCAGCTTCTTACTTCATCTCCCCTCCCCCAACCACCTACCTTCCCCGTCACCTGATTTCACCTATCACCTCCCAGCTTCTTACTTCATCTCCGCTCCCCATCACCTGATTTCACCTATCACCTGCCATCTTTTGCTCCTCCCTCTCCCCCCACTTCTTATTCTGGCTTTTAACCCATTCCTTTCCAAGTCCCGCTCAACAGTCTCCCCAAATGTCAACTGTTTATTTCTCTTCAGAGATGCTGCTGGACCTGTTGAGTTCCTCCAACATTTTGTGTGCGTTGGTCTGGATTTCCAGCATCTGCAGAATCTCTTGTGTTTATGAGAAGAGTGGACTCTATCCAATACATCACAGGCACGTTCCTCCCCAACACTGACTGTATCTGCAGGAGGCACTGCCTCAAGATGGCCACATCCATCATCAAAATTGCCAACTTTTCACATCTACCATCGGGCAGGAAATACAGAAGCCAGAAATTCCCACACCACTAGGTTCCAGAACAACTACTGCCCTTCAGCCATTCAGTTCTTGAACTAACCTAATCATTGCAACACTATGACCTCTTTGATCACTTCGTAGGACAATGGACTTCTTGTTTTGTTGTAATTGTGTTCTTTTTTGTAAAAATTGTGTATAATTTATGTTACACACACAAATTGCTGGAGGAACTCAGCAAATCAGGCAGCTTGAGACTGCTGCTTGTCTAATGCTACACTCCTGTGAGCTGCTGCAAGTCTGTTTTGCATTGCACCTGTGCATACAAATGCACATGACAATAAACTCGATTTTGACCCTGAATCTGTCATGGTCCGGTCTGAAGCCTGCGTTCCAGTTCACGATCCGGTCCGCGGACTACGGACTCTGGGTCTTCTGGCTGTCCCCGGTTTCGGTTGGACTTAACCATAAGCACCTGATGCTCATCTTGGGGCTGGGAATATAAGTGGCCCTGGGATTGAGTGTGGTTGCTCCATTCATCTTGTCAGTCTCCCCTTGGAGCAACCCACTGGTGGAAGGCTAGTGCAGTCACTGAGCTATGGATTTGGCTGCTCTGTAGCCTGCTGAGGTTACTGGCTGCCTCGAGTCTTGGAGCCACCCTGGACCTAGCTCCCTTGCCTTTGTTGGGTAAGCCTGGCTGTTTGCTGTTACCCTGCGGTTGGATCTGTCCCTTCCTGTCCTTTGCCTCTGTTGGGTGGAGTCCTGTGTCCTGAGTACCCTTGCCCTGTCATGTCCTCGTCTAGCTTCCAAGAACCTGAGCCTCCAGGAACCCAAGCCTTGTCATGTCTTTGCCTGGTCTCCAGGAACCCAAGCCTTGCCACGTTGTTGCCTGGTTTTGGGGTCCGACCCCAAGTCAAGACCTAGGTTTTGGGTCCTTGTCCAGTCTCTGGCTCAGAGTCCACGCCCAGGCTCCTTGTTCCCAGTCCCTCGTCCTGGTCCTGCTCCCCTAGCCTAGTCTGTGTTCCTGTCCCTATTCCTAGTCTGTGTCCTGTCCTGTCATTTAGCTTTGTCCGTTCCTGTTCCTAGTACTTCAGTGTCTGTGTCTTGCATTTGGGTCTGTTCCCAATGCCCCCCATTATGACAGAATCAATAGCAAAGGCCCATTAATGAATATGACTGTGCACAAGTCAGAAAAGAGAAAGTTATTCAAAATAGGCCCCAGTGCCAGACCTTCTCTTTTGAAAAGTCAAAGAGGTAAAAGGAACATGGACCAAAGTGAAGTAGCCTTTCATATCTATTTGACTGGCAGGTACATAAGCCAGTGTGATTTACCCTAATGCTTAGGTGTGGGAAGAGTAGGTAATGAGAGAAAAGATTAGTGGGAGATCAAGAATGACCTGTGAGCTGGCATGTACTTGATGGGCTGAATGGCCTCAAGTTGTAAGGAAACCAGGAAAACTTCTAACCCTGTAAACACTTTCTTTAGATTATTTCCATTGAGGAGAACTTTGTGAAGTAGATATGAGATCCATCCTTGCATGGTGGACTGTCTCAACATCCGAGGCTCAAAGGATGTAACTGTTGGTACATACTGGGTTACGAACCATTTGAACAGACGTTAGCACAGCTCCCCTGCAGAACAGGTATGAGGAATGCTCACAGACTGACTTCTTATCATCGGACAGTGAGATAAAACAAACCATGGAAACAGTTGCACAAGGAACCCCGTTAACAGATAGCCACCCAGAGAAGTTAATTGTAGGTCAGTGTCACAAAATGAAGCAATTTCTTTCTCACAGACTTAGGAGGCGACATCTCTGAAGATCTATCCAGGTCCCAACATATTGACATCAGTATGGAGAAGGCATGCCAGCGGCTACCTCTCATTCGGAGTTTGAGGAGATGTTGTGACTCCAACAAATTTCTATGGAGAGCATTCTGCCTGGTTGGATCACGGCCTGTTAGAGGCATCAATGCACTGGATCAGAAAAGCTGCAGAGGGCTGCAAACCCAGCCAGCTCCAGCATAGGGACTAGCCTCACCGCCATCAGGGACACCTTCAAAACCAATGCATCAGGATGGCGGCAGCAATGATTAAGCACCCTCACCATCCAGGACATGCCCTCTTCTCATCAGGAGGAGACTGAAGACACACATTCAACATGTTAGGAACAGATTCTTCCCCTCTGCCATCAGGCCCTTGAACCCATGAACACTACCTCTCTCTTTTTTGCAATAGTTATTTTTTGTATTTCTTGTTGTAATTTAGTGATTTTTATGTATTGTACCGTACCTCCAGCTGAAAACCAACACATTTCACAGTGATGATAAATGTGATTCTGATCCTGAGACAGTGAATCCATCCCTTTCCAGCTGAGGTAGTGGGCAGGACTACCACCTACCATTCAAATGAGTGAATTTAATTCCCACTCCAGTGACCTCAGTACAAATCAAGGTGATAGATATTCCAGTGCTGGACCCGAGGAGCATTGCTCTGGATGTGCAGTTTTTCTCAATGAGATACCGTTACACTGGCCTCTCAGCCCGTTGTTAATGATTTCTACTTGGATAAGTTCAGGGCAATTCTCCCCGGAATCTTCGTCAGTACCAGGACAACCTCTGCCCTGCTACTAGTTAAAGGGTATCAGGTAACTATTGTTTAACCCGATTTCCCCCAGAACAGATCATCTGACCATTACCAGGTCTGCCAAGCTGCCAGAGTCTACAACCTCCCTGGGATGAGCTGAGGTCACTATATAAATGCAAAATGTTTTCTCATTTTCAATGCGCTGCAACACACAAACACACAGTCGGTGATATTCTGAATCGCATACACACTTCCATCTCTCTGCATCCCTCCCAAAAGGCCCAACATTGACCCAGATCCCCACTCAGCTGAACGGTTTGATTCAAACAGCTGGATGGATTACATTTTCCACCTGAGTGAAGATGAAGGCTTTGGATGAACAAGAGTCAAAGACAGATGGTTGATTTTTCTAACTGCTTTAACTTGTTTTGTATTAACTGTTTATTCTAAAGTAAGGACATGTTTGGCACAGCATCGTGGGCCAAAGGGCCTTATCGTGCTGAAGGTTTTCTATGTTTCATGGAAAACAAAAATGAATTCCAGTGAAATATTCTGTTAAAATACTAACTGTGACTTCTGGACCACAATTGGCAAGGACTTGCCACCGTCACTGAAATCATGTGCTGTGTGAATCTGTCAGGTGAGCTGGCCTGGGACCAGCACACAGATGTATTCAAATGGAAAGAGGGCCAGTCTATTTACTTTTCTTAGCACATTAAAGAGGTTCAGCTTATCACCGAACCGCTAACAAACTTGAACAAATGTTTTCTTGAACGTATCCTGACTGGTGGATCTTGGTCTGGTACGGCAACTTGTAAATGAAGGAACATAAAAAAGCCTCAGGGAGCAGTGGACTCTGAGGGGAAAACTTCACTCACCCCATCACTGAACTGTTTCCTCAACCTATGGACTCATGTCCTACAATTCTTCATCTCATCTTTTTGATACTTATTGCTTACTTATTTATTTTTTTCCTTTTTTTCTATTAGTCGTTCACTGCCTTTTGTACGCTGGTTGTCCATTCTGTTAATTCAGTTTTTCAGTAATTCTATTATGGTTATTGGATTCATTCAGGATGCCCACAAGAAAATGAATCTCAGGGTTGTATATGGTGATGTACATGTACGTTAATGATAGATCTACTTTGACATCATGGGCACAATCCTCCCCACCATCGGGGGTACCCACAGGAGGTGCTGCCTCAAGATGACAACATCCATCATCAACGATCCCCACCATCCAGGCCTTGACATCTTCTCACTGCCATAGGGCAGGAGGTACAGAAGCCCGAAGACCCACACCACCAGGTTCAGAAACAGCTACTTCCCTTCAACCATTCAGTTCTTGAACCAACCCTAATCACTGGAGTTTAACAACTTTTTGACCACTAAGAAGGATTTTCTAAACTTTGATTATGTGTATTTATGAGGAATTTATTTTATTTATTACTTAGAGATACAGAGCAGAATTGGCCCTTTGGGCTAACAAGACATGCCACCCAGCAATCCACCCATTTAACCCTAGCCTATAATATCCAATTACCCCGTTACACTTTGGAATGTGGAAGGAAACTGGAGCTCCCAGATGAAACCCATGTGGTCATGGGGAGAATATACAAACTTCCTACAGTTAACCTTGGGATTGAATTCCAAATTCCGATGCTTCAAGCTGCTATGGTGTCGCTCTGACCAACACACCACTGTAGCACCCCTAATAAAGTTTGGCTGCCACATTTAATACCCCCCGAGATGGTCCATTAGACTACTTATCTTCTCACAACTACCACTGGGCAGGAGGTAGAAAACCCCAAAACATCGACTGTTTATTCATTTCCACAGATGCTGCCTGACCTGCTGGGTTCTTCCAGCATTCTATATGAGTTACTTGAGAAGGTACAGAAGCCTTTGGTCTCAGACCACTAGGTTCAGGAACAGCTACAGCTGCAAGAAAAAGTTTGTGAACCGTTTGCAGTTACCTGATTTTCTGTATTAATTACTCATAAAATGCAGTCTGATCTTCATCCTAGTCACAATAACAGACACACACATTCTGCCTAAACTAATAACACACAAACAATTGTACTTCAATACTGAGTCCACCATTTAAACAATCACAGTCTAGGTTCGAAATGTATGTGAACCTCTGGGGTAATGCCTCTACTAAAGCTATTTGGAGTCAGGTATTCTGATCAATGAGATGAGATTGGAGGTGTGGGTTGTAGAAGTGCCCTGCCCGATAAAAAAGCACATAAAGTCAGGTTACTGACCGAGCCTGCTCTTCTCAAGAAAGATCTGTTTATGGGCACCATGTCTCAATCAAAACAACTTTCTGAGGACCTTAGAAGAAGAATTGTAGAGATGCATCAAGCTGGAAAAGGTGTCAAAAGCATTTCTAAAGACCTGAGTGTTCATCAGTCCATGGTAAGAGAAACTGTCTACAAGTGGAGGAAGTGGTACTGTTGCTACTCTCCCTAGGAGAGGGTGTCCTGCAAAGATCACACCAAGAGCACAACATGCAATGCTGAAAGAGGTGAAAATGACCCCAAGGAGAACAGAAAAAGACCTGCAGGAAATCTCCAGAACTTGCTAAAGTCTCTGTTCATGTGTCCACTATAAGAAAAACACTGAACAAGAATGGTGTTCATGGAAGGACACCACAGAGGAAACCACTGCTCTACAAAAAATAACATTGTTGCATAATGTCAAGTTTGTAAAAGACCACCTGGATGTTCCACAACACTTCTGGGACAATGTTCTGTGGACAGATGAAACAAAAGTTAAACTTTGTAGCAGAAATGCACACCACTATGTCTGGAGGAAAAAGAGCACTGCTCACTAATACCAAAACCTCATCCCAACTGTGAAGCATGGTGGAAAGAGCATCATGGTTTGGGGCTGCTTTGCTGTCTCAGGGCCTGGACAGCTTGCAATCACTGAGGGAACAATGAATTCAAACTAGTATTAAGACATTTTACAGGAGAATGTCAGGGCAGCGGTCCACCACCTGAAGCTTAATAGAAGTTGGACAATGCACCGAGACGCTGATCAGAAACAAAAGAGTAAATCAACAGAATGGTTAAAAAAAAGAAGAAAATTTGTGCTTTGGAATGACCAAGTCAGAGTTCAGACCTTAACCCAATTGAGTTGCTGCGGCATAAGGGCTGCTCATGCAAGGTATCCCAGAAATATTGATGAACTGAAACAGTTTTGTATGGAGGAATGGTCTAAAATTCCTCCTCATCGTTGTGCAAGTCTGATCAGTAGCTACAGGAAACATTTGGTGGAGGTTATTGCTGCTGAAGGAGGTTCTACCCGTTATTAAATACAAGGGTTCACATACTACTTTCAGCCTGGACTGTGAATGATTAAACAATGCATTCAATAAAGACATGAAAAGTACCACTGTTTGTGTATTATAAGTTTAGACAGATTGTGTTTGTCCATTATTGTGACTTAGATGAAGACTTAGATTAAGATCATTTTGTGAGTAATTAATGCAGAAAACCAGGTAGTTGCAAAGGGTTCACAAACATTTTCTTAGGAACAGCCACTTCCCTTCAACGATTTGGATCTTGAACCAACTGACAAAACCCTGATCACTACAGTTTAGTTACACTATGATCACTTTTCACCAAAATGAGCTTTTTTGTTCTAATTGTATTTTTTTTGTTAAATTTATATTTTTTTTTTCTGTAAATGCTGCTTATACTGTATAATGCACGGTGTTATCTGTGATGTTGCTGATGGTAAGATTTTCATTGCACATGTACTTGTACACATGGCAATGAACCTGACTTTGAATTCCTGTTGTGATTGCACAGAAGCAATTGAAGCAGCTTATCACATCACACACCTAATGCAGAGGCGTACTGGTCTATATCCTGGCATGGATACATAGTGAGTGTTCATAGATTCAGTATGGGCCATGCTTCATCTAGCTAACCCAATCAAATCAGCAGATGTGTACATTAGCATATATGTATTTCAGTGTGCATATTCATGTATGTTGTGCATTATATGCATGTGTGTGCATGCAGTAGGTCCATGAAACAGAGCTCGGCCTACAGTCATTTTGGACCTACCACCTTGACATTGGTCCACAAGCTCAACAACCAGGTCATAACAGGCACTTTCAACTCATCGAAACACTGGAGTGGAAACATCTTCCGCCCCGAGGTAGTGGCTGAGGGATAAGCTGCACAATTACAACCAGATTTTTCCTTCTTTAAATATCCCTTCAGTTCTCTCCTGAAAGTTCTTGCTGCGCCTACTTCTATCACTGTTTCGGAAGTACATTCTGCATCGCAGCAACTCATTGTGCTAATGAGAGCTACTTCATCACCCCTCTGGCAACTTTACCAATTATTTTAATTGCCTTATAATGGGACGGCAGTGAATTCAAAGCTGCATCTCTGCGGCTGAACATCAAACACTCTGCTCTAATGCCCACATTACACTGAACAACCTCAGAATTTTTTGACTGCTTGAAGCTGAACTCAAATATTATTTCAGACTCGTAGGAATTCAGAGAAAAAAAGAAATGAACTTTTACAGAATATAATATGTTTAATTACAGAATCGTGTTGACGCTTTGCAATTGTTCAACTAAATTGAAAATATTTTGCTGCTGATTTTCATTTGTACTCTTGTCTGAGGCTTCTCGTTTAAGGGTCCAACAATAATCAGCCAGCATTGATGGATTCCAGTTGCCCTGATACCATTTCTCCATGACCACAATATCCTGGTGAAACCTTTCACCATGCTCATCACTGACAGCACCAAGATTTGCAGGGAAGAAGTCTAAAAGGGAATGCAGAAAATAAGTCCTTAGTGACATGTTGCACTTCATGGTTTTGTCTGTTTGAAGCATGTTGTCAACCAGCTGCACGTAGTTTGGTGCTCTGTAGATGCCAAGAAAATTTTCAGCAACATCCTTGAATGCCTTCCATGTGATTTTCTCTGGTCCCACTAGAAGTTTTTCGAATGCCTGTCATTGATGACCTGTTTGATTTGTGGACCAACAAAAATGCCTTCCTTAGTTTTGGCATCAGTTATTCTGACCTGAATTACGAATTGAAATAACAACTAAAGGCAACTTTTCAAAAACTGGTGTGTGATAGGGAAATTTCATGATGATTTTCATGATCAGCAGCCCAAAATCTGTAAGATACACACAAAAGTATTCAGGGAGCAAACTTTTTGCTGTCTAGTGTTATTGGTACAGCACAGTTTCAGTTCCTGAGCCTGTACAGCCTGCAGTGATTAAGGAGAATGACTGACTGAGGACACACAATGTTCAGTGATAGTTTGAGAAATCATTGTGAATCTTTATCAGTAATTTTGCTCTCGTAATTCATTCCCTGTTGCAGCTTCCCTCTCACCTCTTCTCTTCTCACCTGGTCATTACCTCCCCTCGTGCCCCGGTTCCTTCCCTTTCTCCCATGGTCCACTGTCCTCTCCTATCAGAGTCCTTCTTCTTCAGCCCTTTTCCCTCCATCCCTTCCCTCCTTGCCCCCCACCCACCCGCCAGCTTGTACTCCACCCCCAGCTTCTCACTGACTCCTTCCCCCGCGCTTTCCAGTCCTGATGAAGGGTCCCAGCCCAGAACATTGGCCATTTATTCCTCTCCGTAGATGCTGCCTGGCTGGTTGAGAACCTGCAGTAATTGTGTGTGTTGAACTACTGTTGCAGCCAGGATTTGGGCCGGCAGCTCTCTCTTGTAGTTACTCTGAGAGCTGGACATAAGCAAGGAGCTTCATTGCTCCCTGGTGTATCTGACAAGGGCCTGAGATATCGGAGATATTGGCCAGGCTCAGTCTTTGGTCCTCAGAACATCAGAGAATGAGGAAAGACTAAAGAAATTATCAAACTTGTGAGAGGCATAGATAAGGTGGATAAAACAGTCTGTTCCCCAGGGTAGGGGAGGGGAGACCAGAACTATGAGACACTGGTTTAGGGCAGGGGGGGAGATTTAAAAGGGATCTGAGGGACAATGTTTACACACAGAGGGTGGTGAGTAAATGGAACAAGCTGCCAGAGAAAGGAAGGTACAATTCTATTACTTATGAAGCACTTTGATAGGTAGGCAGAGGATGGGGCTTGGACAGATATGGGCCAAATGCAGGAAATTTGGACTGGCTAGTTGGGAACCATGGTCAGCAAGAACTGGCTGGGTCCAAGCGCCTGTCAAGCTCTTTGATTCTATAACGTTCGTAACTAATCTGAATCAGAACCGGAATCTGCTTCTGCAGAGACTGAGCGCTGAGTATCACCTCTGCTTCCACCACCCCCATCTCGTCACCTTGCACTGCCTCGGACTCAGTGACATCCAAAATACGGTAATTAGTGTTTGCACTTGCTGCTCACGTACCTGACAGCAAAAAACAAATCCTATCCTAACCTGACCTCAGAGTCACGTTGGCTTAGCCTGATACTGAAATTATTTTAATAATGGATAATTAGATGAAATAGAACTAAGAAAATATAAGCTAATAATTAAGCTAAATTTGTTTTGTTTGGTTAAAGGTATCACGACACAAGCTGGAAACAGAAGTTATCCTGAGGGTTCTACCGGTAAATGAGTAACCAGCAAGGGCACTGGAGGCATTAGTTAACCATCACCAAGCTCACTATCGTAGTTAGTTAGTGGATTCCACAAACTCACTTTCAAGGTCTCTACAATTCCTTGGGCACCATAGTAACACAGTAGCTACAGCAATGCTGTTACAGCTCAGGGGTTTCAGAGTTCACTTCTGCTGCCATCTGTAAGGAGCGTGTACGTTCTCCCCGCGACCGCGTGGGTTTCCTCCGGGTGCTCTGGTTTCCTCCCACAGTCCAAAGACGTACCGGATAGTAGGTTAATTGGTCCTTGTAAATTGCCCCGTGATCAGGCTCGGATTAAACGGCTTTTTTTAATTATCATTTGTGTGATTTAGTTTCTTTTGTACACTGGTTGTTTATCAATCTTTGCTATTTACAGCTTTCATACATTCTGTCGTATTCCTAGGCAGGAATTTAAATCTAATTAAAAGAATAATATTTCTACTTGTATTAATTTACCTAAATAACATACCCCCACCAACCAGGCCATACTCTCTACTCACTGCGGCCATCGGGAAGGAGGTACGAGGACCTTAGGTCCCATGCCACAGGTTCAGGAACAGTTATTATGCTACAACCTTCAGAATCCTGAACTGGTGCAGATAATCGCACTCACCACAACACTCAACTGACTCCACAACCTACGGACTCACTTTCAACGATTCTACAACTCACGTTCTCAGTATTATTTATTAATTTATGATTTGGGGTTTTTTTTGTATTTGCGCAGTTTGTCTTCTTTTGCACATAGATTATTTATCCATCTTTGTTTGACCTTATCATTCCTGTTGTATTTCTTTGCTCTACCATGAATGCCTGTATGAAAATGAATCTTGGGGTTGGATATGGTGACCACTGTATATAGACTTTGATAATAACTTTGATTAGAATTTTGATAAATCACTCAGGTTAAATAATTCTGAACTGCAATTTATAATCATTATCAACAACAGAGGAAAATAAAGATAAGTGAAATTCTACTGAAAGTGCACTGGGTTATACCTTCCATCTGAATTGAAAATCGTTAACGGGAATCTGGTGTCTCAAAGCTCCTGTCTTAGCCATATGTCTTGTTCACCTTTATCAGTCGACAGGAATACATCAACTACAACAATATCATCTTCAAGCCAGACCATCATCAGCTCCCACGCTGAGTTGCAAACGTTAGCTGAGGGAATACTTTCTGCAACATCACCATCCATTATATCTTGCCGGAGACGTTCAATTATGTTCAAACTGTTACAGTTTATTTCAACATAATCATGCCTTAGTTGCATGTGCTGTCGAGTGAATTGTCTACAAATTATGCCCAGCACTATGCAGAATTCCCAAGAAAATGATGGGAGCCTGTTCACTATTCACCATCATTATGGCTAACCTGCACAGGTCCCACCTCCCCAAAGCCTGAAGTTCCTCAGTCAAACATTTCCCTGCCTCCACCTTTTCAGAATCAGGTTTATTATCACCGGCATGTGACGTGAAATTTGTTAACTTAGCTGCAGCAGTTCAATGCAATACATAATCTAGCAGAGAGAAAAAATAATAATAATAAATAAAATAAAATGTAATCATAATAAGTAAACAAGTAAATCAATTACGTATATTGAATAGATTTTAAAAAGTGCAAAAACAGAAATACTGTATATTAAAAGAAAGTGAGATAGTGTCCAAAGCTTCAATGTCCATTTAGGAATCGGATAGCAGAGAGGAAGAAGCTGTTCCTGAATCGCTGAGTGTGTGCCTTCAGGCTTCTGTATCTCCTACCTGATGGTAACAGTGAGAAAAGGGCATGCCCTGGGCGCTGGAGGTCCTTAATAATGGACGCTGCCTTTCTGAGACACCGCTTCCTGAAGATGTCCTGGGTACTTTGTAGGCTAGTGCCCAAGATGGAGCTGTCTAGATTTACAACCTTTCGGTCCTGTGCAGTAGCCCCTCCATACCAGACAGTGATGCAGCCTGTCAGAATGCTCTTCACAGTAAAACTATAGAAGTTTTTGAGCGTATTTGTTGACATGCCAATTCTCTTCAAACTCCCAATAAAGCATAGCCGCCTTATGATTCAGCCCCAACATCCTCTGGGGAAAGAAATTCCAGAAGTTCACTACCATCAGAAAGGAAAAATGTCTACACATTTCAGTGTTAAATGACCAGCCCTTTATCCTGTAGATAATGTCCCCCCAGTTCATGACTCTCCAACTGGTGATAACATGTCAACATCTACCCCTAACGATCTACCCTTCCAAATGTACTGAATTGTAGCAAATCAGTTGCTGTATCAGAAATGGCTGAAAATAATTGATCCGTTTCCCCCCTTGTCTTTTCATTAGCTCCTCCTTACAGTATGGGATCAGATTAGATTAACCTGACTTCTCACATGTACAATACATGAAAGCATGCAGCGAAACGCATCATTTGCATCAACAAGAACACAATCCAAGGATGCGCTGGGTGTAGTCTGCACGTTTCCAGCGTCAACACGGCCTGTTACCCTAATCTCAATGTGACAGGAAACCGGAGCACCCACAGTAAACCCACACAGTCACAGGGAGAAGGTACAAAGTCCTTACAGGCTGCGGTGGGAATCAAACCCGGGTCGCTGGTTATGTGCCACCCCTCCCACCACTTCAGTCCTAATCTCTCCATGCTTCAAGTCACAATGGGCAAAATTTCTATCCACTGAATTGAAAAGCAGATAACTTACCATGGTTCATTTTATCTCATTATTGCAAAAGGAATTTCAGTCTAATGAACTGCCTGCCTAGTTTTATACAGCAAGTGCCAGATATCTACACTAACACATTGAAGTCGGACATAATTCCTAGAATCCACAAGAATATACCGTGAATTCTGGTTAATTGGGCCGTCGGTTAATCAGGGCAGTACTTTATTTGAAACAATTCTTAAAGAACAAAAACTAAATCAAGGAAGCAACCAGGATTCTCTTTGTTTATTTGGGACACCATGCCACTTAACTGGGACAGGAGACTGTTGCAACTGCGTGAGATTTTCGCTGCAGTGACAAAGTACGACTTTAATTTTGAAAGGGTATGTCGGTTTAGGGCATATTTGCAAGATGGTTTGAGTCCTTACAAAGAACTGTATGATCTAAAAATGCGCGAGGCTAAGCAGTCAAGCAAGCCTTCAGCAGACAACGAACCTCGACTTTCGACATCGAGGCAGGCAGACACAGAAGAAGATGACCTGTCTGCCCTTATCGACAATGAGATAACACCGCAACCCCCGCACCGCAGACAGATACGGATTCGCGGAGAATGCAGCAGTAGCCAGGATGCACCCAGCACATCTTTAAGAAAAAAGCCAAAATAAACAAGCTAATTAATTAGGTGCCGCCCGGCATGTAAATGTCGGCCCAGGTCAGAGGCGATTGCCGATTACGTTTTACACACCATCATCAGTGTGCTGGATGTCTTCCCGATTCCCGTAAATGATACTACACTGTACATAAATCATTTCTACTTTATATAGGTTGTGTATTTTTACGTGTTATTTGGTATGATTTGGCAGCTTCATAGCTTAAAGGTTACTGGAGAGCACTTGCGCCGTGTTTTTGCCGAGAGTGCTTGCGTGAGATTTTTGCTATGGAGAACAATGCAGGCAATGATTGTAGAGAAGTATTTCTACCTTATATAGGCTGTATATTTATCATATCATTCCTGCTTTTACTATATGTTACTGTTATTTTGGGTTTTATGTGTTATTTAGCATGATTTGGTAGGTTATTTTTGGGTCTGCGAACGCTCACAAATTTTTCCCATTTAAATAAATGGTAATTGCTTCTTCGCTTTACGACATTCCGGCTTCCGAACCATTTCATAGGAATGCTCTACCTTTGGATGGTGGGGGAAACCTGTAAAACTGTTTTGCTTGCTGTATTTTCAAGTATTCAGGCTCGGAGATGCCTGAAACAGCTGGGAGTGGAACTGAATTGGTTTCACTACCTCAACAAGTTAGGAATTGCGAAAAATTTGAAGATATCTTGAATATTATAATGAAAATGGAGATTTGGAGGATGCAATCATTGGTAGCATGGTATGAAGGCAGTCAATTATCTACACTGGGTTCCTGTGCTAATTTTGTTCATTTACAGTCAATCATAAAAACATAACAGATTAATTCCTCTGATAACTACTAGGAACTAAAACATGGTTTTATAATACTGTAGAAGTATTAGTTCTGTTTGAATTTGTTATGTATTTCATTTAAATATACAAATTGTTACTCAGTTAAAAGTAGCTTGTCTTTTTTTTATACTATTTAACTATTTCTATGAAACTTCGGCTAATTGGAGCAGCAACTTAACTGGGCCAAAATGTACAGATCCGATGTGTCCCGATTAACTGGAATCCACATCATTACATTATAGTTTGATGCAGCTTAAAAAAATTGACAAAGACAACTGAACTAGGGAGTTAATGCTTGAGCAACACATGAAATGCTGGAGGAACTCAGCAGGTCAGGCAACATCTATGGAGAAGAATAAACAGTTGGCATTTCGGGCCGAGACCCTTCATCGGGACTGAAAAGTAAGGAGACAGAAGTCAGAATAAGAAGGTGGGAGGGGGATGAGTACAAACTGGTAGGGGATAAGTAAGATCAGGTAAGGGGGAAGGTGCGTGGGTAGGACTTTTTTTGGATGCATTTAATTTTCTATCTACCACTCAGTTTGTTTTGCTTTAAGCAATTACAGTCGATAATAAACTTCTCTTGCTTTAGCATGCTATATTGTTGTCATGCTTAATCATGTAGGGCAGGAGCTCCCAACCATTTTTATACCACAGACCTCTATCATTAACCCAGGGGTCCGTGGTCCCCAGCTTGGGAACCCATCAGTAGGGGATCAGCTGTCTACAGATGAAGACAAGTTTTCCGAGAGGTGACCCTTTACCAGGGCAACATCAGAGTGGGTAAGGGGCAGTCAAGTTCTACAGCAAAGAAACAGAGGCCCTTCATCCCATCATATCGATGCAAACCATCAGGGGCCATCAGTCACATGACAGGCCAGGCACCCTGACGAGGCCAGCGATTGGCTGAAGAGAGAGTTGCTGACCTCCGCCAAGGATTCAGTAGGCGTGTTGTTGCTTTTCTGAACAGAACGAGGTGAAGCGTATTGCTGCCATTAGCAGGCCCTCCGTTGATCTAGAGTTGACGTTGGGTGTTGTGTCCTAGTTGTCTCCGCAAGCCAGAGCGGTAGGATATGGGGAGCAAGCTGTGGCCCTCTCCACACAGCTGCTGAATCCAAAGGAACAGTGGAGACCAATATAGTTACCAGTCAGCGTTGAGCTGCTTTAGGGACTCCAGCTCCAGATTCTTCCCTCGGGATTTACTCCTGAAGCCTTCCCTGTGAGTAGGGATAGCTGCAAGGCAGCAGAATTAGACATCAGAGTGTTCCTTCTCCCAGAGGAGCTGCAGACCACAGCTGACGAAAACCCATCTATCCGAAGCAAGTGGTCTTAAGATGTCAGCAATCCGCTGTTGCCCCTTCCGTCAGTAGAAATGGTTCCACCAGGCTTAGTAACTAAGTCACGTGTGAAGGCCAGGAGCTGGACTTAGTTGTCAGAGCCTATTTGAGACCTACGCCATTGGGAGCATTTAATAGGTAGTGGGAGCTTACCCCCGCTACCCCTCCCCCTCTGGCTATGAGATCCAGAAAGAACCAATGGTGCTATTACTATCTTGCTATTGGTTAATTATTGTCACATGTATAAGGCCATAAGACATAAGAGCAGAATTAGGCCATTCAGTCCATCAAAGCTCTCCACTATTTAATCATAGCTAATTTATTATCCCTCTCGACCACATTCTCCTGCCTTCTCCCCGTAACCTTTGACACTCTTACTAATCAAGAACCTATCAAACTCCACTTTAAATATACCCAGTGACTTGGGCTCCACAACCGTCTGAGGCAATGAATTTCACAGATTCACCATCCTCTGGCTAAAGAAATTCCCCCTCATCTCTGTTCTAAAAGAACATCCTTCTATTCTGAGGCTTTGTCCTCTGGTCCTAGACTTCCCACTATACAAAACATCCTCTCAGCATCCACTCTAGAATAATCACTCATTCTTCTAAACGCCAATGAGTGCAGACCCAAAGCCATCAAACACTCGTCATATATTAACTCTTACATTCCCGAGATTATTTTCATGAACATTCCCTGGACCCTCTTCAATGCCAACACATTCTTTCTTAGATAAGTTCCTCAAAACATGTACCAGGAAACGGCGGAAAGCTTGTCGTGCGAACCATTCATCCAGATCCAATCATTACACAGAGCAGCAAGGTACAATAATGTCAAACAATAACAATGCAGAATAAAGTGTGAACGCTACCCAGAAAGTGTAGTGCAGGTAAATGTTAAAGGGCAAGATCAAAATGAGGTGGATTGTGAGGCCAAGAATCCATCTTATCATATGAGATCATTTCAAGGTTCTGAAAGCAGTCCTTGACCCTGGTGTGTGATTTCAAAGTTTTGTAACTTCTGCCCAACAGGACAGGGGAGTAGAGACACTGTCTGGGGTGGGTGGGGCCTTTGATTAGGCTGGCTGCTTAACTGGGGTAGAGAGAAGTGTAGACAGAATCCATAGAGGGCAGACTTGTTCCCATGATGTGCTGACCTGTGTCTACAGCTCTCTGCAGCTTCTTGCGGTCACTAAGAACCCAGCAGCAACAGGGTTTAGTTACCGAGTACAATGTATTTGCCCGGGGACCCTGAAAGTACATGAGAAACTGTGCTAATAGAAAGAGGAATTTCAAGGCAGCGCTGCACCTTGTCCTGCTAGATAGGAGGCTAATAAAGACCTTTAAGATAGAGTATGTCTATATCAAACTCAACGACACATTGAGCAACATTGTCCAATATTAAACCATGCAGGGGCAAGGACAAGGACGTTTGAATTCTCTCCATGTGACGGGATGTACCCACCCTGCCAAATGCCGGCAGAGTATTGGTTGCTCACTTATCTCACGGATAGGCACAGTCACCAGCACAAAGAGCAAAGTGCCTGCAGGCATGTTGAAATCGCTGTTTCCAAATCACAGAACAGGTCATTCTCATCTTCACCCTGGAGGTTTCAATGGACAGTGTTGAGTTAACAATCTCCCACACGCCCAGAGCCACTGTATTTAATCGAGAGCTACTCATATTGTTTGAACAATCCAACCACTAGTCACAGTCACCACTCACACTACACTGGCCAGCCTCTACTCCAGCTGAGGACCCAGCAGTATAGACAACCCCTTAGAACATAGCACTCGACTCCAGCAGTCACAATGCTACTACGGTAGGTTTTCACAAATAACACCACATGAGGCCTTCCAAGTTTAACAAAACTGTAACAACACATTTATTGAATTCCAAAACCTGAAGACAAAGCACGCTAAAATCTTTTACTTAATTACCTTATCACGTCAGACCAGCTGCTAAAGTGAACCCAGCTCAATGTTGGTAGCTGTGAATTCACCCGACACAGGCCCCCTGGCACTGTGAACCTGTCCAGAGCTCGGACCAGCTGCCCGGTTCAGGTCCTGTGTTACATGGGTGGAGGAACAGCAGGTGCCTCTGGCTCATCCAGAGGAGTGTTGGCACGTTCATGGGCATTTCGTGACACCAGGGGCATGGCAGCAGAATCCTCCAAAACTTGGTGGGCGGTTTAAGGTGACCGACCAAAACACATTCGGGTTTATCCCTCTTACCTGTGATAAAAATCCCTTCTCTCCATTCCAAAACATACGGGATCCTGAGGGGGTGTTGGTGTGCATCATGGTGGACAAGAACAAGGTGGAATGTAGGTCAACAGGAACCCAAGGGTGCTGTACGCCATGATAGGAGGTAGGAATAGGTGAAAAGGGATTGAATTTACTGAGGAGAGTGGAACGTGTTGAGAGACCAACCAGGTGGTTGTGGCGTCAGGAATAAAATCACCAGGCATTTGTAACGGCTGCCCGTGTACCAACTCGGCCACAGACAACTGCAGGTCCTCTTTCGGAGCAGCTCTGAGCCCCAGCAGGACCCACGGGAAACAATCCCCAACACTCATCTGGCAGGGAGCCCTCAGAGCTGCCTTTCGGGAGCAGTGAGACCGCTCGCATACGCCACTGGACTGCGGGTGATGTAGCCTAACACCACGGTTCCTACCAGCGCAGCCCAGAGGTCTGACGTGAATCGGTGACCGCGGTCAGAGGAAATATCAGATGGGGTGCCAAACCAAGCAGCCCAGGTGGTGATGGGCGCCCGAGCCACGTCTGTGGCCGTCTTCGATAGTAAGATCGACACAGGAAACCTCACACCAAGCAGATGTCTAGCCACTTTAGCCAGGATGAAGTTCCTTGTGTAACATTGCCCTCCGAAGCAGAGGGCCACCCAGTGTCCCCTAACTCTGAATCCTGCTGCTGTTGGTAGCCTTCATTGAGGTTTCGTTGCTCTTTGCCTTCTTCTCGTCAATCGGCGATGCTGGCAGCACACTCACTTCAGCACCCGTGTCACACAGGAAGTGCTGCTCTGAAAGGGTGTCCGTAATGAACAGGAGACAACCCGGGCAGCTGGAACCCACGGTGTTCACAGACCTCTGATGTCCCGATGTGCTGGCTCTGTCAAAGCTGCAAAGTAGTCGGCACTTTCTAGTGTCCGTACCAAAGCGAGCGTGGTGAAAACACAGGCCCAGCATTGTCTGTTTCACAGCCGCTGGTGTCCTTGTGTCAGGGGCCTTGCTGAGGGGCTTACTGAGGCAGGGGAAGGGGCAGGAATGATGCACCGCTGTCCAACTGAGTGTAGACTATCAGCCATTTTAGCAAACTCCTTACAGTCCTTCACGGGTGCTTTAGTGAGGGCTATGCAAACTTGATCAGGCATTTGCTGCATGAAGAGCTCTTTAAAAATAAAACAAGGATGGTGATTTCCCAGGAGAGACAGCACATGGTCCATTAGCTCTGATGGCTCAGCATCACCAAGGCCAGGCAAGGAGAGCAAATGTTTGGTGCGCTCAGACCCCGATAGTCCAAAAATCTGTAAAGGGTGAGTTTTCAACAATCGGTATTCATCATGTTCAGATGGGTGTTTGAGCAGACTCACCACTCTCACAGCCGTGGAACTGCTGAGTGACACTGCCAGTAGTAAAACTTGGTGTCATCAGTGGTGGTTTCTCACAGCGCGAATCAGACCTCGGCTTGTACAAACCGAGCAATGGCATTTTGATCCCAACACTCCAGCAGTTTCTTAGCGACTGCGTTGGCCAACATGCTCATCAACTCTGGAATCGTCCTGGAGCATCAGGGTCACCAGTGTGGGTTTTAGCAAATAAAACGACATGAGGCGTCTTAAGTTTAAGAAAACACTAACAACACATTTATTGAACTCCAAAGTGCGCTAAAAGTCCATTACGTAATTACATCATCGCGTCAGACCCGCCTCTTAAAGTGAACCCCAACTCAATGTTGGTGCTTGTGACTTCTGTGCGTTTCCACCCATTACATTACCCCACACCACCTCTCATATCGATAACCTCGACAAGCTCAGCTTTTTAGGTAGAGCATTGAATGTGCTTTCCTGCTTACAAGACAATATCAGAGACAAACAGACATCAACTGCACTGCTACACAGAGGCCAGACCAACTGAAAATCGCAATGTAGAGTGAAATGCATCGTTTGTGCCAAATCAGATCAGTGAGGTCTGTGCTGGGCAGTGCCCTGACACCAACACGGCAAGTCCACAACTCACTAACCCTGACTACCATATATATCTTTGGGAGGGACCTGGAGCTCCAGAAGAGGAAGCCCACGGGGTCGGGGGAGAGAAAGTAGAAACTCCTTACAGACAGCGGCAGAACTTGACAGTGCCTAACCATGAGGTAAGGAGAAAGCAACCGGCATCTGCATGAATTAACCACGCTGGAGGTGTGAACCGCTACACTACGGTGCCACCCCATTAGATATGAGTACAAGTTCCATGGAGTTTGAATAAGCCAGAAATGTCACGGTCACTGATACCTGTGTTTTAAATTCCAATCCTTACTGAAAAGAAAATCTGGAACATATTTAGCACAACAAGGAACAGGCCCTCCAGCCCACGGTGTTGTGCCAAGCTAACTAAGCTATATCTCCTAATCTCTTGTCTCAGTGCATGGTCCCTACCCCACCATTCTTTGTAAATACGTTTGCCTATGTAAGAGTCTCGTAAACCCTTCTATTGTCTCTGCCTCCACCAACACCCGCAGCAACACATTCCCACCACCCACTCGCCTCGCACTTTACCTCTAATATTAAACCTTTCAACCCTGCTAAGTATTTTATTTATCTCTCAGATAATTATACATATACTTACCTTAGGTCTTCCCTCAGCCTGTGCCACTCCAGAGAAAACAACCCAAGTCAGGAAAACGTCTCATTATATCACACGCCCTCTGTGCCCTGGTAAACCTGTTCTGTGCCCTCTCCCTAGCCTCAGCATCCTTCCTGTAGCGGGGCAACCAGAAGCGAATACAATCTCCAGTTTTATAAAACTGCAACGTAACTTCTCCAATCCTGAACTCAGTGCCTTGACTAACAAGGGCGAGTGTGCGACGTGACATCTTCTCGACCCCATCGACTTGTGCAGCTGCTTTCTCAGGAAGCTCCCACCTAGACCTAAAATTAATAAGCATGAAAGAGTGCAGAGAAAATTGACAAGGATGTTCCTAGAACTGTAGGATCTGAGTTACCGGGGAAGGTTATTCCCTACAGCACAGAAGATTTGACAGAGGTGTACAGACAGGGTAAATGCAGGCAGCCTTCATCCCCTCTGGTTGGATGAGACTAGAATCAGAGGGCATAGGTGAAGGGTGAGAGGTGAAAAGTTTAAGGGGAGCAGGAAGGGGAAATTCTTCACTCAGAGCGCGGTGAGTGTGGAATAAGCTGCCTGAGGAAGTAGTGGATATAGGTTTAATTTTAACATTTAAGAGAAATTTGGATGGGTACATGGATGTGAGGAGTATAAAGGGCTATGGGGTGGGAGCAGGTCAATCGGATCAGGCAGAAGGACAGTTTGGTATGGACTCGATGGGCCAAAGGGCCTGTTTCTGGGCTGTAGTATTCTATGTCTCTATGACTCTGTCCCTCTATACATCACCGCTGTTATGAACCCTGTCATTAGCTGTGAAATTCCCTCCACCACTGATACCTGAAGTGTATCTAATATTTCAGTAATATTGGAGTAATAGTGTAAACATACTGTTTGTTCAAGCATTCCTTGTTTGCTTACATAGTTCATTATGGGTTATATGTAAAAGTACTCAAATGGCATACGTAATTACACCACTATGTCACATGGGAAGGGGAACGCCTCACTAAAACAAAATCTAAGTAGTCAAGTATCTGGGCTCCTGTGTTTTCCTTTCGATTAGTTTCTGGAGTTACAAAGCATGACAGCACCCACCACCCCGTGTAACAAAAAACTTTGCCCCACACATTTCCTTCGAACTTTCCCCCCTCACTTTAAATGCAAGCCCTCCGGATCTTCCCGAGTGCAGAACTCATCCTTGCTGATTATAGTCTGTATAAAGTATAAAGTATAAGTACACTATATTTGTAAAGTCACTCTTTCCTTGTGGTACAAGCTCAGAATCCTTGTACTCAGGATATGTCCTTCGTAAATACTTTGTTCATGAGTTCATAGCTGCTGCTTCTCAATTTGAGCACACTGATACCAGATCTACTTTTCATGACTCAGTTATGGTTTAGAGAAAACCACGGTAAATCATCCATCAAAACACAAAGCAGAAAGTTATGAATTCCTCAGCAATGTGTTAAATGTTATCATGAATTATCTTAACCAAAAAGGTCATGAAGAGAAACTCAAAGCCAAACGGAGTGGGCGTGGATATGTTGGTGCCAGCAGCATAGTGACACTTGTGGGCGGCCCCGCAGAAACCTCACTGATTTGATTTGACGGAAGATGAAACATTTCACTGCATGTTTCGACGAGCATGTGAGATATAAAGGTAACCAGTTAGAGCTTCTTCAAGGATCGTCGCCTAGTCGTGGTGGACAGGCTTGTGAGATCCTGAGCACGATGCTGTCTGGAGCTTAGCTCCTGCTAGGGTCACCCATGGCGGTAAGGTCAAAGGGCAATCCAACCAAGACCAAAGCGGTGGAGCTGGCAGAAGATGCTGACACATCACGATGGTAGAGAAGGTGGAGGAAGGCTGCATCAGTGAGTGGACCCCAGTCTTCCTGCACTCCATGTCACTGGACCCCAACCCCGATCTGTCAGGGACAGTGTGGTGGCTGCCCCTGCATCAGCCTCCCCGTCCTAAACAAAGTCACGCACAGGCGTTCCCCATTCAGGGAATGCAACCCTTTAGGGGAACATCATAGTCATCTCCAGCAATCACACTACTACTGTTAATCTTTTAAAACTCTGTCACACTTGTGGATACAAAACCATGAATTACTGGCTGTAACACAACTGAAAAATCAGTTTACTGACTGCAGAATGCTACAGTTGCTGGAAAATCTGCAATAAAGCCATAAAGAGCTGAAAATATTCATAAGGTAAGGCAGCATCCACAGAGGTGAAATAACTTTTAAGGTCACTGACCTTTTATATGGTCATTTGTAACTTAAGCAATGGGGCAAAATTGGCTACTGATGATGGAAATGTGGAGCAGTTCAGGCAGCATCTATGCATATGCAGGGAAATGGACAGTCCGTTGCTAGTTCAAGGAAATATTGAATTAATGGAGTTCAATCTTGAAAAATGAGAAGAAAGAACAAATTTGAAGGCAGAGTACAGGGTTAATGGCAGGATTCTTAGCAGTGCAGAGGAACCGAGGGACCCTGGGGTTCACATTCATAAGCCACTCAAAGTTGCCACACAATTTGACAGATGGTTAAGAAGGTGTGCTGGCCTTCATTAGTTCGGAGACTGAGCTCAAGAACAGTGAGGTATTGTTGCAGCTCTATAAAACTCTGGTTAGACCACACTTGGTGTTCATTTCTGGTCACCTCATTATAGGAAGAACGTGGAAGGTATAGAGAGGGTGCAGAGGAGATTTACCAAGATGCTGCCTGAATTAGACAGAATATTTTATGAGGAAAGGTTGAGAAAATTGGGCTTTTCTCTTTAGACTAAAGAAGGATGAGAGACGACTTGATTGAGGTGAATAAGGTAAAAGGTATTGTTAGGGTGGACAGCCGATGCCTTTTTGCCCTGGTTGGGAATGGCGAATACAAGGCGGCATAATTTTAAGGTGATTGGAGGAAAGTAAGGGGGGATATCAGAGGCAGTTTTTTTTTTGTTACTTAGAGTGGGCAGTGCAGGGATGCTGCAGATACATTAGGGACATGTAAGAGAATCTCAGAAAGGCACATGGATGAAAGGAAAATGGAGGATTACGTGCAGCATAATGAAGCATTCAATTGATCTTGGAGTAGGTTAAAAGGTGAACACATTGTGAGTCCACACTCTGCATACTGTTCTACATTCCATCAATCAAAAATTGATCTGTTCAATATTTGCTTTAAAGTACCACTCAAAGTAATGCAACAGAAGGACAATAAACTTCAACACTTAGTGCTGCTTCAAGACCAGCGAGATACTTGTGTTTCCTTGATGAGACAATACTGAAAGCAACTTCATGTGCTGCCTTCCAAGTCAACTGATTCTGTGGTTCAGTTGTCCCTGAATCTACCTAGGTTTTGTCCTCATGTCTCTGGAGTGGAAACTGGCAACGCAGGTTGACACAACTTTGCACCTGTGTATAGATCCATGCTTTTCATAACCTGTTACGCTGTGCTCCATCACCACAGGCATCCTCTTACCTTGCAAATCCGGGCCACCCTGGTCACCAGCGGCTTTCCATTAAATGCATTCTCTTCCCCCAGCTTCTCCGTGAAGAAGATGTAAATCTTGTCATCGTCGCCCACAGAGCTGTTGTCACTCTCCCTCAGTAACACGGAGTCGATGAAGTTCGGCTCTGAAATGAAGAGAGAGCAGTGGGTACGTGTAAGAGTCGGTGACTGAGACAAATGCACAGGACACATCAACGGGGGTTGTAAGTGGTACAGGCAGGGGGTGTGGAGCAGCACAGACTCCTCTTTACTCATTCAAGAGCCAGTCTCATCCCATATCCAACATTCTGTTTCCATTTCACGGAGGTGGATTCAGTGGCTATCCCTCCCCACCATCAGGAGGTGCTGCCTCGAGAGAGTTACATCCATCATCAACAATCCCCACCATCCAAGCCATTCCAGATGGTACCTACAGGAGGTGCTCCTCAAGATGGCAACGTTATCATCACCAATCCCCACCAGCCAGCCCATTCCATCTTCTTACAGCTACCTCTGGGCAGGAGGTACAGAGGCCTGAAATTCCACCCCATAGATTCAGGAACAGCTGCTTCCCTTCAACTATTTGATTCTTGAGCCAAGCGGATCAACCCTAATCAGCAGAGTACAGCACTTTCATCACCTGCACTAAAATGGACCTTGTCTTTTTTGTTATAATAGTGTTCCTCTTGTAAAAATTGTGATCAATATAAATTTATGTTTTTCCTGTAAATGCCGATAAGTACCTGTGACATTGCTGTTTTTTATTGCACCTGTATTTGTGTATATAGCAATAAACTTGACTTTGCCTTTGATTTTAAACTTGGGACTCTGAACCAGAACAGTGAATTGGAGACATAAGAAAGTGGAGATACTGTACTCTGCAACAAACAAACTGCCAGAAGAGCTCAGAGAGGTTGGTACCCAGTCTGGCAGTCCGAGTCCTGATGCTCCTGTACCTGCTTCCTGCCGTAGGTGTCAAGGAGATTGTGGGATGGATGCAGGGATCCTCAGCAACCCTTCAGGCCCTTCGTCTGCAACGCTCCCAGTAAAAGGGGAAACAGGGAGGAGGGAGAGCCCGGTGATCCTCTCGGCAGTTGTTACTGTCCTCTGTAGGGTCTTGCAGTCCGATGCCTTGCAGCTTCTGCACCACACGATGATGCAGCCAGACAGAACACTCTCACTGGGGCTTCTGTAGAAAGTTGTTACGGGGACAGGGAGCCTTCACGCCTCAAAGTGTTTTTCGCTGCTGTGACTTCTTGACTAGTGAGAAAGTGTTGTGGGTCCAGGTTAGATCATCCGCTATTTGCACACCAAGGAACTTTGTGCTCTTCACTCTCTCCACGGCAGAGCCATTCAGGTGTACTGGAGAGTGGTCGACCTGCATTTTGCTCATGTCTACAATCATCTCTTTAGTCTTGTCCACGTTGAGACTGAGGTTGTTGTTCTTCCACCATTTGACAAGCCTCTCTACCTCCTCTCTGTATGAGACTCATCGTTGTTGCTGATGAGGCCAGCCACTGTTGTATCATCACTGAACGTGAGGATGTGGTTTGAGCTGAATCCGCCAGCGCAGTTGAGAGTCAGCAGTGGACTGAGCACACCACCCTGGGGGCACCAATGCTCAGCATGATGGAGCTTGAGAAGTTGCTGTCAACTCAGACTGACCGGGATCTTTCTGTCAAGAAGTTACAGAGAGGAGTATTGAATCCCAGCAAGGACAGTTTATCCACCAGCCTCTGTGGTATGATTGTATCAAATACCGAGCTGAAGTCGATGAACATCCCAGTCTGTAAGGCATCGTTTTCTAGGTGGGACAGGATGGAAAGGAGGACCAACTCAGTGGACTGGGTTGAGTGGCAGGCGAACTGGAAAGGGTCCTATGTAGCTGGAAGCTGAGATTTTGTAAGATTCAGTATCAGCTTCTCAAAGCATTTCATGATTGTTAAAGCGAGTGCCAGTGGGCAGTAATCATTCTGGCCAGTTACCATCGTTCTCTTGGCCACTGGAATGATGGTGCCTGCCTTGAAGCTGCAGGGACAGTGGACCGTTTCAGAGAGATATTAAGGATGTCCATTAACACAATGATTTGCTCCCTAACAGTTCATCCTGAGTCCTTAGCATCAGATGTAGTGTTTAGGACAGCTTACATCATCTGCACTTCCAAAACGGGGTTTCAGATTTGTGGCAGGGTTTTGCTGCTCACTAGGATTGTTGAATCTGAAGATGATTCCAGATTGCCCAGGAGGCTCTGCAGAAGTCAAGAATGATGCATAATAACAGTAATGAATTCACTTTAAGTGAGGACCAGAGAAAGACAACAAAGACAAGATGAATAAAGACAAAGAACAAAGAAGCTGTCAGTCTTAAACTGAAAAGCTCAAAGTACACAGAGAGGGAAATTTCTTTGATAAGAGCAGCTTATGACACGGTATGATTTATGGTGCGAGAGAGAAACTACAAAAGTAGTTAATCTACACAGGGCGATACGGTGGCATAGCAGTTAGCTCAACACCTTACCGTATGCCAGATGTAAGGCTGGGGTTCGATTCCCACTGCTGTCTGTACGGATTTTACAGTATGCCAGATGTAAGATCAGTGTTCGATTCCCACCGCTGTCTATACGGATTTTACACTATGCCAGATGTAAGATCAGTGTTCGATTCGCACTGCTGTCTGTTGTACATTCTCCCCTTAACGGCGTGGGTTTCCCCAGGTAAAAGCCCCACGGCTTCATGATCACCATCAATACTGGTGCAGCACAGCTGCAGCGACCCAGGGTGGATTCTGACGTCTAATGCTGTCTGTGTGAAGTTTGTCAGCTCTCCCAATGACCATGCGAGTCTCCTCCAGAGGTGCTCTAGTTTGCTCCTATATCCCAAAGAGGTCAAATGGCCATTGGAAATTACCCCTAGTATTTGTAGATAGTAAGGGGATTGGGAGAGGTGGAGAGTCAGAACATTGAACATTGAAGAGTACAGCACAGCGACAGGCCATTCAGCCCACAATGTTGTGCTGAACTAATTAAATGCACAGATAAACCAGTCCCTTCTCACACCCTTCCAGTTCCTGCACGATAACGATTTGCCCATCTAACAGCCTTTTAAACTCCTCTGTTCTGTCTGCTACCATCACCCACCAGGTACCCACTGCTCTCTGTGCTCTACAAATAATCTGCATTCTGGTTGGGAACTCATATCGACAGCCAGCCTAGAGCCTGCTGGATAAGGCTGGGCCTCAGCTCAAACATGACGTGGAAGGGGTCTGGTGAGGGGTGCATTTCAAACTAACGTCTGATAGGTTTGGCTTTGGAAGCCTCACACTTAGCTCCGGGTTCAGGATTGTCTCTGCCGAGCACAGAGATGCCCACTAAGACTAATTATGTGATTGGCTAAATCACAAAGGAAACATTAAACAGATATTCACAAGGGCAAATGTTCTGATCTTACATGCTCAGAGAGAGTCAGAGGAAAGGGATTACACTGTAGTACTATCTCCCTTTGAACACAGCTTCCCCAGAGAAGAGCATTACTGAAACTACCCTTAATTACACAGATAATCCAATCTCATCAGATATTTAAACTCAAATATAATTACATAAAATTATACCAATTTTCCACTACAGCATATTTTCATTTCATGGGTTTAGTTTAACCAAACAGTGTTGAATCCATCATTTCCTCTATCGTTTATCTTTGAAATCATTATCCAATTAATTACTTCATCCACATGCACATTGTCCACACTTCCAGATTTACTCTCCTTTCAAGAGTGTATCACCCTCCCTTTTAAAAGTTACTGATGATGATATGGCTCTGTAGGCTACGCAGAACAGTCCACGTTCCAAGCTTCCTGGCAATGCTCTCAAACTCTTCCTCCAGTACTCTGACATCTGCTTTGGTGCTGCTTCATGCACCCATGCTGAGCTTGTCAATTTCATCAGCTTTGCCTCCAGCTTCCACCCTGCCCTTTAAGCTCACTTGGTCCTTTTCTGTCACCTCCCTCCCCTTTCTAGATTCTGTCTTCATCTTTGGAGACAAAGGGTCAACCAACATCTTCTGTAAACCCAACACTTCCCATTGTAATATTGACTTTACCTCTTCCCTCTGTAAACACCTTTTCTCAGTTCCTTTGCCTGTTCCCAGGATAAGGCTTTCTTTACCAGGACATCAGAGATGTCCTCCTTCTCCAAAGGACGGGGTCTCCCTTCCTCCATTGTTGATGCTGCACTCACCTACGTCTCTTCAATTTCGTAAACATCTACACTCACCCCATCTTCCCACCGCCTTAACAGGGATAGAGTTCCTCTTGTCCTCACCTACCTCACAAAGAGCCTCCACATCCAACACATCATCCTCCTCAACATCTGCCATCTCCAAAGGCATCCTACCACCAAACACACTTTTACCTCCCCCCCCTCCACTTTTTGCAGAGATCACTCCCTTGTTTCCCACGTCCGTTCGTCCCTCCCCAACCCCAGCACGATTCCCTTCAGCCTACATGCTGCACCTACCCACTCACCTCCTCCCTCACCTCCGTTCAGGGCCCCAAACAATCCTCCCAGGTGAGGCAACAGCACACCTAGAAATCTGCAGGGTCATCTATTGTGTCTGGAGCTCCTAGTAAGGACACTTCTATATTGGTGTGTCCTGTCGCAAACTGGGGGGCAGTTTGTAAGTATCTCCTTTTCATCTGACAAAAGCGGAACTTCCCAGTGGCCAAACATTTTAATTCCCATTCCCGTTCCGAAATATCAGATCCATGGGCTCCTCTTGTGCCAAGATGAAGTCACCCTTAAGGTGGAGGAGCAGCATCTTATATTCCACCTCGGTAGCCTGCAACCTGATGGCATGAATATCGATTTCCCCTTCCGATAAAACAATTGCTGCCCAACCTCCCCTCTTCTTCTATTCCCCACTCTGTTCTTTAACCTCTTCTTACCTACTTTTCACTTCCCCTGGGTCCCTTCCTCCTTCCCTTTCTCCCATGGTCCACTCTCCCCTTCAATCAGATTCCTTCCTCTCCAGCCCTTTACCTTTCACACCCACCTGATTTCACCTATCAACTTCTAGCCATCCTCCTTCCCTTTCCCCACCTTTTTATTCTGGTCTTCCCTCCGTTTCCAGTCCCGAAGAAGAGTCTCAGCTCGAAAATGTTGACTGTTTATTCATTTCCATAGATGCTGCCTGGCCTGCTGAGCTCCCCCAGCATTTTGTGTGTGTTGTTCTGGATTTCCGCCATCTGCAAACTTTCTCGAGTTTATGACAATATATATGACGAAACCTAATCATCTCTCTGCTCCAAGACCTGGGCAACTGGATCCTCAATTTCCTCAGTTGCAGACCCCAGTCAGTACAGACTGGCAACAATCACTATCAGTACAGCTGCACCAGGGTCTATGTGCTAGGCCACCTGCCCTACTTGCTTTATACCTCTCATTGTACAGCTAGATGCAATTGAGGCGTGGAACACTCCAGCACAGAAACAGGACCTTTAACCTACCTAGTTCAATCGACCTGCACTGGGACCATTGCCCTCCATACCCCTATCGTGGGGTAGATCCCAGTCATGTTCCCCTTGAATCTTTCACTTTTCACCCTTATCCTATGACCTCTAGTTATAGTCTCACCCAACTTAATTCGAGAAAGCCTGCTTGCATTTACCCTATCTATACCCCTCATAATCTTGTATACCTCTATCAAATCTCCCCTCAGTCTCCTACACTCTAGGGAATGAAATCCTGACCTATTCAACCTCTCCTTATAACTCAGGTCCTCAAGTTCTGGCAACATCCTTGTAAGGTTTCTCTGCACTCTTTCAATCTTATTTACATCTTTCCTGTAGGTAGGTGACCAAAACTGCAGAAATACTCCAAAATAGGCCTCGACAACTTCAACATAACATCCCACCTCCTGCTCTATTTAAGTTCGCTGAGGACCAAATGAAAGATGGTAAAGAATTGGCATCTACCTGGGGGGATGGGGAGGGAGATCTGCCTGAATGGTGTCACTACAACCTTTTACTGAAAGTCAGCAAGAACAGCATCGGCTATGATTTATAATATTATTATGAAACTTAGGAAAGCTCCATTTGATAAGATTAGGGTAGATTGGGAACAGGAATTGGGGCTTACCATTTCTGTGGATGATTGGGGGCAGATTTTACAATTAGTTAATACTTCCTCTATTTGTGCTAAACATTCCCTAATTCAATTTAAAGTGGTTCATAGAGCACATATGTCCAAAGATAAGTTAGCGCGTTTTTACTCGCATATTAATCCTTTCTGTGATAGATGTTCGGGGCAGATAGCCTCTTTAACTCATATGTTTTGGTCTTGCCCTACTTTGGAAACTTTTTGGAGAGATATTTTCAATATTATTTCTAAGGTATTAAATATAGATATCTCTCCTCACCCTATTACTGCTATCTTTGGACTACCTAAAATTTCTAGTAATCTTTCCCCTTCAGCCCGTAGAATGATTGCATTTCTTACTTTAATGGCGAAAAGATGTATTTTACAACATTGGAAAGAGCTTAATGCTCCAACTACCTTTTTTTGGTTTTCTCAGACGATTTTATGTTTGAATTTGGAGAAAATTAGAAGTAACCTTTATGATTCTTCATTTAAATTTGAACAGATTTGGGGACCTTTTATTCGATATTTTCATTTAATGTAATATTTACCCTTCTTGTTTTTTTTTTCACTGTTTTTAATGGAGGTCGGGATTGAGGACGTGATTTTAAGTTTAACTCTGTTTGGTTTCAAGTTAGCCCATTGCTTTGCTTTGCTTTTAGTTAGTTGCACGGTGGGTTTTTTTTTGGGGTTTTTTTTTCTTTTTTTTTCCATTGATATATATAAAATTTAGTATACTATTATGTTATCTTGGTTTCTTATGTTTAAATTACATTGTTTGTAGTATTTTTTTTGGTATTGATACCTTTTGGAATTTTATTTGTATTAATGTTTATATGGCTTACCTTTTTTGTATACTTACTCAATAAAAAGATTTAAAAAGGAAAGTCAGCAAGAACAAATATCTGATTATCGGCAGCAGAAGGAAGAGGCTGGAGTTCCATAAGGCAGACCTCATTATGGGATCAGAGGTGCAGAGGGTTGGTAACTATAAATTCCTTTGTATTATCATATCAGTGGAACTGTCCTGGGACCAGCAAGTAAGTGACATGACAAAGGCATGTCAGTGCCTCTACTTCCTGAGAAGTTTGCTTCGGTTCGACATGTCAACTAAAAGTTTGACAAACTTCTTTAGATGCAGAGAGGAGAGTATCCTAACTGTTTGCATCATGGGCTGGTATGAAAACAAGAGAGGAAAAGTCTGCAGAAAGCCCATTCCATCGCAGGAAAAGCCCTCCCCATCACTCAGCAAACTGACATGAAGCGTTGCCACGAGGAAGAATCATCCATTATAAAGACCCACACCACCCAGGCCAGGCTCTCTGCTCGTCATTACAATCGGGAAGGAGCTACAAAAGCCTTAGGGCCCACACCACCAGGTTCAGGAGCCGCTATTACACTACAACCATCAGGCTCCTGAATCGATTTGGATAACTTCACTCACCACAACTCTGAACTGATTCCACTATCTACAGACTCACTTTCAGGGACTCGAGGTCTCATAGTCTCAGTGTTATTTTTTTATGTGCACAGTTTGGTTTATTTTGCACATCGGCTGTTTGTCAGCCTTTATGTGTAGTTTTTCAAAATTCTATAGTATATTTTATTTTTCTGTAAATGCCCACAGGGTAGTGTATGGGAAGATGTATGTAGTTTGATAATAAATTTGAGACCTTGGATACGTATTGCAGTCATTAATATGGAATTGGTTACTCTCTACCTCTCAGTGACTGCACTGGAATGAAACTCCAGTTATGGTTTAATTGCCAGTTGTAAATGGCCATCAAACAGATGACACAAAACACAGAGAGAATAAGCAAGTATAAAATTTCTGAAAGAAATTAAACAGAACCAGTTTTTGCCTACACAAGAATTCTTTCAGCTCTTGTAATGCATTTGTTTTCTATATTTTGCAGTACGTTCCAATCTTACACCAGACGCATTACAGTGTGCACAGACTTGTTAGCAATCGAGCCTCCCGTGGAAGCTCTAACATGCATCAGCTTGCATCGTGCCAAGAGCTGCAAGTCTCTTCTAACAGGGAGCATCAGGAGTTTAATGTAGCCCTCCTTTCGCTGATATGGTCCAGTGCTCCCACGAGCTAAGGTGAGGGGAACACTGTGACATTCTGGAATAGAACGTGCTAGAAACATTCAGCTTTTAGGGTTGCTGCCTCCCAGCTCCAGAGACCCAGAGACCCAGGGTCAATCCTGACCTTCAATGCTGACTGTGTGGAGTTTGCAAGTTCTCCATGGATGCAAGGGTTTTCCCAGGTGCTCTGGTTTCATACCACATCCCAGGGAGGTGCAAGTTAGTGGGGCTGGTTGGCCTTCAATACCCTTAGTGTGTGGGTCAGTGGTAGAATCTGGGGGGAGTTGATAAGAAGTGGGGGAATGGAGGGGGTGGTATGGTATTAATGTAATATTGGTGGAAACTGGGTCGGTACCCACTCATTGCCCAATAGCTCTGTTTGCAAACTGTTGGACTCTTATTGGCATCCTTAGAGAGAGAATGCACTCTACTGAAGGGTCATGACCTAGTTCTCTCTCCACAGATGCTACTTGGCTTCCTACATCTTCTATCTTTGTCGAAGTTTCACATCTTCTCTCAGAAAGATGTTAGCATTACTGAATGACTGAACTGTCCTCCTTACCATTCAACGAGTAAGGAACGGAGTCGTCCATCCTGAACGAACGGTCTTGGAAGTTCCTTTTGATATCCGCCTGTCCGCTGTGGAACCCATAGAGCGTGGCAGTGTAGATTTTATCGTCTGTGAGAAAGCAGAATTTGGACATTTGAATCATTAACAATATTAATGTTCTACTAGAAACTCAAAAACAACTTTAGAAGTGCGTGATTGAACTTGAGAGCTGTAAGGAATAATTCTGGGAATTAGGTGTTCATGAGAGACGGGCAAAGGCTCCTCCAATTTAACCCTTCACTGCCCGTGAAATGCCACGCTATTTCATCCTATCAGGGTGATTCCCTGCGTTCCACCCACTGTGCTCCCCCCCCCCAACGTCTTCTCCCCCACCTTGACCTACACACCTCTTTGTCCCAGTTCTGATGATGGGTCCCAGACCTCAAACAGATGCTGTCTGATCTGCTGAGTTGTTTCAGTTCTTGCTCATTTTATTTCAGACTTCCAGCATCTGCAGCTTTTTAAAAATTAATTGATTGATTGATTTTCACTCCAGCTGGAATCTTCCAGTGACTCACAAACCTGGCATTCTCCCATAAACGTAACCTGTTCTTCCCATATTCCCATTAACTTGTCCCAGATTTTACCACTCACACATGAGGGGCAATTTTCCAGTGGCCATTTAACCTTCCAGCTCGTATGCCATTGAGATTTGGGAAGAAACGGCAGTCCCGGGGAAAGCCACATGGTCCATGTGGACAGCACCAGAGGTCAGGATCAAACCCGGGTCACTGGAACTATTGGGCAGCAGTCCTGACAACTAGTCTAATGTGACAGGGCCTCCCAAACTTATGACCTCTGCCACCAAGTAGATGTTTTCTGCTTGGACTTTAGCAAGGCATTTGACAAGGCTGGTCAGGAAGGTTCAGTCGCTTGGCATTCGGATGAGGTAGTAAATTGGGATAGACGCAGGCTTTGTGGGAGAAGCCAGAGAGTGGCAGTAGATGGTTGCCTCTGACTGGAGGCCTGTGGCTAGTATAGTTTCCCCGGGATTGGTGCTGGGTCTGTTGTTGTTTGTCATCTATATCAACAGTCTAGATGATAATGTGGTTAACAGGATCAGCAAATTTGCAGAGGGACACCAAAATCAGGTGTAGTGGAGAACGAGGAAGACTATGAAAGCTTGCAGTGGGATCTGGACCATCTGGAAAAGTGGCAGGTGGGATCTAATGTAAGTGTGAGGTGTTGCACTGTGGGAAGACTAACCAGGGTAGGTTCTACACGGTGAGCAGTAGGGCACTGAGGAGTGTGGTAGAACAAAGGGATCTGGGAATACAAGTATATAATTCATTGAAAGTCAAGACACAGGCAGGTAGAAAGCGTCTGGCACATTGGCCTTCATAGATCATAAATAGGAGCAGGAGTCGGCCATCTGGCCTGTCGAGCCTGATCTGCCACTCAATAAGATCATGGCTGATCTGGCCATGGACTCATCTCCACCTACCTGCCTTTTCCCCGTAACCCTTAATTCCCCCACGTACTGAGTGAAGGAGTTGAGATGTTATGTTGAAGTTGTTTAAGAAGTTGGTGAGGCCTAATTTGGAGTTGTTTTGGTCACCCACCTATAGGAAAGATGTCAAGAAGATTTACAAGGATGTTGCCAGGTCTGGAGGACCTGAGTTAGAGGGAAAGATTGCACAGGTTAGGACTTTATTCCTTAGAATGTGGGAAGATTTGATAGAGCTATACAAAGTTATGAGGGGTGCAGATAGGTGAAATGTTTAATGGGAATATGCTAGTGACATCTTCACTCAGAGGGTTGTCAGAATGTGGAACGAGTTGCTAGCGCGAGTGCCTGCAAGTCAATTTCAACATTTAAGAGAAGTTTGGATAGGTACATGGATGCTAAGAGTTTGGAGGGCTGTGGTCCCAGTGCAGGTCAGTGTAGGTAGTTTAAATGGCTCAGCATGGACTAGTTGGGCTGAAGGGCCTGTTTCTCTGCTGTAGTACTCTGTGACTGTAAGAAAGGACATGGGCAGCAGGCACAGGCGAACACCACCTGCAGGTTCCTATCTGAGGTTGAAAATCCCTCTCCACTCTTCATTGTGTTGGATTGGAGTTGAAATGGTTGTTTTTCTTGTGCTTAACTTTCTTTACGCTTGCTTATATGTTCATGTAGTTACCTGTTTGTCTGTAAATACTCAGTGAGTTTTCAGTAATTGTAGTAGAGCCGGTTCTGTAGTTTCTCTGCAGCCTGCCACAACACCGAACACGAGAACATAACACCAGAAGACATCTGGAGCAGAATTAGCCTGTTCAGCACATTGAGTCCACTCTGTCAGTCAATCATGGCTGACTTATTTTCCCTCTCAACCCCAGTCTCCTACCTCTTCCACATGTTTGAAGCCCTTACTAACCAAGGATCTAACAATCTTGCTTTAAGTATACCCGATGAGATGGCCTCCACAGTTGTCTGTGGCAATTAGTTCCACAGAACCACCACATTCTGGCTGAAAACGTTCCTCCTTGTTGCTGTTCTAAAAGAACATTCTTTTATTCTGAGTCTCTGCCCTCTGGTCCTAGACTCTCCTGCTACAGAAACATCCACTTCACATCCTCCCTATCTTTGCAACATTCAGTAGGTTTCAAGTCCAGTGAGTACAGGCCCAGAGACGTCAAACACTGTTCATCTGTTAACCTTTTCATTCCCAGGATCATTCTCGTGAACCTGCTCTGGGCCGTCTCCAATGTCACCACACCTTTCTCAGATATGGGGCCCAAAACTGCTCATAAGACTCCAAATACGGTCTGACAAATGCCTTATCCCAGTCCAGTCGAAATGAATGCTTACGTTGCATTTGCCGTTTCTTATTACTAACTCAACCTACAAGTTCACCTTTAGGCAATCGTGCACTAGGACTCCCAAAACCCTTTCCACAGGCTGCCCCTTGTCAGTGAGGTTTCTCTAATCAGTCTAGTTTGAACTAGTTTTTAGTATAATGTGACCACAACTTTTCTCTTTCTCTCCTTTCGCTCTTTTTGGCAGTAGTGAGTTGGTTACTGTTACTTCTTTGTTACCAACCCCAGTAAAATGGCTGTAACCACACATTTCATTCTTGCCTTCTGAAGAAGCTTCTGGACAACATCATCCCTAGATCCAACAGTTGTCACTGACCGAACCCTGGAACTCCCGGCCCAGGAGCACCTCAGGAGCAACCTCACAAGGATGAGGTGAACATGGAAGCTTTAGAGAGGGTGCAGGGGAGATCGATTAGGATGCTGCTTGGATTAGAGAGCACGTCTTACGAGGAGAAGCTGAGTGAGCTTGGGCTTTTCTCGTTGAAGAGGTGACTTGATAAAGGAGTACAGATAAAGAGGCAGAGATAGAGTGGACAATCAATGTATTTTTCCCAGGAGGGCGATGGACAATACCAGAGAACATCCTGTTAAGGTGAGTGGAGGAAAGTTTAGGGGGGGTTATCAGAGGAAGGATTTTTTTAAACAAAGAGTGATGGGAGTCTGGAACGCATTATTGTGAATAGCCGTGGAGTTAGATATATTTGGGGCATTTAAGAGACTCTTAGCTGGACACATGGCAAGCTGTGTGGGAGGGTAGGGTTTGATTGATCATGGAGGAGGTTAGAAGGTCAGCACAATATTGTGGGCCGAAGGGCCTGTACTGTTCTATGCTAAATGTTTAAAGACGCGGTGGTTCAAGGAGGTGGCTCAGCACCATCTTCCCAAGGGCAATCCCGGATGAGCATTAAATACTGCAGGTGACACGGAACCGCTAGCCTAACACTGTTACGGCACCGGTAACTGGGGTTCAATTCCCGCTGCTCTCTGTGAGGTTTGTGCGTTCTTCCTGTGAGCACGCGAGCTCTAGTTTCCTCCCACCTTCCAAAGGTGTACTGGTCAGGGTTAATAAGTTGTCAGTGTGCTACGTTGGTGCTGGAAACGTGGTGACACCTGTGGGCTGCCCCCAGCACAAACCGGAGTAACACACACACACACACACACACACACACACAATGCCGGACGAACTCCAGCACAAACTTCGCTGATTTGATTGACGCAAACTAGGCGTTTCGCTGTGTGTTTTGATGTTTCAATGTTCACGTGACAAATAAAGCTTATCTTTAATCTTTAAGTGCTGGTCCTGTCAATTATAAGCAAAACCTTAAACACAAGGATAAATAAAAATTCATGTGCTTCTAGGTAGGGAGCCACAGATATTGAAACAAGTCCTGGTGAGCTTGGGGAATGTCTGCTACAACTGCTTAAAAGGAATATGAAGCTTAAAGCAGTGCTGGCATACATGGACCTGATTAAACAGAACAGACGTGCTACAGAGACCGAAAGCAGGGGAAGAGGAAATCCACCGCAGCACTACGCGTTCATTTCCATTTTGCACCTTTGTGTGAAGCACAATGGGAGTAACACTTCAGCCGGCAGCTCAGCCCACTCAGAATATCTCCCTGAGTCTCAAGTGCAAGATGAATGCAATTTTACAGCCTTTTATTAAGGGCAGGCACGGCCTGAATTTCTAATTCTTGCTTCCTGGGGCACAATAAAAATTGGTTATCAGTTTTTTCTGACGTAAAACTGAAATACAAAACCACAGCTGAGGATATGAGCAATGATTCACACTCACCGACAATGAGGCCTGTGTATCCGACTGCAGGGTCATAAGGGCATCTCTCTTTTCCCTCAACGGTAGCCGATAGGGTGAAGTTTTTAATCTCCTTTATGGGATGGCGAGGAGGGGCAGAGGAAGGAATAAGATGAAAGTAATCAGTACAACTGGAGATGGAACACTACAGACCCCTCGGCCCACAATGCTGTTCCCATCTTATGACCTACTATGATCAACCTATGATCAGATCTATGATCTATGATTGTGCCCAATCTATCCTTTCCTTCCGAGATAGCCCCTTATTTTTCTATCATCCATGTCCCTATCTGAGTTCCTTAAATGCTTCTAATATTTCTGCCTCTACCGGCAGGATGTACCACACTCCCACCACTCCCCATGTAAAAAAACTTACCCCCATAGTTATGCCCCTCGCTTTAGCCATTTCCTCCCCGAGTGGCTGTCCACTCCATCTCTACTTCTTACCATCTCGTACACCTCTATCAAGTCACCTCTCAACCTCCTTCGCTCCAAAGAGAAAAGATCGAGTTTGCTCAACCTGTCCTCATAAGATACACTCTCTAATCCTGGCATGACTCTGGTAAGTCCCCTCTGCGCCCTCTCTAAAGCTTCCACATCGTCCCTATAGTCAGACGATGTGCGGTGAAAGAGAAGATAATTCTAACAATGCTGGAAGAAATACTTACAACGTAGGCACACAGAGGATGAAATGCATGGGTGCCACAGGTGAATAAATGTGTTCCATTGAATCTTTGCAGAAAACGAATGTAGTTATAACAGTCCATCTATAAAGAGCAGAGACACAATAAGTATAGGTCAGTATTTAACTTTCCAGGAGTTTATCTCAATATGCCACTATTTGTCAGTGACAACTTTCAATTTAAATAATGCTTTTGATGTGCAGAATGTCCCAACATGCTTTAGGGGAGCATCTTAAAGCAAAATTTGACAATAATTATCTGAGGAGGTGCTACAATGGATCAACAGGCCCACGTCAAGGGGTTAGGCTGTAAGGCCCATCCTAAAGCCGAGAAAGGTTTAGGAAATAACTCCAAGGGGCTGAATTGCATCCCAACGAAAATTTCCACAGCTGAGGTCAAATCTGGTATCTGGGAGTGATGGAAAAATTAAAACTAGCGCTGTACAAGAAACCAGAGTCGAACAGAGCTGGAAATCATGTAAGATTTTAACAGCTTATCAAGTGATTGAAAGATACAGGTAAGAAAACACATACAAGAACACTGGATGTGGAGTGGAGGCCGAGCCCAAGCCAGTGTAGTGTGGTGAACAGGTCACAGAAATGCGTAAGCTTACATGGGCTAATCCAGTCCCATACCTCATTGTTCCTTCGCTTATTTCGACAATCCACTCTTTCATTAGGTACGGTTTGCCACTGCACCTGTGAAGACAACGACATCGCAGTAGGTTAGAGCAGCAGGTGAAGATCCCCATGCAGAATTCACTGAGGGACAGCAGCTTGCACCCAACTTCTCAGAGTGTCGACAAACATAGGCTCAGGCCCACTCCCTGGTCAGAGGCACTGAAATGCAGATCACTCTGAGGAGATCTGACAGCCACCCCTTTTCCACACAGGCTGTAGAGGCTGCATCAAATGTCTTCGGGTTCACAAAATGAAAAACCATAAGACAGAAACAGAAATAGGCCACTTGACCCACCGAGTTCATTATGGTTGATTTACTACCCCTCTCCAACCCATTGTCATGCAATCTCCCTGTAACCTTTGATGCCCTGACTAATGAGGAAGCTATCAATCTCTGTTTTAAATATACTAATACTCAATGACTTGGCTTCCACAGCCGTCCGTGGCAATGAATTCCACACACCTGTTGGCTACGGTAATTCCTCCTCATCTCTGTTCTAAGTGGATGTCCTTCCATTCTGAGACTGTGCCCTCTGGTCCTAGACTCCTCCACTATAGGAAACATCTTCTCCACATCCACTTTATCTAGGCTTTTCAATATTCCATAGGTTTCAACGAGATTCCCCCCCCCCCTTCATACCCAGAATTATTCTTGTGAACCTCTTCTGGAATCTCTCCAGTGCCAGCACATCTTTTCTGAATAAGGGGATGAAAATTGCTCACAATACTCCAAGTGCAGTCTGACCAATGCCTTATAAGGCCTCAGCATTACATCCTTGTTCTAGTCTTCTCGAAATTAACGTGAACATTGCATTTGCCTTCTTCTCCACAGACTCAACCTACAAATTAACCTTTAGGGAATCCTGCACGAGGTCTCCCAAGTTCCTTTGCACCTTAGATTTTTGGATTTTCTTTGCCTTTAGAAAACAGAGTATGCCTTTATTTCTTCTATCAAAGTGCATAACCATACACTTCCCTGCACTATATTCCATCTGCTCCTTCTTTGCCCATTCTCCTAATCTGCAGAGCCCCTGCTTCCTGAACACTATCTGTCCCTCCACCTATCTTCCTATCATCTGCAAACTTGGCCACAAACCTGTCAATTCTGTCATATAAATCATTCACGTATAGTGTGAAAAGAAGCGGTCCCGATATGGACCCCTGCGGAACACCACTACTCACCGGCAGCCAACCAGAATAGGTCCGTCCCCTTTATTCCCACTCCTGCCAATCAGCAAGTCTTCTATCCATGCCAGGATCTCTCCTGAAATATCATGCCTCTTATCTTGTTTAGCAGCCTCAAGTGCGGCAGCTTGTCAAAGGCCTTCTGAAAATCCAAATAAACACCATCCACCAATTCTCCTTTGTCTATCCTGCTTGTCATTTCTTCAAAGAATTCCAACAATTCTTCAAAGATTTCCTGTTGAGGAAACCATGCTGACTTTGGCCTATTTTATCATGGGCCTTCAAATACCCCGAAACCACATGCTTAGCATTCGACTCCAACATCTTCTCAACCACTGAAGACAGGCTACATGGCCGGCAATTTCCTTTCTTCTGCCTCTCTCCCTTCTTGAGCTTGGAGTGACATTTGCAATTTTCCCATCCTCTGGAACTATTCTAGTATCTAACAATTCTTGAAAGATGCCTCCACAATCTTTTTAGCTACCTATTTCTGAACCTGGGGTGTAGTCCATCTGGTCCAGGTGACTTATCTACCTTCAGCTTCCAAAGGACCTTCTTCTTAGTCACAGCAACTTTACTCACTTCTACATACTTCCAGCATACTTTAGTGTTTTCCACAGTAAAGACTAATGCAAAATACTTAATAAGTTAGTCAGCCATTTTTTTGTCCCCCATCTGCAGCATCATTTTCCAGTGGTCCGACATCCATTCTCATCCCTCTTCTACTCTTTACATGTCTGAAAAAACTTTTGGTATCCTCTTTTATATTATTGGCTAGCTTAACTTCATATTTCATCTTTTATCTCCTAATGACTTTAATTGCCTTCTGTTGGTTCTGTTGAACGTAAAAGCTTCCCAAGCCTCTAGTACTGCCTAATTTTTGCTCTATTGTATGCCCTCTCTTTGGCTTTTATATTGTCTTTGATTTCACCTGTCAGCCACGGTTGCCTCATCCTCCCTTTAGAATACTTCTTCAACTATGACCACTATCTCCTAAGGATTCCCTTACCTTAGGCTCCCTAATCAAAAAGTGCATGAGGTCAGTTCTCGAAAAGGAATTCATTCTTTGCCAACAAACAGCACGATTCAGTGCGAGAAGCTGGCACACCATTGCTGCTCCCAGTGAGGTGTAAGCAAGAGACACAGGCCTTGTTAGCGATGTCCAAACTCAGTGAGAACGCTCAAAAGCGCCTCGGTCTGCAGAGCAAGGACACTGGAGTGGGACTGATTGGAGAGTTCCTCTAACAAGGCTGGCACACTCAAAAAGGGCCAGGAGCCTTCTCCCGCACATTGCGATTCTGTGAAACGTGATCCTTACCATTTTCATGGACTTGTCATTGATGTCTTCCGTATTGAGAGCAAAGATGGCCTCTCTTGCTCCAACATAAAGGACCCCCTGTTCCTCCTCAAGCCAGAAGGTTGTGTAGTTGTACACGCTGTGACTGAATCGTTTGTAATGCAAATCTAAAGGAGACAAAAAAAATGTTTTCTGAAGAATGATTTTCACTCTGCATATCAGGAGCATGCACAACAATGGATATAGTGGCAATAGAGTCAGAGAGTGGAATCAGGCCATTCAGCCCAACTGGTCCATGCCAAACTATCCCATTTGCTCACATTGAGCCCCTATCCCGCTAAGCCTTTCCTATCCACGTACCTGTCAGAATGAAAATATCATCACCGGCATGTCATCAAATTTGTTGTCTTTGCAGCAGCAGTACAATCAATATAAATAGGAAAAAATATGCAAATTACAAGAAATATATATACACACAGTTAGATTAAATAAGTAGTGCAAAAATGGAAAGTAAAAATTCATGAGGTAGTGTTCAACATCCATTCAGAAATCAGAGTTTTAAGTTTTTCAATCCAAGTGTCTTTCAAACGTCGCTAATGTACTGCTTCAACCACTTCCACTGGCAGCTCGTTCCACGTGTTCACCATCCTCCACATGAAGAAGTTGCCCCTTTCCTTCGGGTCCCTCTCAAATCTTTCCCTTCTCACTGAAACCTATGGCCTCTATTTGATATCCTTTCTCTGGACAAACGACTGTGAGGATTCACCATCTTATTTGGTGATTAGCGGTCAAAAGCTACCAGAGCAAAGCAAGGCCTCACCTTCCCTCTGTCTTGTTCCGCCATATTCCAGCCTCCCCCGGGATCCATAAAGTATGACTATGTCTTACCCGCATTAATTCTGTTACCCCAGTACTTGTGCCTTATAACAATCTATCAAGCTCGAGGTTCAATTCAACTCTTGAGCCTCTGCCAGAGTTCCAGATTCCCAAATTCCTCTGTGTGCTTCCAGGCATCATTTTGAAACTGCCCGGCTTTGATTTCCGCTCCTAGGGGAACTACATTTTCTCCATGTTCTTCAATCATTCAGCGGACCCTGGATTCGATGTTCTGGAGAGAAGGTTAATTCCAAATTCTGGCAGTTGTCCTGAACTGCTGGCGTGCTGTCTCGAGAGACGAGAAGGAGGGGAAGTGGTAAACACAGAGCATTCTGGGAAGGGACTGCAGGGAAAGTGAGCAGCTTCGAATGCAATTACAAAGAAACATGGCAACAACTACATTTTTTCAGCAGTCTGAGGAGATTTGCTGCGTCATCAGAGACTCTAGCAGGTTTCTACAGATGTACCTTGGAGAGCATTCTGACTGGTTGCATTCCCGTCTGGTCATTGCACAATGCCCATGTCAGAAAGAGCACAGAGGGTAGAAAAGCCAGCCACCTCTGTGTTGGACAATAGTCTGACCAACATGGAGGACATCTTCAATAGAGGATGTCTCAAGATGGTGGCAATCACTATGAAGGGACCTCCCCATCCAGGACAAGCCCTCTTCTCATTACCACCGTCAGAGAGGAGATTGAGGAACCTGAATACCCACACTCACTGTTTCAGGAACAGCTTCTTCCTCTCCACTATCACACACGTACATAGCTCATGTTCACCACACACGCACACAGTCCTTGTTCACACATACACAGTCCCTGTTCACACCTACACAGTCCTTGTTCACACATACACAGTCCCTGTTCACACATACACAGTCCTTGTTCACCACACGTATACAGGCCCTGTTCACCACATCTACACAGTCCCTGTTCACCACACACCTACACAGCCCCTGTTCACCACACACGTACACAGTCCCTGTTCACCACATCTACACAGTCCCTGTTCACCCCATGCACACAGTCCCTGTTCACCATATCTACACAGTCCCTGTTCACCACACACCTACACAGTCCCTGTTCACCACATGTACCCAGTCCCTGTTCACCACACGTACACAGTCCCTGTTCACCATATCTACACAGACCCTGTTCACCACACACCTACACAGTCCCTGTTCACCACATGTACACAGACCCTGTTCACCATACCTACACAGCTCTGTTGACCACTCTGAGCAGACCGCATGAAAAACCAGAAGTAACTGACTAAGCAGTTTAAAAACCAGGCAAACCAGGGCACGTAAGAGCAGAGGAAGCAGAGACGTTGTCAGATGTGGAGCCATTTATAATATATCATCAGTACCATTGCTGTTTTTGGGGAAAGAGAGATTTTGATCAGTTAGGTAAGTGGGCCAAGGAATGACAAATGCAGTTTAATTTGTGAGATGTTACATTTTGGGAAGATAAATGAGGGCAGGTCTTTCACAGTGAACCATGGGGCCTAGGGGATTGCTGCAGCAGAGAGAGACCTATGCTTACAAACACGTGGTTCTCTGACATTGGCATGTCGGAGAGGACAGTGAGAAAAGTGTTTGGCACACTGGCTAGCCTTCACCAGTACAGGACTTTGGACACTCTGTTGAACAAGACATTGATGAGGCCACATGTGGAATACTGGGTCCAGTTTTGGTCGCCATGCTGTAGGAAAGATGCTATTAAGTTGGAAACAGGTCAGAGGAGATTTACAAGGATGATGCCAGGACCTGCAGGACTGAGCAGAGCGGAATGGAACTTATTCTTTAGAGCACAGGAAAATGAGGATCTTACTGAAGTGTACACATCATGAGGCTCTAGAAAGGGTGAATGATCGCAGGATTTTTTCCCCGGGGTTAGAGAATCAAGAACTAGAGGACATAGCTGAAGGTGAGAGGGCAAGTTTCTCACCCAGAAGGTGGTCCGTATACAAATGAGTTGTCAGGGATAGTGGCTGAGGCAGGTACATACACAACTTTCAAAAGGTGCTTGGGCAGGAAAGGGTGAGGCATATATGGGCCAAGTGCTGGCAAATGGGACTGGCTCAGATGGGAACGTCGGTCAGAGCGGAAAGGCCGAGATGCAAAGTGTTCACCTCAGACTCTCTCATATCCCCGAATCTTGCAGGAAGGTGTTATGAAGCGTGACTGGCGAGTCATTACTTCAAACCAGTGAATCTGACTTTACAGTCAGTTTGTGGCAAGTTCTGTTAACAGAGGCAGAGAGGTATTTCAGTGAAGGAGAAAGATGTTTATCAGCAGCAGTGAACTTGCCCAGTAATAGAACTTCCTCACTACTTCGTGTGACAGATCGCTTAAACAAAAGCAAAGGTGAAATGAAGAAAGGTCCCGGTTTGAAACGTCAACTGTTTATTCTGTTCCATGGATGCTGCCTGGCCTGCTGAATTCCTCCCACATTTTGTCTGTGTCAGCTCCTGCAGACTCTCTTGTGTTGAGGAAATTCTTTGCTATGTCACATAATTTGTAGCTCTGTATGCAAAGGTCAGTTGATGCGTGGGCAGTTACTTATTTTGAAGATGAGATTGATAATACGGGTGGAGCACCCCTTCTCTGAAAATACTAAATCCGAAAACCTCCACAAGTGAAGAAGGCACACCACTGGTTGTGTTTCATCTAGAGCTTCAGGACCCTAGCAGATTTCTACAGACGTACTGTGGAGAGCATTCTGACTAGCTGCATCACTGTCTGGTGTGGAAGCATCAATGCACAGGATCGGAAGAAGCTGCATAGGGTTGTAAACGGAGGCAGGTCCGTCGTGGGCACAGGCTTCGCCGCATCGAGGGCATCTTCAGAAGGCAATGCCTCAAAAAGGCCTTCAGGACCCTCCCACCCAGGACACGCCCTCTCCTCATTGCTACCATCAGAAGGGAGGTCCAGGAGCCTGAAGACACACTCTCAATGGTTTACGAAGAACTCTTTTTGCATTACATATTTCTTATACTGTAGTAATTTAGTTTTGTTTTTCAGATTACAATGTGCTGCTGCCACAAATATCACATTTCACAACATCCGTCAGTGATATTACTTACATTCCGATTCTGGTCCCCATGTTTTTCTCTCCACCACCAGATTTCTGAACACCACCTCACAATTCTACTCTCTTTTCCACTGATTAATTATTTATTTTTTTATATTTCTTCTTGTAATTTTACTAATTTTTGACATGCTTCCCCGTACTGCTGCTGCAAAACAACAAATTTCAGGACACGTGTGAGTGACAGTCGGTGTGATTCCGATTCTCGCCGGTATAAAGGACGAGAGCAGCAGGACCCGCATTTCTGTAGCACCGACACCATCCGTCCACACTGAAGCAGCGAAGAGCCAAGGACGCATTGTCACGGTTACAACGTAGGGAACAGTCCTACAGCATCTTGTGTGTGTGAAGCAGACACAACAATGCATATTGATCATGGAGTGATACAGAAGGAGGTATTTGGCCCATCGAGTTCATGCCATCCCATCAACTCCATTCCACCAATTATTCCCCTGTAACCTACTTTCTCCCACCCGCCCGTCAGCTCCCCTCTGGAACTGCCATTTACACACAAGGGGCAATGTACAGCAGCCAATTAACCTGCTAGAGCATTCTGGGAGCAAACAGGAGGGGTCATGGGAGACCCACAGAGTTACAGGGGGACGGTGCAAACTGCACACAGACAGTGGTGGGGGTCAGAATTGAACCCAGGTCTCCGGAGCTGTGCAGCAGAACTACCAGTCACTGAACCGAATTGATAGCAATAATGTTGAAATAACCCTGAGCATCAGACATTGGTCCATGGGTTCGATTCAAGCTTCTCTACAAATGCCGCAGCTGCACAACAGAGTCACCAAGGGAGAAAGCACAAAAGCATGCCTTTCGGCTCACTGCCTTCACACCAGCCAGCGAGTATCCATTTACTTTAATCCCCTAATATCCCCATTGATTTCCCTCAGATGCTTCCCCAGGGCAAATGACACCGGCCATTTAAATTGGAACATAGAAGGTGGAACAGTACAACACAACACAGGCTCTTTGTCCAACTGCATTCACCCCAGTCATTATTATTAACCACCCACTGAGCCTGGGTCACTGGCACCGTACGCTAACTGCTATACCTCTTACCAGCCCAAACAGCAGCCCGCTGGAATGCACTTCTCCTTAATCGCATCTCCGAATCACAGCTGGCAAACTAGAATCACAAAACGATTCCATCTAACTGACTGATCCAAATTATTTCATAGCTTTGTTGTGCTCAGCTGCACAAAGAATAACAAACAAGAGAAAATCTGCAGACACTGGAAATCCGAGCAACACACACAAAACGCTGGAGGAACTCAGCAGGCCAGGCAGCATCTGTGGGAAAGAGTAAACAGTCGATGTTCTGGGCTGAGACCCTTTGTCAGGACCGGAGAAATAAAAGAGAAGTCAAAGTAAGAAGGTGGGGGCGGGGGGGGGGGGCGTGGGGAGGGAGAAACACAATGTGACAGGCGAAACCAGGCAAACAGGAGGGGTGAAGTAAAGAGCTGGGAACTTGACTGGTGAAAGAAATAAAGGGGGAATCGGATGAGAGAAGAAAGGGAAGGGAGAGGAGCAGCAGATGGAGGTGATGGGCTGGTAAGGAGATAATATGAGGGAGGGAAATGGAACAGATAGATGCCCCCTTAGAACAAATGATGAAGAATTTCTTTTGCCAGAGGGTGGTGAGTTGGTGGAATTCATTGCCACTGACTCCAGAGAAGGCAAAGTCATTGGGTATATTTAAAACAGAGGTTGACCGGTTCTCAAAGGTTATGGAGAAAAGGCAGGAGAATGGGATTGAGAGGGAAAATAAATCAGTCATGATCGAATGGTGGAGAAGACTCGATGGCCAAATGACCTAATTCTGGTAATTTTTAATGGTCCAAGTTTCCATGCAGTGGCAGGCTCTCCCTGTCTGAATCAATGGATGTGGAGATCAGTGGATGGGCCTGTGCTTGCTAGCCATCTCATGCTTGTCCTAAAAGCCTTGCTCAGCCATTATCACAACTACACTGGTGAGTTAGGCCAGTCTATGTAAAGAGAAAATTTCATTTCCTCATGTTTCTTGTTGACAAGACAAACTCTTCCACAAAAAAAATGTCTGCAGCTACAGTGGTGAGATGCAAACTCGTTTCGAGTTTAATGGTCCAGAACAGAACCTTTTGCATCTCCCCCTCCCCCTCCAGCTTTCAAATCCCTTACTCACTCTTCCTTCAGTTAGTCCTGACGAAGGGTCTCGGCCTGAAACGTCGACTGTACCTCTTCCTAGAGATGCTGCCTGGCCTGCTGCGTTCACCAGCAACTTTGATGTGTGTTGCTTGAATTTCCAGCATCTGCAGAATTCCTGTTGTTTGAGCTTGGCAGTGTCTAGGTTAGTGTAACACTTTGCAGCAATGACTATCCTTGTTCAGTTCTGCCGTTGTCTGTGAGGAGTTTCTACATTCTCCCTGTGACTGCGTGGGTTTCCTCCAGGTGCTCTGGTTTCCTCCCACAGTCCAAGGGTGTACTGAGGTGCGGGCATGTTCTGTTGCTGCCGTAGCGTGGCGACCCTTCAGGACGTCCTCCACAATCCTCACTGATTTGATTCGACACATTTCACTGTGTGTTTCGGTGTACGTCCAACAAATAAAGCTCACCTTTACCTTTAGAAGTCGGGCAAGTAAACGTTGACTGTTTATTCTTTTCCATAGATGCTGCCTGGCCTGCTGAGTCCCTCAGGCATTTTGTGTGTTGTTGCTTGGATTTCCAGTATCTGCAGATTTTCTGGTGTTTGGGATTGTCGTGGTACGGAGTCAGAGGCTGAGGGTCTGTTTCCATGCTGTGACCCTGTACACTAGCTTCACTTAATTCTTGCTTGATTACATAAACCTCCTCCCGTGGAGGTGGGATCTAGGCTGTGCCTCGTACCTCTCGATACTGATTCAGTAACGTAATCGCTACTCTGCTGTTGTGTGGACTGGACATAGAATTATCAGGGCAATGCTCTGCATCCCAGGGCGTTAGGAACTGGCTGTCACTGTCCGAACCAGAAAAACTTCTCAGCCCCAGCAGCAGAAACCCCCTTCCTGATAAGGACCACATTTACCAAGTTACTGGAGCACTGGGGAGCTGCAGCCCACGGCAGCTGAGCAATTTGCCAGATGAGTGGCCGTTCCCAATGGCACGTGCTCCACAGTCAATTACTGTGTTTTCATTTGCATAGAGCTGAGCAATGTCACGTCATTCATAAAACCCGTCTTTACAACTAAGCCCCAGACAAATGATATAGCTAATGAAGCAGTGGGAGTGTGAAATGTGATGTGTATTTGCAAACCAGTTAACCATGTATTTTGTTATATAAATAGCAACACATTAGTGCGTCAGGTGCCTTAGTTCCTGGAGCTCAGAGTTACACGACATGGAGGTACTCCAGGAAGGGGAAGTCGGGAGAGCACCCGCCAGTCCTCCTCCGGGGGTCGGCTGTGGAAAGGGGGAGCAGCGTCGGGTTCGGAAGGTCTGTCCTGAGCCCACCGTACCGATGCACCACAAAGAAACACAACAGCAGCTACACTTCATTCCCAGCTTGAGGAGACCCCGTCTGTCACCAAAGTCTCCGGCAAATTTCTGCAGATGCGCCGTGGAGAACATTCCGCCCGGTTGCATACCCAGGACTGGAAAAAGCTGCACAGGGTAGGAGGGTCAACCAGCCTCATCACGAGCACAACCCTCCCCATCATCCAGGACATCTCCAAAAGGTGATTCCACAAGAAGGCCCTCAACATCCATCATCAAAGACCCTCAACATCCAAGACTTCTCATCACTACCACTGGGCAGGAGCTACAGGAGCCTGAAGACCAACACTCAACATTTTAGGAACCCCTTCTTCCCCCTCCACCATCAGATTTCTGAACGGTCCATCAACACAATCTCACTATTCCTCTTTCACACTATTTATCAATTTTGTTACTTTGAGTAATTTTTTTATGTTTTGTACTGTACTGCTACCACAAACAGTGCATCTCCAGATGGTATATAGTAACATTTACGTCCTTCCATAATAAATCCACTTTGCATTTTGAACATGTACCGGGATACAATGAAAAGCTTGTCTTGCATCTTTCATACAGGTCAGATCATCAAGGGAGAACAAGATAAAACAGTGACAATGCAGAACTTCAGCCCCAGAGGAAGTGCAGTGCAGGCAAACAATAATGTGCAAGAACTGAACAAGGTATATCCTGAGGGCCAAGAGCCCAACTTATCATACTGGGGAACTGTTTAATAATCCATAACAGAGGGGCAGAAGCTATCCTTCAGCCCGGTGGTTTGTGCTTTCAGGCTTTTGTATCTTCTGCCTGACGGGAGGGGAGAAGCGAGACTGTCCAGGGTGGGTGGGGCTTTGCTTAAGCTGGCTGCTTTACTGAGGCAGAGAGAGGCAGGTACAATATAGACAGTCCAACCACAAACTGTTCCAGCTGCTACCATCCGGGAAATGGTACCACAGCATAAAAGCCAGGACCAACAGGCTCCGGGACAGCTTCTTCCACCAGGCCATCAGACTGATGAATTCACACTGACACAACTGTATTTCCACGTTATATTGACTGTCCTGTTGTACATACTACTTATTATAAATTGCACAGTGCACGTTTAGACGAGGATGTAACCTGAAGATTTTTACTCCTCATGTATAAGAAAAGGATGTAAGAAATAAAGTCAATTCAATTCAATGCTGGAGGAACTCAGCAGGATAAACAACATCTACGGAAAGGAATAAATAGTCAACATTTCAGGCTGCAATGTCATCAGGACTGGAAAGGACAGGGGAAGATATCCACTCTATCTATGCCTCTTATCATCTTGTACACCTCGATCAAGTCACCTCTCATCCTTCTTCGCTCCAAAGAGAAAAGCCCCAGCTCACTCAGCCTCTCTTCACAAGACATGCTCTCTACTCCAAGTAGTGTGCTAGTAAGTCTCCTCTGCACCCTCCACAGATTTCTCGTCTAGCTCTGTTTCTCTCTCCTCAGATGCTGCCCGGTTCCCTGAGTAGTTCAGGAGTTCCACTTTTTTATTTCACTCGAGGCAGTGTGACACGGGAGGACAATCTCTTGCACAGGTCACCTTGGATCCTGAGATGACTCAATAACCAGCACTCAAACCACAAACATGAATGCAGAATTAGCTAAGCAAAAGGGAGATGTAGGACCTGCTAGGATTAATTTCCTTCCGTTCTATGCTTTCTCTCTCTTTAGTTCCTCTTTCAGGTGGGCTTAACACCTGTTGGAAGTTTGAACATAGAACAGGAACAGACCCTTCAGTCTATGATGTCATTCTAAACCAGTGGCCCACCAACTCGTGCTTAACGCTATCCACCCATGGCATATAAAAAGCTGGGAACGGCCTGCTGAGTTAATGCTTGGGGTATTACACGTAGGTCGCTTTTCAGGCTGGAGGGATTGTGGAGGCATTAGTAATGATCTTCCAAGAATCACGAGATTCTGAAATGGTTCCAGAAGACAGGAAAATTCCAAATGTCACTCCACTCTTCAAGAAGGGAGGGAGATAGAAGAGAGGAAGCTACAGGCCGGTTAACACACATAGAATGCTGAACGAACTCGGCTGGCCAGGCAGCATCTATGGAAAAAAGTATAGCCGACGTCTCGGCCGGAAACATCGACTGTACTTTTTTCCATAGATGCTGCCTGGCCTGCTGAGTTCCTCCAGCATTTTGTGTGTGTTGCTCAGATTTCCAGCATCAGCAGATTTTCTCTTGTTTGTGATTTGATAAGGCAGTTAGTCTGACCTCAGTGGTTGGAAAGATGTTGGAGTCGATTATTAAGGATGAGGTCTTGGAGGCACATGATAAAATAGGCCATAGTCAGCATGGTTTCAAGAGAAAATCTTGCCTGACAGATCTTTGAAGAAATAACAAGGAGGATAGACAAAGGAGAATTGGTTGATGTTATGTATTTGGATTTTCAGAAGGTCTTTGACAAGGTGCCACATATGAGGCTGCTTAACAAGCTATGAGCCCATGTTATTACAGAAAAGATTCTAGCATGGATAGAGCAATGTCTGATTGGCAGGAGGCAGAGTGGGAACAAAGGGAGCCTTTTCTGGTTGGTGCCCATGACTAGTGGTGTTCCACAGGGGTCTGTGGTGGGACTGATTCTTTTCACGTTATATCTCAATGATTTGGATGATGGAATTGATGGCTTTGTTGCAAAGTTTGCAGACAATATGAAGATAGGTGGAGGGGCAGGTAGTTTTGAGGAAGTAGAGCAGCTACAGAAGGTCTTAGATTAGAAGAATAGGCAAAGGAATGGCAGATGGAATGTAATGTTAGGAAGTGTATGGTCATGCATTTTGGTAGAAGAAATGAAAGGGTTGATTATTTTCTAAATGAAGAGAAAATACAAAAAGCTGAGGTGCAAAGGAACTTGGGAGTCCTTGTGCAGAATTCCCGAAAGGTTAATTTGAAGGTTGAGTTTGTGGAGGAAGGCAAATGTGATGTTAGCATTCATTTCAAGAGGACAGGAATATAAAAGCAAAAATGTAATGTTGAGACTTTATAAAGCACTGGTCAGGCACAATACTCACTTGGAGCATTGTGAGCAGGTTTGGGCCCCTTTTCTTAGAAAGGATGTGCTGAAACTGGAGAGGGTTCAAAGGAGGTTCACAAAAATGATTCCAGGCTTGTCATATGAAGAACGTTTGATGGCTCTGGGCCTGCATTTGCCGGAATTCAGAAGAATGAGGGGTGACCTCATTGAAACCTATCGAATGGTGGATGTGGAGAGGATGTTTCCTCTGGTGGGGGAATCTAAGACCAGAGGACACAGCCTCAGAATAGAGGAGTGTCCTATTAGAACAGAGATGAGAAGGAGTTTATTTAGCCAGAGTATGGTGAATCTGTGGAATTCATTGCCACAGGCAGCTGTGGAGGCCAAATCATTGGGTACACTCAAGGCAAAGGTTGATGGATTCTTGGTTAGGCAGGGCATGAAGGGATGGGGAGAAGGCAGGAAATTGGGGCTGAGAGGGAAAACGGATCAGCCGTGATGAAATGGCAGAGCAGACTCGATGGGCCAAATCCTCAGAGATCTTGACACCCAGGCACGTGAAATTGCTCACTCTCTCCACTTCTGATTTTTGTGCCACTGGTAAGCAATCTTTGTCTCACACTTGTTCATCACATATACATACTTAACAATAAAGATTATGACATACCATTAGCATAATGAAAATATAATGGGTGTAGGGTAAGGAAACTGCATCGGGGAATCCAGTAACCTGAATCAGCTGTTGAACAAAAACAAACAACGAAGGCTTTCAGTCTCCCCCTGCAACTAAAAGGTCACAGTTCCCAGTATTTGTCTTTTACTTTTTGTTTAGATTTTATGGAAGGTATAAAAATAGAAGATTGAAATTAATTACAGGTAATGAAAACTGTATAAAAAGTCAACATTTTATGTTTAACACAATAACGTTGGTCATGTTACACCCAAACATGGGACTTTAGCCAGAGATGAAATTCAGATTTCATGCAAAAATAAAATGAGTTGTAATTACCAACAAAAACATGACGATCTTCACTTACAAAAGAAGATAAATGGAGCACCAAACTACATGTCTGAGTAATGTCATCACCGACGATCTTGGCACACACATCAGTGAATTTTTCTGCTGCTTCCTGATCAACAGATGCTTTGGCACCACAAAATCTTTAAAAATTTAATGCCATGCTTTGTCTTAAATTTCTGTAATCAGCCGGCTGAATATTCGCAATTACTTTCAATTTTCAGTTCATCGTGATAGATCTTTGTTGTTTCATGATCAGCACATGTTCCCTCTGATGCTGACTGATCTACTCTTTCAATACACGCTCGAGATCTTTATTCTTCACTTCATTTTTTATTAACTTGTGTTCATCACTTTCATGGTGGAGCATTAACATTTTGTTTCTTCAGGCTGTAAATGGTGGTTGATCCAACACCACAGTTTTCTTTATCTCTCTATTATCATGTCAGTTAACCACAAAGTTAACTAATTTCACGACACGTGCCGTGATATTAAAGCTGATTCTGATACTCCTCTGTCAAAAGCTTCCATGTTTACACCGCTGTCAACAACTTGATTTCCAACAACTTGATTTTCTGTGTTACAGATAAACATAAATGCTTCCTCGTTTTCTTTCCACTAATACCCACGGGGTAACTGACAGTTTCAACAATATCATTACAGCACAGAGCCGAGACTAAACACAAAACACTGAGTAACGCATCAAGGTCCGGCTATGATAGCTGCTGAAAACAAACTGGCCCCAGCGGGACCCCAACTCAGGGCAGCGAGGTCACTTCTCAGAACGTCTGTGGTTTGCAGAGACATCCCCCCCCCCTCAACACCTCAGAAGCTTCCCAATGCCTTGTGGAACTTTCCATGCGTGACATCGTGTCAGTGCTCAATAAATTCTGAATTTCAGAAGTTTTCGGATTTAGTATTTTCAGATAAGGGGTGCTTCACCTGTATTATCAATCTCATCTTCAAAAGAAGTAACTGCCCATGCATCAACTGACCTTTGCATACAGAGCTACAAACTATGTGACATCACAAAGAATTTCCTCAACACACGAGATTGTGCAGGTGCAGGAAATCTAGAGTGACACACACAAAATGTGTGAGGAATTCAACAGGTTGGGAAGCATCCATGGAGAGGAATAAACAATTGACATTTTGGGCCGAGACCCTTCTTCATTTCAATATTGCTTTCGTTTCAGTGAGCTGTCAGAGTATGTAGTGACAAAGAACTGTTACCGGGGAAATTCACTGCTGCTGATAAATCTCAAACATTTTTGTCCATGATTAAAATATTTTTCTGCCTTTATTAACAGAATACACCACAAACTGACTGTAAAATCAGATCTGCGCGTTTGAATTAATGATTCGCCACCACACACTTCTTAATGCCTTCCTGAAAGGTTCAGGGATATGTTGAGAGTTTACAAAGAATTATTTGCCCCTTAACAGAACAATTCTAGAACCCGCTCAACCATCTTCTCCAGGGCACCACTGCTCAGTACAAAAGGACATGGCTTTATGGTAAGGGGTGGGAAGTTCAAGGGGGATATTAGAGGAAGATTTTTTACTCAGAGAGTGGTTGGTGCATGGAATACACTGCCTGAGTCAGTGGTGGAGGCAGGTACACTAGTGAAGTTTAAGAGATTACTAGACAGGTACATGGAGGAATTTAAGGTAGGGGGGTTATATGGGAGGCAGGGTTTAAGGGTCGGCACAACATTGTGGGCCGAAGGGCCTGTATTGTGCTGTACTATTCTATGTTCTAACATGTTTGAATTACCACTGCAACTTGGAGAGAATCTGCTAATATATCTTTGTTCAAGCAATTAATCAGATTGCATTTTGCCCCGGGTGATCTTCAGCCAATCCCAAAAGGGCAGGTTAAGAGAAGGCCTGTCATTAGTCAGTCAGTTGGCTGGTCCGTGATCTGGAGAACGTTATTGGAGCAGTAAAGGTTGGGGAGAATTTGACCAAGGAGACAAACTTGTGTTCTGTCTTTGTTATATGTAATTGAGGGTGAAAAAGATCATTTTCTGAAAGGCTCAAGACAAGAGACTGCTGATTTTGCAACGACAGGCAGGCAAAGGCTATACTTACAGATTTTAATGCTGGGTTTCACCTGTCGTCTGTTACAGAATGACTTTAATGACAACAATGGGTTCAACCAAGAACTAAGGCTAATAATGATAACCAGCACGAACCTGGCAGGGGGGAGGAGGGCAACACACACAAAATGCCGGAAGAATTCAGCAAGACAGGTAATATCTGTGGAAAGGAATAAACCGTCAACACTTCAGGCCGAGGCCCTTCTTCAGAACTGAAAGGAAGGGGAAAATGCCAGAATAAAAAGGTGGGGGGAGGGGGTAGAGGCTAGAAGGTGATAGGTGAAGCCCAGAGGGTGGGAAAGGTAAAGGGTTAGAGAGGGAAGAATGTGATAGGAGAAGAGAGTGGACCATAGGAGAAAAGGAAGGAGGACAACCAGGGGCACGTGATAGGCAGGAGATAAGAAGTAAAAGGCCAAAGTGGGTAATAGAACGGTGGGCGGGGTTACTGGAAGAAATTAATATTTATGCCATTAAGTTGGCCTTATCTTAGCACAAGAGTAGGCCATGTTGAAACAGGAATGGAAATTGGAATTAAAATGATTGGCCACTAGGAAGTTCCATTTCTGGAAAACAGAATGGAGGTGTTCAACGAAGCCATCTCCCAATTTAATATGGGTATCACTAATGTAGAGGAGGCTACAGCAGAAACACCGGACACAATAGACATCCCCAGCACAGGTGAAGTGTTGCCTCACCTGGAAGGACTGTTTGGGGCCCTGAACGGAGGTGAGGGAGGAAGTATCTGGGCTGGTGTAGCATTTAGGCCACTTGCAGGGACAAGTGCCAGGAGGGAAATTAGTGGGAAGGGGCGAATGGACCAGGGAACCTTGGAGGGAGCAATCCCTGCAGAGAGAGGGGGAAGTAAAGGTACGTTTGGTGGTAGGATCCCTTTGGAGACAGTGGAGGTTGTGGAGAATGCAGTGGGTCATTCGGGTGATCGGTGACAACGAGTGGAACTCTCTCCCTGTTAAGGCAATGGGAAGATGGGTTGAGTGCGGAGGTTCGGGTAATGGAGGAGACGTGGGTGAGGGCAGCATCGATGATGGAGGAGGGGAAACCCTGGTCCCTGAAGGAGGAAGACATCTGTGATGTCCTGGAAAGGAGAAGAAGGATGTCCTAGAAACGGGGGAGGGCACTGTCTTACACTTGTATTCCCAGAGAATTCAGTTGCTGAGGCATCCTAAAGTGACAGGTTTGTCAGGAGTGATCAGTTCTCCCATGGATTCAGCAGACCTGGCGGTTTTTAATGCCACCCTCAGCCTCCGGCACTGTCCTAATGATCAGAAAAGGGACCCTCACTTCATCCAAAGCTCAAAGAACAACTGATTCCACACTCCTCCAGCCTTCCAGGCAAACCTCCTCAACTGACTAATGATCATGTTTTAAATCAGCTTCTGCTCCCCTTTTTTAAATTCAAGATAAATTTAACAGCTGCATAAGGATACAATTTGTATTACAGTGAGGCTGATCGTAATCACACCCAGTATTAGAGTTACCTCCCCTCTGGGATTGCCCCAGAGGCCTGACTTAAAAGGAAAATGATAAGGGTATTAACTGAATCTTCTTCTGCTCAGGGAACTACATTTAAGAAGAAATTGAACACAGGACAGTACAGCCGGGAAGAGGCCCTTTGACCCATAATGTTGCACTGAATCACCTAACTCCTAACTCCTGACTCAACTAGTCTCTTCTGCTCACCCTAGGTCCATTCCCCGCCCACTCTAGGTCCGTTCTCTGCCCACTCTAGCGCATTCCAGGCACCTACCACTTTCTATGTAAGGATTTGCCCCACACATCTCTTATGAAAAGGGTTCCAGCTGCCTTCCCATCTGTGCCTCTTATAATCTTGTAAATGTCCATCAGGTCTCCCGTGATTCTATGCCATTCCAGAGAAAGCAACCCAGCTTCTCCTCTTAGCACATGCCTCTAATCCAAGGCAGCACCCCGGTAAACCTGTTCCATGCCCTCTCTAAAGCCTCCACATCGACACGCGACCAAATCCTGCCTGATTAAACCAGACTGTGCTCCACCTTGGGCTGTTTTGAACTGTGCAGGCAACAATACAAAGGTCAAAGTTCAAAGTCTGTTTATTATCAAAGTACATAGACGTCACTGTATACAACGCTGAGATCCTCTGCCTTGTGGGCATACTCAGTAATTCCATAATAGAATAATAACCATTACAGATTCAATGAACGAAAACGTGGGTGTTCAGCCAGTGAAGTGTGCAAAAGATAACAAACTGAGTAAATACAGAAATAAATAATAATAACAAATAAGCAATAAATATCGAGAACATGAGACGAAGAGCCCTGAATGTCAGTCCATAGCTTGTGGGAACATCAAGTGAAATTGAGTGAAGGTATCCCCTTTGGTTCAAGAGCCTGATGGTTGAGAGTGGTAACTGTTCCGAACCTGGTGATGTGGGCCCTGAGGCCCCAGTACCTCCTTCCCAATGACGGCAGCGAGGCAGGTGACCACTTTTTTATGATACTGATGACGCCTTAGGGAAGGTAACCAATGTTAATTTATTTGATGGACTAATGTTTATATTCCAACTGGGCTGAAAAGGTTGCGTGTTGTGAGGATGGGTGTGTCAGGTGATATTTCAAGTGAATGTAAGCAGACTGGAGTGAAAAGCGGTAGCTTGATGAAACACCCAAGAATAATGTCAACCAACACACAGAAGGCTGGAGGAACTCAACAAGGCAGGCAGCATCTATGGTGGAAAATGGGTGTCCAGCATTTCAGGTCGAGAACTTCAGCTGAGTCCAGTTTCCCTACCTGAAACAATGGATGAGCATTTCCCTCCGTAGACGCTGCCCAACCCACTGAGTTTCTCAAATGTTTTGTATTCCAGGATCTTGCTGTCTCCAGTGTCTCCAAACTGGTAAAGCAGCCAGTAATCAAACTCCCTCAAGTTTGTCTATTGTCAATTAACCATATGCATGTGTATGTATACCACCAAACGAAACATCATTGTACTGTTACGTGTCCACAGTTTCATTTTCCTGGGAGTCCACAGTTTTGTTTCTGTGAGCGTTACCTTATGATGCATGCCGATGGTATAAAAGAAATGTGAGCATAGGGCTGAGAAGGAGTCGAAGGAAAGAGAGAGGGAGTGAAGATTGCAGACTTTGAGCTATCCGGGAACAGCTCACGATTGAGAAGGGTAAAGTCTAATGCTTACCGAAACCCAAAGGATTGGGTTAATCAGCGGCACACTGTACATTGTGGAGACATGTCTGTCCTTCGTATGATCCATGGGTGTGGATTTCGTGACAGTCACTTTGTGAAATTGCTCTTCGTGGACTTCGGAACAGTATCCCTCGGCTGGGATGTTCGGTAACTGTTTCTTCGTTCGCTAGCCGTGGAATCTTTGGAATTCATCGAGATCTCCTCGTTGCTGCACTGAATCCACAAGTCTCTCCTCTCACCCATTTCGTGAATTACTGAGACTCTCTGAACTGCCACTTTATGACTGTGCTTGAGTAAGATTTGTTAAGAATGGGTTCTAAGTTTGACTGTAAGGGAGCTACAGATGCATAACACTGTTAACTTCTGTTTAATAAAGTAGTTCATTTGATTTTCTATATTTTTGAGTAGATGTAAATAAATATAGTGGTTTTGATATTAAAACTGGACTCGATTTGTCATCTCTTTCTGCTGATACGTTACAAAATCGTGACAGTACCACAAACAAAACAACACTGTACCAGCAAACAAAACATCACCGTACCACCAAACGAAACATCACCGTACCACCAAACGAAACATCACCGTACCACCAAACAAATATCACCATACCGCCAAACAAAACATCGTTCTACCACGAATGAAACTTCGCTGAACCCCAAACGAAATGTCGTTCCTCTGGACCAAGGTGTGCAAACAGTACACATAACTCACCCACAATACAAAGTAATATTATCACAAATAAATCAACAGATAAAATATATTCCAGAAAATTTGGCATTTAGCCTAAGATGCATTTTCAAGGTTCAATATTGTTTAATGTCATTTCCAGTACATGTGTAATGGGGAACAAAATAATTGTTACTCCAGATCCAATGCAGCATGAAAAAACAGAGTAAGCCAAAGAACAAAATAATAACAAGAAAACATAATGAATATAAATACATAAACAGCTTATACACATAGAGTGGTGCTTGGTACAGGGGTGACAGATACTTTATTGATCCCAAAGGAAATTACGGTGTCACAGTAGCATTACAAGTGCACAAATATAAATATTAGAAGAGAAGTAAGAAAGAAATTTTAAAAATAAGTTACCACTAACAGAAGGAGTCATCACTTCCCTGGCTACAGGTTGATTCATTATGGAGCCTAATGGTTGAAGGTATGAATGACCTCACATACCGCTCTTTGGAGCAGCACAGTTGTCTTAGTCTATGACTAAAAGTGCTCCTCTGTTCAGCCAAGGTGGCATCCAGAGGGTGAGAAACATTGTCCAGAATTACCAGGATTTTCTGTAGGGTCCTTTGTTCTACCACAGCCTCCTGTGTGTCCAGTTTGACTCCTATAACAGAGCCAGCCTTTCTAATCAGTTTATTGAGCCTGTTGGCATCACCCATGTTGATGCCATTGCTCCAGCACACCACCGCAGAGAAGATTACACTGGCGACAACAGACTGGTAGAACGTGTGAAGGAGAATCACAGAAGAAGACCGACAGGAAATGATAAAGTAGTGGTGGTGGGGGGGAGCGCATGTGTGGTGCATGGCTGTAGTGGATGGAGGTGTTGATCAGCCTCACTGCTTGGGGAAAGTAACTGTTTTTGAGTCTGATGGTCCTGACGTGGATGCTCTTCTCCCTGATGGGAGTGGGACAAACAGTCCATGAGCAGGGTGGGTGGGATCCTTCATGATGTTACTGGCCTTTTTCTAGCCCCTTTCTGTAGAAATGTCCTTGATGGTGGGGAGGTACCGGGAAGTTTTGACTACCATTGTAGAGCCTTCCTGTCCGCCACGGTGCAGCTTCCATACTGATGCAGCTTGCTAGATGTTCTCTACTGCACATCTGGAGAGGGTCGTGAGCATTAAGGACCAGCTCTCTTCAGACTCCTCAGAAAGTAGAAGTGTTGGTGAGCTTTCCTGACTGTGTAGGATATGTTCTGGGACCATGAAAGGCTGTACATTCCCAGGAGTTTGAAACTGCTCGTAGTTTCCACTGCTGTGCCACTGATGTTAAGAGGGCTGTGAGTGGTGTGAGTTCTCCTGAAGTTGAAAACCATCTCCTTTGTCTTGCTGACATTGAGGAAGAGGTTATTTGCCTAGCACCAAGCCTCAACAAGTCAAGAGGTTTACAGATATAACGCTATTGGTGCTTGTGAAGAGATTAGACCCAGGTGGTGGCAGGGAGTTCAGTAGTCTCAGGGGAAAAGCTATGTCCCCATCCTAACAGTCTTTATCCTGATACTGTGGTACCTCCTGCCTGATGGTCGGGCATCAAAGAGATTTGCAACAGTTGGGCAGGAACCTTGACAATGCTGAGGACCCTGTGTGTGCAGTACACCTGATGAGTATCATAGATGGGTGGAAGAGAGACCCCGATGATCCCCTCAGCTGTCCTCGCCATCCTTGGTGGGGTCTTGCGTTCGGATGCCTTACATTTCCCACAATCCTTTGTGGGGTCTTGCGTTTGGATGCCTTACATTTCCCACAATCCTTTGTGGGGTCTTGCGTTCGGATGCCTTATGATTCCCACAATCCTTTGTGGGGTCTGGCGTTCGGATGCCTTACATTTCCCACAATCCTTTGTGGGGTCTTGCGTTCGGATGCCTTACATTTCCCACAATCCTTTGTGGGGTCTTGCATTCGGATGCCTTACATTTCCCACAATCCTTTGTGGGGTCTTGCGTTCGGATGCCTTACATTTCCCACAATCCTTTGTGGGGTCTTGCGTTTGGATGCCTTACATTTCCCACAATCCTTTGTGGGGTCTTGCGTTCGGATGCCTTATGATTCCCACAATCCTTTGTGGGGTCTGGCGTTCGGATGCCTTACATTTCCCACAATCCTTTGTGGGGTCTTGCATTCGGATGCCTTACATTTCCCACAATCCTTTGTGGGGTCTTGCGTTCGGATGCCTTATGATTCCCACAATCCTTTGTGGGGTCTGGCGTTCGGATGCCCTACATTTCCCACAATCCTTTGTGGGGTCTGGCGTTCAGATGCCTTACATTTCCCACAAGGTGACTGCACGCAATCCAGACCGAATCCAAACCCACTCAGTATCACTTGCAGAGAAACTGGAAAAGAGTAGTCCAACTACTTTCAAAGCCCTGTTGTGTGACGTGACAGGGTGGGTGCAGAGTCAGTGTTTCCTCAGGCTGGAATATCTAGAAAACAAAGGCCACCATCTCAAAACAAATGGTAGGACTCCCCAGGGCAGAAATAAGACGGAATTTCATCATCCAAAGTGCAGAAAATGGTTGAAATTTTCCACCCAAAAGTTGAAGAGATTTACATTCTGAGCATATTCAAAAGGCTTTTGGGCATTGAGTAGATCATGGGATATGGAGATGAAGCAGGTAAGTGGAATGATGTACAAGATCGATCATGATCTTATTAAAGGGCAAAGCAGGTAGCAAGGGCTGAATAGTTTGTTTCTCCCATTTCCTGCGTGCTTTATCACACCTGCTACATTGATCAAGAACAGAGGAGACCTGGGCCAACACTAGGAAAAACATCCTGACTTTCATAAAGTACTCAGCCAGACAAATGCAGCACGTGCCCAACTCGACTCGAACCTGGCCAGGTGAGACACCAAGACTCCTGACCTACCATTCTCCTGTCTCCGTCAGGTGACAAAAAGCAGGAGCACACCAGACAAACTCCAGTCAGCCTCCCCCCTCCCCACAATGACACCACACTTATCACTCTCCGCAAGCAGGGCAGGGCAGGCAGAGCGAGTGTTGTTTCTGCATGAAGCTCGCACTGCAGCATTGCGGAAATTCCCCAGGTCCAGACATGGGAAGAAGTCCTGCGGACACTGTAATACAGTACTCTACAAGCAATCAGCAAATCAAGAAATCTTATTAAAATGCAGAGATTTTGTGTAAATACTTTCTCCCATGGAGGATATTTATTGAGTTTACGCTTCCCTGCAAAAATTCAAAATCATTACAAGCCTCCAACGGAAAACAAGGTTAAAATCCAGTAATTAGGTGCATGTTGCTTATACCCTTTAGCACAGCTCTATGTTTGGAAATCCCTACTTAATTTAAGAACTTTTTTTTAATCACAGCATCACTGTCATACTTAAAGGGACATTACCACATTGCACCCCCTTCAGCTTCCGAAGGGAGCATTCTGTCTGGCTCGATCCTCCACCTCCACTTAAACTCACTCACATTCCCATGGCAACACCAGCCTCTTAATTCTTTCTTCCCACCACCCAGAAACACAAATATTCCTTGTGAAGTGGCAATCCACTTGCATTCCATAAAACATAGGAGCAGAATTAGGCCATTTGGCCCATCGAGTCTGCTCCACCATTCCAACATGGTCGAGTTGTTGTCCCTCACCCCGTAACCTTTATGGAGGCATAGTGCAGGGGAACAGCCAAATCTGGTCCATCCCAACCACGATTCCCACCTTGTCCCATTTCCTCACATCTGTTCCATGTTCTCCTAAACTGTTTCTGTCCATGGCCCAGTCCAACTGTCTTTTAAATGTTGTGTTTGTACCTGCATCAACCACTTCCTCAGGCAGCTCATTCCATGCACAGACCACCTTCTAGGTACAAACTGACCCTCAAACTCCCATCAATCCTATCCATCCCCCCATACACTGCCACTTTGTGCTTACACTGCACACCTCACACCCACACTGACACACTCACTGTCACTTTGTGCTTACACCCACACCTCACACCCACACTGACACACTCACTGTCACTTTGTGCTTATACTCCACACCTCACACCCACACTGACACACTCACTGTCACTTTGTGCTTACACCCACACCTCACACCCACACTGACACACACTGTCACTTTGTGCTTACACTCCACACCTCACACCCACACTGACACTCACTGTCACTTTGTGCTTACACTCCACACCTCACACCCACACTGACACACTCACTGTCACTTTGTGTTTACATTCCACACCTCACACCCACACTGACACACTCACTGCCACTCTGTGCTTACATTCCACACCTCACACCCACACTGACACACTCACTGTCGCTTTGTGCTTACACTCCACACCTCACACCCACACTGACACACTCACTGTCGCTTTGTGCTTACACTCCACACCTCACACCCACACTGACACACTCACTGCCACTTGTCACTTTATCACTTCCTGGCATGTACAGATACTCCTCAGTCACTTCATGTACATACAGCACAATCAGTCTATGTATAAAAGCTAAATCTTATGTACATACGGCCACACTCAACGGTTACTTGTGTTTTATAGGATTGCTTTTATCCGGAGCTCCTGTCGGAAATTGTGTGTGTGGTGGGGGGAGGGTTTCATTGAACACGTCCGCTCCGTCTGCCAAAAGCAGAACTTCCCGGTGTCCAAACGTTTTCATTCCGATTCACAATCCCGTTCCATCATGTTGGTCCACGGCCTCCTCTTGTGCCAAGAAATTAAGCAACTCCTTATATTCTACCTGAGTAGCCTCCAACTTGATGGCATGAATATCGATTCCTCCTTCCAGTAAAAAATTATCTCCCCGCCCCCTCTTCTTCTATTCCCTCTCTGGTCTCTTACCTCTTCTCACCTGCTTATCACTTCCCTGGGTCCCCTCTTCCTTCCCTTTCTCCTACATCCACTCTCCTCTCCTCCAGATTCCTCCTCTAGTCCGCCACCTTTCCCACCCAGCTGGCTTCACCTATCAGCTTCTAGCTGGTCCTCTTTCCCTTTCCCCTCATCTTTTCATTCTGGCATCTTCTCCCTTCCTTTCAGTCCTGAAGAGCCTCGACCCAAAACTTTGACTGTTTATTCCCCTCCATAGACGCTGTCCAACCTTCTGAGTTCCTCCAGCATTTTGTGTGAGTTGCTTTAGATTTCCAGCATCTGCAGAATTTCATGTGTTTGCATTTATATTTATATTTATTGAATTTTTATGCTTAATGTGTTTTTTTATGCTGCATCAAATCAGGAGTAACATTCTCCTTTACACTTTTGTACTGAAGGTTGACAATAACTAATCTTGAATTTTGAAATCTTTCCCCTCTCACCTTTTAACCTTTGTCTTTTTTTCTTGATACCCCCAGACTTGGGAAAAAGATTGTGCACCTGCACCCTGTTAATGCCCCTCCTGGTATTGTATCACCCTTCCTTCTACTATGGTCCAGTGAAGAAAGTCTCACTCCCTCCGAACTAACACCGTATATCCAGTGTTCACAATGTCCTCTCCCTCACATTGTGATAACCAAACACAGGTCAGATTCAGATTTACTTATCAAGGATACATAAAAACGCACAGTGAAATGTATCATTTGACTTAACAACCAACACACCCAAAGGTTGTGCTGGGGGCAGCCCGCAAGTGTCACCATACGTTCTGGTGCCAATGTAGCAGCCCACAATGTTCAGCGGAACAGGCCCACATAACAGGCCTACGCCTACGCCTGGCGCCAATGTAGCAGCCCACAATGTTCAGCGGAACAGGCCCACATAACAGGCCTACGCCTACGCCTGGCGCCAACGTAGCAGGCCCACAATTTTCAGCGGAACAGCAGAAATACCAGTAACAACAAAACAACAGCACAGGTACACACTAGTGTAAATATGTACTGGGTACACACCAGTGTAAATATGTACCGGGTACACACTAGTGTAAATATGTACAGGGTACACACTGGTGTAAATGTGTATTGGGGAGACGCTGGTGTAAATGTGTACTGGGGGCATACCAGTGTAAATGCGTACTGGGTACACACTGGTGTAAATGTGTACTGGGTACACGCCAGTGTAAATGTGTACCGGGTACAAGCCAGTGTAAATGTGTACCGGGTACACACCAGTGTAAATGTGTACCGGGTACACGCCAGTGTAAATGTGTACCGGGTACATGCCAGTGTAAATGTGTTCCGGGTACACACCGGTGTAAATGTGTACCGGGTACACGCCGGTGTAAATGTGTACCGGGTACACGTCAGTGTATATGTGTACTGGGTACACACCAGCGTAAATGTGTACCGGGTACAAGCCGGTGTAAATGTGTACCGGGTACACGCCAGCGTAAATGTGTACCAGGTACACGCCGGTGTAAATGTGTACTGGGTACACGTTGGTGTAAATGTGTACCGGGTACATACCGGTATAAGTGTGTACCAGGGATATACAGGTGTAAATACGCTAGAGTATAAACACTAATCTGAAACCGTAAAGATACTAAATTTATATCTCATACCACTTTACACATTGGCAAACTCTATTTTTAGACTCCAGAACTCCAGTTGGCGTCTTTTTGCTTTATATTTTCATTTCCCAAGTTACTTTCACCCTCTTGCTGCAAGATAACCAAAACATTAATCAGGCAACTCAAAGTAAAGGCATAAGGTTTAATTCAAATAAACCTGTGTCTTCACTCAGGTCTTACTCAGAACTACCTTACCTATGCGATTTGGAGCCAGGATTCAGTTTAAAAAATCAGATCAGATTGGGTGATCATTTTGCAGATGATCAGTTGCCATGGATAACCTCATACTGTCATTACAATCCTCTTATTACCACACACACAGAATGCTGGAGGAACTCAACAAGTCAGGCAGCACCTATGGAGCAGAATGAGCACGCGACGTTTCGGGCTGAGACCCTTATCCTCCATCCCAGCAGACGCCTACTTACGGTAGAAATAAAGCAGAGAAAGGTCAGTAATTTTTCATTGGATCATGCAGTGTCTGTCCATGGATGAAAAAGGTGCTATACAAACATAACTTGTAACTGGGCCTGGCCCATCACCTTCTCGCCAGATGAACTGGGCAAATTGCTAAGGGAAGCACAGCTTGGTCGCTATAGCAACGGAAGCCCTCTTGTGACACAAAGACTGGACCAAGCCTCACACTGAATTTCAGTTCTCCAGCCTACATCAATAAGTCACGATTACTGTCATATCTACAAGTATATATAGGCACAGGCACAATATATAACTTGCAGCAATATCACAGGGACATAGTGTCAGAAGAATAAACGTAAACTAAACACAAATTATAATTTATCCAATGGGCAGCATCAGCTCCTCTGTATAAAACTTCTGTCAAAAGGCAGAGCACAGGGAAGGCACAGTGGCAATTTAGCTAATTCTGTCTGCCTGCACATTGTCCATATCCCTTTTTTCCCCAACTTTACTGTCTAGCCTGGTAATATCCAACTCTAACCCTTTCTCTGAGTTCAGATGAAAGGAGGGAAGTTTAGAGGAGAAGTGAGGCCTAGTGTATTTGTTATACATGCACAGAGAGTGTGATAGGGTGCCTGGAGCTGACTGCCAGGGTTGGCGCTGGAAGAAAATAAAATACTGACATTGAAGAGACATTAGAGCAGGGGTTTCCAACCTGGGGTCCACAGGCCCCTCGGTTAACGGTAGGGGTCCAGGGCATAAAAAAGGTTGGGAACCCCGGCTTTAGAATATGCAGGAAAGCAGGGAGATGTAGCTTAATTTGGCATCATGCTTGGCACAGACGTACTGTTCTCCGTTCTGTGAAGCCTCTTATGTTGCCACTAATAAAGCTTCGATCCTTCAGCTCCCAAATAAACTTTAGTGTGGCGTCACAAACTCATTAATGAGCTGCAACCTCTGTGGATTATCCGATTTGCACACTGAGGCACTGAATGAACATAAGACCACAGAGTGACAACGTACTGCGGCACAGAGCTCTCGGAGGAACAACGCAATCATCAATACAATTGCTGACCGCTGGCTGTGCGTGCCCAGGGAATGATTGATGGGAATAGGATGATATCTTAATACCACTGATAGCTGACGGCTTTATTACATCTTCAAGGTCACTTCATCATCCCCGGGGGCAGGCAGCCAGGAAACTACTCTCAATATATTTTCAGACCGTTAAGATTTTTCATCACCTTATCCTCTGCGATGAACTGCCCACAAAGAGTCGAGAATGCTTGAGAAGTATCAAAGTGCTCGCTGTCCAGTTCCTATCACCCACACAACCGGGTGAAGCAACTGGAAAGCGTGCATTTCTATAGCACCTGATATACTCGCCTCAACTTGCCCCAAACTGCAAATGCAACGAAGTACTGTCCTAACACAGCAGACGTGGTTCCTGAGAGGGGAGAACCTCGGCTTGGTGCCTGACTCTGCAAATGTTTGCAGTGTTGCTGCAGTTATCAGTTCCCGTTACTAGCATCAGCAAGACTGAAGGGCCACACTCAACAATTCAGGAGCAGGTTCTTCCCGGCAGATTTACAGTGGGGAGCTTTCCAACTGGTTGCATCCCTGGTACGGAGACACCATTGCACAGGATTGAAAAAGCTGCACGGGACTGTGAACCCAGCTGGCTCCATCGTGGGAACCAGCCTCCCCAGGACCGCAGGCATCTGCAAAAGCCGACCTCTCTGCACGGCGGTGTCCACCACTAAGGTCCCACACCACAAGGACATGCCCTCTTCTCATGACGACCATCGGGGAGGAGGTACAGGAGCCTGAAGACACGCACCCGATGTCTTAGGAACAGCTTCTTCCCCTCTGGTAACAGGTTTCTAAATGGTCCAGGAACACTACCTCATTAGTTCTGAGCTATTCGTGCATTACTTAAGTTTCTTATTGTAATTTATACTGTATTTTATGTACTTCACGAATATGTTAGTAATGATAAAGCTGATTCTGGTGGTGATTTTCCCTGCCACCATCAGATTCTGAACAGTTCATGAATCCAAGAACACCACCTCACTAGTTTTGCTCTCTTTTTGAACGAATATTTCCACTCAGTGACCACTTTATTAAGTACAACTGTAGACCTAGGGTGGTGGAGTGCGGATATGCCTCTACCAAAGGAGGTGTAAAGCACTCCTTCCCTCCGCTAGCCTGCAGGTCACCCCGGGCAAGGTGTGGCACCTACTTAGCCTCCCGATCAGGGTCATATGGAGCCCTGGGAGCAGGTGATGGATGGTCGTACGAGCAGCCAGTGCACATCACAAGTCCTGGTTATGTGACCACTGACGCCAAGCAGCCAACCTCTGAAGAGTATTAAAAAATGGCTGAGATCACCCATCTTGTAAAGACACTGCCCAAAAACAGGCAATGGCAAACCACTTCTGTAGAAAAGGGATCATGATTGCTCATGTCATACGACACAGCACATAACAGCGATGATGTATACCTGCTCGTTAATGCAAATATCTAATCAGCCAATCATGTGGCAGCAATTCAATACATGAAAGCATGCCTACATGGTCAACAGGTTCAATTGTTCACACCAAACATCAGAATGGGAAAGAAATGTGATCTAAGTGACCTTGACCGCAGGATGATTGCTGGTGCCAGATGGGGTGGTTTGAGTATCTCAGAAACTGCTGACTTTCTGGGATTTTCACACACAACACCATCTCTAGAGTTTACAGAGAATGGTGCAAAAATCAGAAGAACAACCAGTAAGCCTGGTTAATGAGCGAGGTCCGAGGAGAATGGCCAGACTGGTTCAAGCTGACAGGAAGGCGACTGTAACTCAAATAACTACGCGTTACAACACTGGTGTGCGAAAGAGCATCTCTGAATGCACAAAATGTCGAACCTCGAAGTGAATGGTCTACAAAAGCACAAGACCATGAACATATGTACATGTCAAATCAGGAATGGGGACTGGATTTAAAATCCTGCTTTGTTCAGATGGAGTGAAGGTGCTTGACAAAGCGGGCCCCCATTCTGACCGGTTGAAGGCTCCAATGACCGGGATCACAAGGGGCTGCAAAGGGCTGTAGTCTCAGTCAGATCCATCACCGGTACGACCCTCCCCTCCATCGAGGGCATTTTCAAGAGGAGTTGCCTCAAGAAGGCGGCATCCATCATTAAGGACCCTCACCATCCAGGACATGCCCTCTTCTCATTTCTACCATCACGAAAGAGGTACAGGAGCCCGAATGCCCACACTCAGTGTTTTAGGAACAGATTCTTCCCCTCTACCATCAGATTTCTGAACAGTCTGTGAACCTATGAACATAATCTCATTATTCATCTTTTAGACTCTTTACTTGTTTTGCATCTTAGAGTGCGTGTATGTCTTTCACTGTACTGCTGCCACAAAACAACATATTTCATGATATTTGTCAGTGATAATAAACCTGATTCTGACTCTGAGTCATGAAATGATCTGTAAAGCAATGTTTTTCACTGTGCCTCAGTACATAGGACAATAATAAACCAGTAACCAGAACAGAAACCTGAAACATTTATTCTGTTTCTCTCTCCACAGATACTGACCGACCTGCTGTGTGCTTCCAGTACTTTCTGATTTTATTTCAGGTTTTTCTTTTCTCTTTCATTTACTTGGAGATGGGGTGGGTCTTCCCTGCTGTGCTGGCCAGTGATTGTCCCTGCACTAATGTCAATCAAACAGTGCAAGTTCTGCAGCCAAAATCAGAATCGGGTTTAATCTCACTGGTATGTGTCATGAAATGTGATCGCTTTGCAGCAGCAGTACAGGCAATACATGATCATGTAGAAAGAAAGAAATAAGTAAATAAATTACAGTAAGAGTACATATGTATATTAAATTGTTAAATTAAAAATGGTGCAAAACCAGAAAATAACATATTTAAAAAGTGAGGTAGCATTCATGGGTTCAATGTCCATTCAGAAATCGGATGGCAGAGGGGAAGAAGCTGTTCCTGAGTCGCTGAGTGTGAGCCTTCAAGCTTCTGTACCTCATTCCTGATGGCAGCAGTGAGAAAAGGGCATGTCCTGGGTGCTGGAGGTCTTTAATAATAGATTCTGCCTTTCTGAGACACCTCTCTTTGAAGATGTCTTGGATATTACGGAGGCTAGTACCCAAAATGGAGCTGTCTAATTTTTCAGCTTTCTGTAGCTTCTTTAGGTCCTGTGCAGTAGCCCCCTCACCCCCCATACCAAACAGTGATGCAGCCTGTCGAAATTCTCTCCATGATACATCTGTAGAAGTTTGAATGTTTTAGTTGACAAACCAAACCTCCTCAAACTCCTAATAAAGTATAGCTGCTGTCTTGCCTTCTTTATGGCTGCATTGATACGTTGGGACCAGGTTAGATCCTCAGAGATCTTGACACCCAGGAACTTGAAGCTGCTCACTCTCTCCACTTCTGATCCCTCTGTGAGGATAGGTTTGTGTTCCCTTGTCTTATCCTTCCTGAAGTCCACTATCAGCTCTTTGGTCTTACTGACGATGAGTGCAGAGTTGTTGCTGTGACACCAGTCAGCTAGCTGGTATATCTCACTCCTGTACGCCCTTACAGAATGGTTTATGCATCTCTGTTATGTCAGCATTTTGTCTGGGGGTCAGGAGTGAGGCCAGATGAAGAGACTCAGCCTGAAACATCGACTGTGCAAATATGCATTAATTCTTTCTTGATGAGACACAATTTCAACACTGAAGGGCGGCTTAGAGAAAAGTGCACAGTACATCTGGAGGAGGAATACTCAGCAAAGTATTTGCAATAAACAAGATGCAGAAAGCTGGCAACTTAGCTTCAACAGGGGTCACCCCAGCCCTTAGACTCTGAGGCTAATAACTACTGGCAGAGAGGAGGCTACCACACTGTCAGAGTGTTATTGTGAAGCAGGTAAACGGGCAAATTCCTGTTAAGTGTCACATCAGTGGTCACGTTTACTGAAGGATTGTGCTGACAGTGTGAGTTTAACCTCACCACAGATAAAAAGAAAGTTCATCCACAGTTCCTGCTTTAATCTTCCACCACAGAAATTTGAGTGCAAAGCTCTTGGCGGACAACCTAGGACTGTGCTGAGGGAAATCCCCTCAATCATATCGATTTCTTGATTAGCAATTCATGAGACAGAAAAGAGTAGAGGGACTGGAATCAACAACAAGAAAGCAGACTGCTGGAGGAGATCAGAACATCAGGCAGCAGCTGTCAAACGTCAATCTCCAACCTATTTTATTATTGTGGTAATATCACTCTATGTGTTGTGTGTGAGTTATATGTACCGTGGTGTGCACTTTGGTCAGGAGAAGCATGGTTTCATTTGGTGGAATACATGTGTAAGGTCGAATGATTATAAACTTGAACTTGATCCGTGGTGGCAGAGGGATAATCTGTCCTGCTTCATCGAGACTTGTGGGTGGCCCCCAGCGCACGCTCAGATTGTGCTGGTTGTTAATGCAAAAGATGCATTTCACTGCATGAAGGTGCATGCTTCAGACCCAGTCAGACCCGATGCAGGATCTTGACCAGAGAGACACCAGACATGGCTTTACCTCCGCAGATGCTGTCTGATATGCTGAGTTCTTCTAGCAGTTTTGTTTTTCAGACTTAAGATCCATTTATCTATCACATGCACTTCGGAACGTAAGTGAAAAACCTTGCTTGCGATAACAACCAACATAACCTAAGGATACGCTGGGGACAGCCCGCAAGTGTTGGCACACATTCTGGCGCAAGTAGAGCATGCCCACAATGCCCAGCAAAACAACAAGCAACAACAGAACAACAGCAAAACAAGCCACTTTCCTCCCTCCCATTCCACCTCCACCCAACACACAAATAGGCCGCTTCTTTTATTGCTCTATTTTGCTCACAATTAATGATTACCTGGTTGTTAACATAGTGCTGTTTATGGGAAAATATCAGGCCCTCAACATTACAACAGTAACTATTTGTCAGAGAAAAAAACTTTATGGTCTACAAATCACCTGGTTTGGATAAGCCCTTCTCTTTCAACCATTCCGCACCTCTGCGATTTAGTGCAAAAACAAACTTTCAGTGTGAACCTTGGTGTTTTCTTTGGTGCTGTGTTCTGGAGGCTGAGGGTCGCTGGGGTTCAGATATTTCCAAGCAAACAACATATTTATTGTCACCTTGGTCGGACGGTGACCGTTAATCAGTAAAGCACATTTTACTGTCTCAGCGACTAAAGTCTTCTTTTCAGTTGGACGGCCGCAGTGCTCTGCTAGAACACTGGGGGCAAAGGCCAATCAGTTCCTTTATTGAGACGAGAGTGAGGCACAAACACATTGCCGGAACATTTTCAGCAAAGATGTTAAACCAGCACACACACCCACCTCCTGAGAGGACAGGAGGACAGGAGAGTCCCTATCCAGTATCCTAATGTACGTTTATACCTGTCTGACACAGCACTTTGCCTTATAGTTTACTGTTGCCTACTAAAATGTGGCACGGCAGCGCCCCAGCGCAATGCTATTACAGTTACATAGCGGTTAGTGTAACACTACAACAGAACCAGCCACCCAGGTTCATTTCCGCCGCTGTCTGTAAGTTCTCCCTGTGAGCGCCTGGGTTTCCCCCAAGTGTTCTGGTTTTCTCCGACGTTCCAAAAGACGTCCAGGTTAATGTTAGTGAGCTGTGGCCGTGAAGTCCAGCGACAACCTGTGAGCTGCCCCCAGCTGCTTTGTTATTGACGCAAGCCGCACATTGCTCTGCACGTTTTGACATGGGAAATAAAGAGAAGCTTTAATATGCGTGCTTGTACTTGGTGATAAATACTGACCGGGAAAAAAAAACTCACTTAGCACACGTCAGAGTCCAGAGATCAGAGGACCTACAGATGCAGCATCCCGCTGGGGAGCTCAGCTGGTTGAACAGCTCGGTGGGGTGAGTGGTGGTCAGGTCGAAGCAGGATTTCAACCCAAAACATCGTCAGTTCCATTCCTCCCACAGATTCTACTCAAACTGCTGAATTCCACCAGCACATTTTCTGCTTTAGAAATAGTCCTCAAGATCTAAAGCAGAATGTTGCAGCTGCTTCCCTTCAGCACCAAGTGCCAGAGGCAGTTCAAGAGCAGAGGAGACTAGATAGAGAAGAGAACACAGGCTGCCCTACAAGGCAGTGTCCTCTCCCCGTAAGCTCACCACCGTGTGGCTATGTTCTGCTCCATCAACGGGTTGTACTGCTGTTATCTCGTGCTGCATCGTGCAGGGGTTCCCAGCCTTTTTTATGCCATGGACTCCTACCGTTAACAAAGGGATCCGTGGAACCCAGGCGGCGGAGCCCTGGGTGCCGGGCTATGGAACACAGAATCCATGTTCTATAAACCGGCACATGAATGTGAAGGAAATGGAGGGATATGGCCATTGTGTTGGCAGAGGGGATTAGTTTAGTCGGCCATTTGGTTACTAATTTAATTGGGTAAGCACAACACTGAAGGCTGAATGGCCTGTACCTGTGCTGTATTGTTCTCTGATATCAGAGCTACAGAGTTACACAGCACGGAAAGAAGGTGAGATTGATCTTAGAGTATGTTACAAAGTTTGCACAACATTATAGGTTGAAGGGCCTGTACTGGGCTCTAATGCCCTGTGCCCTATATTTGAAGATGATACTGTAACCCAAATAATAATGAGTCAGAGTACAGGAAGGAGAAAGAGCGTCCAGTGACCTAGTGTAACGACAGTAAACTTTCTTCTTTCTCTCAGTGACAGCAAAAGAGCTGGCTATTAACTTCAGATAGTGGAACAGTGCACATGCACATACACCAACCTAACCAAGGTCGAGAGAGTTCAGACCTTCAGGTTCCCAGGGAGTGAACATCACCAACGAGCCTGTCCTGGTCTCACCGACCCTGTCCTGGTCTCACTGACCCTGTCCTGGTCTCACCAACCCTGTCCTAGTCCCACCGAGCCTGTCCTGGTCCCACCGAGCCTGTCCTGGTCTGACCGACCCTGTCCTGGTCTCACCGACCCTGTCCTGGTCTCACCGAGTCTGTTCTGGTCTCACTGAGCCTGTTCTGGTCTGACCAAGCCTGCCCTGGTCTCACAGAGCCTGTTCTGGTCTCAATGAGCCTGTCCTGGTCTCACCGAGCCTGCCCTGGTCTCACCGAGCCTGTTCTGGTGTCACCGAGCCTGCCCTGGTCTCACCGAGCCTGCCCTGGTCTCACCGAGCCTGTTCTGGTCTCACTGAGCCTGTCCTGGTCTCACCGAGCCTGTCCCGGTCTCATTGAGCCTGTCCTGGTCTCACCGAGCCTGTCCTGGTCTCACTGAGCCTGTCCTGGTCTGTCTGAGCCTGTCCTGGTCTCACCGAGCCTGTCCTGGTCTGACTGAGCCTGTCCTGGTCTGACTGACCCTGTCCTGGTCCCACCGAGCCTGTCCTGGTCCCACCGAGCCTGTCCTGGTCTGACTGAGCCTGTCCTGGTCTGACCGAGCCTGTCCTGGTCTCACCAAGCCTGTCCTGGTCTGACCGAGCCTGTCCTGATCCGACCGAGCCTGTCCTGGTCTCACCGAGCCAGCCCTGGTCTCACCGAGCCTGTCCTGGTCTCACCGAGCCTGCCCTGGTCTCATTGACCCTGTCCTGGTCTCACCGAGCCTGTTCTGGTCTCACCGAGCCTGTTCTGGTCTCACCGAGCCTGCCCTGGTCTCACCGAGCCTGTTCTGGTCTCACCGAGCCTGTTCTGGTCTCATTGACCTTGTCCTGGTCTCACCGAGCCTGTCCTGGTCTCACCGAGCCTGCCCTGGTCTGACTGAGCCTGTCCTGGTCTGACCGAGCCTGTCCTGATCCGACCGAGCCTGTCCTGGTCTCACCGAGCCAGCCCTGGTCTCACCGAGCCTGTCCTGGTCTCACCGAGCCTGCCCTGGTCTCATTGACCCTGTCCTGGTCTCACCGAGCCTGTTCTGGTCTCACCGAGCCTGTTCTGGTCTCACCGAGCCTGCCCTGGTCTCACCGAGCCTGTTCTGGTCTCACCGAGCCTGTTCTGGTCTCATTGACCTTGTCCTGGTCTCACCGAGCCTGTCCTGGCCTCACCGAGCCTGCCCTGGTCTCACCGAGCCTGTTCTGGTCTCACCGAGCCTGCCCTGGTCTCACCGAGCCTGTTCTGGTCTCACCGAGCCTGTTCTGGTCTCATTGACCCTGTCCTGGTCTCACCGAGCCTGTGCTGGTCTCACCGAGCCTGTCCTGGTCTGACTGAGCCTGTCCTGGTCTCACCGAGACTGTCCTGGTCTGACTGAGCCTGTCCTGGTCTCACCGAGACTGTCCTGGTCTGACTGAGCCTGTCCTGCTCTCACCGAACCAGCCCTGGTCTTGCCGAGCCTGTCCTGCTTTCACCGAGCCTGTCCTGGTCTCACCGAGCCTGTCCTGGTCTCATTGACCCTGGCCTGGTCTCACCGAGACTGTCCTAGTCTCACCGAGCCTGTCCTGGTCCCACCGAGCCTGTCCTGGTCTCACCGACCCTGTCCTGGTCTCACCGAGACTGTCCTGGTCCCACCGAGCCTGTCCTGGTCTCACCGACCCTGTCCTGGTCTCACCGAGACCGTCCTGGTTCCACCGAGCCTGTCCTGGTCTCACTGAGCCTGTCCTGGTCTCACCGAGACTGTCCTGGTCTGACTGAGCCTGTCCTGGTCTCACCGAGACTGTCCTGGTCTCACCGACCCTGTCCTGGTCTCACCGAGCCTGCCCTGGTCTCACCGAGCCTGTCCTGGTCTCACCGAGCCTCTCCCGGTCTCATTGAGCCTGTCCTGGTCCTACTGAGCCTGTCCTGGTCTCACCGAGCATGTCCTGGTCTCACCGAGCCTGTCCTGGTTCCACCGAGCCTGTCCTGGTCCCACCGAGCCTGTCCTGGTCTCACCGAGCATGTCCTGGTCTCACCGAGCATGTCCTGGTCTCACCGAGCCTGTCCTGGTTCCACCGAGCCTGTCCTGGTCTCACCGAGCCTGCCCTGGTCTCACCAAGCCTGTCCTGGTCTCACCGAGACTGTCCTGGTCTCACCGACCCTGTCCTGGTCTCACCGAGCCTGCCCTGGTCTCACTGAGCCTGTCCTGGTCTCACTGAGCCTGTCCTGGTCTCACCGAGCCTCTCCCGGTCTCATTGAGCCTGTCCTGGTCCTACTAAGCCTGTCCTGGTCTCACCAAGCATGTCCTGGTCTCACCGAGCATGTCCTGGTCTCACCAAGCCTGTCCTGGTTCCACCGAGCCTGTCCTGGTCTCACTGAGCCTGTCCTGGTCTCACCGAGACTGTCCTGGTCTGACTGAGCATGTTCTGGTCTCACGGAGCCTGTCCTGGTCTGTCTGAGCCTGTCCTGGTCTCACCGAGCCTGTCCTGGTCTCATTGACCCTGGCCCGGTCTCACCGAGCCTGTCCTGGTCTCACCAAGCCTGTCCTGGTCTCACCGAGCCTGCCCTGGTCTCACTGAGCCTGTCCTGGTCTCACTGAGCCTGTCCTGGTCTCACCGAGCCTCTCCCGGTCTCATTGAGCCTGTCCTGGTCCTACTAAGCCTGTCCTGGTCTCACCAAGCATGTCCTGGTCTCACCGAGCATGTCCTGGTCTCACCAAGCCTGTCCTGGTTCCACCGAGCCTGTCCTGGTCTCACTGAGCCTGTCCTGGTCTCACCGAGACTGTCCTGGTCTGACTGAGCATGTTCTGGTCTCACGGAGCCTGTCCTGGTCTGTCTGAGCCTGTCCTGGTCTCACCGAGCCTGTCCTGGTCTCATTGACCCTGGCCCGGTCTCACCGAGCCTGTCCTGGTCTCACCGAGCCTGTCCTGGTCTCACCGACCCTGTCCTGGTCTCACCGAGCCTGTCCTGGTCTCACCAACCCTGTCCTGGTCTCACCGAGCCTGCCCTGGTCTCACCGAGCCTGTCCTGGTCTCACCAAGCCTGTCCTGGTCTCACCAAGCCTGTCCTGGTCCGACCGATAGATGCAAAGGCCAAGAAAGCTGATTAGCATCTCAACTTGCTCAGGAGGCTGAAGAGATTCGGTACGTCCCCTCTGATCTTCGGCAAATTTTATTGCTGCACAGGAGGAAGCATCCTATCGGGACGCATCTTGTCTTTGTATGGCATCTGCTCTGCCTGCACGTGACGGCAAGAAACCGCAGAGAGTTGTGGAAAGAGCTCAGCACGTCACAGAAACTAATTTCCCCCCCGAGAACTCTGTCTACACTTCTCGCTGCCTCGATAAGGCAGCCAACATAACGAAAGACTCCATGCACCCCGCACGTTCTCCCGTCTCCCCAATCCGCATGGGCAGAAGATACAAAAGCCGGAACGCACACACCAGCAGACACAAGATCAGCGTTCATCCCGCTGGCCCAAGACGCTGGACTCTTGCCCTCAGAACCAACCTCGTTGTGGCCTTGCACCTTATAGTGTGCCTGCACTGCACTCTCTCTCTGACTGTAACACTTTGCACCCTGTTTCTGCTTTCCCCTTCTCCCACCTCAATGTCCTGCGATGAAACCATCTGCTTGGCTGGCAGGCAAAAGCAAGCTTTTCACTTCACCTCAGTAATAAACCACTTTAACTTATCAACTAAACAGCAAATCGCCTCCAAAAGATATGTACCGATTCCTCATAAAAATTATGTTAAATTTGCCAGCATCTCACCGCCTCCCCAGGGTGAAGTGAGGATAGTATCCCCAGAGATATTGTTTGGTGTGAATATTAGAACAGTGCAGATGTCAGAACCTCATTAACTTTTCACTGTGTGTTAATTTCAGCACAGCAGTTAGTAATTTATTTATGAGGCACATCTGGCAATGTGCCTTCCAACCATCAGACGGGGCTCGCTATGTTCCTTGCCCAAAGGGGAGAAGGTGCCAAATGGCTACTCATTAAAAAGCAAATCCTGGCCAGCATACATTGTTCATACGCATGTAAATCTGCCTGGCTGTTTACTCACGGATGTCTTTGCTTAATGTGCATTGCTGTCCGTCAGCACGGTTCCTTTGCAGCCTCCTGGACGCTTTAAGGAGAGGTTAGAGTGTGCAGTTGACTATTGCTCAGTTGGTTAAACTATACCTTTGCTGTAGGACAGCAAGAGCTTGCATTTGTACATCATTCCATCCACGTTCTCAGGATGTCCCCAGGCTTCATGGAACAACCCATGATTGAATGGTGGAGTGGACTCGATGGGCCAAATGGCCTACTTCTGCTCCCATATCTTATGGTCTAACCAAGTGCCACGCGGACTCTTTATCAACACAAATCAAAATGGTGGGGGAACTCAGCAGGTCAGGCAGCATCCATAAGCAGTCGACATTCGGGGCCTAGGTGGTGAGGGCTGGAGAGGGAGAGGGCAGAAGTCTCTGGGAAGGAGGGGGCCAGCACAAGCTGGCAAGTGATAGGTGAGCAGGAAGGAGGGTGGGGAGAATGATGTAAGAAGCTAGGAGATGATAGGTTGAAGAGGTAAAAGGCTGAAAAAGAAGGCATCTGATTGGAGAAGAGAGAGGACCATGGAAGGAAGGGAAGAAGGAAGGATACCTGAGGAAGGTGAGGAGATGAGGTGAGAGGATGACCAGAGGGAGGAATGGAAAAAAGAGAAGGGGTTGTGGGTGAAGTAATTACTGGAAGTTGCATGCCATCAGGTTGAAGGCTACCTAGATGTAATTTGAGGTGATCTTCCTCCATCCTGAGCTTACCCACACCGCGCAGTTGAGGACGTTGAGGAGAGTGCTGTCAGACATGTCGGTACGGAAATGGGTAGCCATGATGAGTTTTTCTATGTTGAAGGTCACCCATTTCAGGATCCACAATGAGTATCGAGGGAGCTGACTACAACAGCAACCTACATTGACACAGACCTGGAGGCATCAACACTGTGGCAATGTCCAACCCCATTTCCATGTCATCGTAAAGACCACCAGGATAAATAAGGACAGGAGCTGGCCACTCAGCCCCTTAAACCTATCCCACCAGTCCATAAATAAATAATGACCAGCCTCCTCTGTCCTTGAGGGCAGGGAATCCCAGAGATCCACTTCCTCACAGAGAATCTCAGAGATCCATTCCCTCGTAGAGAAGCCCAGAGATCTACTCCCTCACACAGAATCCCAGAGATCTACTCCCCTCGCAGGGAACCCCAGAGATCCACTCCCTCACAGAGAATCTCAGAGATCCACTCCCTCAGAGAGAATCTCAGAGATCCACTCCCTCGCAGACAATCTCAGAGATCCACTCCCTCACAGAGAATCCCAGAGATCCACTCCCCTCGCAGAGAATCCCAGAGATCCACTCCCCTCGCAGAGGAACCCAGAGATCCGCTCCCTCACAGAGAATCCCAGAGATCCACTCCCTCGCAGAGAATCCCCGAGATCCACTCCTCTCACAGAGGATCCCAGAGATCCACTCCTCACAGATGATCCCAGAGATCCACTCCCTTCGCAGGGAATCCCAGAGATCCACTCTCTCACAGAGAATCTCAGAGATCCACTCCCTCGCAGAGAATCCCAGAGATCCACTCCCTCACAGAGAATCCCAGAGATCTGCTCCCCTCGTAGAGAATCCCAGAGATCCACTCCCTCACAGAGAATCCCAGAGATCCACTCCCCTCGCAGAGAATCCCAGAGATCTGCTCCCTCACAGAGAATCCCAGAGATCCACTCCCTCACAGAGAACTCCAGAGATCCACTCCCCTCGCAGAGAATCCCAGAGATCCATTCCCTCACAGAGAATCCCAGAGATCCACTCCCCTCACAGAGAATCCCAGAGATCCACTCCTTCACAGAGAATCCCAGAGATCCACTCCCCTCGCAGAGAATCCCAGAGATCCATTCCCTCACAGAGAATCCCAGAGATCCACTCCCCTCACAGAGAATCCCAGAGATCCACTCCTTCACAGAGAATCCCAGAGATCCACTCCCCTCGCAGAGAATCCCAGAGATCTGCTCCCTCACAGAGAATCCCAGAGATCCACTCCCTCACAGAGAACTCCAGAGATCCACTCCCCTCGCAGAGAATCCCAGAGATCCATTCCCTCACAGAGAATCCCAGAGATCCACTCCCCTCGCAGAGAATCCCAGAGATCCACTCCTTCACAGAGAACCCCAGAGATCCACTCCCCTCGCAGAGGAACCCAGAGATCCGCTCCCCCACAGAGAATCCCAGAGATCTGCTCCCCTTGTAGAGAAAGAAGAAATGCCTACACATCTCTCGCTGCCTCTGGTCACTTGTCACTGATTCCCCTCAGGTGGGTCACCCATCAGTATCGCTGAAGATGCATCCCGGGCCCGACATATTGATACAATTACAAAGAAGGCACAGCGCTGGATATACTTCACTTGGAGTTTCAGGAGTCTTTTCTCCAGAGCTTCCTGACTGGGTGCATCACTGCTGGTATGGAAGGGCCAATGCACAGGACTGGAAAAGGCTGCAGAGACCAGTAAACTTAACCAGCCTCCCCAGCACCAAGGGCACCTTCGGAAGGGGGTAGCTCAAAAAGGCCTTCAGGACCCTCCCACCCAGGACATGCCCTCTCCTCATTGCTACCATCAGAAGGGAGGTACAGGAGCCTGAAGACACACACTCAACATTTTATCAGCAGCTATCTCTTAGTAATTTATAGTTTTGTTTTTCAGATTACAATGTGCTGCTGCCACAAATATCACATTTCACAACATCCGTCAGTGATATTACTTTGATTCTGATTCTGGTCCCCATGTTTTTCTCTCCACCACCAGATTTCTGAACACCACCTCACAATTCTACTCTCTTTTCCACTGATTAATTATTTTTTTAATATATTTCTTGTTGTAATTTTACTAATTTTTGACATGCTTCCCCGTACTGCTGCTGCAAAACAACAAATTTCAGGACACGTGTGAGTGACAGTCGGTGTGATTCCGATTCTCGCCGATATAAAGGACGAGAGCAGCAGGACCTGCATTTCTGTAGCACCGACACCATCCGTCCACACTGAAGCAGCGAAGAGCCAAGGACGCATCGTCACGGTTACAACGTAGGGAACAGTCCTACCACAAACTGCAACGTGACAACGACCAGAGACACAAGTTACGTTGAAGATTAAGCATTCACCCAGAGTAGTTCCCCTTCGTCCCTGAAGCAGCTCGGTGGGATAACAGCAAATTATATCCAGCCGAGACAGAGAGAGAGAGAAAGAGAATGGACGAGGCTTCAGTTTACATCCACGACAACTAGCACTCCCACAGCTTCCACTTGCACTGAGTCTCTTCAGCAGAACTCAACCCATAGTCGTCTGAGTCAGAGATGTTTGCTCACGACTGACAGATGGCCATCCGGGTTAAACGCTATTTCGTGTACTCTCACTGATTACAATCTCTACATTTATATAGCAACGGAGAAAAAGATCCCCCAGGGATTCAAACTTATAAGTACATTCATTATCAAATTATGGACACTTGAGATTGGTCTCCTTGCAGGCAGCCACAAAACATAGAAACAATAGAACCCATTGAAAATTAAACAACAACAAAACCGGCAAACACCCAATGTGCAGAAAAAAACTAATTGTGCAAATAAATAAATAACTTGAACATGAACCGCAGAGTCGCCGACAGTGAATCCACGGCCACAAGGCCAGTTCAGGGCTGAGCCGAGTGCTGACGGTTGTGGGTCAGGGCTGAGGTGGGTGCTGATGGCTGTGACCAGGCTGAGGTGGGTGCTGACGGTTGTGGGTCAGGGCTGAGGTGGGTGCTGACGGTTGTGGGTCAGCGCTGAGGTGGGTGCTGACGGTTGTGACCAGGCTGAGGTGGGTGCTGACGGTTGTGGGTCAGGGCTGAGGTGAGTGCTGACGGTTGTGGGTCAGCGCTGAGGTGGGTGCTGACGGTTGTGACCAGGCTGAGGTGGGTGCTGACGGTTGTGGGTCAGCGCTGAGGTGGGTGCTGACAGCTGTGACCAGGCTGAGGTGGGTGCTGACGGCTGTGGGTCAGGGCTGAGGTGGGTGCTGACGGTTGTGACCAGGCTGAGGTGGGTGCTGACGGCTGTGGGTCAGGGCTGAGGTGGGTGCTGACGGTTGTGGCTCAGAGCTGAGGTGGGTGCTGATGGCTGTGACCAGGCTGAGGTGGGTGCTGACGGTTGTGGGTCAGGGCTGAGGTGGGTGCTGACGGCTGTGACCAGGCTGAGGTGGGTGCTGATGGTTGTGGCTCAGGGCTGAGGTGGGTGCTGACGGTTGTGGGTCAGGGCTGAGGTGGGTGCTGACGGTTGTGGCTCAGGGCTGAGGTGGGTGCTGACGGTTCTGGGTCAGTGCTGAGGTGGGTGCTGACGGTTGTGGGTCAGGGCTGAGCCGAGTGCTGATGGTCGTGGGTCAGGGCTGAGGTGGGTGCTGATGGCTGTGACCAGGCTGAGGTGGGTGCTGACGGTTGTGGGTCAGGGCTGAGGTGGGTGCTGACGGTTGTGACCAGGCTGAGGTGGGTGCTGATGGTTGTGGCTCAGGGCTGAGGTGGGTGCTGACGGTTGTGGCTCAGGGCTGAGGTGGGTGCTGACGGTTGTGGGTCGGGGCTGAGGTGGGTGCTGACGGTTGTGGGTCAGGGCTGAGGTGGGTGCTGACGGTTGTGGGTCAGGGCTGAGGTGCGTGCTGACGGTTGTGAGTCGGGGCTGAGGTGGGTGCTGACGGTTGTGGGTCGGGGCTGAGGTGGGTGCTGACGGCTGTGACCAGGCTGAGGTGGGTGTTGACAGTTGTGGGTCAGGGCTGAGGTGCGTGCTGACGGTTGTGGGTCAGGGCTGAGGTGGGTGCTGACGGTTGTGGGTCAGGGCTGAGGTGGGTGCTGATGGCTGTGACCAGACTGAGGTGGGTGCTGACGGTTGTGGGTCAGGGCTGAGGTGGGTGCTGACGGTTGTGGGTCAGCGCTGAGGTGGGTGCTGACGGCTGTGACCAGGCTGAGGTGGGTGCTGACGGTTGTGACCAGGCTGAGGTGAGTGCTGACGGTTGTGGGTCAGCGCTGAGGTGGGTGCTGACAGTTGTGGGTCAGGGCTGAGGTGGGTGCTGATGGCTGTGACCAGGCTGAGGTGGGTGCTGATGGTTGTGGGTCAGGGCTGAGGTGGGTGCTGATGGCTGTGACCAGGCTGAGGTGGGTGCTGACGGTTGTGGGTCAGGGCTGAGGTGGGTGCTGACGGTTGTGGGTCAGCGCTGAGGTGGGTGCTGATGGCTGTGACCAGCGCTGAGGTGGGTGCTGATGGCTGTGACCAGGCTGAGGTGGGTGCTGACGGTTGTGGGTCAGCGCTGAGGTGGGTGCTGACGGTTGTGGGTCAGGGCTGAGGTGGGTGCTGATGGCTGTGACCAGGCTGAGGTGGGTGCTGACGGCTGTGGGTCAGGGCTGAGGTGGGTGGTGACGGTTGTGACCAGGCTGAGGTGGGTGCTGACGGCTGTGACCAGGCTGAGGTGGGTGCTGACGGTTGTGGGTCAGGGCTGAGGTGGGTGCTGACGGCTGTGACCAGGCTGAGGTGGGTGCTGACGGTTGTGGGTCAGGGCTGAGGTGGGTGCTGACGGCTGTGGGTCAGGGCTGAGGTGGGTGCTGATGGCTGTGACCAGGCTGAGGTGGGTGCTGACGGCTGTGGGTCAGGGCTGAGGTGGGTGCTGACGGTTGTGACCAGGCTGAGGTGGGTGCTGACGGCTGTGACCAGGCTGAGGTGGGTGCTGACGGTTGTGGGTCAGGGCTGAGGTGGGTGCTGACGGCTGTGGGTCAGGGCTGAGGTGGGTGCTGATGGCTGTGACCAGGCTGAGGTGGGTGCTGACGGTTGTGACCAGGCTGAGGTGGGTGCTGACGGCTGTGACCAGGCTGAGGTGGGTGCTGACGGTTGTGGGTCAGGGCTGAGGTCGGTGCTGATGGCTGTGACCAGGCTGAGGTGGGTGCTGACGGTTGTGGGTCAGGGCTGAGGTGGGTGCTGACGGTTGTGACCAGGCTGAGGTGGGTGCTGACGGTTGTGGGTCAGGGCTGAGGTGGGTGCTGATGGCTGTGACCAGGCTGAGGTGGGTGCTGACGGCTGTGGGTCAGGGCTGAGGTGGGTGCTGACGGTTGTGGGTCAGGGCTGAGGTGGGTGCTGATGGCTGTGACCAGGCTGAGGTGGGTGCTGATGGTTGTGGGTCAGGGCTGAGGTGGGTGCTGATGGCTGTGACCAGGCTGAGGTGGGTGCTGACGGTTGTGGGTCAGGGCTGAGGTGGGTGCTGACGGTTGTGACCAGGCTGAGGTGGGTGCTGATTGTTGTGGGTCAGGGCTGAGGTGGGTGCTGACGGTTGTGGGTCAGGGCTGAGGTGGGTGCTGATGGCTGTGACCAGGCTGAGGTGGGTGCTGACGGCTGTGGGTCAGGGCTGAGGTGGGTGCTGACGGTTGTGACCAGGCTGAGGTGGGTGCTGACGGTTGTGGGTCAGGGCTGAGGTGGGTGCTGATGGTTGTGACCAGGCTGAGGTGGGTGCTGATGACTGTGACCAGGCTGAGGTGGGTGCTGATGGTTGTGGGTCAGGGCTGAGGTGGGTGCTGATGGCTGTGACCAGGCTGAGGTGGGTGCTGACGGTTGTGGGTCAGGGCTGAGGTGGGTGCTGACGGTTGTGGGTCAGCGCTGAGGTGGGTGCTGATGGCTGTGACCAGCGCTGAGGTGGGTGCTGATGGCTGTGACCAGGCTGAGGTGGGTGCTGACGGTTGTGGGTCAGCGCTGAGGTGGGTGCTGACGGTTGTGGGTCAGGGCTGAGGTGGGTGCTGATGGCTGTGACCAGGCTGAGGTGGGTGCTGACGGCTGTGGGTCAGGGCTGAGGTGGGTGGTGACGGTTGTGACCAGGCTGAGGTGGGTGCTGACGGCTGTGACCAGGCTGAGGTGGGTGCTGACGGTTGTGGGTCAGGGCTGAGGTGGGTGCTGACGGCTGTGACCAGGCTGAGGTGGGTGCTGACGGTTGTGGGTCAGGGCTGAGGTGGGTGCTGACGGCTGTGGGTCAGGGCTGAGGTGGGTGCTGATGGCTGTGACCAGGCTGAGGTGGGTGCTGACGGCTGTGGGTCAGGGCTGAGGTGGGTGCTGACGGTTGTGACCAGGCTGAGGTGGGTGCTGACGGCTGTGACCAGGCTGAGGTGGGTGCTGACGGTTGTGGGTCAGGGCTGAGGTGGGTGCTGACGGCTGTGGGTCAGGGCTGAGGTGGGTGCTGATGGCTGTGACCAGGCTGAGGTGGGTGCTGACGGTTGTGACCAGGCTGAGGTGGGTGCTGACGGCTGTGACCAGGCTGAGGTGGGTGCTGACGGTTGTGGGTCAGGGCTGAGGTCGGTGCTGATGGCTGTGACCAGGCTGAGGTGGGTGCTGACGGTTGTGGGTCAGGGCTGAGGTGGGTGCTGACGGTTGTGACCAGGCTGAGGTGGGTGCTGACGGTTGTGGGTCAGGGCTGAGGTGGGTGCTGATGGCTGTGACCAGGCTGAGGTGGGTGCTGACGGCTGTGGGTCAGGGCTGAGGTGGGTGCTGACGGTTGTGGGTCAGGGCTGAGGTGGGTGCTGATGGCTGTGACCAGGCTGAGGTGGGTGCTGATGGTTGTGGGTCAGGGCTGAGGTGGGTGCTGATGGCTGTGACCAGGCTGAGGTGGGTGCTGACGGTTGTGGGTCAGGGCTGAGGTGGGTGCTGACGGTTGTGACCAGGCTGAGGTGGGTGCTGATTGTTGTGGGTCAGGGCTGAGGTGGGTGCTGACGGTTGTGGGTCAGGGCTGAGGTGGGTGCTGATGGCTGTGACCAGGCTGAGGTGGGTGCTGACGGCTGTGGGTCAGGGCTGAGGTGGGTGCTGACGGTTGTGACCAGGCTGAGGTGGGTGCTGACGGTTGTGGGTCAGGGCTGAGGTGGGTGCTGATGGTTGTGACCAGGCTGAGGTGGGTGCTGATGACTGTGACCAGGCTGAGGTGGGTGCTGATGGTTGTGGGTCAGGGCTGAGGTGGGTGCTGATGGCTGTGACCAGGCTGAGGTGGGTGCTGACGGCTGTGACCAGGCTGAGGTGGGTGCTGACGGTTGTGGGTCAGGGCTGAGGTGGGTGCTGACGGTTGTGGGTCAGGGCTGAGGTGGGTGCTGACGGCTGTGACCAGCGCTGCAGAGTCAGGTCAGCACTGAGCCGACTGTACCTCACCAAGCACTGAGTTGAACACCGATTCATCCTCTGCCCTCGGCCTTGACGCCTTGAGCTTTCAGTCTGGCTTGGAACTTAAATTGACCAAACATCAGTTTGTTTTTCACCCTCGGGCCTGGGCTTCATTTCAGCCCCAAATCATACATTGACTGACACGAGACAGCACTGTACCATCATCAAAATCCCACCAATGGGTACATTTACATGGAGCTCTGACACAAGAAAGCAGCATCCATCATCAAAAACCCCCACCTTCCAGGCCATGATCTCCGCTCGTTACTTGGGCAGAGGTACAGAAACCTTAGGTCCCACGTCACCAGGTTCAGAAACTATTATTACCCTTCCGGCTGCTGGACTGACAAGGAGATCTTCCCTCACTTCAACCATGAACTTATTCTACAACCTACAAACTCTCTTTCAGGGACCCTACAGTTCAGCTCTCAGTATTATTTCATTTATAGTTGCATCTTTTACCTTCCTTTGCATGTTGATTGGTTGCCTGTCTTTGTCTACCTATAGTTTTTGTTGTAAATTCTATTGTATTTCTTTTTTCCTGCAAATGCCTGCACAAAATTGAACCTCGAGATAGTACACATTAACACATGTGCATTGCGGTAATAAATTTACTTTGACAGAAGCATAAAAGGGAGAAGTTTATATGATCAAGCATGATCAAACAGGTAGGCAATAAGGAGCATTTTAAAGAAGAGGGGCAGAGAAGTTTAGGAAGAGAGTTCCAAAGGTTGGCAGCTAAAGACACACATAAAGCTCCCGGCAAAGAGGATTAAGACAACTTCCTGAAAGATTTATTGCTAAAGAAGCTAATTGTGAAAGAACATAAGACATAGGAGCAGAATTGGGCCATTCAGCCCATCGACTCTGTTCCACCATCCCACTGTTACTCCATAAGGACTTGCAGCTAGCAGCTTAGATGAACGATTAGACCTGCCTCATGCACAGGCAAATAAAACAGGCCCTTCAGTCCATTAAGTACATACCAACCATTAATCACCTATTTACACTAATCCTACATTAATTCCAATTATTTATGTTTCAGCTCCTCCCCCTTCTTCTATCCACTCACACACGAGGCACCAATTAACTATTGGCCAGTTGGATGGCACAGTAGTGCAGTGGTCAGCACATGCTTTACCCGAGAACCGGGTTTAATAGTGTAGTGGTTAGCACAATGCTTTACCCGAGAACCGGGTTTAATAGTGTAGTGGTCAGCACGACGCTTCACCAGTGAACCGGGTTCAATAGTGTAGTGGTCAGCACGACGCTTTACCCGAGAACCGGGTTTAATAGTGTAGTGGTTAGCACGACGCTTTACCAGTGAACCGGGTTTAATAGCGCAGTGGTTAGCACAACGCTTTACCAGTTACCCGGGTTTAATAGTGTAGTGGTTAGCACAATGCTTTACCAGCGACCCGGGTTCAATTCCCAACGCAGCCTGTAAGGAGTTTGTATGTTCTCCCCTTGCCACGTGGGTTTCCTCTGGGTGCTCTGGTTTCCTCCCACAGTCTAAAGATGTACAGTCAATAGGTTATTGGTCATTGTAAATTGTCCCGTGATTAGGTTAGGGTTAAATGAGAGGATTGCAGGCACATGATTCGAAAGGCCAGAAGGGCTTATTCCACACTGTGTCTCAATAAATACATATATATATATATATATATATATATCAGAAAGAATAAGAAAGGCTGGAGAAAGACCAGGGCTTGACAGAGCAGATAGAAAGGTAGAAAGGATGTGGAAGGTTAAAGTCAGAGTAATTCTAGTGCGGATAGGCTGATAGAAGCACTTGGACCTGTGACATCTGGACTGGGAGAATGTCTCCAACAAACCCCGGGAACAACATCTGAGATCTCGGTCCAGAAGACGCACTGTTGGGAACAGCAGGGATACTGCACTGAACCCTCAATTTCACAGGTCTCCGGTAGAGGAACCGAGACTGAGGGAAAAATACACATACACACCAGCTATAAGGGGTGAGGAATAAATACTGGAATATATACATATATAATAAAAATAAACCTACCAACTCTTCCCCAGTATTGGGAAATCATGAACCAGACAGCAAGGCAAGAGAGGAGAGATTTAATAGTAATCGAAGAGGTAATTTTTTTTCACCCTGAGGTGGTCCGTGTAGGGGTTGAGCTGCCAGAAGAAGTGTTTGAGACAATACTTTGAAAGCACTTGGACAAGTAGATGGGCAGGAAAGGTTTAGAGGGATACGGGCCAACACCTTAGTGGAGAAACTTCAGTCGGAATGGACTTGTCAGGCCACAGAGCCACTTCCACGTTGTCTGACTCTGAGACTGTACTGACCCACACATTTCTGGAGGAAAGCAGAGGCCCCAGAGCCTGAGAGAGAGGAAACGCAAACTCCACACACACATAGCAGCTGAGGTCAAGACAGAACTTGTGTTTTTGGTGCTGTAAGTCAGTGGCCCCACTGCGCTACCCTGTCCATTTTGGTGGCACCCAAAATGTTCAATAAAAGGCAGAATTGAAAGGTGATTGGAGGAAAGTCTAGGATGGATGTCAGGAGTGGAGAATGGAGGGAGAGTACAATGTCCTGCCGGAGGTGGTGGCAGAGGCAGGCCCATAAGAGACTCTTCGATGGGCACACGGATGAAAGAAGAACGGAGGGTTATGTGGTAGATTGAACTTGAGGTAGTGGAAAGGGCAGCACAATATTGCGGGCCGAAAAGCCTGTACTGTTCTGGTTTCTGTTGAAGGAGTCTGGGTTTCCACATGTCCCAGCTGGCAATTGACCAGCTCTCCTCTTACCCACCACCTCAAAAAGACAAAGAGCGCCAAAGAGTCCACTGAAGCAAACAGCCACAACAGCAATGAAATAATGAGAGGTTTTTATTGCCTTTATTATTCTGCAGACTATGACAGCTAGGTCAGGGCAAGCATAATACATCAGCTGTCACAGCCTCCCAGGAACCGGTCTTTGCTACCTTCCGAACAGGCTACCATCAGCCATGTTCCTTCCACTTGATGTCATGAAGATTTCTTGTTTACAGATTTATTCAATGCTCTGGTAAATTTCGGCAACCACATCTAAACTTCAGACCATATCCTACTTCAACAACTCCTGCAATGCAGGCACTTGTAATGGAATTGGTTTAGCAATGTCACATGCCCCATTGTATGGTGAAAACCTTGTCTTGAGTCCTGTTCCTACTCTCAAATACAGTAAAACATTATTGAAAAACTGCAGAGCAGGTAAACGACAAAGAGCAAGATCACAATGAGGTAGGTTGTGAGGTCAAACACTCATCTTATCGTACAAAAGCTCCACTCAACAGTCCAATAACAGCAGGATGGAAGCCTGGTGGGTTGTACCTTCAGGTTCTTGTATCTTCTGCCCGATGGAAGAGGGGAGAAGAAACAATGTCTGGTTTAGGGAAGGTCTTTGATAATCCCGGATGCTTTACCGAGGAAGTGAGAGAATTCAAAGAGGGGAGGCTGGCCCCTCTGATGTACTGAGTCATGGGGTGGGAGTGGGACAGACACTGATGCTAAACATGAGAGACCACATCAGCTTCGTAAGTAGGATGGCCTTTTAACATTTCACTCCCTGCCCAGGCACTGGAAACCTAGTTTTCTACGTTGTAAGTCAGTTACTGACTGAACTTGCTATTTTATTTTCTACCTGAGAAGTGGAACAAATCAGTGAAACATGACCTCGAGACCACAACAAACTGCCTACATGTGAACGCAGCCCAGTCCATCACAAAAACCAGCCTCCCCTCCATGGACTCTGCCTCCAATTCCCACTGCCTCAGGAACAAAGCCAACATAATCAAGGACCCCTCCCACTCTGGTCATTCTCATTCCACCCCCACCCCCATCCTGTCAGGCCGAAATTACAAAACCTTGAGGACACACGCCCCCTGCATCAAGGACAGCTTCTATCTCAATGGCAACGGATCCTTGAGTAGACCTCCCATAGCCTAAAACTTGATTTCTAGTCCAGGACTACCATGTCTACCTACACCGCACTTCCTCTGTAAATACACCACCACATTTGGCATTTTCTTTACTCCCTCAATATGATTATGTACATCATTATCTCTCGGGACAACACACGGAACAAAAGCTTTTCACTGTGTCTCAGTACACACAACAACAATAAAACAGTAATCAAAGTAAACCATGAATTTTGTTCTGGTTTTTGATTTCATGCTGGTCCCAGAAATCCGGTCTTCTGTGAAAGCTATAAAAAGCCTGTGGTTTACTACTGAGGAAGCACTGAGCTGTCATTCTACTCCCCCACCCAATCCCCCCAGTCCTTATACCCAGCCTTACATGGCCGGCTCTTTTTGTCCTCTGACCCCTATCAAACTTCTCAGCTACCACTATCTAAAGGATCCAATTAAAAAGAGGACAAACATCACAAAGCACAAATAAATAAAAACGAGTTTCACCGGCCAGGGATTTGAGATTGTGAGATTTCAAACGACTTGGTTGTCAACAGCACATTCTGTGTAGTGACGCAAAGAATCCGAATCAGGTTTATCATCGCCGACTTGTGTTGGGAAAGTTATTGTTTTGTGCCTGCAGTACAGTGCAAGACAAAACTTACTACCAATGATTTTATACTGCATCAAATATATAGCATATTTACACTACATTAAATTATTTAATATATATTTAAACTATCAGACACACATTTAATATAAATTATAATAAATTAAGATTCTATATTAAATAAATCGTGCAAAAAAGGAATAGCGAAGTAGCGTTCATCGACCGTTCATGTGTACAGACAGACAGACAGACACACACACACACACACACACTCATACACGCTCATAGACGCACACACACACATTCATACACACACACACACACACTCACTCACACTCACACACACACTCACACACTCACACTCACACACTCACACACTCACACACACACACTCACACTCACACACTCACACACACACACTCACACGTGAATTACAAAACTTAGGAAGTTGGTGTGGAGTGGAAGTCACCTCAGGAACCACCACCAGTGATGCAACGTTGCATCAGGAACCATCTCTCTGTTGTCATTCATCAGCAGAGTGTTTTCCTGCTTCATCCTTCTGAAAGACACCTGTCATTTACACACAATGACCCACACAGACTGTCCTGCCACAATCATCGAGCTTCCATGTTTACTTGTGCCTACATTGTAAAATATTTCCGGAACAGAAACACAGTAACACCAAAACACACATTAACTGTCCGCCTGAGTTGGCCCTCGATCAGGATTGTTTCAGCACCACTCGATTCCAGATCTGCCCATTAAATGGCTGTCTTTCTACTCCAGCCTGCCTGTCTCTGCCACCCTGTGTCCTGACAGATGTGTGCTTAGTGAGTATATGGTGACTATATAGATCTGGTAATGTTTAACTGAAGACAAGCACAAGCACCTCGTGTTCATTAAATAAAATCAGCTGCTTTCAACATTCAAGATTCTAAAAAGTTTGTTGTCATTGGGGTGTATAGGAGAACAAAACGATTGTTACTCTAGGTTTGATACAGCATTAAAACAAATCACAATAAGCATAAAGAACACAATAGAATAAACTAAACACAGTAAATATAACTATTAAAGCAATCCTGTAAAAGAGAATGCACAAGTAACTGTTGTATGCCTAGGCCGATTGTACGCAGTGTACACAGAGTAAATTAACATTGGGTGATGAGGTGGGCTGAGTGGGGTGAGCTAATCGGTGGAGGTGTTGATCAGCCTGACAGCCTGGGGGAAGTCGGGGCTTTGAGTGTACTGGTCCTGGCGTAGCTGCTGCACAGTCTCTCCGCTGAGAGGAGTGGGGCAAACGGTACACGGGCAGGGTGGGCGGGAACCCTTCCGATGTTGCCGACCCTCTCCCGGCACCTTCGCAAGGTTTCAGACAGGGTTTGGTTGCGTGAAGAAGTCAAAGGAACAGAGAGGGAAGCTTCAGCCCTGACACGGGATCTGAGAACAGGGACGAGGGCTTTAAAGCGGACTCCTGGCCGGACGTGCAGCCACTGTGGCTGAGGGGGCTCGCACTGACGGCTGAACAGGACCCAGTGTGACATGTTTTACCCAGTGCACCATGGTTTAGCGCAGCCAGCAGCCACAGAGAGATGTGAATATGGCTCAGCACTTCAGCACTTTACAGCAACCAGCCTCCCCTCTACTGACTGTGAAATCCTGTCATTAGCATACCATCCACACCGATCAGAATCACATTTACTATCACTGGCTTATGTCGTGAAAATTGTTGTTTTGAAGCTACGAGATATTGCAACACATAATAATAAAAGAACTCTAAATTACCATAAGAAATGTGTATAGAAATTAAGTAAGTTCATGGGTTCATTGTCCACTCAGAAATCTGCTGGCAGTGGGGAAGAAGCTGTTCCTGAATCAGTGGGTGCACGTCTTCTCCAACTTGAGAAGAGGACATGTCCTGTGTCATGGGGGTCCTTAATGATAGCTGCCTCTTTTTTGAGGCATTGCCTTTTGAAGGTGCCCTAGATGCTGGGGAGATTAGTGCTGGCTGAGTTCACAACTTTCTGCAGCTCTTCTCAATCCTGGGCAGTGGCCCCTCCATACCAGGCAGTAATGCCACTAGTCAGAATGCTCTCCAAGGTCCATCTGTAGAAACGTGCGAGAGACTTTGGAAACATACCAAGTCTCCTCGAACTCCGAATGAAGTATAGCCACTTTCATGCCTTCTTTGTAATTTCACCAATCTGTTGGACCCATCTTCAGAGATGTTGATACAAGCTAGAAATTTGCTGATCCCTCAACGAGGACTGGTGTGTCTTCCTGAAGTCCACAATTAATTTCCTGGTCTTACTGACGATGAGTGCAATGGTGTTGTTGTGACACCACTTGACCAGCTGATCTATCTCACTCCTGTATGCCTCCTTATCATCATCTGAAATTCTGTCAAAGGTTGTGTCATCAGCAAATTCACAGCTGGCATTTGAGCTGTGCCTAGCCACACGGTCATGGGTGTACAGGGAGTAGAGAATGTGATCTTGAGGTACGCCAGTGTTCATTGTCAGCGAGGGGGGGGGTTGTTATTTCTGATCCACACCGACTGTGGTCTCCCGGTGAGAAAGTCAAGGATCCAGTTGCAGAGGGAGGTACAAAGGCCCAGGTTTTGGAGCTTGTTGATTAGAACTGAGGGTTTGATTGTGTTGAACGCTAAACTGTAATCAATGAACAGCACCCTGTCCAGGTTATCCAAGGCTGAGTGGAGAGCCCATGAGATCGCACTGTAGACTTATGGTGACAATAGGCAAATTACAGCGGCTCCAGGTCCTTGCTTGGGCAGCAGTTGATTCTGGCCGTGACCAAACTCTAAAGTCACTTCAGTAAGGTAGATGTGAGTGCAGCTCGGGGATAGTCATCGAGGTAGCTCACCCCGACCTTCTTGGGCACTGGTATGATTGTCGTCTTTTTGAAGCAGGTGGGAACCTCCGACTGCAGCAGTGAGAGATTGAACTTGTCCGCCAATTGGGTCACAGGTTTTCAGAGACTCACTAGGTACACCTTCGAGACCTGATGCCTTGCAAGGGTTCATCCTCTTGAAAGAAGTTCTGACATCGATCTCCACAACCAGAGATTGCAGGGTCACCAGATGCTGCAGGGATTTGCACAGGTGTGGTTTTATTTTCCCTTTCAAAGCACGCATAAGAGATGCTGAGCTCGTCTGGAAGTGAAGCATCCACGATGTTAGGTTTAGCCTTATAGGAAATAATGGCCTGCAAACGTGCCCACTGCTGATGTGCATCCCATTCCATCTCTGGCTTGTATTTTTCACCCTTAAAACAGCTTTCTGTAAGTCATACCTGTATTACTTGTACAGTTCTAGATCTCCAGTCTGAACATCACAGATCCAGCCCTCAGCAGACTACAAATCTCCTGGTTCATCCCCGACTTTCGGTTTGGATGTGTCCGGTATGTTCTCAAAGGCCCACACTCAACCACACAGGTCTTGATAAAGTCAGTGACATTCATTTAGATTTGAAGATGAGTCCCTAAATATTGTCCAATCTACGAACTCAAAGCAGTCCTGTAAGCACTCCTCTGCCTCCCTTGACCACAGCTTCTTGGTCCTCACCTCTGGTGCTGCAGTTTGTAATCTCTGCCTATACACTGGGAGTCGAAGTACAGCCAGGTGATCAGACTTTCCAAAGTGTGGGCGTGCGATGGCATGGTAAGCATTCCAGGTGATGGTTCAACAGTGATCAAGTACGTTGGCTCCTCTGGTTTCACAGGTGATATGTTTGTGGTGGTTGGTCAGAGGCTTCAAGCTCGCCTGTTTGAAATCTCCTGTAACAAAAGGGAAAGCATTGGGGAGTGCTGTTCCATGCTCAACTCCTCCAGAGCCTGCCTGATGTCGGCCATGGGTGGAATGTACACCGCCGCCAGGAGGATGGTGGGAAACTCCTTCTACAGATAAAATGGATGACGTTTGGCCCCAGGTCATGTGAGCAGGACTGAAACGGAACCACGATGAGTGTACTCCACCTCATCTACCCTTAAAGGACTGAGCTGTCCTGTCTTTGCAGAGAATGGTGTAGCCATTGGGCTACAGCGCGGTGGCTAAAGGAGCAGATGTGAGCCAAGTTTCTGTAAAACAAAGTACACAGCAGTCCCTAATGTCCTTCTGGTACTGCAATCTTGCTCTGAGGTCTTCAATTTTATTTTCCAGAGACTGTACATTTGCCGGCATATACATTTCACATCAAACACTGATTAGTACAGGGAAAAGCAACAACAGAATGGAGAATAAAGTGTTACAGTTACAAAGAGAGTTCAGTACAGGCAGACAATAAAGGTACAAAGGCCATGATGAGGTAGATTGTGAGGCCAAGGGTCCATCTTATTGTACAGGAGGTCTGTTTAATGGTCCCACCACAGTGGGTTAGAAAGTGTTCTTGAACCAGATGGTCCATGCTTATGGGCTTTTATCGCTCCTGTCTGATGGGAGGGGAGGGGAGAGACGTCTCTCCTGTCTGATGGGAGGGAGGAGACGTCTCTCCTGTCTGATGGGAGAGAGGAGACATCTCTCCTGTCTGATGGAAGGGGGGAGGGGGAAGACATCTCTCCTGTCTGATGGGAGTGGGGAGACATAAGAATGACCACGGTGGAAGTGGTCTTTGATTGTGCTTGCAGTGAGACTCATGGAGAAGGGGCTGGTGTCGGGTTCCTATGATGTGCTGAGCTGCGTCGGCATCTCTCTGAAGTTTCTCGTGGTTTTGGACGGAAGACCAAGCTGTCACGCGTCGGGACAGGATGCCTTCTGCAGCGCCTCTTGAAAAAACTGGCCAGGGTTGTCGGAGACATGTCGAATTTCCTCACCCTCTGAACAAGTGTGTTATGTGTTGATTACATGCAGTGTGGCTCACAAATACTCTAGTAAGACCATGAGACCATTCGGCCTATCGAGTCTGCAGCTCCATTGTGTCATGACTGATTTACTATCCCCTCAACTCCATTCTCCTGCCTTCTCTCCATAACCTCTGACAGCCTAACTAATCAAGAATCTATCAACCTCAGCCTTCAATAAACCCAAAGACGTGGCCTGCACAGTCCACCGTGGCAAGGAATTGCACAGAGTCACCACACTCTGGTTAGGAAATTCTTTACGGTGACTTGCTTGAAGCCGTACGTAGCAGAGCCGATAAGGAAAATTTATATGAGTAAGCAGCTTCCGTTATCAGCCCCAGCTCCTAATTGTTAGTAGATATGCTCTCTGTGGTTTGAAACTGCACACCCGCTCCCTGCCTGCAATCATTCAGACCTTGTACAGTGGAATCTCAACTGGACCCAATTACACAAATAGTTAGCAAGAAAAGGGCAAAGGGTGAGTATGCCAGTTCCAACACGTGAGTCAGGCTTGTGACAAATACATTCCATTGGCCTGGTGAACACAGCTCCAATTACACGAACACTGCACAGGATACCCCAGTCTGTCCAACTAGGGGAAAGATGACAACAATCACCGCTAATGTAAGGTGACCCGGGTGCAAACTCTCAGCGAGGGCACTGCAGGCCAAAGCTTCTTCCTACAATAATCCCCGAAGTTTCTTCCTACACTAACCCCCAAAGTTTCTTCCTACACTAACCCCCAAAGCTTCATCCTACAATAATCCCCAAGGCTTCTTCCTACAGTAACCCCCAAAGCTTTTTCCTACAGTAATCCCCAAAGATTCTTCCTACACTAACCCCCAAAGTTTCTTCCTACACTAACCCCCAAAGCTTCTTCCTACAATAACCCCCAAAGCTTCTTCCTACAGTAATCCCCAAAGCTTCTTCCTTCAGTAACCCCGAGTTTCTTCCTACAGTAACCCCCAAAGCTTCTTCCTACAGTAATCCCCAAAGATTCTTCCTGCACTAACCCCCAAAGTTTCTTCCTACAATAATCCCCAAAGTTTCTTCCTACAGCAATCCCCAAAGCTTCTTCCAATAGTAACCCCCAAAGCTTCTTCCTACTGTAACCCCCAAAGCCACAAACTCATCACTGCCTGAGAATCACACACCACCAGCTCCAAAGTTGCGCATTACCCTGACTTGTTGATTTTTCCTCAGCACTGGGTCACAGACCTGGACATCACAGTGCACAGTTCGTGGCATGCAAGTTTAGAACTTGAGCTCCAAAGATCAAACCCATGATCAGCAAATTTGGAAGCCGAGACCCAAAGGTCGAACCTGCGATCTATGGGTCAAAGGTCGAGGGCCAATGATCAAACATTGAGGTTGAGGCATGAAGGTCAAATGCATGATCAGCAAGTTCTGGGGTCAAGAACCAAAGGTCAATCCCAAGACCAGTGAGTCATATGTCAAGGGACTGAAGATCAAACCCATGATTGGCAAGTCCTGGGGTCAATACCCCCGGAGTTCGGCAAAGTCTGGTCGGCAAAGCTGAAGGTCAAAGTCCAGAGCTTGGAGAGTTGGGAAGTAGAGGCCCAAAGACCATAAGACATAGGAGTAGAAATAGGCCATACGATTCAAAGACCTTCCTCACCCTTTCTTTTATGAAGGCAAGTTAGGCCATAAGACATGGGAGCATTTGGCCCATCGAGTCTGCTTTGCCATTCCATCCAAACTGATTTATTATCTCTCTTTACCCCAGTCTCCTGCCTCTCCCCATAACCTTTTGACACCCTTACTAATCAAGAACCTATCAACCTCCGCTTTAAATATACCCAATGACTTGTCCTTCACAGCCGCCCGTGGCTAAAGAAACTCCTTCTCATCTTGTTCTAAATGGATGTCCCTCTATTCTGAGGCTGTGCCCTCTGGTCTTACTCTGTCAATCCACTCCACCTTCACACTATCTAGGCCTTTCAACGTTTGACAATGAGATCACTACTCATTCTTATAAACTCTGGCGAGTACAGGACCAGAGCCTTCAAACACTCCTCATAAGTCAACCACTTCATTGCCAGAAACATCCTCATGAATCTCTTTGGACTCTCTCCAACGCCAGCATATCTTTTCTTAGACAAGGGACCCAAAACCGCCCAGAATACTCCAAGTGCATCCTGATCAATGCCTCATGAAGCCTCAGCATTACATCTTCGCTTTTATATGCGAGTCCTCTTGAAAGGAATGCTAACGTTGCATTTGCGTTCCTCACCACCAACTCAACCTGCAAGTTAACCTTTAGAGAATCCTGAACATGGGCTCTCAATTCCCTTTGCACCAGAGATATTTGAATTTTCTCCTTGTTTAGAAAATAGTTTACCCTTTTTTCTTTCTATAAAAGTGCATGAACATACACTTCCCTACACACTATTCCATCTACAACTTCCTTGCGCATTCTCCCAATCTTTCTAAGTCCTTTTATAGACTCCCTTCTTCCTCAACACTACCCACCTCTCCACTTATCTTTGTATCGTCTGTAAACTTAGCCACATAGCCATCAATTCCATGATCCAAATCATTAATATATAATGTGAAAAGAAGTGGTCCCGGTACTGATCGCTGTGAAACACCACTAGACACTGGTAGCCAAGCACAATAGGCTCACTTTATTGCCACTCTTTGCCTCCTGTCAGTCACTCAATCTACTCATGCTAGTAACTTTCCTGTAATACCATGGGTTCGTAGTTTGTTAAGCAGCCTCATGTGTGGCACCTTGTCAAAGGCCTTCTGTAAATCCAAGTAAACAACATCCACTGATTCTCCCTTGTCTATCCTGCTTGTTATTTCTTCAAAGAATTCCAACAGATTTGTCCCCTTAACAAAACCCAGGCTGAATTTGGCCAAATTATCATGTGCCTCAAAGTACCTCGTCTTTAATAAAGGACGCCAACATGTTCACAACCACCGAAGCCAGGCTAACTGGCCTATAGCTTCCTTTCTTCTGCCTCCCTCCCTTCTTTAAGAGTGGAGTGACATTTGCAATTTTCCAGTCCTCCAGAACCATTCCAAATTCAAATGATTCTTGAAAAATCATCACCAATGCATTCACAATCTCTTCAGCTACATCTTTCAAAACCCTATGGTGTAGTTCATCTGGTCCAGGTGACCGACCTTTTATCATCTTTAATATTATTGGCCAGCTTGCCTTTATATTTCATCTCTTCTCTCCTTATGGGTTTTTAGTTGCCTTCTGGTGGTGTTGAAAAGCTTTGCGATCCTCTAACTTCTCAGTAATTTTTGCAATATTATATGCCCTCTCTTTTGCTTTTATGCTGTCTTTGACTTCCCTTGTCAGCCACAATTGCCTCATCCTCCCTTCAGAATACTTTGGGATGTATCTGTCCTGAGCCTTCCAAATTGTCCCCTGAAACTCCAGCCTTTGCTATTCTGCCAATATCCCTGACAGTGCCCCCTTCCAATCAATCTCTCTCATGTCTCTGTAGTTCCCTTTACTCACAGTGATACTGATACATCTGACTTTATCTTCTTCCTCTCAAACTGCAGGGTGAATTCTATCTTATTATTTCACTGCACAACAGCCAACCCAGAGTTACCTCTCTCCTAGTGGGTTCAGCCATCAGCTGCTCTAAAAAGCCATCTCATTCTAGAAATTCCCTCTCTTGGGATGGGGCGCCAACCTTATTTTCCTAATCTACCTGCATATTCAAGTCCCCCATGACCATTATAACATTGTCCTTATTACATGCCTTTTCTATCTCCTGTTGTAAATTACATTCCACATTCTGGCTACTGTTCAGAGGCCTGTATAGAACTTCCATCTTTTTACCCCTTCAGTTTTTTAACTCTACCCACAGGGATTCTACGTCTTCCAATCCTATGTCACTGCTTTCTAAGGACTTGATTTCATTTTTATCAAGACAGCCACTCTACCCCCTCTGCCTGTCCGTTCGATGCAATGTGTATCCTTGAACGTTACGCTCCAAAATATGATCTTCTTTCAACTACAACGTCATTGAACGTCAGGCAGGAGGAGAAGATGGCGGCGCGATGCAGCACGCGCAGCCTCTCTGGTGAAATGATATTGTACTTGTTAAATAGGGTACCGTGCACAATTCTGATTTGATGGAGACAGCCGTGAGAAGCACGGCAGAACATCTGGAGAAACTTCTGAAATGCCCAATTCGCTGCCGCTGCTACTGTGCGATCGAGAATCTCCGGAGGGAAGGCCCCAAAATCCTAGGCTTTGCCTGCTGCTGGCGGCCGGGGCTGGGGTCGAAGCACTCGGCAGAGATGGTGCTCGGTGATCGGTGATCGGTGTTGGAGGGCTGGTCGGAGGCTCGAAGTTTTCGGACGACTCAGAGTCGGACTGTGGTCGGGTATGGCAGGGAGAGTTTTCTTCCTTCCCCCGTCTGTGTGAGATGTGGGACTTTCGAGAGACTTTGAACTTTTTTTTACCATGCTCATGGCCTGTTCTTCATCAAGTTACAGTATTGCTTGCACTGTTGTAACTATATGTTATAGTTATGTGGTTTTTGTCAGTTTTTCAGTCTTGGTCTGTCCTGTGTTTCTGTGATATCACACTGGAGGAATATTGTATCATTTCTTAAAATGCATGCATTACTAAATGACAATAAAAGAGAACTGTGTGGCCTCATAATCTAATAATCTAATAATACCTGCCAATCTCTAACTGTGCTATAAAATCATCTAGCTTATTCCATATACTGTGCGCATTCAAATTAACACTCTTAGTCCTGTGTTCATCACCCTTTTTGCTTTTGAGCCCATGCTACACCAACTCAACCCACTGACTGCAATTCTGCCCTACCATCTGCCTGTCCGTCCTCACAGTCTCACCACACACTGCCTCACCTTATATACCAACGGCCCCATCCTCAGCCCTATCACTCCAGTTCCCATCCCCTCCCCACACACCAAATTAGTTTAAACCCTCCCCAACAGCTCTAGCAAACCTGCCCACAAGGATGTTGATTCCCCCTTGGGTTCAGGTGTAACCCCTCCTTTTCGTACAGGGCGTACCTCCCCCAGAAGGGATCCCATTGATCCACAAATCTGAAACCCTGCACCAGTTCCTCATCTGTCCTATTATCCTATTCCCGCCCTGACCAGCACATGGCACTGGGAGTAATCCAGAGATCACTATCGTGAAGTTTCCGCTCTTCAGCCTTTCCCTAACTCTCTATACTCACTGCGCAGTACCTCCTCCTCCTTTCTGTAGATGCCATTGGTGCCAATGTGCACCACGACCTCTGGCTGCTCTCCCTCTCTCTTGACAATCTTTTGCAGCACTCTGAGACATCCTAGACGCTAGCACCTTGGCCTCAAGCTTTCTATCTCTCTTATCTGTCCCCCTATCGGGTCTCCTGCCACTACCGCTCTGCCTGACTGTAGAGTCCCTGCAGAGCCTCAGAGCCACTGGCCTGGCTGCTGTGCCCTGATGGAGCACCCCCGCTCCCCCCAGCAGCATCCAAACAGGTATAGGGGAATGGCCACAGGGGACTGACTGCTATCTCCCTTTACTTCTCCTGGTGGTCATCCATCTACGAACTGTAGCCTTCACTCTTGGTGTGGCCACCTCAGTAAAAGTCGCGTAGATGAAGTTTTCAGCCTCCCAGATGATCCTGAGGACATCCATCCGCAGCTCCAGTTCCTTGACCTTGTCAGTCAGGGTGAAGTTGGGGTGCACTTCATTCAGATGTAGTTATCAGGGTGACTGTCAGGCACCCTAAAATCCCACAACTCACAGGAGGAGCATTCCACCGCCTGAACTACCACCCCACCTACACTTGCTGTACCTCTAACTTCTCAAGCTCAAGCTTGAATGTGCACTTGTTCTTGCTGAAGCCTGTTGATCCAAAACCTGGCCACTCTAACACTTGTCCACTCCAACGATAGCCGCTCCGCTTACACCACTCTGTTTCTTTTTATTGGGTACTGCCAAGCGCCAAGGTGATCGCTATGATTGCAGCCCGCTGAAAAGTTCTAAAGGGCCCCAAGCTCTTCTGAAACCTTGCTCTGCCTCAGGAACGAACTACTTCTTGCAAGGACCAGCAAATTACTTCTTGCCACATTTGGTGTTGTTGGGGAAGCACATGAGCTCTCTGGGTAGCGCAAAGCTTCACAGTGCCAGCTGTAAGATCAGGGTTCAATTCCCGCTGCTGCCTGTAACATGCTTGTACGTTATCCCTGTGACTGCATGGGCTTTCCTCAGACGCTCCGGTTTCTTCGCATGTTCCAAAGACGTACATATTGGGTGAGTAACCTCTGGCAATGCGACGTTGGTGCTAGACCACGGTGACATTTGCAAGCTACCCCCAGCACAACCTCACTGGTTTGAATTGACACTGTATGTTTCGATGTACATGTGAGAAATAAAGCTAATCTTTAAGGTCTTTAATCTTTGCTCTGTTGTTGCTCTGCTGAACATAGTGGACACGCTCTGTTGACACCGGGATGGACAGCTACACTTACGGGCTACACCCAGCACGTCCTTGGGCATGTTGCTTGTTAATGCAAATGGCGCGTTTGCCTGTATATTTCCACGTACATGTGGTAAGTAATGCTGAAATCTGAACTACTACTGCCCCACAGCTGCATTCTCCATGAATTAACCCAGACCTTCGATGCTGTCTTCACGTTCTCTCTGTGACCACAAGGACTTTCCTCCACGTTCGCTAACTGGCTGCTGCTAGTTTCTCCTTGTGTGTAGACAAGTGGTGGAAATGGGGAGCAGTTGACAAGAATGCCGGGAGAACAAATAGGGTTAGGGTATACGCAAGGAAATCTGCAGATGCTGGAATTTCAACAACACACACAAAAGTTGCTGGTGAACGCAGCAGGCCAGGCAGCATCTCTAGGAAGAGGTACAGTCGACATTTCGGGCCGAGACCCTTCGTCAGGACTAACTGAAGGAAGAGCTAGTAAGAGATTTGAAAGTGGGAGGGGAGGGGGAGATCCAAAATGATAGGAGAAGACAGGAGGGGGAGGGATGGAGCCAAGAGCTGGACAGGTGATTGGCAAAAGGGATATGAGAGGATCATGGAACAGGAGGCCTAGGGAGAAAGAAAGTGGGGGGGAGCCCAGAGGATGGGCAAGGAGTATAGTGAGAGGGACAGAGGGAGAAAAAGGAGAGAGAGAAGAAGAATGTGTGTATATAAATAAATAAATAACAGATGGGGTACGAGGGGGAGGTGGGGCATTAGTGGAAGTTTGAGAAGTCAATGTTCATCCCATCAGGTTGGAGGCTATCCAGACGGAATATAAGGTGTTCCTCCAACCTGAGTGTGGCTTCATCTTGACAGTAGAGGAGGCCGTGGATAGACATATCAGAATGGGAATGGGACGTGGAATTAAAATGTGTGGCCACTGGGAGATCCTGCTTTCTCTGGCGGACAGAGCGTAGGTGTTCAGGGAAACGATCTCCCAGTCTGCGTCGGGTCTCGCCAATATATAGAAGGCCGCATCGGGAGCACCATGGGTTAGGGTATGATTAATACAAGGTGGGTCAGCAGGGACTCAAAGGGCTGAATGTGCGCTACGAGTTACATTCACACCTCTATCAGACAGCCTTCAATTCATCAAAGAGGAGGCTCTGTCCTTTCCCAGCTCCTTCTCCCATGCAGATGGCAACGGTGATGAATGATAAGGGAATTACCCAGTGGGTGCTGATTGAATTCCCCCAAACAAAACCAATGAATATGAACATGAGCTTCTGCAGATGCTGGAAACGCAGAGCAACACACACAAAATGCTGGAGGAACCCAGCAGGTCAGGCAGCATCTATGGAGAGAAATGAAGAGTCAACACTTCTCGCCAAGATCCTTCATCAGAAAGGAGGGGTTAAGAAGCCAGAATAAGGAGATAGCGGGAGGGGAAGCTGACAGGTGATAAGTGAGACCAGGTGAGGGAGAAGGTGGGTGGGTAGGGGCGGGGGAATGAATTCAGAAGCAGGTGGAAGAGATAAAGGACTGAAGAAGGAAACTGATAGGAGAGGACAGATGACCATGGAAGAAAGGGAAGGAGGCAGGGAACCAGATGGAGGTGATGGGCAGGCAAGGAGATGAGAAAGGGTGAGAGGGGAACCAGAATGGTGAATGGAAAAGGAGAAAAGGGGAAGAGAGGAGAAATTACTGGAAGATGGAGAGATTGATCCTTGTGCCATCAGGCTGGAAGCTACCCAGACAGAATATGAAGTGTTGCTCCTCCAACCTGAGTGTGCCTTCATCAGGGCTGTAGAGGGGACCATGGATTGATGAGTCGGAATGGGAATGGGAGGTCAAATAGAAATTAAAAAGGCAGGATTTCACTTCAATTCTACCTCTCCTCCTCTACTCATCGCTTTCCCCTTACCCAGTTTCTCCTGTCACCTGCCTGACCTCCAGCACATTTGTTTGTCTTGCCTAATGAACCTGAATTCCAAGAACGACAATTAAGCAGTGAGTCTGTGACCAAAAATCCAAAGGTAAGGAGGCAGATTGATCTCCAGTCCAGTTTGACAAGTAGCTGGAGGCGTCGGGTAACATGCGTGGAGTGTGTTGGTTGAAAGTTATTGTAGAATGACACCTGGCAGCCTTTACGCTCCACCACTGAATTCTTATAGGTCCTCTGCCACCAGACACAGGAACTTGCCACCCTACAACCATCGGGCTCCTGAACCTCACAACCCTGAAATGACCCCACTACCTTCAGACTCACTTCCAAGGATTCCACAACTCGTGTTATCAGTGTTACATTTTCATTAGCACAAGTTGTCTTATTTTGCACATTCGTTGTTTGTCAATTTTTTGTAACTTCTATTGTATTTCTTCATTTTCCTGCAAAATCCCGTAAGGAGTGAAATCTCAGGGTAGCGTATGGTGGCGTGTACAGTACATACTTGGATAATTCATTTTACTTTGACCTTGACCATGACGCCACTGCAGTGGATAACGTTTACTCCTCCCTTACACCCACCCTTTGCTTCTTTAGTCTTGTGCGAACAGCCCTCATGTTGTTTTGTCCCCTTGGCAACCCACCCCTCACAGTTGCTCCTGCCCTTGCGATTGTTACGTATCAGGTGCAACATTCCCAAGTTGCTACAAAGATACCTCGGCCTGAAGCATCAACTCAATTTATCTCTCTCCGCAGTAACTGCCTGATTCGATAACTATTTCCAGCAAAATCTGTTCTTAATGCATTATCACGACTGCGCTGTCTAAAAATAAAAGCAGGTTGGCACAGCTAAGATCCTTTCAAATTAACTTAATTTGAAATTTAAATCATCCTGGTCACTGATGCTCAGGGTACGTCTTGCATCAGTAGGCTCCAGGCAAATATAACACACGCACAGGAGGCTGAATTTATTATACACAGCAGTGCTCTGACCAAGAGTTCTCAGTCCTATGTCCCTCACTGGTGAGGATAGCATTAATTGTCCATCTCTAACTAGCCTGGGAAAGAGCAGCTTGTGATGTCTCCCCACCACGTGGGTTCTGGAGAGACACACAGTTAACGTCTTCCTCCTTACCTACTCGAATGGGTAGAACAGAACACAAAGGTACTCACACATAACTAGTAATTTTGGAACAGTTCATCTATAAAATTATCTCATCTCAGAGCAGGATTTCAGCAATCTCTGAAGATTGAGATTATCTTTATTTGTCACATGTACATCGAAACATACAGTGAAATGGGTCATTTGCGTCAAGGACCAAATCAGTCAGAGGATGCGCTGGGGGCAGCGCGCAAATGTCACCATGCTTCCGGCGCCAACATAGCGTCTGCGGCTTACTAACCCTAACCCGTACGTCTTTGGAATGTGGGAGGAGACGGGTGAGCCCGGAGGAAACCCACACGGTCAGAGGAAGGACGTACAGCCAGAGACAGGAATTGAAGCCCTCAAGTCTGCCCCTCCATTCACCTGACAGCAGAACGTAAAGTAGTGGGCTCATTGTGGGCACAACCCTGCCTACTATTGATAATATCTATAAGAGACCCTGCCTCTAGAAGCAACATCTATCAGGGGAACCTCCCCCCACCCCCATCCAGGCTGTGTTAACCTACCATCTGGAGGAGATAGAGAAGACCGAAGTCCTGCACCACCAGGTTCAAGAACAGCTACTTCCCTCCAACCACTTGGTTCTTAAACCAGCTGGAACATCCCTAATCAGATCACCGTGGCACCACTCTGAACACTTCACTCACTTTCAATCGCAATGGACGTCGTTTTCTTTTCATCCTAATTGTGCTTTTTCTTGTAAAAATGATGCATAGTTTATGTTTAATTTGTAGTTGCTGCGAATGTTCTTTATTTGGTGCTGTGTGCCCATGACACTTGCGCACATGCCAATAAGCTCGACCTTGTCTTTGACCAACACTGATCTACTCAGCTTCCATTTCTTTTGTTCCTGCTTCCCATTTTAAAAGTATAGCAGGCTTTTTATTCCTTGTACATCCCTTTCTTAACAAGTTCTTTTCCGCTCTCCCCCCCCCGCCAAGAGTTAGAGAATCAAGAACCAGAGGGCATAGGTTTAAGGTGAGAGGGGTGAGATTAACAGGGATGAGGGGCAACTCCTTGGTGTAGAGAATGGTCTGTGTATAGAATGAGCTGCTAGAGGAAGTGCTTTAAGCAGGCACAGTAAGTTCAAGTTTATTGTCGTCTGCCTGTACATGTATACAACCAAACGAAAGAACGTTCCTCCCAACCACGGTACACCCACAAAACACACAGCCCTCAGAACAAAATATTACCATAGACTTTCGGACTTTAGCGTTCTTTATAATCAGCAGTGTTTTTCAGTCACAGGAAAGATGAACAAGGCATGAGGTGTCACCGGTGGTGGTGCCAGAGAGGCCAGTGTGACCGTGCTCACCTTTTATAGACCAGGTGAGGGAGAAGGTGGGTGGGGAATGGCATCAATGTAAGACCGCACCAACTGGGTGTTCAATCAGTGTGCAAAAGTCAACAAACTGTGCAAACGCAAAGAGAAAGAAATAGTGATAAATACATAAGCAATAAATAATGAGAAGATGAGATGAAGAATCCTTGATAGCGAGTCCATGGGGTGTGGGAACAGTCCAGCGATGGGGCAAGGAAAGTTGAGCAAAGTTACCCTCTTTGGTTCCGTAATTATGAAGAAAGCACAGCAGCGCCACTGCTTCCTTAGGAGTTTGCAAAGTTTGAGCATTACATCTAAAACTCTGACAAACTTTTATAGATGTGTGGTGGAGAGTATATTGACTGGCTGCATTACAGCCTGGTACAGAAACACCAATGCCCTTGAATGAAAAATCCTACTAAAAGTAGTGTATATAGTCCTGTCCATCTCGGGTACAGCCCTTCCAACCATTGCGCACATCTACATGAAACACTGTCACAGGAAAGCAGCATCCATCATCAGAGACCCCACCACCCAGGACGTGAGACCCAGGATCTCTTCTTGCTGCTGCCATCAGGAAGAAGGTACAAAACCCTCAGGTCTCTGACCAGCAGGTTCAGGAGCAGTTATTATCCCTCAATCATCAAGCTCTTGAACCAAAGGGGCTAACTTCACTCAACTTCACTTGAAATGTTCCCACAACCTGTGGACTCGCTTTTGGGGGCTTTTCACCTCATGATTTTGCTATTTATTGCTTATTTATTTGTTTTTTTTTGAGTCTGCTTGGTTTGTTGTGCCTTCCAAGGTTGGTGCAGTCTTTCATTGATTCCATTATGGTTATTATTCTACGGTGAATTTACTGAGTATGCTCACAACAAAATGAATCTCAGGGTTGTATGTGGTGATGTATATGTACTACGATAATAAATTTACTTTGAACTTTGAATGGTCAGGCTGGTTCAAGCTGACAGGAGGGCAACAGTAACTCAGACAACCAACAGTGGTGTGCAGAAGAGCATCTCTGAGCACAGAACACGTCAAATCTTGAAGTGGATGGGCTACTGCAGCAGAAGATCATGGACATACACTAAATGAACTTACCTCCAATAAATTGGCCACTGAGCGAATGTTGTATATATATAGAAGAACCTACAAATGAAATCCAACGAACGGTTTGGGCGGGATCTTCTTTACTCAGGAAATGGTAAGGTGTTAGTCACCCTATTGTGGTTGAGGTGAACAAGGAGAAGTTGAATAAACCTACAACACAGTGGAATTAGGAATGAATCAGGGTAATGGTACGCAGGTGGTGGTGGAGAAGGGTGAAAAGAGGAATACTGATTTGAAGTGTGCACATTGGCTTCAACAGAGTTTTAAATTCTCACGTCTCTTTGCTGGAGTGTTGCCTCAGAAGGATTTCTCTTAGCCAGCATACCAGGAAGTATTTTTTTTTAATTAACACATCACAGGTAGTGGCACAGTTTTCTAAGCTGCATTGGGCTTGAAACACCACAGCAGCAACCAGGATATAACATGCAAATCAGAGGGTGGCAAACAGAAAGGCAAAGTACAGCCGTACACCCAATGCAACAGACTCTGCAGCAGCAAAGTACAGTCGTACACCCAGTGCAACAGACCCTGGAGCAGTAAAGTACAGTCGTACACCCAGTGCAACAGACTCTGGAGCAGTAAAGTACAGTCGTACACCCAGTGCAACAGACCATGGAGCAGCAAAGTACAGTCGTACACCCAGTGCAACAGACCCTGGAGCAGTAGTACAGTCGTACACCCAGTGTAACAGATCCTGGAGCAGCCACATCACCAGAGCTTTCACTGGATGGAAGGGCCTTTGAGTTAAAGAGCCCTGGTCTGGATAAAGCTCGGATCAGCACCAAGGAACCTGAAACAGTATATGTTATGTATGCGCTCAGCAAGAAGGACAACAGAGCACCAGGGTAAAATGTTTCTAGTGAGTCATGTTAGCCGCTGTACCCGCTGGGCAACTTACCAAGCGGGGTCGACGAATTGTGCCCGCCGTGCCGAAAACCATGCGCACTCAAAAGCACGCGCCAAAAGAGAGTGTCTAATCGATTCGCTGTGCGGTCAATTGGCTGTACGCACACCTGCCAAAACGCGCACCATTGAAAACATTAAGCAACGTACAATAATTTTAGGAGTCCATCCTGCCCATCGAGTCCATGACAGCTCCTGGTAGAGCAATACCACCGGCTCCGCCATTGGCTTTTGGCTCATTCCCTGGACATTATTCTCATTTTTGATAGCGCCAATTGATCCTGGCTCCACCAAGCCCAACAGCAATGAATTCCAAGTCAGAACTATTTTCTGTGTAATAATAATTTCCTTGAATACTTCACGGATTTTTGGTCTAAAATATTAGATGTGTTCCCTCATCCATGAACAATCTGCAAGTGAAAATAATTTACTTGCATTATTTTAATAAAGTAAATTAATTGTTTGCTTTATTTGTATTTGCAGTTTCTCCTATTTTGCACATTGATTGTCAGTCTTTGTCGTTTTTCATTCATATTACTGTATTTCTTTGTTCTACTGTGAACGCCTGCAAGAAAATGAATTTCAGAGTACTACATGTTGACATATATGTACTTAGATAATAAATTTACTTTGGACTTTGATCTAATTTCCCTTGATCTACCCTACAAACACCTCAAACACACCTAACAGATTTCTGTGGATGTACAATGGAGAGCATTCTGACTGGCTACATCACAGCCTGGTATAGAGGTTCCAGGGCAGAGGATCGCAAAGATGCTGCAGAGCATTATAGAGAGTCACAACCCTCCCACCATCGAGGACACCTTCAGGAAGCAGTGCCTAGGGCAGGCAGCTTCCACCATTGAGGACTCTCACGATCCAGGTCATGTCTTCTTCTCGTTACTACCACCAGGGAAAAGGTATAAAGAATTTCCTCCCCTCCACCACCAGATTTCTGTATGGTCTGTGAACCTGTGAATACCACCTCATTATTTTGTTTTTTGTTCTATTTATTTTAGTAACTTTAACATCTTTGCACTGTTCTACTGCCACAAACCAATAAATTTCATGTCAGTTTCATCGTCTCCTTCCACAGCTCCCTCCTCCCCCAACCTCCCCTAGCTCAGCTCAGGTTTAGCACTGAGACTCCCCCCGGAGCTGGATCTTCTACTCGTGGAGCTGGGGGTTGCTCAAGTTCACAACATTTTCCACCTTGACAGCTTTTGTTTACATATAGTTTCTTGTAAATTCCAGCCCATCCCATCTCCAACCAGTCCACCCAGTTGACTTGCATCTTCAAAGGAAGTTGGCCAAATCAGAGCTTCTTGTTTAGGTATTTTAATGAGGTTGCCTGCCTCTCATTGTTGATCTCAAACCCCATGCTGGATGTCAGGAAACTTAGCAGCTGACGGAAGTCCAGGATTTCTGTGCTGTCCTTTGAGGGCATTAGAGGAAGGACAGTAGAACCCCCATGCATGCCCGTCTACCAGCAAATGAGCCTGTTTGGATCCACCGAGACCTGGCTCCACAGTCAGACCACTGGCAGCAACTCCAGCTGTTTTGTTTTCTAACAACAAAACAAAACTCATTGAAAGCTGGAATGTGTGCCTCAGTTTCATTTTTATTGTAATAGCATAATGACGTATGCCATTCACATACTTTTACATATAACCCATAATGAATTATGTAAACAACAAAGAATGCTTAATTAACTAATATATTTACAATATTACTGAAATATTAAATACACAACACCAGCCCTACACAAGATCTGAACCTCCATGATCTCCAACCATCTCCCCTTCCCCCTTCACGTCCTGCCACGAAGTCCACGAGCCACACAGTCTCTACCCCAGCAGCACAAACCTGCTCTGCTGTGACATTCCTCACCACACAGAAGGCTGAGCATGTCGGTCAGACTCCCTTCAAAACGGGGATCTGGTTTCAGGCACACTGTGGAGCTAAAACTCCAGAGGGTTTGATCGTAACTCCCCCTCCCAAGGACTCCCAGCCAGTGAAGAGAATTATCAGGAGAGAGTAAACGGGACAGAATGGGAGCATGTGGATTTCTTCAAAAAATTAGACCTTTCTTTTAATTGATTACAGACAGGAATGAGACTGAACCAATTAACATTTCTTGTTTTCTACTGCTGGGGAAGTTGATTGATAGTTTACTGAAACTTGTGATTACGTGAGTAACAGCACACGCAAAATGCTGGAAGAACTCAGCAGGTCAGGCAGCATCTATGGAGGGAAATGTACGGTTAACTTTTTGGGCCGAGACCCTTCAGCAGGACTGGAAAGGAAGAGGACAAAAGCCAAAATAGGATGATGGGGTGAAAAGGAGGAGATGCCGGTGAGCCTCGATAGGGGTGAAAGGTTCTGAAAGAAATAATGATTCAGATGTCCAGAAAGAAAAGCCCTGTCGTAACGTTCGTGATTGTGGTTCAACCTTCTCCTTCTCTGGAAAACTTTAATGAGAGTTAATGAGGAAAAGCTGCTTGTTCTCTGAACCCTCTCTCTGCATTCCGCAGGGATCGCTCCCTACGCAACTCCCTTGTCCATTCGTCCCCCGCATCCCTCCCCACTGATCTCCCTCCTGGCACTTATCCGTGTAAGCGGAACAAGTGCTACACATGCCCTTACACTTCCTCCCTTACCACCATTCAGGGCCCCAAACAGTCCTTCCAGGTGAGGCAACACTTCACCTGTGAGTCGACTGGGGTGATATACTGCGTCCGGTGCTCCCGATGTGGCCTTTTATATATTGGTGAGACCCGACGCAGACTGGGAGACTGCTTTGCTGAACATCTACGCTCTGTCCGCCAGAGAAAGCAGGATCTCCCAGTGGCCACACATTTTAATTCCACATCCCATTCCCATTCTGACATGTCTATCCACGGCCTCCTCTACTGTAAAGATGAAGCCACACTCAGGTTGGAGGAACAACACCTCATATTCCGTCTGGGTAGCCTCCAACCTGATGGCATGAACATCGACTTCTCTAACTTCCGCTAAGGCCCCACCTCCCCCTCGTACCCCATCTGTTACTTATTTTTATGCACACATTCTTTCTCTCACTCTCCTTTTTCTCCCTCTGTCCCTCTGAATATACCTCTTGCCCATCCTCTGAGATTTCTCCCCCCTCTTGTCTTTCTTCCCGGACCTCCTGTCCCATGATCCTCTCGTATCCCCTTTTGCCTATCACCTGTCTAGCTCTTGGCTCTATCCCTCCCCCTCCTGTCTTCTCCTATCATTTTGGATCTCCCCCTCCCCCTCCAACTTTCAAATCCCTTACTCACTCTTCCTTCAGTTAGTCCTGAAGAAGGGTCTCGGCCTGAAACGTCGACTGTACCTCTTCCTATAGATGCTGCCTGGCCTGCTGCATTCACCAGCAACTTTGATGTGTGTTGCTTGAATTTCCAGCATCTGCAGAATTCCTGTTGTTCTCTGAACTAAAGAGGTTGGGATAGGGGTCAACGGCCGATAGGTCACGATGTGAATTAGTCAGTGGCTGGAGGTTTGCCGAGTATCGTGTGCCTCTAAGTCCTCGGGGCTGACTGGCCAGTTTGCATCTTAATCATTCCAGGAATCATTAACATGCTGTAATTATTCCTGAAACCACAAAGTCCCACAGAAGAACCTCTGCAGCCTGAAATTCTGTGGAACTTGTCAAAGTAAGCTGATGTCAGAGTTCCATGACTCAGCCCCATTCAACACTCATTGCTTGGTTCCGGAAAGTCAACCATACAAAAGACACTGGCCAACATGTCACCACCACTGTTTGGGTTAAGAACAGTTCACAGTTACTGGGGAGGACATGTGTACATGAGAACGCCCATTAGATAATCCCTTATAAGACACCACTTGGCTGAATGGGCATAAACGTTTTGGGAGAGCACGCAGGCGAAAAGCCCAGGTGTTGCACAAGACCTGCCACCTGTGGCTGTACGCCCCTTGGGAAAGGAGGAGACCACAGCTTGGAATGCAATGGGACCGTGCAGAAACGAGCCCACAGAGTGTCCCGGAGGACAGTCTCGGTGGCATCAACCTACCAGGAGCACTCGGAATGACAGAGTCAGTCCGATGGCTTTAATTGCTTTGCACGGAGAAGGGCCGGAGTGCGGAACTCGCTCTCTATTCAGCTGCATCTCTTTGGGAGAAACGCAACAACTGACATCTCCAGTACATCTTCCAGCTGGGGTCAGCGGGCGGCAGTCCTTCCCTTAACCCCGGGTCCTGAGGCCAAGTAACACCTGACTTTTGCCACCCAATACCCACACCCGCCAGTGACCCTGGTCAACCACCTCCACGTGGGAGAACGATGGGCTGGATTATGCCGCGGTTAATATCCTGCAGCGCACCTTCCAACACGCAACTTCAAAAGCAATAGCAACAGTGCAGAAATAAGGTTCTCATCTGATGTAAACAGAGAATATAAGAAGATTACAGACAATAATGAGATCTCAAGCTCAACTGAGAGCCAACTGGGATTGATTCTCGGTCTCTATCGCATAACGTGAAATCCGTCAACAAACCACCTGAGGTCAGTTACCAAGTTCCAAGCACAACCTTTACAAACCCAAAGGATATCCACTACAGAGACCCCACAGATCACCCATTGCTTGGTCCCTTGAAGTCACCCATACACAAGACAGTGCCCAGTATATAACCCTTGTGTGTGTGATAGGAACAGATTACAGGTACAGACACCAGGTGTAACATGGAGATAACCTGTACCAGAGAATGCCCAGTATATAACCCCTGAGTAAAACATTCATTACTTCACAGAAAACACTGTAATTCATCTCCTGTACTCCTGCTATATGGTGTCTGAGACGTAACCACGGTAAAATTCCAGCCGCGTCACCCTGGCAATTCAATACAAAAAGGTAGCACTTTACCTTCTATCCGTATGGTCCTTCTGGGAATACTGTCAAATTCCATGGTGTGCGTCACTGGGAACAAGCAGGCTCCAAGTATTAAAGGCAGGAAGAGGTGCACTCCGCCGTCACGGCCGCTCGCTTTGGGCATGGTGACGCGGGTAATCCTGCTGACGTTGGGTACTGAGAGATCAGGCAAAGGGGCAAGCCGGCTACTCCTCGGGCATCTAGCGGTCATGTTTTCCAAAGAGATTTTCCACGATGCTCAGCCATAGGGGCGTAATTTCTGTGGGAGAAAGGATTAAACACATCAAAGCCCTGTTTATCACTGCACGTGTCAAAGCATCAACCAGAAACACCGAATGGATCAACAGTGCATATCGCATAGAACATAGAACAGTACAGGCCCTTCGGCCCACGATGTTGTGCTAACCTTTTAACCTACTCTAAAATCAATCTAACCCTTCCCTCCCACATTGCCCTCCATTTTTCTTTCATGCATGTGCCTATCTAAGAGTCTCTTAAATGTCCCTAATGTATCTGCCTCGACCAGACACACACCACTCCATGTGAAAAGCCTACCTCTGACATCACTGAACTTCAAAAACCTTCATATTATGCCCCCTGATGTTAGCCATTTCCTCCCTCTCTGACTGCCCACTAGATCTATGCCTCTTATCAACTTGTACACCTCTGTCAGGTCATCTCTCATCTTCCTCCATCCAAGGAGAAAAGCCTTAGCTCGCTCAACCTATCCCCATAAGAAGTTCTCTGGTCCTGGTGAACCTCCTCTACATCCTCTCTAAAGCTCCCAGATCCTTCCTATAATGCAGGAATCCCTAACCTGGGCTCCATGGACCTTGCTTAATGGTTTTGCTCCATAGTATTAAAAGGGTGGGTACCTCTGCTATAATGGAAGGGCCAGGATTAAACACAATGCTCCAAGTGTGGTCTAACCAGAGTTTCATTACCTTGGGGTTCCTGAACCTAATCCCCCAACCAATGAAGGCCAACACACCGTACACCTTCTTAACCACCCTATCAACTTGTGGGGCAGCTTTAAGGGATCTATGGACGTGAACCCCAAGACCCCGCTGTTCCTCCACACTGCTAAGAAACCTGCCATTATGACGTGATACCTCTCCTCCAATGCTCCAGGTTCATAAGTGCCCACGTTGATCTGGTTAGGTGCTGCATAAAAGAGCCTCTGGTGCCTAAGGGAGAAGAACCGAGCCGTGAAGGACGGTGGGTTGCTCGCGGTCAGGGTGACATTCCCCGGCACCTACACTGGGGAACAGACTCACGATTCTGTGGCTGGACCACGCAGAGCGAAGATAAACAGAGAGGACACAGGGGGTCGAGCAGCATCTGTGAGAGGAAAGGAATTGTCAATGTTTCAGGTTTAGAACCAAAGAGTCTACAATTTCTTTCCTCTCACGTTTGCTCCACGACCCAATGAGCCATCCAGAAGATTGTTATTTGCTTTAGATTCCAGTACCAGCAGTCCCTTGTGTCTTCTATCTCCACTCAACCTTTGTCGTTATGAAAGTTCTTCGAATGGGATTCTCAGACAAAACGAAGACTCTTGCATAAATTGATCAAGACTCAACACATCGACTACTCTTTCAAATGTTCACCATTGTTAAAATTACATAAAGCAGAGCTTTGGTTCTGTTATTGTTGAGTTTTCATTGTGTCTACGATTTTTAAATAACTCAGTAAACCCCTGTTGTGACAGACCCTTTGCAAAGAGCTTTGCCTATCAGCTCCACGATGCGTGATGTGCAGTCAGATCAAAAATGTCCTGATTTATTTTGGAAATAAATCCTGGCAGATCAAATAAGATATTGGAGCAAAAGACAATGGAAATGCAGTCAGGCGGGCGAAGAAATAGCACAAGAACAAAGACAAAGTGAGAGGCAAACATACACAGAGAGAGAGAGAAATAGAGAAACAGAGAGACGGGAGAGAGGGAAACAGATAAATTGTGACAGAGGGCAGGTGGAAGCAGAGGGGCAATAAATGAAGGGCCAATTGGAAAGATTGAGGAAGACAGAGAATCTACGGAGAGAGCAGATTCCGGCAGAAAGCGAAGCAAGAATTGGATAAATGAAGGGGGAGATAGAGATACATGGAACAGAGGTGGTGAGGGGGACTGAGAGACACAGATTAAAGAGTGCATGCTGACTTCAGTTCAAATGAACTCATTTGTACCAGAGGACAGCGCACTCCCAGAAGCCAAGTGAACTGCAAAGGGCTTGTGCTGGACAGAGAGAGGAAAACCGAGAGAAAGACAAAAGAACCACAAGCAAAACACAGAAGGAACAGACACGCTAGAGTCAGTTCCCTGCTTCTCAATAACAAACAGCAAACCATAACAGCTAATGGAAAATTCTGCAGCCATGAATGGCCCGGCACAGGGGAATCGGGAGTCTCAGAGAAACAGAAAGCTATAAATGTTATAACTCAATAAATTATTCAGCTCGGGTTCATTATTCAGTCAACACAGTGTTGGAATGCCATCGCTGAGGGGAGAATGATTGGGGCAAACACTTCAAAACACATGGCATACAGAAGAGCTCGAACCGTTACACGGAGCTACAGACTATCAATAGCCAGCACACAGGCAGCTAAAAGCAAATTTGTCTCCATTTGAAATTCATCTCACCAAATTATTCTCTATTAAAAGTTGTTGAAATCTCTCCTGGTGTGGCAAGGCATTAATAACTGCGTGCAAAAAACATCACTTACACATCCACTGGTGCTCCGTTTTGGATTGGAATTTAGCAAACAGGCCATTAGCAGCTGCTGATGTGGGCCTTTGTTCCAGGATTACCTCAATCTAATGCGCACATTTTAATCAAAAAATATTGCTTCTTCTTTTAAAAACCCAATTCCAAGTATTCGTCCGCAGTTGCTGTGCTAATTCCCATCTCAACTAATTTCCTTCTTTGTTCCCAGAAGCTGAGAAATGCAGAAGTGCAGAATAAAATTTGCATCCTCTGAATTGCTGTTTCTACATTTCCGGTCTTCAGGGAATTATTTTATTCCTCAAGATGATGATAAGGCGATGTAAAACTTCCTCTGAGAAGCGCACACAAAATGCGGTAGGAACTCGTCAAGCCAGGTTGCATCTGTGGTGGTCAATGTTTTGGGACAAAACCTTTCATCAGAACTGGAAAGAAAGGGGGAAGAGGTCAGAATGAGATGGGGGGAAGGGAGGAAGAAGTACAAGGCGGCAGGTGATAGGTGACACCGGGGGAGGGGGAGGGGTGAAGTAAAGAGCCGGGAAGTTGATTGGTGAAAGAGGCACAGGGCTGGAGGAGAGGGCAGGACCGTGGAAGAGGTGGATAGGGGCAGAGCACCAGAGGGAGATGATGGGCAGGTAAAAAGAGGAAGTGTGAAAGGGAAACAAGAATGGGGAATGGAGAATGGGGTGGGAGTAAATACCGGAAGTTCAAGAAATTGAGTTTCATGCCAACAGGTTGGAGGGGAGGCCATGGACTGACAGGGCAGAATGGGAATGGGAAGTAGAATTGAAATGGTTGGCTACTGGGAGATCCCACATTTTGTGGTAGATGGAGAGAAGGTGCTTGGCGAAGTGGTCTCCCAATCTACGTCGGGTCTCACCGATATACAGGAGGCCACACCAGGAGCACCGGATACAGTAGGTGACCACAACAGACTCACAGGTGAAGTGTCGCCTCACCTGGAAGGACTGTTTGGGGCTCTGAATGGTGGTGAGGTGATGGGGTAGGTGTGGCACTTGTTCCACTTGCAAGGGCAACAGCCAAAGAAGAGGTGGGGAGGTTGGGGAGGTGGAGGAATACAGGCTGGCAGTGATAGGAGAGACCAGGTGAAGGTGGGTGGGTGGGGAATGAGGAATGAGGTAAGAAGCTGGCAGGCGATAGGGGAGACCAGGTGAAGGTGGGTGGGTGGGGAATGAGGGATGAAGTAGGAAGCTGGCAGGTGATAGGAGAGACCAGGTGAAGGTGGGTGGGTGGGGAATGAGGGATGAAGTAAGAAGCTGGCAGGTGATAGGGGAGACCAGGTGAAGGTGGGTGGGTGGGGAATGAGGGATGAAGTAAGAAGCTGGCAGGTGATAGGGGAGACCAGGTGAAGGTGGGTGGGTGGGGAATGAGGGATGAAGTAAGAAGCTGGCAGGTGATAGGGGAGACCAGGTGAAGGTGGGTGGGTGGGGAATGAGGGATGAAGTAAGAAGCTGGCAGGTGATAGGGGAGACCAGGTGAAGGTGGGTGGGTGGGGAATGAGGGATGAAGTAAGAAGCTGGCAGGTGATTGGTGGAAGAGGTAAAGGGCTGAAAAAGAGGAATCTGACAGGAGGGGAGAGTGGACCATGGGAGAAAGGAGAAAGAAGAAGGTCACTAGAGGGAGGTGATGGGCAGGTAAAGAGAAGAGAAGGAATTCAGAAAGGAGAAGAGAAACAGAAAGAAGCTGGGGGGGGGAAGAAATTACCAGGTTAACAAAACTGATGTTCATGCCATCAGGTTGGAGGCTGCCCAGACAGAAAATGAAGTGCTTCTCCTCCAGCCTGAGTGTGGCCTCATCATGCCATAGAGGGTAGCCATGGCTCGATGATGGAAAGGGAATGGGAGGTCAAATTAAAATGGTTGGCTATTGGGAAGCCCGCCTTTTGCAGCGGAGGGAGCAAATGACCAGAAATCAATGCTCCTGCCATCAGGTTGGAGGCTACCCAAACGGAATACGAGGTCCTGCTCCTCCACCCTGAGAAGCACTTGGCACCATCGAAGGGTCAGTGGAGAGGGGAACAGAGGCAGTGCGGCGAGTTGCAACCTGCACTGGAGCACTGGCACAATCAGCAGCAGGAGAGAGGTGTGTGGAGTTTCATGCTCAGAGTATTATGGGTAAGGATGATGAACTTAGAGCACAGATGTGTACATGGGACTCTGGTGCAGTGGCCATAACAGAGACTTGGTTGAGAGAGGGACAGGGTAGGGTGTTTAATACCCCAGGGGTTTCAATGTTTTAGACAGGAGAGAGAGGGAAGTAAAAAGGAAGGAGGAGAGGATGTAATACAGGACTCATCCATTAGGTCTATATAGGTTAAAAGGGTACAATCACTCTAATGGGGTTGTACTTCAGACCCCCACCCACCGCCCCCACCTCCCGATAGCTTCCAGGACTAAAGAACACATATGCAAACAAGACAGAATCTGCAGATGCTGGAAATCCGTAGCAACACACACAAAATGCTGGAGGAACTCAACAGGCCAGGCAGCATCAATGGAAAAGAGTACAGTCGACGTGTTTCGGGCTGAAACCCCGGCCTGCTGAGTTCCTCCAGCATTTTGTGTGTGTTGTTATAACAGATATGCAAGCAGATTAAGGTGTAAAATTAATAGGGCTGTTGTCACAGGGGACCTAAACTTCCCTAATATAAACTGGGATCTTGTTAGTGCAGGAGATCATTTGATTACTAATTTAGTTCTGGGCCAAACAGCCTGTTTCTGTGTTGTTCTATAATCTAACGCCAGTCTGGGAACACAACAGTAGTTTCAGACACCGCCAGGAAAGTAACGCTCAGTCCCTGAATGTCATCCACCTGAAACATTCACCCCATTTCTCTCCCCATAGATGCTACCTGACCTCCCGAGTACTTCCAGAGACCTGCTTGGTAATGGCCCTTCTGCTGTGTTAGCACAGCGGTTCACGTGCTGCGTTACAGTACCAGTGGTCACTGTTCAATTCTGTCTGGAGTTTGCATGTTCTCCCCTTGACCGTGTGGGTTTCCTCTGGTGCTCTGGTTTCCTCCCACACTCCAAAGTTGTACTGTACAGAGTAGTGTTGTGGGCGTACTGTGTCGGCACGGCAACACTTGCGAGCTGTCCTCAGCACATCCCAGATTGTGTTGGTCATTGATACCAACACTGTATGTTTCAATGTGTCAATATACATCTGACAAATAAAGCTAATCTTTTTTTATCTAATGTTTTCTGTCGTTCATTCTTTCAGGGTTTTCTTCTGTTTTGTGGCTGTCTGTGAAGAGTAAGAATTTCAGTTGGTATACTGTGTACATTCTCTGATATTAAATGGAACCACTAAACACCCATCCATTGAAATCAATTAAAGGGACATGCAGTAGCCTGAATGGCGGGAGTGCAGGTTAGCAAGAGTTTGACTTCATCTCAAGGATAAGGATAGCAGTCATTTCCCTCACAATGGTGGCATCCGTCATTTCAAACCCTCACCATCTGGGACAAGCCCCTTTCTCGTTTAGGGAGGAGGTACAGGAGCCTAAAGACACACACTCAATATATTAAGCACAGCTTTCCCCTCCGCATCACATCCTGAGCGGCCCGTGAACACCACATCACTATTTTGCTCCCTTTGCACGATTTATTTATTTCCTATTGTAGCCAATATGTCTTTAATATATTGCACCATACCACTGCTGCATTACAACAAATTTCATGATGTATCTTAGGGAAAATAAACGAGATTTTAATATTGATTTTATAGCTGATTCACACTAGAAATGAAAAGGGCTTTACTCAATTAGAGTAGGTCCCACAAGGAAATCCGTTTCTAAGTATGGAGACACATGAAGGAAATTCATGTAAATAATCTCACAATCCTAGAGATCAGCAGGGAAGAACAGGCATAATCCCAAAAGATTACTTACTCCCCCATGGAAACACTGACACAGTCTCAGGGAACCCCAGGGAAACGATGGCACGTTCCCGGAGATTCCTGAGGAAATATTGGCATGGTTCCTGGCATATCCATGACTCTATTGGAACAGAGTTTGAAGAAACATCGCACATCCAGGAATTTGTGGAATTGCTGGCACCTCGCAGAGAGACTGCAGAGTAAATCAACCAAACAAAGTAGATTTATTATCAAAGAATGTACTATAACATTATACAGCTTGACATTTGTTTGCTTACGGGCAACCACGGAGCAAAAAACCAGAAGAACCCAATTAAAAGAAAAAAAAGACAATAACCACTGAACCACTGTGCCGACATAGAGGAAGAAAACACCTATCATACAAGCGACAGCATTCTGAACCAGAACGACTCCAGAGATCCACCACCCAGAGCAGCAACAGTAGGCCCAAGCCTCGATCTCCAGTTCACCATATTAGCGGCACAAACACGCAGAGACAGCCACTGGAGAGAGGAATGAACATCGCGGGAGAGCGAGTGAAATCAGCCTGACCTTCGCCCCCGCACTCAGGCTTTCCAGACCATCTGCGCTGCCGTTTAAATTGTCCAAGCATCGAGTGGTGCCTTGCTCTAGGACCCGAATCCCAGCGCAGCGACACGCCCAGACCTCGGCCCAGCCCGAAGCCGTTCTCGATCTCACCAAACAAGCTCGGTGCTCGGAACGATCCAACCTCGCGCCCGGGGTTGGGTGGACGGGCACCAAAAAGGTTCCACAATGACTCCTCTCCAAACTGTTCACTCCAGCAGCGACAACGATTCCAACTCCATCTGCAACCACGGCCCGAACGCATGGCGTCCGGCTTTGCGACGTGCCTACACGGCTCACCCTTCAAATCAGCTTTCTTCTTCAATGTTTGCAGTGACGGCGACCACTATTTACCCTTTCCTTGTAAGTGCCAGCAAGTGAGGTGTCACTGGAGGGACACCCACTCCACCCCACCCTCCAACTGTTACTAGTGTCACTCACCCTTGGGTGCCCACACCCTACAACTCCACACAGAAAGCAGCCAAGGTCAGGATGGAATTATGAGATAGTAGCCCCAAAAACTGCACAACTCGTCAACAGGGAGCAGACAAGCCCGCACCCCAACAATCAGTAAACTTTCAGAACTGAAAGGTCAGGTAAATCAAATCACACCTCAGATGTGAGGGCGTACAGGAGTGAGATATACCAGCTAGTTGAGAGGTGTCACAGCAACAACCTTGTACTCAATGCCAGTAAGACCAAAGAGCTGATTGTGGACTTTAGGAAGGGTAAGATGAGGGAACACAAACCAATGGATCAGAAATAGAGAGAGTGGGCAATTTCGTGCCCGGGTGTCAATATCTCTGAGGACCTAAGCTGAACCCAACATATCAATGCAGCTACAAAGAAGGCACGACAACGGCTATATTTCATTAGGAGTTTGAGGAGATTTGGTATGTCACCTAAAACACTTGCAATTTCTGCAGAAGTACCATGGACAGCATTCTAACTGGCTGCATCACCATTTTGTACGGTGGGGGGGAGCTACTGCACAGGATCGAAGTAAGCTACAGAAGTTATAAACTTAGTCAGCCCCATCATGGGCACTAGGCTCCATAGTATCCAGGACATCTTCAAGGAACGATGCCTCAAAAAGGCAGCGTCCATCATTAAGGACCCCCATTACCCAGGACATGCCCTCTTCTCATTCCTACCATCAGGTAGGAGGTACAGAAGCCTGAAGGCACACACTCAGCGACTCAGGAACAGCTTCTTCCCCTCTGCCATCCGATCTCTGAATGGACATTGAACCCATGAACACTACCTCACTACCTTATTATTTCTGTTTTTGCACTACTAATTTAATTCAACTATTTAATATTTATATACTTACTGTAATGCACATTTTTTCCTATTATTATATATTGCATTGTACTGCTGCTACAAAGTTAACAAATTTCATGACATATGCAGTTAATATGCTGGGGAGTAATTTCTGGATTGCGGCCTGTGCCGCACGCCAGTGAGGGTAAAAACAGTGATTTGGTAGATTACTGTGTGGCTGAGAAGCTGGTGCAGGGGGCAGGGCTTCAGGTTCTTGGGTCATTAGGGATTTCTTCTGGGGGAGGTATGACCTATTGCAAATGAACCTGAGGGGCTTGTCATCAGTTTGTCATTGAGCCTCTAGGGGATCAGCTATACTGGATTGGGTGTTATGTAATGAACCAGAGGTGATTAGGGAGTCAGTGGCAGTGGATGTGGAGAGGATGTTTCAAGTAGTGGGGGACTCTAGGAGCGGAAGGCACAGTCACAGAATACAAAGACGTCCCTTTAGAACAGAGATGAGGAGGAATTTCTTTAGCCAGAGGGTGATGAATCTGTGGAATTCATTATCACAGAGGGCTGTGGAGGCCAAGTTATTGGGTATACTTAAAGCAATATATTTAAATTTGAAACTTGGTATATTTAAATTGGATAAAGTTTAAAGTTAGAATTGGGCATATTTAAAGTAGATTAGTAAGAGTGTCAAAGGCTACAGGGAGAAGGGATGAGAATGGGGTTGAGAGGGATAATAAGTCAGTAATAATCCAAAAGTGGGGCAGACTCAAAGGACCGAAAGGCCAAATTTTGTTCCTATGTCTCATAGTCTAAGATTGCATCACTGCTCAATTCTGGTCGCCTCACTACAGGAAGGACGTGGAAACCATAGAAAGGGTGCAGAGGAGATTTACAAGGATGTTGCCTGGATTGGGGAGCATGCCTTATGAGAATAAGTTGAGTGAACTCGGCCTTTTCTCCTTGGAGCAACGGAGGATGAGAGGTGACCTGATAGAGGTGTACAAGATAATGAGAGGCATTGATCGTGTGGATAGTCAGAGGCTTCTTCCCAGGGCTGAAATGGCTAACATGAGAGGGCACAGTTTTAAGGTGCTTGGAAGTAGGTACAGAGGAGATGTCAGGGGTAAGTTTTTTACGCTGAGAGTGGTGAGTGTGTGGAATGGGCTGCCAGCAGCAGTAGTGAAGGCAGAAATGATAGGGTCTTTTAAGAGACTCCTGGACAGGTAGATGGAGCTCAGAAAAATAGAGGGCTATGGGTAATTTCTAAGGTAAGGACATGTTCGGCACAGCTCTGTGGGCTGAAGGGCCTGTATTGTGCTGTAGGTTTTCTATGTTTCTAAAGCCAACAGAAGAGACAATCAAGACATTCACAATCTGTTCAGCTATTTATCACATGTAAACACGACCAATTCACTCACTGGGTTAGTTCCAGACCTCAAGGCCTGCTGCACTGACAGACAAATGCTGCATCCCTCTTCTCACCGTACATACTCCATAGTTGAAGCTGAGCACCCAGCTTATCTACCCTTGGAGATAGTAACCGAGAGAAGAATGATAACCAAGTCACTTGGATAACAACACGAGATTCCTTCACATGCATCAAAACAAGAGTTTCACACACAAAATACTGGAGGAATTTAGCAGATTAGGCAGCATCTATGGAGAGGAATAAACAATAACGTTTCAAGCCAAGCCCCTGAGAGTGAATGGTCTTGGCCCAAAACATCAGCTTTTATTCCTCTCCACAGATGCTGCCTAACCCGTTGAGTTCCTCTATCACCTCCTGCGAGTTGTGGGAGATGAGTACCCAACGGTCTCCCTGATGACTACATCTGCAGGAAATGCACCCAGCCTCAGCTCCTGACTGACCATGTCAAGGAACTGAAACTGTAGCCGGATGCACTCAGGGTTATCCGGGAGGCTGAAAACTTCACAGGTGAGTCTATTACTGAGGTGGTCACACCCAGAGTGCAAGCTTTGGATACTTTGGGTGACCACCAGGAGAAGTCAGGGGAGTAAGCAGTCAGTGCAGGGCTCCCCTGTGGTCATTCCCCTCAGCACAAGTATACCCCTGGGGCGGTGGGGGGGGGGGATGACCTGTCAGGGCACCGCAGCACTGGCCACTGGCACTCTGGCTGGCTCTGAGGCTCAGTGGGGAAGGCAGGGCCATAGAGATAGGAGACACGATAGCTAGATGGACGGACAGGAGATTCTGTGGCCATGAAGGAGACAACAGGATGGTGTGTTGCCTCCCAGATGCTTGGGTCCAGGATGTCTCAGAGCGGCTGCAGAAGATTCCCAAGGGGGGGAAGATGAGCAGCCAGAGATTGTGGGGCACATTTATAGAAAGGGGGAAAAGATCTTGCGCAGAGAGTATGGGGAGTTAGAGAAAAGGCTGACGAATAGGACCGCCAAGGTAGGAATCTCTAGATTACTCCCAGTGACACGTGCCAGTCATTTCAGGAACAGGCTGATGGTACAAATGAATGAGTGACTGTGGAACTGGTGCAGGGGTAGGGTTTCGGATTTCTGGATCAATGGGGTCCCTTCTGGGAAAGCTATGACCTCTACAAAAAGGATAGGTTACAACTGAACCTGAGGGGAACCAATATCCTTGCAGGAGGGTTTGCTAGAGCTGTTGAGGAAGGTCCAAACCAAGTTGGCAGGGGGATGGGAAACTGGGTGATAGGGCTGAGGATGGGGCAGCTGTAAATAGATTGACACAGTGTGTAATGACACCGTGAGGATGGACAGGCAGATGATGGGGCAAAATTGCTGTCAGTGGGATGGAGCAAATTGTAACATGGGGCCAAAATCAAAAATGATGATGAATGTAGGGTTGAAGATGTTACATTTGAAAGCACACAGCATACAGAATAAAGTAGATGATCTTGTCGTGCAGTTAGAGATTGGCAGGTATGACATTGAGACGTGGCTGAAAGAAAATCAGAGTGGGAGCTTAACATCCAACAATAGGCATCGTATGTTTTCTATGTTTCTATGTTTCTATGTATCAAAAGGACAGGCAGGTAGGAAGCGGGGATGCGAGGTGCAGGGGTTCTGTTGCTAAAAGTTTAAATCAAATCCTTAGAAAGAGGTGAGATGTAGGATCGGAGGATGTAGAATCCTTGGGTGGAGTTAAGAAACGGTAAGGGTAAAAAGAACTTGAGATGGAGTTATATACAGTAGTAACCAGGATATGGGGTATAAATTACAACGGGAGGTAGAAAAGGCATGGAAAAAGTACAACCAATAAGCAAGCAGATTGGCAAAAACAGGTGGGCAAAATATGGAGGGAATCTGTAGAATGCCTATGAGCTGGCTTTTTGGAGCAGCTTGTGGCTGAGCCCAGTAGGGGAAAGGCAATTCTGGATTGGGTGATGCATAATGAACCAGATTTGATTTGGAAGCTTAAGATAAAGGAACCCTTAGGAGGCAGTGATCATAACATGATAGAACTCACCCCACAGTTTGAGAGGGAGAAGATAAAGTCAGATGTATCAGTATTACAGTGGAGTGAAGGGAATTACAGAGGCATGAGAGAGGAGACCGCAAAAGTTGATTGGAAGGGGACAATGGCAAAACAGCAATGGCTGGTGTTTCTGGGGGTATTTTGGAAGGCTCAGGATAGATATATCCCAAAGATGAAGAAGTATTTTAAAAGGAGAATGAGGCAACCGTGGATGTCAAAGGAAGTCAAACCCGCGTAAAAGCAGAAGAGAGGGCATATAATATAGCAAAAATTAATGAGAAAGCAGAGGACTGGGAAGCTTTTGAAATTAAAAATATTAGAGAAAAGATGAAATATGAAGGTAAGTTAGCCAAAAAAATATTTTAAAAGATAGATACCACCATTTTTCAGTAAACGAGAGGCAACAGTGGATATTAGACAGCTGGAAGATGACACTGAAGAGATAGTAATGTCAGATTAACTTAATAAGTATTTTACATTGGCATTCACAGTGGAAGCAGCAGAAATTCGAGCATGTCAGGAGGCAGAAATGAGTGCAGCTGCTATTACTAAGGAGAAGGTGCCCGGGATGGTGAAAGGTCTGAAGGTAGGACAGTCACTTTGACCAGATGGACTACACACCAGGGTTCTGAAAGGTAGCTGAGAAGATCGTGAAGGCATTTGTAATGATCTTTCCAGAAGTCTGGAAAATTGCAAATGTCACTCCACTCTTTAAGAAGGGAGAGAGGCAGAAGAAAAGAAGGAAATGATAAGCCAGTTACCCTGACCTCAGTGGTTGGGAAGACATTGAAGTCTATTTTTAAGGATGACGTTCGGGGTACTAGGAGACACATGATAATGTAGGCCAAAGCATGGTTTCCTTAGGGGGAAATCTTGCCTGACAAATTTGTTGGAATTCTTTGAGGAAGTAATCGACAAAGGAGAGTCAGTGGATGTTGTTTATTTGGATTTTCATAATTTGATAAGGTGCCACACATGAGACTGCTTCAGAAGATAAGAGCCCATGGTATTACAGGAAAGATACTAGCATAGATAGACGATTGGCTGATTGGTAAGAGGCAAAGAGTCATTATGAAGGTGGCCTATTGTGGTTGGCTGTTGGTGACAAGTGGTGTTTCACGGGGACCACTCATTTTCACGTTATATGTCAACAATTTAGTTGATGGACTTGATGGCTTTGTTGCCAAGTTTGCGGACGATACGAAGATTGGTGGAGGAGCAGGTAGTGTTGAGGAAGTAGAGAGTCTACAGGAGGACTTGGACAGATTAGGATAATGGGCAGTGTTGGTAAGAGTATGGTCATGCACTTTGACAGAAGAAGAAATAAAAGCATCCACTATTTTCTAAGCAGTGAGAAAACTAGAAAATCAGCGGTGCAAAGGGACTTAGGAGTCTTTGTGCAGGGTTCCCTACAGATTAACTTGCAGGTTGAGTCAGGAAGGCAAATGCAATGTTAGCAACCATTTTGAAAGAACTAAAACATAAGAGCAAGGATGCGATGCTGAGGTTTTATAAGGCATTGGTCTGACCACACTTGGAGAAGATTGGGCCCCTTATCTAAAAGATGTGCTGGCATTGGAAAGGGCCCAGATGATGTTCATGAGAATGATTCTGGGAATGAAAGGGTTAACATATGAGGAGTGTTCAATGGCTCTGGGGCCTGTACTTGCTGAAGTTTAGAAGGCTGAAGGAGGAGCTCATTGAAACCTGATGAATATTGAAAGGCCTAGACAGAGTGGATGAGGGGAGGATGTTTCTCATAGCAGGTGAGTCTCGGACCAGAAAGCACAGACTCACAATAGAGGGACCTCCATTTAGAATAGAGTTAAGAAGGAATTTCTTTAGCCAGTGGGTGGTGCATCTATGAAATTGATTGTTGTGGAAGCCAAGTCACTGAGTGCATTTAAAGCAGAGGTTGATGGATTCTTGATGAGTCATGGCACCAAAGGTTACATGTTGAAGGCAGAAGAATGCGGTTCACAGGGATAATAAATCAGCCATGATAGAATGGCAGAGCAAACTCGATTGGCCAAGTGGCCTAATTCTGCTCCTGTCTTATCGTCTTTCTTTGTGCATGTTACTCTGGATTTCCAGCACCTACAGAATCTCTTCTGTATATGAGACCAGAGTTTAGTCTGAAATCTTACCCAAGCCTTTCCAATGAGGTATGAATGCAAATTTAACCTTTTGAGCCCATGTTCTCTCACAGAGCTGAGCAGGAAAACTTTACTTCATCAGGCAGGTTCCTTGGGTGCTGAGTTTGTTTTGTGAGGAGCAATTACAAATATTTGGCCAGCGCTCTCCTGAAGTTAGCAGAATGAGTGGAGATCCTATTAGAAGGAGAATGATGGGTCACACACAAGGAAATGGTTCTCAAGGCTGGGATGGGGTAGTTAGGTTCTAATTTCTCCAAATACAGTTAACAGCCATGTTAGAACAGTTCTGCGCGTGGGAATACGTGCTGAAGTAAAAGTTGTATTGAATGATAGAGTAAACACAAGGGGAAGAATGACCTACTCTCATTTCTATTAATGTTCTCCTGACCTAGAAGTTGTCAGCCAAGCTGGCAAAGACACCAATGCTCCTCTTCCTGCCCAACTCACCTGTTTTCTTTAAATCTCCAAGCAGCCTCATAGCTGTAGAGTAATATATTATGGCTGCAGTTTACCAGGTCAGGGGGAGGAAGAAGGAGCAAAGGGACCTTCCTCAATAAATCAACCCAAAAACGATGCTCTTACGCAGGTATATTTTATTTTAAAGTTTAGCTTTATTTTTGTCACGCACATCGAAACACAGAGTGAAATACATTGCTTTACATCAATGACGAACATCGTCCAAGGATTATACTGGGAGCTGCCCTCAGTTGTCACATTTCCAGCAGCAACACAGCATGCCCACAATTTACTAACCCCAATCCGTTTGTCTTTGGAAGCAGGCACCCAGAGGAAACCCGGTCATGGGGAGAATGTCCTTACAGACGGTGGTAGGAACCAGACCCCAGTCAGTGACTGCTGACACCGTACTAACCGCTGCAGTACCACGTCACCAGGCTCACCCTCAATCGCCCTTCCAAGGGTCAGACGTTTACATTCCTGCACACTCCCTTCATGAGGGCAGCATCCATCACCGGGACCCTCACTATCCGGGAGATGCCCTCTTTTCATCACGGAGGGGGTGCAGGAGCCTGAAGGCACACACTCAATGATTCAGTTACAGCTTCTTTCCTTCCTCCAACAGATTTATGGCCGATCCGCGAAACCGTGCACCCTACCTTATGATTCCTTTATTGTGAAACGACTTATGTTTTTGTAATTTATAGTAATTTTATGGGTTTGCACTGTAACAATGCCACAAAACAACAAATTTCACATCATATGGATGGGAGAACAATGGACGGCTTTGTAGGAGGGAAGGGTTAGATTGATCTTGCAGTAGTTTAAAAGGTCAGCACAACATTATGGGCCGAAGGGCCTGAACTGCATTGCACTACTCCTTATAGGACAGTTCCTGGTAGGGTCACCCATGGCGGCAAGGTCAAGGGGGAGGTTCAGACAATGAGTGATCCAACCAAGACCAAAGTGGTGGAAGATGATGTCACATTACAACAGCAGGGAAGGCACAGGAAGGCAGCAGCAGTGAAGAGTTCCCTGTCATCTTGCATTCCACGCCGCTGGACCGCGACCGTGTCGGCTGCCTGTGTGTCAACCTCCCCACGTTAAACAAGTTCACACACAGGCGTGTTCCAGTAATGGAGTAACCCCTTGGGAGAACATCGTGCTCAACGAGTGACTATGCTACTATATAAGACAGTGATAATAAATGTAATTCTGGTTCTGCTGCTGTGAAAATCAAGAAGCAGCAACCAAACTTCACAAGAACTTTCAACAGTAGTTGCTCATTGTAAATGAGAATATTCCAAAGTTCCCAATGGTCCAGCGACACCGTCCCAACTTCATTTTGTTTGCCCTGTCATGACCTGCTCCCCAGACCCAATAACGCCAGGGTAACAACTATAAGCTCGCTTATGATCTAACCACTTACGAGGCTCTGCTCAGAGTTATTAATATTAATAGCCTCTCTCTCTCTCCCCCCCCACCTCCCTCCCTCCCCCTCCCTCTCTCTCTCTCTCTCTCTCTCTAGGCCCAGGAGGGGTCACCTCCTGCAGCTTGCCAGGTCAGTGTGTGGGCTGGAGGTGGGAAGAAGGGCGAACGAGAGAAGGAATAGATCCTGCAAGTTATCAAAAACTTTGACAAACATCTATAGATGCACAGTGGTGAGTATACCAGCTGGCTGCATCACGGCCTGGTACGGAAACACCAATGCCAAAGAATAGAAAAGGCTACAGAAAGTGGTGGATACAGCCCAGTCCATCTCAGGCAAAGCCCTCCCCACCACTGAGTACATTTACGTACAAGCAGCACTGCCACAAGAAAGCGGCATCCCATCGTCAAAGAGCCCCCTCCCCACCACGCTGACCAGGCTCCCCTCTCGCTGCCACCAATGGGCCGGAGCTACAGAAGCCTCAGGTCCCACACCACCAGGCTCAGGAACAGCTAACCATCAGGCACCGTGCTGTACCTCAAAATAAGTACCCACACACAAAGAAAAAGGTGACTAATGAATTTCCAAAGGCACAAAGTTCAAAATAAGTTTACTATCAAAGTATGCATAGGTCACCATATACAATCCTGACATTCATTTTCATGGGGGCATGAACAGTAAATACAAAGAAACACAGTCAATGAAAGGCCCCACACAAACAAGGACACGTCTACCCCTTGTAATCAGACTCTTCAAAGGATCTCTCAGACACTAAAAGATGAACTTTTGATCTCTCAATCTATCTTATCGAGGCCCTTTCACTTTGTCTACCTGCTCTGGATCTACTCCAGAGCAGGACGTTACTCTGCATTCAGCTTCCCTTTTATCTGCCTCAATGTACTGAAGTATGGGATGAGTTGTCTGGGTGGCAGTCAGACAAAACGTTTCTCACTGTACCTCCATACATGTGATACTGACAAGCCAATGACCAGCTTCTCAGATCAAATCCCTTTTGGAAAACACAAGGCTTAAAGTCCCACACCGATCCGTCCTCTATAATTACCTTATTTTCATCATGTTTGTAACGTAACCTATTCTGCTGCTGCACAAATCTAATTTTCATGATGTTTATACCCCGAGTGTGTAGACCGTGATTTGAACTTGACCTGGGAGCTCACTCTTTCACAGGACTGTTCGTTCTACCCCTCCTCTTTCTCTGCAGCTTACAACTTGCTGGATTTGTACTTATCCTCAGTCCTAAAAGCTCATCAGGCTGAAATGTTAACTCGATTCCCCTCCCCGTGCACGCTGCCTGACTGGCTGAGTATTTATGTCATCCTGCTCTTTCAGCCGTTTGCACTGATACTCCAGGCTTTCTTTGATAGGAAGCTGAGAGAAGGTGTCCACTGTAGAACCCCAGTCTGTGGGTCTTACTGGCACGGCACATTACAGGAAGGAGATTATTACAGACACTAGGTAGACCTTCCATCTTCAGCACTCCAGACTTGAACATTTGCGAGTGAGCCCTCAGACATGACGTTATACCTCCAGATATGACTGTTATAAGCCAACTAACCCAGCCAGCACCCACCCCCTCCTCCCAGGACCCATCTCCACCTACCCAGGACCAGCCTCACTTGCTCCAATCTTCATCCCAAACTCTGTTGACCAGCTTCAAATTCTCACTTATCCTCCAACTTTTCACAATCTTCCACAACCCACCGCGCCCCCCCCCCCCGCCAATTTCTGTAACCTCCTCCATCCTATCACGCCCTGGGTTAAGAGCGTCCGTCCATTTCTGGTCACTTGTTTGCACTGATATTGGTGACCGAGCTTTCAGCTGAGAAGGCCCCAAACCACATATTCCCTCTCCATTCCTCCAGCTCTCTTCCCTCCTTTGTTATTACAGACGTACTGTTAGCACAGACATACAACTTTGACCAAGGCATTTGTCACCATCCCTAACCCCTCTTTATGTGGCACATTGTCAGGTAAGGATGATGCTTCTGCAGTGAAAGATCTCAACATATTTTTAACATAGAGTTAGAGTCATACAGCAGAGAAACCAGTCTTCAGCCCGACCAGCGCAAGATGCTGCATTGCTAATGTCCCTCTCAACCTTTCCTATCCATCTGTCCGTCCGAGCGTCTTTTAATTGCTGTTACTAAACCTGTCTCAACCACCTTCTCTGGCAGCTCGGTCCATATACACAGCCCCCTCCAGATTTCTGTTCAATCTCTCCCCCTCACTGTAACCGAGGCCCTCCCGTTCTTGATTCCCCGGCCCTAGTAGAAAAAGAAATGGTGACATTCTGTGAAAGGCCTGTATAGAGTGGATGTGGAGAGGTTGTTTCGAAAGTACAGCCCTTCAGGACAGAGGTGAGGAGGGATTTTTTTCAGCCAGAGGGTGGTGGCTCTGTGGAATTCACTGCCACACACGGCTGTGGAGGCTGAGCCTTGGGTATACTTAAACTGTATTCAATAGGTCCTGGATTAGTAAAGGTGTCAACGCTCGCGGGGAGAAGGCAGAATGGGGTTGATGGGGATAATAAATTAGCCATGATCAAATGGTGAAGCAGACTTAATGGGCTGAGTGGTCCAACTCTGCTCCTGTCTCCTATGGTAAATCTCATCTGCACTCTTCCTAGCTTCAGTCCACCTTGGTGACAAACCGTACCAGGTAACTAAACGTTGACCACATTGAAATATTCTGGGCGTGATTGGTGAGGGGGGTGTTGAGTTTCCTGGGAGGTCCTGGCAAACCAGTAGAGACTTCCAGCATCCCCATCACCAGCCTCCTGCTCCTGCTCTCTGTGAGTGTGTTCAACACTGATTGCTGGAGATTTATTGTGAAGAACAACAAACAACTCCATTATTGTGATACATTGTGACTGCCAGCGTAGTTAGACCATGAGGTGCTAACTTGGTGATGGGTTTTATAGCTGTAAACTGACTGGGAGTACTTAGCTGACGTGACAAATGTTTACCTGGTTGAGGAAAATCCTCTGTGAGCATTTTTCACGCCTCTGAACAGTAGCACTCCTGCAGAGGAAGGGGCAGTTTTCATACGCTGTCCCCAGCTCCCCTGCCATTGGTGGGTATGAGTCTTACCTGTAGGCTCACGTCCCGTGATGGAACGGCAGTACAACTGCTTTACAGTGCCAGCGATTAGCGATCACCCATCGGGGTTCCATTCCCGCCACTGTCTGTAAGGAATTTGTACATTCCCCGCGTGACCACGCGGGTCTCTCCAAGTGCCCCAGTTTCCTCCCACAGGCAGGGTTAGTAAGTTGTGGGCGTGCCACGTGGGCACAGGAAGCGCGGCGACACTTGCGGGCCAGCGCAGTCCTTGCTGATTTGACTTGACACACACAAAATGCTGGAGGAACTCAGCAGGTCAGGCAGAATCTCTGGAAAATAGTAAATAGTCGACGGTTCGGACCGAGACTCTTCAACAGGACTGGAAAGGAAGGGAAGAAGTCAGGCTAAGAAGGTGGGGGCAGGGGAAGACGAAATACAAGGTGGCAGGTGATAGGTGAAGTAAGGATCTGAGAAGCTGATTGGTGAAAGAGATAACGGGCTGGAGGAGGGGGAATCTGACAGGAGAGGACAGGAGGCCATGGAAGAAAGGGAAAGCAGAGGAGCACCAGAGGGAGGCAATGCACAGATAAAGAGATATAGTGAGAGAGGGAAACGGGAATGGTGAAGGAGAGGTGGGGTGGATATTACCTGAAGTTCAAAAAATTGATGTTCATACCATCAGGTTGGAAGCTAAGGTGTTGCTCCTACACCCTGAGGAATTTCTCATGTTTGTGATTTGATTTGATACAATCAACACGTTTCACTGGATGTTTTGATACACATATGATAAATAAAGCTAATCTTTAAAAATAAAGAGACTGGTGTACAAATCCTTGAGAGTGCTTCACCATCAGACACACCGTCTTCTCCAGTAGACGACCTGACTGCTCTCTCTCTCCGATAGAGGACCTGACTGCTCTCTCTCTCCGATAGAGGACCTGACTGCTCTCTCTCTCCGATAGAGGACCTGACTGCTCTCTCTCTCCGATAGAGGATCTGACTGCTCTCTCTCTCCGACAGACGACCTGACTGCTCTCTCTCTCCGATAGAGGACCTGACTGCTCTCTCTCTCCGATAGAGGACCTGACTGCTCTCTCTCTCCAACAGACGACTTGACTGCTCTCTCTCTCCGATAGAGGGCCTGACTGCTCGCTCTCTCCGATAGAGGATCTGACTGCTCTCTCTCTCCGACAGACGACCTGACTGCTCTCTCTCTCCGATGGAGGATCTGACTGCTTTCTCTCTCTCCGATAGAAGACCCGATTGCTCTCTCTCTCTCTCCGATAGAGGACCTGACTGCTCTCTCTCTCCGATAGAGGACCTGACTGCTCTCTCTCTCCGATAGAGGACCTGACTGCTCTCTCTCTCCGATAGAGGACCTGACTGCTCTCTCTCTCCGATAGAGGACCTGACTGCTCTCTCTCTCTCCGATAGAAGACCCGATTGCTCTCTCTCTCTCCGATAGAGGACCTGACTGCTCTCTCTCTCCGATAGAGGACCTGACTGCTATCTCTCTCCGATAGAGGACCTGACTGCTCTCTCTCTCCGATAGAGGACCTGACTGCTCTCTCTCTCTCCGATAGAGGACCTGACTGCTCTCTCTCTCCGATAGAGGACCTGACTGCTCTCTCTCTCTGATAGAGGACCTGACTGCTCTCTCTCTCTGATAGAGGACCTGACTGCTCTCTCTCTCCGATAGAGGACCTGACTGCTCTCTCTCTCCGACAGACGACTTGACTGCTCTCTCTCTCTGATAGAGGACCTGACTGCTCTCTCTCTCCGATAGAGGACCTGACTGCTCTCTCTCTCTGATAGACGACCTGACTGCTCTCTCTCTCTGATAGAGGACCTGACTGCTCTCTCTCTCCGACAGACGACTTGACTGCTCTCTCTCTCCAATAGAGGGCCTGACTGCTCTCTCTCTCCGATAGAGGACCTGACTGCTCTCTCTCTCTCCGATAGAAGACCCGATTGCTCTCTCTCTCTCCGATAGAGGACCTGACTGCTCTCTCTCTCCGATAGAGGACCTGACTGCTCTCTCTCTCTGATAGAGGACCTGACTGCTCTCTCTCTCCGACAGACGACTTGACTGCTCTCTCTCTCTGATAGAGGACCTGACTGCTCTCTCTCTCTGATAGAGGACCTGACTGCTCTCTCTCTCCGATAGACGACCTGACTGCTCTCTCTCTCTGATAGAGGACCTGACTGCTCTCTCTCTCCGACAGACGACCTGACTGCTCTCTCTCTCTCTCTCCGATGGAGGACCTGACTGCTCTCTCTCTCTCTCTCTGATAGAGGACCTAACTGCTCTCTCTCTCCGACAGACGACTTGACTGCTCTCTCTCTCCGATAGAGGGCCTGACTGCTCTCTCTCTCCGACAGACGACCTGACTGCTCTCTCTCTCTCTCTGATAGAGGACCTGACTGCTCTCTCTCTCCGACAGACGACCTGACTGCTCTCTCTCTCTCTCTCCGATGCAGGACCTGACTGCTCTCTCTCTCTCTCTGATAGAGGACCTGACTGCTCTCTCTCTCCGATAGAGGACCTGACTGCTCTCTCTCTCTCTCTCTCCGATAGAGGGCCTGACTGCTCTCTCTCTCCGACAGACGACCTGACTGCTCTCTCTCTCTCTCTGATAGAGGACCTGACTGCTCTCTCTCTCCGATAGACGACCTGACTGCTCTCTCTCTCCGATAGAGGACCTGACTGCTCTCTCTCTCTGATAGAGGACCTGACTGCTCTCTCTCTCCGACAGACGACTTGACTGCTCTCTCTCTCCGATAGACGACCTGACTGCTCTCTCTCTCCGATAGAGGACCTGACTGCTCTCTCTCTCCGATAGAGGACCTGACTGCTCTCTCTCTCTGATAGAGGACCTGACTGCTCTCTCTCTCCGACAGACGACTTGACTGCTCTCTCTCTCTGATAGAGGACCTGACTGCTCTCTCTCTCCGATAGAGGACCTGACTGCTCTCTCTCTCTCCGATAGAAGACCCGATTGCTCTCTCTCTCTCCGATAGAGGATCTGACTGCTCTCTCTCTCCGATAGAGGACCTGACTGCTCTCTCTCTCCGATAGAGGACCTGACTGCTCTCTCTCTCTGATAGAGGACCTGACTGCTCTCTCTCTCCGACAGACGACTTGACTGCTCTCTCTCTCCGACAGAGGGCCTGACTGCTCGCTCTCTCCGATAGAGGATCTGACTGCTCTCTCTCTCCGACAGACGACCTGACTGCTCTCTCTCTCTCTCCGATGGAGGATCTGACTGCTTTCTCTCTCTCCGATAGAAGACCCGATTGCTCTCTCTCTCTCCGATAGAGGACCTGACTGCTCTCTCTCTCCGATAGAGGACCTGACTGCTATCTCTCTCCGATAGAGGACCTGACTGCTCTCTCTCTCCGATAGAGGACCTGACTGCTCTCTCTCTCTGATAGAGGACCTGACTGCTCTCTCTCTCCGACAGATGACTTGACTGCTCTCTCTCTCTGATAGAGGACCTGACTGCTCTCTCTCTCCGATAGAGGACCTGACTGCTCTCTCTCTCTCCGATAGAAGACCCGATTGCTCTCTCTCTCTCCGATAGAGGACCTGACTGCTCTCTCTCTCCGATAGAGGACCTGACTGCTCTCTCTCTCCGATAGAGGACCTGACTGCTCTCTCTCTCTGATAGAGGACCTGACTGCTCTCTCTCTCCGATAGAGGACCTGACTGCTCTCTCTCTCCGACAGACGACTTGACTGCTCTCTCTCTCTGATAGAGGACCTGACTGCTCTCTCTCTCCGATAGAGGACCTGACTGCTCTCTCTCTCTGATAGACGACCTGACTGCTCTCTCTCTCTGATAGAGGACCTGACTGCTCTCTCTCTCCGACAGACGACTTGACTGCTCTCTCTCTCCAATAGAGGGCCTGACTGCTCTCTCTCTCCGATAGAGGACCTGACTGCTCTCTCTCTCCGACAGACGACTTGACTGCTCTCTCTCTCCAATAGAGGGCCTGACTGCTCTCTCTCTCCGATAGAGGACCTGACTGCTCTCTCTCTCTCCGATAGAAGACCCGATTGCTCTCTCTCTCTCCGATAGAGGACCTGACTGCTCTCTCTCTCCGATAGAGGACCTGACTGCTCTCTCTCTCTGATAGAGGACCTGACTGCTCTCTCTCTCCGACAGACGACTTGACTGCTCTCTCTCTCTGATAGAGGACCTGACTGCTCTCTCTCTCTGATAGAGGACCTGACTGCTCTCTCTCTCCGATAGACGACCTGACTGCTCTCTCTCTCTGATAGAGGACCTGACTGCTCTCTCTCTCCGACAGACGACCTGACTGCTCTCTCTCTCTCTCTCCGATGGAGGACCTGACTCCTCTCTCTCTCTCTCTCTGATAGAGGACCTGACTGCTCTCTCTCTCCGACAGACGACTTGACTGCTCTCTCTCTCCGATAGAGGGCCTGACTGCTCTCTCTCTCCGACAGACGACCTGACTGCTCTCTCTCTCTCTCTGATAGAGGACCTGACTGCTCTCTCTCTCCGACAGACGACCTGACTGCTCTCTCTCTCTCTCTCTCCGATGGAGGACCTGACTGCTCTCTCTCTCTCTCTGATAGAGGACCTGACTGCTCTCTCTCTCCGATAGAGGACCTGACTGCTCTCTTTCTCTCTCCGATAGAGGGCCTGACTGCTCTCTCTCTCCGACAGACGACCTGACTGCTCTCTCTCTCTCTCTGATAGAGGACCTGACTGCTCTCTCTCTCCGATAGACGACCTGACTGCTCTCTCTCTCCGATAGAGGACCTGACTGCTCTCTCTCTCTGATAGAGGACCTGACTGCTCTCTCTCTCCGACAGACGACTTGACTGCTCTCTCTCTCCGATAGAGGACCTGACTGCTCTCTCTCTCTGATAGAGGACCTGACTGCTCTCTCTCTCTCTCCGATAGAGGACCTGACTGCTCTCTCTCTCCAATAGAGGACCTGACTGCTCTCTCTCTCCGATAGAGGACCTGACTGCTCTCTCTCTCTCCGATAGAGGACCTGACTGCTCTCTCTCCGATAGAGGACCTGACTGCTCTCTCTCTCTGATAGAGGACCTGACTGCTCTCTCTCCGATAGAGGACCTGACTGCTCTCTCTCTCCAATAGAGGACCTGACTGCTCTCTCTCTCCGATAGAGGACCTGACTGCTCTCTCTCTCTCCGATAGACGACCTGACTGCTCTCTCTCTCCGATAGACGACCTGACTGCTCTCTCTCTCCGATAGAGGACCTGACTGCTCTCTCTCTCTCTCCGATAGAGGACCTGACTGCTCTCTCTCTCCGATAGAGGACCTGACTGCTCTCTCTCTCTGATAGAGGACCTGACTGCTCTCTCTCTCCGACAGACAACTTGACTGCTCTCTCTCTCCGATAGAGGACCTGACTGCTCTCTCTCTCTGATAGAGGACCTGACTGCTCTCTCTCTCTCTCCGATAGAGGACCTGACTGCTCTCTCTCTCCAATAGAGGACCTGACTGCTCTCTCTCTCCGATAGAGGACCTGACTGCTCTCTCTCTCTCCGATAGAGGACCTGACTGCTCTCTCTCCGATAGAGGACCTGACTGCTCTCTCTCTCTGATAGAGGACCTGACTGCTCTCTCTCCGATAGAGGACCTGACTGCTCTCTCTCTCCAATAGAGGACCTGACTGCTCTCTCTCTCCGATAGAGGACCTGACTGCTCTCTCTCTCTCCGATAGACGACCTGACTGCTCTCTCTCTCCGATAGAGGACCTGACTGCTCTCTCTCTCTCTCCGATAGAGGACCTGACTGCTCTCTCTCTCCAATAGAGGACCTGACTGCTCTCTCTCTCTCTGATAGAGGACCTGACTGCTCTCTCTCCGATAGAGGACCTGACTGCTCTCTCTCTCCAATAGAGGACCTGACTGCTCTCTCTCTCCAATAGAGGACCTGACTGCTCTCTCTCTCCGATAGAGGACCTGACTGCTCTCTCTCCGATAGAGGACCTGACTGCTCTCTCTCTCCAATAGAGGACCTGACTGCTCTCTCTCTCCGATAGAGGACCTGACTGCTCTCTCTCTCTCCGATAGACGACCTGACTGCTCTCTCTCTCCGATAGAGGACCTGACTGCTCTCTCTCTCTCTCCGATAGAGGACCTGACTGCTCTCTCTCTCCAATAGAGGACCTGACTGCTCTCTCTCTCCAATAGAGGACCTGACTGCTCTCTCTCTCCGATAGAGGACCTGACTGCTCTCTCTCCGATAGAGGACCTGACTGCTCTCTCTCTCCAATAGAGGACCTGACTGCTCTCTCTCTCCAATAGAGGACCTGACTGCTCTCTCTCTCCGATAGAGGACCTGACTGCTCTCTCTCCGATAGAGGACCTGACTGCTCTCTCTCTCCAATAGAGGACCTGACTGCTCTCTCTCTCCGATAGAGGACCTGACTGCTCTCTCTCTCTCTCTGATAGAGGACCTGACTGCTCTCTCTCTCCGATAGAGGACCTGACTGCTCTCTCTCTCTCTCTGATAGAGGACCTGACTGCTCTCTCTCTCCGATAGAGGACCTGACTGCTCTCTCTCTGTCTCCGATAGATGGCCTGACTGCTCTCTCTCTCCGATAGAGGACCTGACTGCTCTCTCTCTCTCCAATAGAGGACCTGACTGCTCTCTGAAAGTTCCCAAGATGTTATGGTGGAGAACAGGGTAGAATTTCTTTGGCCTGGGCTTGTTTTTATCTCTGTTTCCATCTGGAACAAAGCCAACACAATTTACTAAATAAGGCCGTGCAGGTGTGCAGACTGGGTGGTGAAGAGGGCCTCTGTCATGGTCAGGACATTGAGATAAGAGTCAGGAGGTCATGCTGCAGTTACGTGAAACATTTTTTAGGCCTCACTTCGAGTGTTCTGTTCATCCCATTACAGGAAGCACGTGGAGGCTTTGGAGTGGCTGCAGAGGAGGTGCTGCCTCGGTTAGAGAGTTAGAGGGCATGAGCTGTAAGCAGAGGCTGTATAAACAGCGGCTGAGGGGACACTTGAGAGAAGATTATTCTGTGATTCTGAAAGGCACGGGTGGATAGGCAGTTAGAATCCTTTTTCCCGGGGTGGAAATGTCAAATTCTTGAGGACATAAATTTTAATAGGTATCTGAGGGGGCAAGATTTTCCATGTGGGGTGGTGCGTCTGTGAAATGAGCTGGCAGAAGAGGTGGGTACAATTACTACATTTACAAGACATTTGGGATAGGAAAGGTTCAGATGGTGTGAATTAAATGCAAGCAAAAGCAGACATCCCACCTCTCCCGGAAGTTCCGGGAGTCTCCCACATATCAATAGAGGCTCCCTGACCCCCAGAAATTATATACAATATCCTAGAAATAGATTCTTTTGAGAGGAAGAGCGAGCATCCTGATTGGTCTCTCTTCGTGCTAAGAGTGGTCCCCAACCACCGGGCCGCGAGGAAACAATATGATTTGGCGACGTGAAATGATACAAGTCAGCTGCACCTTTCCTCATTCCCTGTCACGCACTGTTGAATTTTAATGCACACGAGGTCATCAGTGACCCAAGACGTGCAAAGGAATGGGTCCGTGACCCATTTGTGAATGCCCCCAGTGAATCATCCATGTCAGTGCGGGAAAAGGATCAACTCCTCAAGTTTGCAAATGACGGCGGGCTGAAAAGTATGTTTGACATAACATCTCTGCCAGCATTCTGGATCAAAGTTGAGGCTAAATATCCTGAGATAGCCACAAAAGCATTGAAAACATCGAATCCATTTCCAACATATTTCTGCGAAGTGGAGTTTTCTTCAATGAATGCAACGAAAACTAAATTGCGGAATAGACTGGACATAAGGAACCCCCTTCGAGTATCGCTGTCTCCCATCACCCCTCGATGGGACCGTCTTGTTGCAGGGAAACAAGGCCAGGGCTCCCACGGATTCAGCGATATTGGTGTGTTGCAATGATTTTATATGTTCATACGGGGAAAATATGCGCTGTGTGTTTAATATCCAAACGTTACTTAAAATGTTATGATGCTATTGACTTATAACTGACTTATCACCTATATTCTGGTCATGATTAACACACCCCACCCCCCCGCCCGGCCGGTCGGTCCACAATTAAACCGGTCTGCGGTGCCAGAAATGTTGGGGACCCCTGCTAAGTAGACCTATCAGTTTTCTCTGTGGGCGGGCTTTACAGTCGACCTCAAAAATAATGACAGTGTTGCTCGCTGCACTGTTTGCAACAGTGACTTTTCTATTGCCCATGGTGGGTTAAAATGTAAAAGACATGTTGATGTGAGTTTAACAGGTGTCATTCGTTCATTAACATAGCTAAAGTTATTTAAACTAGCTAGCCAGCTGTGAAGGAGCTGCTCTATTACTGTCCTACGTGATGAGGCCAAACTCCCTGTAGACTTGCTTAAAGTTGTAATAGAATAAACATGATAATATAATATAAGTACATATTTTCATGTCATATTTTTTGCATATACCCAACTTGGTTTACAGACCAGACAAAATCACTAAACAAAGTATTACATACACCCTTGGAGGTCGACTGGGGGGTGGGGGGGGGATATGGGGCTGTGGGGGGCGGGGGGTGCTACCTCCCTGAAATGAGTTTTTGCAGGGTGGGATGTCTGCAAAAGGGACAAGACTTGGTCGGCGTGGACTAGCTGGGACGATCACCCTCTTTCTGTGCTATGACACGGTTAGCAGAGTGCATTTATTATCGAAGTTTTGTGTCTCCTTATGGGAGACAAAGAAAAAACAAAGAAGTCCAATTGCACCATTAAGAAAGAACGCAAACACAACCTCAGTCATCACTGCATCCGGTCCAGGAGCCCATTAGTTGCAGGCCACAGCCTCAGTTCAGTGCAGAGACGAGTAAACCACGTGGGGCAGCGAGCTGAATCAGCCCATCCCTCACCTCCAGCCCCAAAACCCTGACCTTCCCATTCAGGCCTGGCACTCAAATTGTTCAAACCTTGGTTCTTTCCTCGCTCTCGAACCTGGGCCCTGCCATTTCGATATGCTCTCGGGCCTGCTCGCCACCACCTCAATTCAGCCCACACCTGACCTTTCCAATCTGGCCCAGTGTTTAAATCGATCAAACCTTGGTTCATTCCTCACTTTCAAGTCTGGGCGCAGGCTCAGCTTCCTCAACCCTGCCTTTTAAACACTGTCTAAAAGATATTTGGATGGGTACATGGAGAGGAAAGGTTAGCGGGGTATGGACCAAACACGGGTAAAGGGGCTAGCTCAGACATTTTATTCAGCACAGCATGGGACATCTTGTTGGCACAGTAATGTAACAACTAGTCCTACAGCTCTGCAGCATCAGTGATCAGCAATCAGATCTGACTCCTGCCACTGCCTGTCAGGAGTTTGTACATTCTCCCTGTGAACGCGAGGATTTCCTCCCAGGGCTCCTGTGTCCTCCCACTGTCCAAAGACGTACCGTTAGGGTTAGGGTTTGTGAGTTGTGGGCATCCTATACTGGTATGGAAGTTGCCCCCAGCACAATCCTCAGACAGTGTTGGTCATTGACACAAAACAACGTTAAACAAGTCTAATCTTCAACATTGATGAGCTCGGTTGAAGGGTCTTTTTCCATGCTGTCTGACCCTGTGATTCTACTCCCGTGAACCAAAGTCCCTCATCCCACCTAACCTCCATAAAACATCCAAAAGCCCCAATCTTCTCTCTCTCTAAAGTATGAGGCTCACGCTTCCAGTTACAGCCAAGCAAATGATTTGTGGAGGAATGGCCGGTGGTAGAGTTCAAAGCCATTGAGATCACAAGGGCCAATGCCAAAGGCTTGCTTCGAGGTCCACCAGCTAAAGGAGCACTTTTAGAATGAAGTCACTGTGGAAAAGTGTGGCAAAACTTAATGTTCTTCTGAAATTCCTCTGGCTACTTCAGCAAAATTGTTAACTGATTTTATGTTCTGGAAACATGAAACATCAGGAGTCCCATGGTGAGACAGCCCATCCCTACAAACTTCCGCCAGGGTTCAACAGAAAGGGAAATTTAGAACAACATTTCCATCCCTTTTAAAAAAAAATTCTTGGCATGATTTTTCTGAACTTTCATTTATTAAGAAGATTCCAAAATTTCCTGAATAAAATTGACTAGGTAACATGGGTTGAGAGGGTTGAGTTATAAATCAGCCATGATGGAACGGCAGAATAGACTTGATGGGCTGAATGGCCTCATTCTGCCCCTCTGCCTTATGATCTTATGGTCTAACATCGGATAAAAGAAGAAAATAAAAATAAAAATCTGCAGAAACAGGCAATCTGAGATGAAAAGAGGAATGTTGAAATGTTAACTCTCGTTTCTCTCTCCACAGATACTGCCTGGCTTGATGAGTGTTTCCTGCGTTTTCTGTTTTTGTGTCAACTATAAAAGGTTGGTTTCCAGTCACGTGCCTGAAGCCTCTGAGATTGTCAACACTCTCTGTATACATTTAAATATCAGATGAAGGCTAATCAAACAGGGCAGCATATTGGTGTTCATATTTGCCCCACCCAGAGTTGCCACTATGGGGTCTCTGTGTTAGGTAATATTGCTTCCTCAAGTTCCCAGGGAGGGGTACACCAGCACCGAAAGGTTGATCTGTCCTCAGTGGCCAGCACCCCATCTCTGAATTCAACAGGTTACCTGGTTCAATCCCCACTCTGGGGACATTGGTGGGGTTAAGCAAATCCAACTGGTTGAGACTGTATAAATTTGCACAGAATAAACTTGCCAATTCTAACAAGCACAGAGAGAGAAAGGGCCACTCAGCTGATTCACAGTAGTTTCAGTCTGCTCGAGTAACTCATGTAGGGGTGGCGGCGGCGGGGGGGGGGGCAGGAATCCCCTTCCTGTAGTGTTTGATCCTTGATTCTTGCTTGAGAAGTGCTTCACGGCCAAACTGTTGTTGAAGTGTTGCATTTCATGAATAACTTGGCTCAACAACAGACACGGCCTAATAAAGCATGCAGATCTCCAGCACGCAGTGGTGACTCTACAGCTGCGACCCCGGTCCCCCATCAACTTCAAGCTGACGCAAGAAAGCTCAACAATACTGTATCTGCAAACAATGACGGTGGAAAGCGATCGGCTCTTGGCCAGCCGAGAGCAAAAGTTAATAACCTGCGTGGCGTAAAATTCCCTGAACATCATGTGGTCACTGCTGCAAATGAATCGCTAACTGCAACAACCAAACCACTCTGATGTTGTACACTTCACTGGAGACAGGGGCAGGGACAGAACTTGCCACACCTACGGCTCAGATTTTTAAAAGAATTTGAGAGAATGCAGCAGACTGCTTAGAGTACCACACTGACACGAGGGGCTGAACAGAAGTATCTGTGCTTGATGTCAGATTCAGAGTCACGTCTCCAAGACTCATTTATTCAAGCCATACAGTAAAATACGCACATCATTTGCATTAACAACCAACGCGCCCAGGGATGTGCTGGGGGGCCACACACTCCGATGCTGGCATTGCAAGGCCATAAGGTTCAGCTGAATAACACAAGCAGCAGAAATAACAAGCCCCTTTGTCACCCAGCTGCCACTCCCAAACCGGCAGACCTCTAACCCCAGGGCAGGCCACCTCCAGGCCTTGTCCCCATGCTCTCAGACCTCTAGTCTCTGGCCTGGACTGGCTATTTCCCAGAGGCGCAATAAAGATAATTTTGTTTTTGGAAAGAAGGTGTTTTCCCATATTTTTCCCCTCTTTTCAAGGTGACTCCAGGCAGATTCGTGGTCTCTGACTCAGACGTGGGGGATGTTCCAACCATACTGGGGTTGACTGGATGGGCCAGAAGATATTATCTCCCTGACATGCCCATATATTGACCCTTCCCCCCCTCCATCACAGTGGTCTACCCAAAACTCATCGGTCTTCCAGCACCAGTAGACATCTACAGGTGAATACCTCTGACCAGCACATCCCAGATACAAGAGTAAGTGCTGGAGATCCCTGCTCTCACCACAAGGACTCTGTGGGGAAGCACCACAGACTGGGCTGTAGTGCCACTGGGCACAGTGGGGCCAGGCCATTTGTAACAACCTCTCGAAGCTTCACAAGTGCATTCAGCAGGGAATGTCAGCAGCATTATGACATTGAAAGAGAATGCATTGAATTGATTGTACGATAAATGAGGAGAAAATGTAAGAAACATATATTTTGAACAATACAGGAGGACTTAGACAGATTAAGAGAATGGGCAAAGAAATGGAGATGGAATGTAGTTTAGGGAAGTGTATTTGATGTACTTTGGTGGAAGGAATAAAGACCCAGACTGTTTATGGCAGGGGAAAAAAATTCAAAAATCAGAGGTGCAAATGGACTTCAGAGTCGTCATGCTGGATTCCCCTGAATATTAACTTGCAGGTTGGGTTGGTGATGAGTAAGGCTAATGCATTCTTAGCATTCATTTTGGGAGTTTTAGAGTAGAAAGCAAAAGGATGTAATGCTGATGCTTTATAGTGGGGTAATTTAGTAGCAGAGGGCAAAGTCAGAATCAGAACCAGGTTTAATATGTCATAAAATTGTTTTTGCAGCAGCAGTGCATTGTAATACATAATAATAAATAAACTGCAAATGTCAAGAATAAATATACATAGTGTAAAGAGGGATTAAAACAAAGAAAGAAAAGAGAGGTGGTGCTCGCGGTGTTCTTGGGTTCATTGTTCATGGCAGGTAGGTGGAGCTGAGTTTACAGACAGATCAGCCATGATCTTATTGAATGGCGGGGCAGATTCGATGGGCCGGAAGGCCGACTCCTGCTGCTATTTCTTATGTTCTTCTAAAAACACATACTGATCATATTTACGGTGTCCATTTCTGAAATTTGATATTTTCAGTACAAGTTTTCTTAATGGCAAAAAATGGACTGAAAATGGCAGATGGAATTTAATGCAGAAAAATGTGAGGTGTTTGTCATCTACAGTGCCTATAAAAAGTTTTACCCCCCTTTGGAAGTTTTCATATTTTATTCTTTTACAACTAATCACAGTGGATTCAATTTGGCTTTTTTTGACACTGGTCAATAGAAAAAGACTATTTTGTGCCAAAGTGAAAACAGATCTCTACAAAGTGATCTAAATTAATTACAAATATAAAACATAAAATAATTGATTGCATAAGTATTCACTCCCTTCAAGTCAGTATTTAGTAGATGCACCTTTGGCAGCAATTACAGCCTTGAGTCTGTGTGGATAGGTCTCTATCAACTTCGCACAGCTGGACACTGCAATTTTTCCTCATTCTTCTCTACAAAACTGCTCAAGCTCTGTCAGATTGCATGGAGATTATGAGTGAACAGCCCTTTTCAAGTCCAGCCACAAATTCTCAATTGGATTGAGGTTTGGACTCTGACTTGGCCACTCCAGGACATTAACTTTGTTGTTTTTAAGCCTTTCCTGTGTAGCTTTGGCTTTATGCTTGGGGTTATTGTCTTGCTGGAAAACAAATCTTCTCCAAAGTCACAGTTCTCTTGCAGGCTGCATCAGGATTTCCTCCAGGATTTCCCTGTATTTTGCTGCATTCATTTTACCTTCACAAGCCTACTAGGACCTGCTGCAGTGGAGCATCCCCACAGCATGATGCAGCCACCACCATGCTTCACGGAAGGGGTCGTGTGTTCTTGATGATGTGCGGTGTTGGGCTTACACCAAACTTAGCGTTTAGTCTGATGGCCAAGAAGCTCAATTTCAGTTTCATCAGACCATAGAACCTTCTTCCAGCTGACTTCAGAGTCTCCCACATGCCTTCTGGCAAACTCTAGCCAAGATTTTATGTGAGTTTTTTTCAACAGTTGCTTTCTCTTTGCCACTCTCCCAAAAAACTGTGACTGGTGAGGCAGTCCCTCCCATCTCAGCCACTGAAGCTTGTAACTTCTCCAGAGTTGTCATAGGTCTCTTGGTGGCCTCCCTCACTAGTCCCCTTCTTGCACGGTCACTCAGTTTTTGAGGACAGCCTGCTCTAGGCAGATTTACAGCAGTGCCATATTCTTTCCATTTCTTGATGATTGACATAACTGTACTCCAAGGGATATTCAGTGACTTGGAAATTTTCTTGTATCCATCTCCTGACTTGTGCTTTTCAATAACCTTCTCACAGAGTCACTCGGATTGTTCTTTTGTTTTCATGGTGTAGTTTTTGCCAGGATACTGACTCACCAGCAGTTGGACCTTCCAGATACAGGTGTATTTTTACTACAATCAATTGAAACACCTTGACTGCACGCAGGTCTCCAAAATCCGATCTCAGTTAACTAATTATGTGACTTCTAAAATCAATTGGCTGCATCAGTGATGATTAGGAGCATCATATTGAAGGTGGGGGGGGGGTGAATACATGCAATCAATTATTTTGTGTTTTACATTTGTAATTAATTTAGATCTCTTTGTAGAGATCTGTTTTCACTTTGACACGAAAGAGTCTTTTTCTGTTCATCAGTGTCTAAAAAACCAAATTAAATCCACTGTGATTCAATGTTGTAAAACAATAAAACATGAAATCTATGGGGGGGGGGTAGGGTGAATATTTTTTATAGGCACTGTTTGTCTATAATCTGGATGATATTATGATAGATTGCATCAGCAAGTTTGCAGATGACACCAAGTTTGGGAGCGTAGTTGACAGTGAGGAAGACTATCAAAGCTTGCAACGAGTCCTGGACCAGCTGGAAAAATGGGCTGAAAAGCGGCAGATGGAATTTAATGCAGGCAGGGTGAGGAGTGTGGTAGAATGGAGATATTCAGGAATACAGGTACAAAATTCCCTGAAAGTTGCATCACAGGTAGACAGGGTTGTAAAGAAAGCTTTTGGCACATTGGCCTTCATAAATCAATGTATTGAGTACAGGAGATGGGATGTTATGCTGTGGTTGTATAAGATGTTGGTGAGGCCTAATTTGGAGTATCACGTACAGATTTGGTCACCTACCTACAGGAAAGATATTAAGAATGACAGTGTACAGAGAAAATTTTCAACAACATTGCCAGGACTTGAGGGCCTGAGGTACAGGGAAAGGTTCAACAGGTTAGGATTTATTCCCCGGAGCGTAGGAGAATGTGAGGAGATTTTACAGAGGGATAGAAAAATGCAAGAGGATAGACACAGGGTAACTGCAAACATGCTTTTCCCACTGATGTTGGGTGAGACCAGAACTAGAGGTGATAGGTCGTGTGAAAGGTAAAATATTTAAGGGAACCTGAGGGGGAGTTTCTTCAGTCGAAGTGTGGAATAACTGCCACCAAAAGTGGTGGATTTAGGTTCAATCACAACGTCTAAGAGAAGTTTGGATAAGTACATGAATGGGAGGGTTATGGAGGACTATGATCCAGGTGCAGGTCAATGGGACTAGGCAGAGTACAGGCTAGATGGGCTGAACAGCCTGCTTCAATGCCATAATCCTCTGTGAGTTACTTATTATAACCAGCAGTGTATACATTATAATAATTACTAGGATTAACAGGTAGAACAACTGGTATTTACAAGGTACCTTTAACATAATGAACTATCCCAAAGTATTTAACAGAAATGTTATCTAATGAAAACGTGTTAGAAACAGGAACACCCTATTGCTGTGAAGTTTATCACCTGCCCAAGCATGCAGTAGACAAGGCTAACTTTTAAAACACCTGCATTGCATAAAATGACATTTCAGGAGGACTAGAATATAAAGGCATCATACAGCATTGGTCAGGCCGTATGTGGTATGCTGTAATTTTGGACCCCGAAGCTAAGGAAGGATGTGTTGGCCCTGAAGAGGATCCAGAGGAGGTTCACAAGAATGATGCCAGAAATAGAAGACTCGATGTCAGGAGGGTGGAGCGACCTCACTGAAACCTAACGGACACGGGATAGAGTGTATGCAGAAAGGACGTTTCCATTAGTAGGAGACTCTAAAATCCAAGAGCACTGGCTCAGAATAAAGGGACATCCCTTTAGAATTGAGACAAGGAGGGATTTCTCCAGCTGGGGTTGGAGAATCTATGTAACTCATTGCCACAGTTGGCCGTGGCGGCCAAGTCATTGGGTACTTACCAGAGACTGGTAAGTTCTTGGTAAGGAAAGGAGTCAAGAGTTACAAAGAGAAGGGATGGGAGAAAAGGAACTGCCATGATTGAATGGTGAGCTGGACTCAATAGGACAAGCCGACTAATTCTGCTCCTATTCCTTATGGTCTTATAAAGAGTCAGCTGCATTGCTGGGAATTGCTCTCACTGCAAATGCTCTTTATCACCTACCTCTATAAGATTGAGTCAGCCAAACTGTCAGAGTGACCGGCTGGACAAACATCACAGACCTCAGGCTCAATTTCACGTCTCGCATGCATGCCCATTTATTAAAGCCGCGCGTCACGACCGCAGCGAGGATTGCGGAAGGGTGAATGCATCTGAGCTGCCTCAGGACACTAGATGAGCTGAACCCTGAGACACAGCTTCAGAGGAGCCCTTGGGTCACTCCAAAGACATCCTGAGGTAACTGTGGGCAAGTCCACCATGCTGGTCAGCTGTTTTCTCTCACGTCAGCGAGCCTCAACAAGAAACACAACATTTCTGCAACACGGGTAAGTTACTGCACAATCTCCGGGCATCAGACATCGTTGGTGGAAAGAGAAACAGAGTCTTGGACTATTAACTCTAAACTCTACAGTCTAGGGAAGAGCATGGTCTTGCACTTTGGTGAACGGAATAAAGGCGCAGACTATTTTCTAAACGGGGACCGAATTCAGAAACTGGACATGAAAAGAAACTTAGGCGTCCTTGTACAAACGTTTGTAGTTGGTAAGGAAAACAAATGTAATGTTAGGATTCATTTTGAGAGCAACACACACAAAATGCTGGAGGAACGCAGCAGGCCAGGCAGCATCTATGAAAAAGAGTACAGTCGAAGGGTCTCGGCCCGAAACGTTGACTGTACTTTCTCCATAGATGCTGCCTGACCTGCTAAGTTCCTCCAGCGTTTTGTGTGTGTTGCTCGGATTTCCAGCATCTGCAGATTTTCTCCAGTTTGTGATTCATCTTGAGGGGACTAGAATGTAAAGCTGAGGCTTTATATGGCATTGGACAGACCATATTTGGAGTGTGTTGAGCAGTTTTGGGCCCCTTACCTAAGAAGAATGTGTTGGCATTGGAAAGGGTCCAGAGGAGGTTTACGAGAATGATCCTGGGAATTAAAGAGTTAACGTATGAGCAGTGTTTGACAGCTCTGGGTCTGTACTCACTGAAGCTTAAAAGAATGAGGCTGGATCTCATTGAAACCCCTATAATGTTGAAAGGCCTAGATAGAGTGGACGTGGAGAGGATGTTTCCAATAGTGGGAGAGTCTAGCACCAGAAGTGAGAGGCTCAGAATAGGATGTTCCTTTAGAACAAGATGAGGAGCAATTTCTTTAGCCAGAGCGTGGTGAATTGTGGAATTCATTGCCACAAACGGCTGCAGAGGCCATGCCATTGGGTGTATTTAAAGTGGGTGTTGATCAGTTCTTGATTAGTCAGGGTGTCAAAGGTTATGGGGAGAGGCAGGAGACTGGGGTAGAGAGAGATAACAGACCAGTCATGATTGAATGGCAGAACAGACTCGATGGGCCAAATGCTACATTGTCTTCTGGTCTTCATAAAAGAAAGGGTGAGCGAGGTCTTTGAATTCTGCATCATGGCTGTAAAGGAATGATTTTTGGCAGCTTAATGACCTGCTGTGGATGAGGGGGTCGTGCCAGGCCACGTCCCCAGTGATTTCACTTTAATTAATGTTGTTAATTATGTAACTTGGAAAGAGAGATAGATGAGATGAGAGATGAGAGGTAGAGAGACAGACAGAGATGAGAGATAGATAGATGGAAAGAAATCTGCCTGGAACCCTCAAAACCAACCAATCCGTCGGACAAAAGACAACCAAAACCACAATTTTGCACTGGATAGTTTGTAAGATTCACACACAGCAGTAAATTCACTGCAAATTCACACAACAGATTACTCCCAGGCAACAGAATGATTCTGGCATTAAAATGCAAATGACTTGAACAAGGGAAACAGAAAGTATTGGAAACACTCAGCAGGTAAAGCAAGATTTAGCTTTATTTGTCATTGAAACACAATGAGATGTGTCAGTTGCATCAACAACCACCACAGCCCTCCAGTGTCACCATGCTTCAGGCGCTGTACGTTAGCGTTGTGGTCAGCACAACGCTTCACAGCACCAGTCTGTTTCCCACCACTGTCTATAAGGAGCTAGTACGTTCTCCCCGTGGCCGCGTGGGTTTCCTCCAGGTGCTCCTGTTTCCTCCCACAGTCCAAAGACGAACCGGTTGGTGGACTAATTGGTCACTGTAAACTGTCCTGTGACTAGGCTCGGGTCAATTTGGGGGCCGCTGGGTGGCGCGGCTCCAAGACCCGCAAGAGCCGACTCTATGCTTTATCTCAAAAAATAACATGCCCACAACTCACTATGCAACACACACCAAATGCTGGTCCCAACAAAGGGTCTCGCCCCAAAGCATCGAATCTTTACTCCTCTCCATTGATGCTGTCTGGTCTGCTGAGTTCCTCCAGCATTTTGTGTGTGTTGCTCTGGATTTCCAGAATTCTTGCGTCCTCAATCTACCAACCCCAATGCTAGCCGTACATCTTTGGAATGTGGGAGGAAACCAGAGCACCTGGAGGAAACCCACGTGGTCACAGGCAGCGGCAGGAATTGAACTCTGACCTTACAGCAGACGCTGTAAAGCGTTATGCTAACCCCTGCACGCTGAAAAAGTTCACGTTTCAGAGCTTTGGACTGTGACCTGTGACCTTCCCCTTCCTCCACGGACACTGCCTGACTGGCTGAGCGTTTCCAGTGTAATCTGCTTTTCTTTCAGGTTTTATGGAATCTGGCACTTCCCCGTTACCACCCCCACCCCCCTCACTGGCAGGCTTGCTCGCCAAAACGCCTGAGGGACAACTGAAAGTTGATCTGGGCAAACTATTAAAGTTCCCTGACTGCATAGCATCCCTGAGCCCTGACATGAGCGTCCTGTCAGAAACCTCGAGGCAGGCGGTCGTGGTAGAACTGACAGTTCCTTGGAAAGTCCGGATCGAGGGAGGCCAATTGCCAGGAGATGGTAGGGCAGTGCCTAGTGACCGGGGTGGAGGGCCCGATGCCAGCCTGTAGAGGTGGAGTGTAGAGATTTTACTGGCTGCTCGCTCTGCAGAACCTACTCTCTCCTCGGCGTTAAGGGGCTGCCGCTGCTGGGTGAGCCTCCAGATGGCTGTGGATCAAGGCCTGACCCGTGGACCAACGCTGGGGCCTGGTCAACCCTGGCTGGGTCACCTGGGTGAGGGTGCCTGATACTGAGAGCCCCGAAACACCCAATGACCCCAGGTTACATTGCTGACCGTGTGTCCCAGAGTGTCCCAGGATGTGTCTCAGCATCACCAGGCAGCCTTCAAATCAAGACCACAAGGCATTGGGGCAGAATTAGGCCATTTGGCCCATCGAGTCTGCTGGTTTATTATCCCTCTCAACCTCTGACGCCCTAACTAATCAAGAACCTGTCAACCTCCGCTTTGAATCGACTTGTCCCAAGCAACCTGAAACGATTATCATTCCGATTAATCCCTACTGTTCAACTCGAAATAAAAACCAGGGCCATTCTCCCCGCTGAGCGGGTGGAAAAAGGGCAGCTTTCAGCCGCCGGGAGGACTGCTGCATTGATAGATCACTGTACGTGCAGTGAGACTGAGGCGGTTTGCATTCGGACAGATAAACAGTGTCAGCGTCAGAGGGAAGGAAGACAAATAAGCAGATCGGAGAGGGAAAATAAACACGGTCGGAAGGAGAGGGACCTTTACACAAGAATTATGTACACAATTCTGCCCGGGGGGGGGGGGCGGACGACAACAGTAGCTTTAAAAGAGCTCGGCCAACTGAGGCAGGAAAAACGAAGTTTGATTCGTTGCAAGGAATCAGATCGGTCACTGGGGGGAAATTCTAACGGCTCCAGAATTGGGAAGGGTCGGGTCACAGGGTGTAAACCTCCTGACCCACCGTGGATATCCTGTGAGAGATGTAGGCACCGGATCGCGCGGGAGTCTCTGCCGCCCGAGGAGAACAAGCTCGCTTGAACAACGCGACAAGCATCTTCCGCTGGTGACACGGCCTCAGCGTGTGCAGACTACCTCTGCACAAGAATACACGCGTGCACGAGTGCGGATTACACGCGTGTCGGTGTTCCCTGCATTTAAACGCAGTTTAGAGTTACTGCAAACTACGGCAGGGTGCAGACGCGGTTTGTTGCTTCAGTCGCACCACAGTTGCTACGCGATCGGCTTTCTCCCCAACTCGGACAAGCTCGGTCTGCAAAACATCTCCGCTCACCTACTCATGGTTTCATTTCCACATCAGGTTTTTTAATGTCTAAAAACAACCGACGACAAAAGGCAGGAGACGCCGTAGCTCTGAACGCCGCTGCCTTCCAATGAAATTCCAATGACGATTTCAGCAAATGTCCGGGTAAATAAACTTTGCTTCTAGACAAACTCCGGCCCCGTTCCAATTTCTTACCTCTGCCGCCCCTCTCGTTCTTGGAAGCTGCAAGCCGATTTTAAAAGCTGGAGTTACTGCGCTCTCGTGCTTACGACCCGATGAATTTCCCCACGGCTGGGAGATAATACAGGCAGGGATAGAAGCGAAGATTGTTGCCCGATTCCGGTTAGTAATCGATAGAGCAGGGACTGGTTAGGAGGCGTTGACTACACCTCTCCGCGTTATAGGTGACATCAACTAGGCGGTGCTTAATGTCAGGTTACGGCGCATACACCGGGTGGAACTTTCAGTCCATTAACACTTGAAGCATTCAACCCGAACTGCCCGGGGCTGTTCAGCCCATCGTGCTTGTCCTAGCACTGTGGATGTCCCAATGAGAATCCTTTGCTTCTTCTATCCCCTCCACTTTGCAAATGTGCTTCCAATTCGCTCTTGAAAGTAATGGAAAGACAAAAAATCCGGCAGATGCAAACCGGGAGCTCAGAGGGCAGAGGTTCAAGGTGAGGTTTAAGAGGGTTTGAGGGGAGCTGAGGATGTTTTCTCCATTCTGAGGGTGTTTGGAGTCTGGAACACACTGTCTGAGAAGGTGACAGAGGCAGACACTCTCACAATGTTTCAAAAGCATCGAGATAAGCACCTGCATCGACAAGGTAAAGAAGGTGCAGGACCAAGTGCAGGTAAAGGGGATGAATATAGATGGGTCTTGATGGACAGCACCGATACGATGGGCTGAAGGGCCTGTTACTGTTCTGACTCTGGCTCAGCAGTTCTGTGGAGAGAGGAACAGAGTTAACAGTTTGGACAGGCAACCTTTCGTCAGAACCAGGTCATTTTGTGAAAGGTCAGGGAGCCGGGACAGCAACAGTTTCTCTCTCCACTGATGCTGACTGCCCCACTGGAAATCCTGGGCTCATTGGCTCCTTTACACTATCTGTGACTGTCATTGGGCCAGATCCAAAACACCATCTCTGCACCACCACACCCAACACCAGTCTGTAAATTGGAGTCTGATGAAACATTCGCTCCAGTTACTCTCTCTCCACAGATGCTGCCTGACCTGCTGAGCATTTCTAACATTTTCTCCTCTCATTTTAAAATCATAGACAGAGCACAGAGACCTTCAGCCGATCATCCCAGCCGCTCACCCCCTGCTCAGTGCTAACACCTTCTCCAAATCTGTTTACTCGCTATTAAAACTCTCCAGAATTTTGTTTCCTTCTCTAACTGAACAGAGAGGGCAAACGCTTCTCCTGATCTTGCCCCAAAGTTAATCAGAACGAGAATCGGGTTTATTATCACTGACATATGTCATAAATACGTGGCATAGTTGTGTGCTTCGCCCCCGCTCTACGCGCTTTACACTTATGACTGTGAGGCTAGGTACAGCTCCAATACCACATTCAATTTCGCTGATGACACCACCATCATTGGCTGAATCAAAGGTGGTGATGAATCATCACACAGAAGAGAGACTGAAAATCTGGCTGAGTGGTGTCACAACAACAATCTCTCACTCAGTGTCAGCAAGACCAAGGAGCTGATTATTGACTTCAAGAGGAGGAAACTGGAGGACCATGAGCCATTCCTCACTGGGGGATCAGAGATGGAGAGGGTCCGCAACTTTAAATTCCTGTGTTATCATTATGGAAGATCTGTCCTGGGCCCAGCTCTTAAGTGCAATTATGAACAAAGCATGGCAGTGCATCTTCTTCTTTAGGAGTTTGAGAAGGTTCAGCATGACTTCTAAAACTTTGACAAACTTCTATTGGTGTATGGAAGAGAGTGTTCTGACAGAGTGTATCACGGCCTAGCATGGAAACACCAATGCCCCCGAGCAGAAAATCCTACAGAAAGCTGCGAATATTGTCCAGTCCTTCATGGGTAAAGCCCTCCCCACCATTGAACACATCTACAAGGAGCACTGTCGCCGGAGAGCAGCATCCATCATCAGGGACCTCCACCACCCAGGGCATGCTCTCTTCCCACTGCTGCCATCATACAGGAGCCTCAGGACTCACACCATCAGCTTCAGGAACAGTTATTACCCCTCAACCATCAGGCTCCTGAACCAAAGGGGATAACTTCACTCGCCCCATCACTGAACTGTTCCCACAACCTATGGATTCCCTTTGAAGGACTCTTCATCTCATGTTCTCGATATTTATTACTTGTTTATTTATTATTATTTCTTCTTTTTACTTTTTATGTTAGCACACGTTGTCGTCTTTTGCACACTGGTTGTCTGCCCTGTTGGTGTGGTCTTTCATTGATTTTATTATGGTTACTGGATTTATTGAGTATGCCTGCAAGAAAATGAATCTCAGGGTCATATTTGGAAACATTGATGTACATTAACATTAAACTTACTTTGATATTAAACTTACTTTGAACTTTGAGAATCTGTTGTTTGGGGGCAGCAGTTCAGTGCAGTATATAAAACCAGTTCCATGATGGGACAAGAAATAAAAACATAAATAAGAAGTGTAAAAAGCAAAATAGTGAGGTAGTGTTCATGGGTTCATGGATTATTCAGAAATCTGATGACAGATGAAGAAGCTGTTCCTAAAACATTGAGTAGGCATCAGCACCTCCTCCGTGATGCTAGTAATGATAATGAGGGTGTGTCCCTTGTGGTGGGCGTTCTTAATGATGGGTGCCACCTTCTTCAGGCGTCACCTTTTAAAGGTGATGTCGATGGTGGAGGGGATAGTGCCCAGGATGGAGCCTCTGCAGCTGTTTCTGATCCTGGTCATTGATGCCTCCGTGCTGATCACCCGCCAGCACGCTTTCCTGTATAGAAACTTCCTACAGACTTCCATGACGTACCGAATCTCCTCCAACTCCTAATGAAATGGAGCTGCTGGCAGGCCTTCTTCATGATTGTATCAGTATGTTGGGCCCAGGGGAGACCCTCAGAGACCCTGACACACAGCAACTTGAAGCTGTTCACTCTTTCCACCAATGACCCCTCAACGAGAACGTCGATAAGGAGGTGAGTATTCTATTTCAAATTAGCACCTGTAGAACAATTCATGTTTAACAGAGCCAATCTACTTTTAGATAGCACTTCTGTTGTTTCACAACATCAGCTGGAACTGAAATATTTTCGCTTTATGAGCTCCCTGGATGGGTGCTTCTAAACCACTCTGAAAAGTCCTTTTCACTCTGCTTCTTCCCTGCTGATCACCTATGGCACCGTCAGTAATCACCAGGGGCTTCCACGTAAGTGTTTCTAATTGTATTCTACCATTAATCTCTTCACTTATTCACTGACAATAAATAATTATGGATCATTGGCCAGGTCACCAGTGAGCCGACATTGCCAACCATTAAAATTCATTTATGTTAACTAAGACGCATAATTTATGATAATATGAATTTATGTAAACAAGTTTGTTCTCGTCTTCTAATGCTGCTGCAAAAAGCTACACAGGGCATCATTGCCTATGACAACAAAAAGCTTGAACTTTGTTTAAGGAGATTTAGTATGTCATCAAAGACAAGCAAATGTCCACAAATGTACTGTCTGGTACAGAGGGGCCACAGACAAGATCGGGAAAAGCTGCAGAAAGCTCTAAACTCAGTCACTCCATCATGGGCATGAGCCTCCCCATCACTGAGGACACCTTCAAAAGGCGAAGCCCCAAAAAGGCAGCATCCATCATTCAGGACCCCCGTCACCCAGTATGTGCCCCCTTCTCACTGTTACAATTAGAGAGGAGGTACAGAAGCCTGAAGACACACACTCAATGTTTTAAAAACAACTTCTTCTCTTCTGCCATCAGATTTCTGAACTGACAATGAACCAACCTACTTCACTAATTTTGCTCTCTTTTAGCACTAATTATTTAATTTAATATTTTTATAAATATTTCTCATTGTAATTTATGGTATTGTTATGCATTGCTTGTACTGTTGCCACCAAACAACAGATTTTACAATAAATGTAACTGATATTAAATCTGATTCTGAATCTGATCTTGAAGTGTCCATCCATTGCATACACTCTGAGGGAAAAGACTAGTGTGGCACCACCTACTGGTGAGACCAGGCAGTGCAGAGTGAAGTAAAATAACTGACAAGAACAGAGAACATTGCTGATAGTACTCAGGGGGTCAGGCAGCCTCTGTAGAGGAGGAAACAGCATTAACGCTTCAGCTCTGAGAGCTTTTGTGGAAGACCAGTCTGAGGAAGGATCTCAGACCCAAAGCATTGCCCATTTCAGAATCAGAGTCGGATTTATTACCGCTGTCCTGTTGTGAAGTTTGTTGTTTCTGTGGCAGCAGTACCCTGCAAGGCTTAAGAATATAAGTTATAATAAGAATAAAAGAAATAATGCAAAAATAGTGCAAAATTTCAGGATGCGTATTGCATACATTTCTATGATATTAAACGGAACTATCGGACTGTTGAAAAGAGGAAGGGAGGGGGACTGTTCGTGGGCCATTCAGAAATCCGATGGCAAAGCGGAAGAAGGGAATAGATGCCTCAGGAAGGAACCTCACCATCCAGGACAAGGCCTCTCCTCCTTGCTACCATCAGGGAGGGGCTACAGGAGGCTGAAGACACACACTCAACATTTTAGGAACAGCTTCTTTCCCTCTGCCATCAGATCTCTGTACGGTCCATGAACACTGGAATACTATTTTGTTCTCTTTTTCCACTATTTATCATTGATATATTCTTACTGCAATTTATAGTGATTTTTTATATATTGCAATGCACTGCTGCTGCAAAACAACAAATTTCATGACAAATGTCAGAGATATGAAACCTGATTCTGATTCTGATATGCTGATTTTGGTATTTTCTGGTTTTAATTCAAACATCCAGCCTTTGCCATATGCTTGATTCTGAAATAACTTACTATGACAGAAGAGGAGGCTATTTCACCCATCATGTTCATACTAGCCCCTAACACAGCAATCCTATCGATCCAATTCCCCCTTTCCTTAGTGTTCTCTTCCTTCCCTTTCACACGCCCAGCAACACCATTACCCCTTATCTGAACTAATGGGTGGGTTACAGAGGCCAGTTAACCTGCCGGTCTCTGGGACGTGGGGGGAAATCAGAGTTCCGGTGGGGGGGGGGGGTTAGTGTTATCGGCATTGTCTGCTTAATGGGCAGTTAATTTAATTCACATGGTTTGAACAGCTACACAGGTTAACATAAGACATGGGATCAGAATTAGGTCATTCGGCCCATCGATTCTGCTCCACCATTCCTTCATGGCTGATTTATCATTCGTCTCAATCTCATTTTCCTTCTTTCTCCCCATAACATTTGATGTCCTAACTAATCAAGAACCTATCAACCTCCACTTTAAATATGGTCAGCTATCTGTGGCAATGAATTCCTCAGATTTACCACAATCTGGCTAAAGAAATTCCTCCGTCTCTGTTCTAAATGGACGGCTCTCCAATCCTCTAGTTGTAGGTTCCTCAATATAGGAAACATCCTCTCCACGTCCACCCTATCTTTCAATAGTCAATAGATTTCAATGAGATCTCCTGTCATTCTTCTGAACTACAGCAAGTACAGGCCAGAGCCATCAAACACAAATCAAATGTTAACCCTTTCATTCCAGTAATCATTCACATGAACCTCGTCCGGACCCTCTCCAATGCCAGCACATCCCTTCTTAGATAAGGGCCCCAAAACTGCTCCCAGTACTCCAAGTGCAATCTGACCAATGCCTTATAAAACCTCAGCATTACATCCTTCCTTTTATATGCTAGTCTTTTCAAAATGATTACTAACGTTGCATTTGTCTTCCTTACCCCCAACTCAACCTGCAAGTTAACTTTTAGGGAATCCTGCATGAGGACTTCCAAGTTCACTTGCACCTCTGATTTTTGAATTTTCTCCCCCTGTGCCTCTATTCCTTCTGCCAAAGTGCATAACCATACACTTCCCTGCACAGTATTCCATCTGCCACTTTTTTGCCCATTCTCCCAATCTGTCTAAATTCTTCAGAAGATTCCCTGCTTCTCCAAAACTACTTATCTATTTACACAACACACCACCTATCTTTGTATCATCTGCAAACTTGGCCACAAAGCCATCAATTCCATCATTGAAATCATTGGCATATAACATGAAAAGAAACATTCCTTTTCACTACTGGCCACCAGCAGTCAACCAGAAAAGGTCCCCTTTATTCCCACTCTTTGCCTCCTGCCAGTCAGCCAATCTTCTATCCATGCTAGTATCTTTCCTGTAATATGGGATCTTATCTTCTTAAGCAGCAATGTGTGGTACTTTGTCAAAGGCCTTCGGAAAATCGAAGTACGCAAACGTCCACTGATTCTCCTTTGTCTATCCTGCCTGTTATTTCCTCAAAGGATTTCAACAGATCTGTCAGGCAAGATATCCCCTTAAGGAAACCATGCTGACTTTGGCCTATTTTATCATGTCCCTCCGAGTACTCTGAAACCTTCTGCTTAATGATAGACTCCAACATCTTCCCAACCACTGAAGTTAGACTAACTGGCCTACAATTTTCTTTCTTCTGCCTCCCTCCCTTCTTAAAGATTGGAGTGACATTGCAATTTTCCAGTCCTCCAGGACCGTTCCAGAATCTACTGATTCTTGAAAGATCATTACTAATAACTTCACAATCTCTTCAGTCACCTCTTTCAGAACCCTAGAGTGTAGTCCATCCTATGTCACTTCGTTCTCAGGGTTTGATTTTCGTATTTTACCAATAGAGCCACCCCATCCCCTACTTGCCTGTGCTTTCAGTACAAAGTTTAGCTTTGGATATTAGGCTCCCCACTGTACCTGCCAATCCCTAACTGCACTACAAGATCATCTACCTTATTCTGAGTATTGCTTGCATTCAAATATAACACCTTCAGTCCGACAGTTCCCTCCCCTTTCTCAATCTCACTGTCTCTGTCTCTGGAGACAGCCTGTTTATTGTCACCCATGGACTCTCAGAGCTACCCATCTCTTCCCACTTGTAAAAATACTTCTCTCTTCTCTCAATTACTCCATCTCCACCACATCTTCTCTGAGGATAAGGCTTTTCGTTCTAGAACGAAGGAGATGTCCTCCTTTTTCAAAGGAAAGGGCTTCCCTTCCTCCACCATCAACTCTGCCCTCAACCACATCTCTTCCAATTCACGCATGTCTGCTCTCACCCCATCCTCCTGCCACCCTACCACGGATGAGGTTCCTCTTGTCCTCACCTACCACCCCACCAGCCTCCGTGTCCAGCACATAATTCTCCGAAACTTCTGCCATCTCCAAAGAGATCCCACCACCAAGCACATCTTTCCCTCCCCCCTTTCTGCTTTCTGCAGGGATCGCTCCCGTCATGACTGCTTTGTGCATTCGTCCCTCCCTATTGATCTCCCTCCCGGCACTTACCTTTGTAAGCGGAACAAATGCTAAACCTCCTCCCTCACTACCATTCAGGGTCCCAAACAGTTCTTCCAGGTGAGGTCACACTTCACCTGTGAGTCTGTTGGGGTTATCTACCGTGCCCAGTGCTCCCAGTGTGGCCTCCTGTATTTCGGTGAGACCCAATGTGATTAGGTGACTGCTTCGCCGAGCACCTACAGTCCATCCACCAGAACAAGCGGGATCTCCCAGTGGCCACCCATTTTATTTCCACTTCCCAGTCCCATTCCAATATGTCTATCAATGGCCTCCTCCACTCTCATGATGAGGCCCCACTTAGGCTGGAAGAAAAATACCTTATATTCCGTTTGGGTAGCCTCCAACCTGATGACATGAACATTGATTTCTCAAACTTTCAGTAATCCTCCCCCGCACTTCACCATTTCCCATTCCCTTTCCCTCTCTCACCTTATCTCTTTGCCTGCCCACCGATTCCATCTGGTGATCCTCCCCCTTGTCTTCTTCCATGGTCTCTGTCTCTTTCACCAATCAACTTCCCAGCTCCTTACTTCATCCCTCCCCCTCCACCTATCACCTATCAACTTGTGTTTCTTTCTCCCCTTCTCCCACCTTTTAAATCTACTCCTCAGCTTTTTATCTCCAGTCCTGCTGAAGGGTTTCGGCTCTAAACATCAACAATATTCTTTTCCATAGATGCTGCCTGGGCTGTTGAGTTCCTCCAGCGTTTTGTGTGTGTTGCTCGGATTTCCAGCATCTGTAGATTTTCTCTTGTTTGCCATCGTCAGTCCTGTGTTGGTCACCCGTTTTGATTTTGCCTCCATCTTACACTCGAACTCATCCCCACTGACTGCAGTTTTTTTCCAATCTGACAGTCTCACCACACACAGCATCTACTTCTACCAACTGCCCCATCCTCAGCCCTATCACTCCATTCCTCATCCCTCTGCCAACTTAGTTTCAAACCTCCCTAAGAGCTCTAGCAAACCTGCCCACACAGATAGTGCTCCCCCTCGGATTCAGGTGTAACCTGCCCTCTTTGTACAGGTCATTCCTTCCCCCAGAAGAGATCCCTATGATTCAGAATTCTGAAACCCTGCTGCCTGTACCAGTTCCTCAGCCTTTCCTTTATCTCCCAAATCATCTTATTCTTACCCTCCCTGGCGCGTGGCACAGGCGGCAATCCAGAGGTTACTACCCCGGAGGTCCTGCTTTTTAGCTTTTTACCTATCTCCTTACATTCTCTCTTCAGGACCCTTTCCTACCTATGTCACTGGTACTGATACCAACATGACTTTTGGCTGCTCACTCTCCTGCTTTAGAATGCTGTGGACCCAATCCGAGACGTTCCTGACCCACCCTGGTACCTGGGTGTCAACATACCACTCGTGTGCCTCCTTTACATCCACAACTGTTTGCTCCTGGAATCCCCCATCACTACTGGACTCTTCTCCCTGCTTGTCTTCTGACCCCCAGAGCCACACTCAGTGGTAGAGACCGGCCACTTCCCCCCGGTCGGTCGGCTTCCTAACAGTATCCAGAGCAGTACACTTAATATTGAAGGGAACAGCCGCAGGTATACTCTGCGCTGGCTGCTTATTGTTTTTTCCTCTCCTGATAGTCACTCAAGTACCTACCTCCTGCAACTTACAGGTGACTACCTGCCTGTAGCTTCTGTCTGTCTCCTCCATGTTCTCCCATATGAGCCGAAGGTCGTCGAGCTGCTGCTAACACAGTCTCTAAGGAGCTGCAGTTTGATGCGCTTCATGCAGATGTAGATATCAGGGAGACTAGTGGTCTCCCAGAGTGCCCACATCTCAAATGAAGAACGTGCCACTAGCCCTGGGCCCACTCTCACCGTGCTCGCTGCCTTCTAATAGACTTTGAGACTCTGCCCGATCTCACCAAAGCCTGTTGAGCCAAATCCTGACCACTCTAACACTGTCCACTCCTACAGTGGCCACTCTGCTTACAGCTTATTTCTTTTTACTGACCTTTGCTGAGTGCCTCACAGTTTCTGATAATTTCAGCCGGCTGGAAGACCCCGAAAGATACCGAGCTCTTTTTAAACCTCATTCCACCTCGGCCAAACAAGCACCTGCTCGCAATGACTGCAGTGCGCCATAGGGTCCCGAGGGGTAACTCTGCCTGCTGAGCATTTCCAGTACCTACTCTCAGTTTACCAGCATCGGGGGTTTTCATTTAAATTTGAGGAAAGAGGGTGTGGAGGGGGCGGATGAGGAGCATAAGATGAAGGGAGATTACTGGTGCCACATCGCAGCTCGAGGCGATAATGAGAATGTGTCAGAGGGAAAGCAGGGGCCAGAGAAGATCTGTACGGCAGAAATGTCAGAGAAAAGAAAATCTGGATGCTGTTTGTATTACATGGCTGTGCATTTTAGATGCTGCACCAAGATTTCAATCAAAATGTGGTAATTAAAATGTTATAGAATACATCTTCATCACTGGGCTGAGTGAGATTGATCTGATACCCTGCTGATATGTGCACAAGCAGTGCACACGCTCAGTGAAGCTGGTGGGAGATAATTGCACTGGTAAGTGCCGACATAATCACATCAAATTTATAACACAGAGATTAGAAAATTCAGTAAACCCATCCACATCTGTTATATGCTCCACACAAACCTCCACTGTCAACAGATTTCTTGCTCCCTCCTTTTAATGCATCTCCCCCTGAAGTGCATCGATGCTAATTGCCTTAATGTAATGAGCACCGCACTCCAGCAGCTCCAATTTGATGTTCCACACTTCTGATTACGGGCGGGCTTAGCTCGTTTAAGCACAGTGGGAGCCATTTAGGGAGCAGCATGTTTATCACAGAACAGCCCAAGGAGCTCGAATCAGATACCCTAGCACTTCCACTGGTTCATGTTCACAAGAAGGATCCCAGAAATTAAAGGGTTAATGAATGAGGAGTGTTTGATGGCCCTGGGTCAGGTCTGTACTCACTACAGTTTAGAAGAGTGGGGGGGGCAGGGATGGATCTGATTGAAACCCATCAACTCTTGGAAGACCTAGATAAGTGGATGTGGAGAGGACGTTTCCCACAGCGAGGGAGTCTAGGACTAGAGGGCACAGCCTCAGAATAGAGGGACATTCCTTTAGAACAGCATTGCCTTTAGCCAGAGGATGGCAATTCTGTGGAATTCATTACCTCATTGGCTGGAAGGCCAAATCATTTGGCTAAACATAGAACATAGAAATCTACAGCACATTACAGGCCTTTCGGCCCACAATGTTGTGCCAACCATGTAACCTACTCTAGAAGCTGCCTAGAATTCCCTAGCGCATAGCCGTCTATTTTTCTAAGCTCGATGTACCTATCTAAGAGGCTCTTAAAAGACCCTATTGTATCCGCCTCTCCCACCCTCCAATCCAGGCAACATCTTTGTAAATCTCCTCTGCACTCTCTCTATAGTATCCACATCCTTCCTGTAGTGAGGTGATCAGAACTTAAAATAGAGGCTGACAGGTTCTTAATTAGTAAAGGGATCAAAGACTAGGGGGAGAAGGCAGGAGATTGGGTTGAGAGGAATAATAAATCAGCCATGATGGAATGGCAGAGCAGACTTGAATGGCCTAGTTCTGCCCCTCTGCCTTTTGACCTTATGGTCCTATTGTCACTTGTGGGCACAACCTCATCGAATTAAAAAGGCAGCCAACAGCATTGGGAGATAATTGAAATAATGAAGGCAAACACAAAGTGAGAAGCAGTCAGGCTCTGAGAGCAGCAAGTAACCAGACAGGGCGACAACCCATGGAATAAATGGGTGATTGGACCCTGTCAGGGGAGAGTCTAGCATTAGGGGCCTGGTGTTCAGTGTCCCAATGTTTGAGGCCTAGTGTTCAGGATCTCAGTTAGGGTTGCCAACTTTCTCACTCCCAAATAAGGGACAAAAGCAGCAGTCAAATACAGGACACTTGTGTTTACCCCGAGAAAGACTACTATGACCATGAAGCCTTGTGCGGGCACCTGTGTACGCATGCGTGTACGTGCTGAATTTTTTCTACAAATCGTTTATGGCAATTCTGTTCAGTGAAACTACACTGTACATACATTATTTCTACTTTATATAGGCTGTGTATTTATCATATCATTCCTGCTTTTACTATATGTTAGTGTTATTTTAGGTTTTATGTGTTATTTGGTATGATTTGGTAGGTTATTTTTTGGGTCTGGGAATGCTGAAAAATTTTTCCCATATAAATTAATGGTAATTGCTTCTTCGCTTTATGCTATTTCGGCACGAAAGGTTTCATAGGAACGCTCTACCTTAGTGGGCGAAATACGGGACAAGGACGGTCCCGTATGGGACAAACCAATTTAGCCCAATATACGGAATGTCCTGGCAAAAACGGGACAGTTGGCAACATCTAGTCTCAGTCATCAGAAAACCCAGAACCGAGGCCTGGAATTTGGGGTCCTCATTCGCAACCGGGGATTCCTGGGGTTGCTAACGAAGATTGAAGGTCGATCGGAAGTTCGGAAGTCGAGGCCTAATGGCTAGAATTCCGAGTTCACTGGGAGTTAGCAGGGGAAGTTGAAGCCCAATGTCTGGAAATCCGTGAGTCCGCCAGAGGCTGGAGACGGCCTGTCCCGGGGTGGGAGGACCACTTGTGTTCACCGGTGTTTGGGTGGGTGGCAGCAGTTTGTTATGGCTTTGCTTTCCCATGTTGTTTTGCGGAGCATTGTGGGAATGCTATGTTGGCGCCGGAATTTACAGCAGCGTTTGCGGGCTGCCCCCAGCACGTCCTTGGGTTAGAACAAAGAACTTAGAACATACAACGGTATACACAGGTACAGGCCCTTCGTGCTAAACCAACTAAACTAATCCCTTCTGCCTACACAATGTCCATATCCTTCTATTTCCCTCACATTCATGTGCCTACATAAACATTTATTAAACGTCCCTAATGTATCTGCCTCACCACCACGCCAGGCAATGTGTTCCAGGTATCTGTGTAAAAATACTTGCCCCTCACATCCCCTTTGAACCTACCCCCTCTCACATTAAATGAGTGCCCTCTGGTATTAGACATTTCAACATTGGAAAACAGGTACTGTCTGTCTACTCTATCCGATCTCCCATCAGCCTCCGTCGCTCCAGAGTAAACAACCCCAGTTGATGCTTATTTATTTATTTTGAGATACCATGTGGAGTCGGCCCTTCCAGACCAACGAGCCTCACTGCCCCAGCAACCCCCGACATTCCCGATTAACCCTAACCTAATCACGGGACAATGTACAACGACCAGATCACCTACTAAGCGGTACGTCTTTGGACTGTGGAAGGAACCTGCAGCACCCAGCAGAAACCCACACATTCCACGGGGAGAAAGCACAAAGCCTCAACGTCCTTCCCAATGAGGGGCGGCCAGACTGTGTGCAATACTCCAGACAAGGCCTGACCACCGTAACTTTCTGACTTTTGCACTCAATGCCTCAATGAATAATGTCAAACATGCCATATACACACAAGAGGTACTGCAGGTGCTGCAAATCTAGAGAAATACACACAGTGTGCTGAAGGATTTCAGCAGGTCAGGCAGCTTCTGTGGATGGAAGTAAATAGATAATGTTTTTGGCCGAGACTCTTCATCAGGACTGGAAAGGAAGAGAAGAATTCAGAGTAAGAAGGTGGAGGGAGGGAAGGAAGAGGTACAAGGTGGTAGATGATAGGTGGAACCGGGAGGGGGAGGGGTGAAGTAAAGAGCTGAGAAGTTGATTGGTGGAAGAGATAACGGGCTGGAGAAGGGGGAATCTGAGCAGAGAGGGTAGAAGATCATGGAAGAAAGGGAAGGGGGAGGAGCACCAGAGGGAGGCGAGGGGCAGGTAAGGAGATAAGGTGAGAGAGGGAAACGAGAATGGGGAATGGTGAATGGGGGGCAATTAGCATAAGTTTGAGAAATCGATGTTCATGCCATCAGGTTGGAGGCTACCATGGACTGAATGTCAGAATGGGAATGGGAAGTAGAATTGTAGTGAGTGGCCACTGGGAGATCCCACTTTTTGTGGCGGATGGAGCGAAGGTGCTCGGCAAAGTGGTCTTCCAATCTATGTTGGGTCTCACTGATATACAGGAGGCCATACTGGGAGTATTGGACACAGTAGATGACTCCAACAGACTCACAAGTGAAGTGTTGCCTCACCTGGAAGGACTATTTGGGGCCCTGAATGGTAGTGAAGGAGGAAGTGTAGGGGCAGGTGTAGCACTTGTTCCACTTACAAGGATAAGTGAAAGGAGGAAGATCAGTGGGGAGGGCCGAATGGACAAGGGACTTGCAAAGGGAGCGATCCCTGTGGAAAGCAGAAAGTGGCGGGGGGAGGGTAGCAAAGATGAGGTTTGTGGTGGGATCCCATTGGAGGTGGCGGAAGTTACGGAGTATTATGTGCTGGATGTGTGAGTTTGTGGGGTGATAGGTGAGGACAAGAGGAACCCTATTCCTGGTGTGGCAGCAGGAAGATGGGCTGAGGGTAGATGTGTGCAAAATGGAAGAGATGGGGGCGAGGGCAGCTTTGATGGTGGAGGGAGGGAAACCCCTTTCTTTGAAGAAGGAGGACATCTCAGTTGTTCTGGAATGAAAAGCCTCATCCTGAGAGCAGATGTGGTGGAGGTAGAGGAATTCAGAGAAGAGGATGGTATTTTTACAAGTGACAGGGTGGGAAGAGGTATAGTCTAGGTAGCTGGTGTGACAGGATCCTGAATTATCCCTTATGAACTGTGCTTTTAAAAAGAAAGAGAGAGCTGTACAACACAAACACCTTGTTATTAAGAGAGAGGGAGGCGAAGACTCACAGTTTGTTTGGAACTTCTGCAAGGACACTGCCAGCTTCTGAGTTCCTACAGAGAGAGAAGGGAGGAGCTACTTGATGGACAGCTGGTGTTCAGCATGGTGAGATAAATACAAGGTCAGTTGGTTGTTAGACACACATGGTTTTGGACACTGGATGAGCTTTGTTGTGCCCACAGAAAGGTGGGTTTTTAGAGGATCAACCAGAAGAATCGATCAGTGGCTCTCGCAGTGTGGAAAAGGTGTGACTGGTGGGAAGTTATTAGTGTGCCCAATCCTCGCCTGGGTTGATAACTCCACCTCATAAAATGGTCTCCTTGTTGTGGTCACATTCTGTGACTTCTAAAGGATTTCGGAGGATAATGGGAAGAATTGATGGCATCAGCTTACTCGAACAGCCACAACATCTCTCTCTCTCCAACACCACTCAACTCAATACCAAGAACTGAACTGAACTTTACTCATCATCGTAAGACTGTATCCATTTACTCCCAGGCTTGAAGAAGCTTGGTTTTTTTATACAAATAATCTTTGCTAACCTGTTTGATATATCTGAATTTTATTGCTGTATTGCGTAGTTACTAATAAAATAGTATTAGTGACAGCAATACCTGACTCCAAGGTGTTTTACATTGCTGCTGGTTCTTTAACCCGTCATAGGGTACGTGACAAAATTGGGGCCTGTGTCCGAGATTTAAACAAATTGGTGGGAGCCATTCTAAAAATTGTTGGGGGCTTGATTGAATAGTTGATCTGATTGGGGAAAATCCCTTTTGATTTGTTTGTGTGGGAAAACAGCCGAAGTGGAGGTTAGTGTTGAGAGGATTCTGTTGGAAACAGCCCCTGAAGCATTGGAAGACACTACGAGGGATTTGCTGTTGGCAATCACTCAAAAGTTAAAGACTAAGAGTGATGACTGAAATATGGAAAGCTCATGTGCAGGCGGTAATAGCCCAGCATTATATCGGTAGGGGAAAGTTTGAAGAGGAGGGGTTAGAGTTATTCGATGGAGGTAAACTTACTGAGCCTGAGATTCAGCTTCAGGTTGAGCAAATCGGCTGGAGGCTGAGAATTGGAAAAGACAGCATGAGTTGCAGCTGAAACAGCTCAAGGCCACTGAGGCAGAAAGACAGAGACAGTTCGAGAGGGAGATGTGGCAGCTGAGAGGTCCAGTGTTGGACCCTGATGATTTTTACAGCTCAGAAGAGCTTGTGTTGATTGAAGAAATTAAAAGTTATGTTCCCAATGATGTAAGGGCACACCTAGATGAAGAGGATGCCGCCACCCCGCGGGGGTCTGCTAAGACAGCAGACGAGATTGTTTTAACCCACGAGGTTGAGTTTACTCCAGATGAGTTTCCCAGAGAGTAGCTGGGAGGATCGGGGTGACCTGGAATTTGAAACTGGGGCCAGTGATGAAAGCCCAGAAGAGGCAGCTGTCCCAATTGCCTGTGTTCAGGTTGTGGAAGTACCTGTGGATTCATAGGGTACTGAACCTTGTGTTGAAGCTCAGTTAAGGTCTGAGGTGTCTGACTCGGTTGGAAAGGAATGCAGTCCTTTTGAGTCAGATGGTCTTGGTTCAGTGAATAAGGGGTTAACCTTGGTACCAGTGGAAATTGAGGATTCTCAGTCACTTATATTAGACAGTGTTCTCAAAGTTAGTGATGAGATGAAAATTGCTGAGGTAAATGTTATTGAAGCTATTGAGAAAAGTGTTGTTTCTGGACTTTTGAATAAAGTACTGGGGAAGGTTGGATTGGTTTCGCGACCTTTGACCCTGCTTTCAGGACAATGGCCTGCTAAAGCAGTATGTGCCACTCTGTTGAATTTTGTTCTAACATTTGGATGTTAACACCTTCAAGGTTATGAAGTTGCTTTTCACAATGGTGTTGTGGAGAAAAAAGATTATTTTGGTTTTGAGAAGCCATTTGTAGAGATTACTATGGAGACAGATCGAGATAAAGGTTGTAGGAATGGAATAAATGGATTGTTTGGGATTTTTCACAATATACACATGGTTTTCGTAAGTCTGGTGGTAGTGTTGAGTTTAGTAAACAATGGGGGGAGGTTGACACCCATCCAAGGTGATGTTTATCCAGCAGTTCAGCTAACGAGCAAGCTTGCTGCTGCCAATGACCCACGCATGGAGACTAATGTTTACCCTGCCTGTGTAGTCACTTGAAGCATGTCTAAAAAGTCCGCTGATGCCCGTGATGATTTATCAGAGACTTTTCTATCTTCCCTATTCCAGCAGGACTTAGAGGGTAGTAAAGCTGATGAGAGTGAGGTTGATGAGAAAGGTTTGTCCTATCTAGAAAGGAATTTATAGAGGAACAGAATTGAGATTCTGAAATTGTGGCTTTAAAGGAGACAGCTCTCACAGAAGAGGAGGTTCAGAGAGAGTCAGTAGGATAATATCTTAAAGATGGGATGTTAATGAGGAAGTGGAAACCAGCCACTGTGCCTGCAAGTGAGGATTGGGCTATTGTGCACCAAGCAGTGGTTCCGTAAGTTTACAGGGCTGAAATTTTAAACATGGCTCATAGTATGCTTTTAGGTGGACATCTTGGAGTGAGAAAGACAGAGAACAGGATTATGAAGGAATTCTACTGGCCTAATTTAAGAAAGGATGTTGTGAATTTTTGCATGACTTGCCATACCTGCCAGGTTGTGGGGTAACCTAATCAGGTTATTCAAGTAACATCACTTAAACCGATACCTACTTTTGGTGAACCCTTTTCTAGGGTCATAGTGGATTGTGTTGGCCCATTGCCAAAGCCTGCAGCTGGTCATCAGTACTGGTTAACAATTATGTGTGCTGTGTCTAGGTTCCCTGAAGCCATACGTCTCGGAAACATCCAGGCCAAGACTGTGGTAAAAGCACTCATCAAGTTTTTCCCACTGGTACGTCTGCCCAAAGAAATTCAATCTGACCAGGGTAGTAACTTTACTTTGAGAATATTCCAGGGGATAGTTGGAGAACTGGGAGCTAAGCACATTGTGTCATCTGTATATCACCCAGAGTCCGAGGGAGCCTGGGAACGGTTCCACTCCACTCTTAAGACCATGATTAAAACATATTATGTGGAAAATGGAAAAAACTGGGATGAAGGGGTTCCCCTACTCTTATTTGCTGTTAGAGACTCAATTCAAGAATCATTGGAGTGTAGTCCATTTGAGCTTGTTTTCGGCCACAGGCCCAGAGAACCTTTGACCTTGCTCAGAGAGCAGTGGTCTGATCCGGAAGTATGCGTCAGTGTGCTGGGTTATGTTTCAAAATTTCGAGAAAGGCTTAACAAGGCTTGTGACCTTGCAAAGCAGAATTTGCAAAACTCCCAAATTAAAATGGAACACTGGTTTGATAGGATAACACCTGTGGGAACTGTTATGAAAACAGATGGAGCTGTGGGGTCTGGTACCGAGATACCAGATAATTTTAATGTACTCTGTGTAGTCTTCACAAAGCTCGAAAACACTATTGTTTTGAAAAATATTAATATCAAGGTCCATCAGTTGGAGCCTGCAGAGCAAAAACAATTGAAAGGCTTAATTAGCAAGTATAAAGAATTATTCCCTGACATTCCAAGATGGTGCACGGCTGCAGTGCATGACGTCATTGACATCAAACAGCATCCCTACAGAATGAACTTTGGGAAAAGTAAAATGGTTGAACAAGAAATTGGAAACAAGAAAGAACAAGGAAAGAGAGTGGATGCTGTCCGAGTTGCATGCCATCTTGGACAATGTCTCCCATCCACTACATAATGTATTGGGTGGGCACAGGAGTACATTCAGCCAGAGACTCATTCCACCAAGATGCAACAGAGAGCGTCATAGGAAGTCATTCCTGCCTGTGGCCATCAAACTTTACAACTCCTTCGTTGGAGGGTCAGACACCCTGAGCCAATAGGCTGGTCCTGGACTTATTTCCTGGCATAATTTACATATTACTATTTAATTATTTACGGTTTATTACTATTTAATTATTTATGGTGCAACTGTAATGAAAACCAATTTCTCCCGGGATCAATAATGTATGACTATGACTATGACTATGACTATGGATGACTGTATTGATAGAGTGGGAAAGGCTAAATACCTTACAAAGATTGACCTGTTAAAAGGATACCGGAGTGTTCCTTTAACAGAGAGGGCTAGAGAAAAATCTGCATTTGTGACACCATCTGGACTGTATGAGTACAATGTTTTACCCTCTAGGATGAAAAACGCTTCAGGGACATTCCAAAAGATGATGAGTTCGGTGATTCAGGTTTAGAAAATACAGGGGCTTATATTGATGATCTGGTGGTCTGGAATGACAAGTGGGATGAACATATTGCGGCTGTGGGAAAACTGTTTGAAAGGCTGTCCAAGGGAAATCTTACTGTGAACCTCACTAAGAGTGAGTTTGGTCATGCTACTGTTACTTACCTTGGCTATGTAGTAGGCCAGGGCCAACTGGTTCCTGTACAGGCCAAGGTTCAAACTATTGCTGAGGTTTCTGTTCTGACAGGCAAGAAAGCTTTAAGAAGGTTTTTAGGAATGGTTGGGTATAACCATGAATTTTGTAAGAACTTCACAGACATCTCTCTCCCTTTAATGAAACTCCTAGGGAACAGTGAAAATTTTGTATGGAGTGACCTTTTCCAGGAGGCATTTGAACGCCTGTGTTATCATCCTGTGCTCAAAGCACCTGATTTTTCAAAACCATTCTCTATAGCGACAGACGCTAGTGATGAGGCTGCTGGGGCAGTATTGTTGCAAAAGGATGATGATGAAATTGAACATCCAATAGCTTATTTCTCAAAGAAATTTAATGCACACCAGAAAAATTATTCCACTGTTGAAAAGAGTTGCTATCACTCATTCTGGCTTTACAACATTTTGAGATCTATGTTTGTCCTGCCCAGAAACCACTTGCGGTTTACACGGACCATAATCCATTGGTTTTTTTAATGAAAATGAAGGATAAGAATAGAAGGTTATTAAACTGGAGTCTGATCTTGCAAGAATATGACCTGGAAATAAAACATGTGAAAGGTACTGACAACATTATAGCTGATTGTTTATCCAGATGTTAAATTAGAAGTTGTACACGTTTTGCTCCGTTATCTGATAATTATCCATGTATTGTTTCAAACTTTGTAATCTACAGTTAAACTAAAAAATTTTCTCCAACACCAAAATTTTTCCTAAAAGGAGGGAGGTGTGATGGGATCCTGAATTATCCCTTATGAACTGTGCTCTTAAAAAGAGAGAGAGAGCTGTACAGCACAAACACCTTGTTATTAAGAGAGAGGGAGGCAAAGACTGCTCACAGTTTGTTTGGAATTTCTGCAAGGACACTGCCAGCTTCTGAGTTCCTACAGAGAGAGAAGGGAGGAGCTACTCGATGGACAGCTGGCGTTCAGCATGGTGAGATAAATACAAGGTCAGTTGGTTGTTAGACACACATGATTTTGGACACTGGATGAGCTTTGTTGTGCCCACAGAAAGGTGGGTTTTTAGAGGATCAACCAGGAGAATCGATCAGTGGCTCTCGCAGTGTGGAAAAGGTGTGACCAGTGGGAAGTTATTAGTGTGCCCAACCCTCGCCTGGGTTGATAACTCCACCACATAAAACGGTCCCCTTGTTGTGGTCACATTCTGTGACTTCTAAAGGATTTCGGAGGACAACGAGAAGAATCGACGGCATCGGCTTACTCAAACAACCACAACATCTCTCTTTCTCCCACACTACTCAACTCAATACCACGAACTGAACTGAACTTTACTCATCATCGTAAGACTGTATCCATCTACCCCTAGGCTTGAAGAAGCTTTGTTTTTTTTATATTTCCACACTTATATATATAATCATTGCTAACCTGTTTGATATATCTGAATTTTATGACTGTATTGCGTAGTTACTAATAAATAGTATTAGTGAACAGCAATAGCATACTCCAAGGTGTTTTACATTTCTGCTGCTTCTTTAACCCATCACGGGGTACGTGACACTGTGAAAAACATGGGTTTATAAAAGATATAAGTGGATAAATTGTCTCCAGGGATAGAGACAGAGATGTTGAGAAAGGGGACGGAGGTGTTGGAAATGGACCAGGTAAATTTGAGCACCGGGTGGAAGTTGGAGGCAAAGTTGATGAAGTCAACAAGCTCAGCATGGGTGCAGGAAGCAGCACCAGTGCAGCGTAGGAAGAGTTGGGGAACGATGCTGTGTAGGCTTGCAACATGGACTGTTCCACCTAGCCGACAAAAAGGCACAAAAAGGCAGGAACCCATGCGAGTGCCCGTGGCTACACCTGGGGTTTGAAGGGAGTGGGAGAAGCCAAAGGAGAAATTGTTGAGTGTGAGGACCAGTTCCACCAGACGTTGGAGAGTGGTGGTGGCAGGGAACTGGTTGGATCTGTTGTCCAGAAGGAAGTGGAGACCTGATGAGGGAGAAGTGTATAGTGACTGGAAATCTGTAGTGAAAATGAGACGATCAGGGTCAGGGAACTTAAAGTCATTGAAAAGATCGATAGCGTGTGAAATGTCATGGATGTAGGTAGGAAGGGACTAGGAGGACAAAATACAGTCATGATATGCAGACATGAGTTCAAACATGTCGTACATCTTTTTAACCACCCTTTCAACCTGCGTAGCCTCAGGAGCTGTGAACGTGAGCCCCAAGATCTCTCTACTCAACAACACTGTTAGGGACTTGCCTTTAACTGTAATTGTACTGTCGCTTCACAACCGACCTGCCAAAGTGCAACACTGCACAGTTGGGGTGGCACGGTAGCGTAGTGGTTAGCACAACGCTTTGCAGTACAGGCCACCTGGGTTCAATTCCCACTGCTTCCTGTAAGGACTTGGTGCATTCTCCCCGTGACCGTGTGAGTTTCTTCCGGGTGCTCTGGTTTCCTCCCACAGTCCAGAGACATACCGGTTGATAGATTAATTTGTCATTGTAAATTGTCCCATCATTAAGCTAGGGTTAAATCCAGGAATTACTGGACGGTGCGGCTCAAAGGCCAAAAGAGCCCATTCCATCTTGTTTCTCTGCTCATATCTGCAGCTGATCTATGTTGCGCTGTGTTCTTTGCCAGTCTCCTACACTATCCACAACACCACCAATTATTGTATCATCTGCAAGCTTACTAACTCACCCATCCAGGTCAGTTATATAATCACAAGCAGCAGAGATCCCAGTACAGATCCCTGTGGAACACCACTAATTACAGACCTCCAGCTCAAATAAGTCCCTTTGAGACTGCTCTGTCTTCCATGGGCAAGCCAGTTCTGAATCCTAACGACCAATTCACCATGGATCCCATGCATCTTAATCTTCTAGACGAGCCTCGTATGAGGGACCTTGTCAAACACCTTACTAAAATGCATGTAGACGACATCCATAACTCTACCTTCATCAATCACTCTTGTCAGCTCATCAAAAAAACGACAGCCTACCCTGCACAAATCTATGCTGGCTCTCCCTAATTAGACCATGGGTTTCGAAATGCTTATAAATTTTATCCTTAAAAATTCTCTCTGGTAATTTTCCTACCACTGACATGAGACTGACTGGTCAATAGTTTCCAGAATTATCCCTGACTCCCTTCTTGAATAATAGAACAACATTAGCTATTTGCCAGTCCTCTGGAACCTCGTCTGTGTCTAGAGAGGACACAAAGATATTGGTCAAGGCCCCGGAAATCTCTTCTCTCGCCTCTCTCAATATCCTGGCCCAGAAAACATCCACCTTAATGCTCTTTAAGAGACTCCCTCCCTTACCTCGAAATGTCTCAGCATATTAATATGCTCAACACTGATCTAATCTTCCTATCCTACACATCTTCCTCCTTTGTAAGTAGTGATGTAAAATACTCATTAATGACACCACCCACATTCTCTGCATACAAACAAATGTTCTCCCCTTTACCCTTGAGTGATCCTACCCTCTCCCTAGCTCCTGATGTTTGTACAGAATCTTGCGATTCTCTTTAATGCTACTTGCCAAGGATTTTGCATGCCCCTCCCATCTTTCCTAATTCCCTTTTTGAGTTCATTTTTGATTTCTTTAATTCCACACCCCCACCCTGCCCCAGGCTTTGTTTTACTCTAACTTCCTAAACTTTACATACTTTTTGTTTCTCTTGTCTAAAATCGTCACCTCTCTCAACACCCAAGGTTCTCGTACCTTGCCATCCTTCCGACTGGAACATACCTGTCCTGTACTCTGTACAGTTGGTCTTTAAACATCCTCCACATGTTGGATGTGGACTTGCCCAGAAACACCAGTTTCCAATTAATTCTCCTAACTCCAGCCTAATGATCTCATAATTTGCCCTGCTCCAATTTCACACCCTCCTACAAGGTCCATATTTATCCTTGTAAATTGCTGTCTTAAAGCTTGAGGAGTTGTGGTCACTGTTTCCTGACAGCTCACCCTCTGAACGGTCAGTCACCTGGCCAGACTCAACACCAGGTCCAGTACGGCCCCTCCTCTCATAGGATCTTCCACATATTGATTTAAGAAACTTTCCTGGATACACTTAACAAATTCTGCACTTAGAAGATCCCAGTTTGTATTAGAGAAATTGAAACCCCCCATGAGAAAAATCCTATTGTTTATGCACCTTTCCTTAGCCTGTCTGATATCTGTTCCTCAGTGGCTATTGCGGGGGGGGGGGGGGTGCGGGTACGGTCCTGTAGTAAGTAAGTAAGTAAATAAATAAATAAATAAATAAATAAATAACATTAATAATCTTACTAGAGTGCTTTCACCCTTCCTATTTCTGATTTCTACCCAAATAGACTCAGTAGACGAGCCCTCCATTATGTCTGCTCTGAGTGGAGCTGCGATATTGTCCCTGATTACTAGTGTAACTCTCCCTCCCCCTCCCCCTCTCCTTTTCTTTCTTTTCTAAAACATTAAACCCTGGGGCATTATCACTCATTCCTGTCCCTCTCTCTACTAAGTCTCTGTAATGGCCACCACATCAGTTCCATGTACTGATCCATGCTCTAAATTCATCAACTTCACCCATAATACTTCTACCATTAAAATGCCCCCACTCCAAACTATCCATCCAATCATATCTATTACTTTGCTCCTGTCTGTTTTTATTGACCCTGACATCCACTTTCTTCTCCATCCCTCCACCTTCTGACCTGATACTCTGGTTCCCATCCCCCTTCAAATTAGTTTAAAGCTCCTGATTAGAACTTCCCAGCCAGGATATTGGTTCCCCTCCAGTTCAGGGGCAACCCATCACTCTTGTACAGGCCACCCCTGCCCTAGAAGAGGTTCCAATGATCCAAGAATCTGAAACCCTGCGTCCTGCACCAGCTCCTCAGCCACTCATTCACCTCTACTATCATCCTATTCCTGCCGTGGCCAGCACATGGCACCAGGAGTCATCCAGGGATTATTAACTTGGAGGCCCTTCTCTTCAGCTTCTTTCCTAACTCCCTACACTCTCTAAGTTCCCCATTTCTACCTGTGTTATTGATTCCAATACGCACCACGCCCCTTGCTGCTCACCCTTTCCCGTGAGAATATTCTGCAGACATTCCTCTTCAGGCATTCTGGACCCTAGCCATCACCACCCTGGCTTCTTTTTTGTAGCCACAGAACCTCCTGTCCAACCCCCTAACTACTGAATTCCCTTTCACTGTCGCCTTCCTGATTTCACCCTTCCCCATCGAGTTTCAGAGCCGCAGTGCCATCGGCTGGCTGCTGCTGCTGTGCTCAGGGAGCAGTATCCAAAGGGTTAAACCTGTTGCTGAGGGGAATGGCCCAGGAACCCGCGGTGACTGCTCACTCCCCTGGTGGTCACCCATCCGCTATCAGAAGCCTGCGCTCTGGGTGTGACCACCTGGGTAATTGTTTCATCTATGAGGTTTTCAGCCTCCCGGATCATCCTGAGTGTGTCCAACTCCAGCTGCAGTTCCTTGGCCTTGTTAGTCAGGAGCTGAAGCTGGGTGAACTTCCTGCAGGTGCATTTACTGGGGAGACTGTTAGGCATCCCGTGTTCCCACATCCTACAGGAGGAGCACGTCACTGCCATCCTTCCTACACTGAAATAATGACTAAGACCTTACAGACAGCAACAACAATCGCCTACCTGTTCTTACCTGTGTCTTCTCTCTGAAACTCATCAGTTTTGCACTCACCCAGGTCATGAGTCAGCACCCTTAGCCCCCACCCGTTCTCACCGAAGCCTCACCTAACAAAGGGTCTCGGCCTGAAAGGCCGACTGTTCACTCTTTTCCCTAAATGCCGCCTGGCCTGCCGAGTTCCTCCAGCTTTTAGTGTGTGAAGCCTCACCAAGGTTGTGCTGGTTGTAACGCAAACGATGCATTTTAATACGTTTCCACGTGCATGGGATGAATAAATCTGAATCTGAAAGCCTGGCGGCTGCTGAGGGTATCTCTACCCTTCAGACCTCAGGCTCCCCGAAGTAGCGTGAATAACTCGACTCTCCTCATTCCACAAGCTCCGGACTCACTTGCAATGACCCATGCTCTCAGTGTTATTTAATTTGCAGAGTTTGTCTTTCCTTTTGTACATTGGATGTTTGTCATTCACTCTGTGTAGTTTGTCATTGATTCTATTGTATTTCTTTGTTTTATTGAGAACGCCTGCAAGAAAATGAATCTCAGGGTAGTGTATGGTGACGTAAGTGTACTTGGATAATCAATTTACCTTGAACTTTGAGCTTTGTATTGAATGTGGTTTGTCTTTTAAAGACCACAGTGAGTAAGGATGAAGAGTACTCTCGTTTGTAAGAGGCAGCTGCTTATGAATCCAAAGCTTGAATCAAGGACTGGTTATGAAGTTCAGAGCATGCCATTCACTAACAACTGACAGGTAGCTGCTGGTTAGTTGATATGTGAGATGCTGTCCTTTCCTTTTTCACGTCCACATGAAAGGCACAACTTCAAACCGGGCAGATCTTTGGCTTTACTTGATAAGGGAAATACCGAGAGTCCAAGTAATGTGATTTCGTCTTACTTGGCCTCATAGTTTAATCAGGAAAACTTAATTAGATGGTGTATTAATAGATTCACATATTAATAATTGTTATGCATAACAAATAGCTAATAACATGCAAGATAATTAAATGGAGAAGAGTGCTATAACTGGAATGATTCTATCATTAATGAATTCTAATACTAACGGAATATGCTTTGCTCTAAATACTTGTAATTAACCTTATAAAGCAAAGATGGCATTACCCAGTTCTCTCCATAGGAGCATATAGACGAGGGCATTTGACCCACTATGTCCTTGCTGAGCCTTGGAAGACCGACCCAATTAGAACTGCTGCCTTGTTCTTTCTTGATGCTTTGTAAGTTCTTGGACTCCGAATCTTGAAATACTCTTATATCGTGGAAGCCAAACCAGCATAGGACTTGTACTATGAATGGCAGGGCATTAGGGAGTGTAATGGAGCAGAGAGACCCAGGGGTACAAGTGTATAGTTTGTTGAAAGTTGGGTCACAGGTAGACAGGATGGTGGCTATGGGAGAGACATTGTTGAACTGGAAATAGGGTCAAGCAGATTTGCCAGAATCAGAACGACTGAGTTATAGGGAGAGATTAGCCAGGCTAGGTTTTCATTTCTTACAATGTAGGAGAATAAGGGGGGATCTTAAAGAAGTGTTGAAGATAATGAAAGAAATGGATAAGGTAGATGATAACAGTCTTTTCCCCAGGATAGGATCTAACTGGCAAAGTCCACAGTGATACCCGTCCAAAATTAGCGGGGTGGGCAAAGATTTAGGATGTGAGGGGAAATATTTAAAATGGACCTGATGGGCAACTTCATGCAGATGGTGAACATCAACAGCCTTGAATCTTGAGTCTGTGTTTCCCTCTTCTTCAAGGAATGGAAAGGTCACTTGTAGGGAATGCAGAGACGATGAATGGCTTTTCCCTGGGGCAGGAGGGGGCAAAGGATGAGAGTGAGGCAGAAAGGATTTAAAATGGATCTGATGGGCAACTTCTTCACACAGAGGGTGGTGGGTATCTGGAACGAGCTGCCAGGGGAAGTGGTCAAGGCAGGTAACAGTTCGTTTAAGAAGCCCTTGGTTAGGTACATGGAGGGAGATTGTCCACGTGCAGGAAGTTGGAACAAGCTGGTGGGTACTGTGGGTTGGCATGGACTGTTCGGGCTGAAGGACCTGTTTTCATGCTGGATTTCTCTGTGACTTAATGACAAATCTGCTTTTAAGATTCTTTCAAGCAAAGCCTTCCAGTGGAAAGTATCCTGGTTGTTTGTATCTGAGCATGGTGTGGAAACACCAATGCCCAGGAATGCAAAAGCCTACAAAAAGTGGCACGTACCTCACAGGTAAAACCCTTTTCCACCTCGAACACATCTTCAAGGGGCGCTGCCACAGAAAAGCAGCATCCGTAACCAAGGACCATCCAGCACCCAGGCCGTGCTCTCTTCTCACTGCTGCCATAAGGACGGAGGTACAGGAGAGTTAGGTCCCAAACCATCAGGTTCAGATCCCTGAACTATCAGGATCCTGAATCAGCACGGATAACTTCACTCGTCCCTACACTGAGCTGATTCCACAACCTGTGCTTTCACTTTCAAGGACTCTTCTTTCTTACTGTGTCATAGGGACTTAGTGTGGTTTAAATGGTGGTTGTGTGTTCTTCATGCCGGATGCTGGAGTCCCGGGAAACTCAGTCTCCCTGGGAACTACATCTGCGTGAAGTGCATCCGGCTGCAGCTCCTTGCAGACCGTGTTAGGAATCTGGAGCAGCAACTGGATGACCTTCGACTTGTACGGGAGAGTGAGGAGATCGTCGATCAGAATTACAGGGAAGTAGTCACCCCGAGTTGCAGGAGGCGGGTAGCTGGGTGACCGTCAGGAGAAGGAATGGGAAGGAGAAGGCAGTTAGCACAAAGCACCCCTGTGGTCACTCCCCGGAATGATATACATACTGTTGTGGGGAATGACCTCCCAGGGAAACGCCACAGAGACTAGGTTACTGCACTGAGCATGGGTCCATGGTGCAGAAGGGAAAGAGAGAGAGAAGAGGGGAGCAGCAGTGATAGGGGACTCAATAGTCAGAGGAACAGACAGGAGATCCTGTGGATGTGAACAGGACACCTGACTGGTATGTTGCCTCCCGGGTGCCAGGGTCAGGGATGTCTCGGATTTTGGAGGGACGGAGAACAGCCAAACGTTTTGACACATGTTGGTACCAATGACATAGGAGGGAAAATTAAAGAGGTCCTGAACAGAGCTAGGCAGAAAGCTGAGAAGCAGGACTTCCAGGGTAGTAATTTCTGGATTGCTGCCTGTGCCACACACCAGTGAGGGTAGAAACAGGATGATCTGGCAAATTAATGTGTGGCTGAGAAGCTGGTGCTTCAGATTCTTGGATCACTGGGATTTCATCTGGGGGAGGTATGACCTGTTCAAAAGTGACGGGTTGCTCCTGAACCTGAAGAGGACCAACATTCTTGTGGGCAGGTTTGTTACAGCTGTTGGGGAGGGTTTCAACTAATTTGGCTGGGGGTTGGGAACCTGACTCAGGACAGAATGGATGCTAAAACAACAAAGATAGCTTGCAGTCGACTCTCAGGAAGGGCAGGCAGATGATAGGACATAACTGCAGCCAGCAGGGTGAGTAACAGTGCATTAGGGATGCAGAATCAAAAAGGGTAGCAGATACAGTACTCAAAGTGTAATATCCCAATGCACGGAGTAAAAGAAATGAACTGCATGATCTTGTTGCACTTTTACAGATTGTCGAGTATGATGTTGTGGCCATCACTGAATCGTGGCTGAAGGATGGTTGTAGTTGGGAGCTGAATATCCAAGCTTACATGTTGTATTAGAGGGATAGGAAAGTAGGCAGAAGGGAGTGGTGTGACTCTATTGGTAAAGAATGGCATCAAATTAGTAGAAAGATGTGACGTAGGACTGGTAGATGTTGAATCTTTGTGGGTTGATTTAAGAAATTGCAAGGGTAAAAGGACGCTGATGGCAGTTACATACAAGCCTCCCAAGAGTAGCTGGGATGTGGACCACAGATTACAACAGGAAACAGAAAAGATGTGTCAAAAGGGCAATGTTATGATAGTCATGGGAAATTTCAATATGCAGGTTGAATGGGAAAATTAGTTTGGTAATGGACCTCAAGAGTGTGAGTTTATTGAATGCCTATGAAATGGCTTTTTAGAGCAGGTTGTCGTTGAGCCTACTAGGGGATCAGCTACACTGGATTGGATGTTATGTAATGAACTGGTGGTGATTAGGGAGCTTAAGGTAAAGGAACCCTTAGGAGGCAGTGATCATAATATGAACCAGTTCAACTTGAAATTTGATAGGGAGAAAGTAAAGACTGATGTAGCAGAGTTTCAGTGGAGTAAAGGAAATTACAGTGGTATGAGAGAGGAGTTGGTCAAAGTAAATTGGAAGGTGATGCTGGCAAGGATGACAGCAAAGCAGCAATGGTTTGAGATTTTGGGAAAAATGAGGAAGGTGCAAAAACAAAAAAAACTCAAATAACAAAATAGTACAACTGCGGCTGACAAGGGAAGTCGAAGCTGATATAAAAGCAAGTGAGAGGGCATACAACAAAGCTAAAACTAGCAGGAAGACAGAGGATAGAGACACTTTTAAAAACCTACAGAAAGCAACTAAAAGAATCATTAGGAGGGAAAAGATGACATATGAAAACAAGCTAGCAAATAATACCAAAGTGGATAGTAAAAGCTTTTTCAAGTATGTAAAAAAATATGAGATATGAGAATGGATATAGGACTGCTAGAAAATGAGACCGGAGAAATAATAATGGGGACCAAGGAGAAGGTAGATGAACTAAATGAGTATTTTGCATCAGTCTTCACTGTGGAAGACACTAGCAATGTGCCAGGTGTTGAAGGGTGTGAGGGATGAGAAATAAGTGCAGTTACTATTACAAGGGAGAAAATGCTCAAAATGTTGAAAGACCTAAGGGTACATAAGTCACCCAGACCAGATGAACTGCACCCTAGGGTTCTGAAAGAGGTAGCAGTGAAGATTGTGGAAGTATTAGTAACGATCTTTCAAAAACTATTGGACTCTGGCATAGTTCTAGAGGACTGGAAAATTGCAAATGTCACTCTACTCTTTAAGAAAGGAGGAAGGCAGCAGAAAGGAAATTACGTGTAGACTAGTTAGCCTGACCTCAGTGGTTGGGAAGATGTTGAGAGTGAATTGTTATGAATGAGATAATGGAGTACTTGGTGACACAGGACAAGGCTGGACAAAGTCAGCATGGTTTCCTTAAGGGAAAATCTTGCATGATGAACCTGTTGGAATTCTTTGAGGAGATTACAAGTAGGATAGATAAAGGGGATGCAGTGGATGTCGTATATTTGGACTTTCAGAATTCCTTTGACAAAGTGCCATACATAAGGCTGCTTACCAGATTAAGAGCCCATGGTATTACAGGAAAGTTACTGGCATGGTTAGAACATTGGCTGATTGGTAGGAGGCAGCGAGTGGAAATAAAAGGATCCTTTTCTGGTTGGCTGCCAGTGACTAGTGGTGTTCTGCAGGGGTCAGTGTTGGGACCTCTTCTTTTTACACTGTGTATCAATGATTTAGATGATGGAATAGATGGCTTTGTTGCCAAGTTTGCAGATGATACGAAGTCTGGTCGAGGGGCAGGTAATATTGAAGAAGCAGGTAGGCTACAGAAGAGTCATTGTTGAATTTATTTTTAACATGCTGCAAGTTCTTTTAAAGATTTAAGCAAATCAGCTATGGATCTTCATTGACTATCTTTAGTCATTCTCAGGATGGAAGTGCCAATGTAATGGCCCCTGGGTTGAGTAGTTTGTTGGGCCCCTCTGAGGGTTTGGCTACAAGACATTTCCATTGCCGTGGATCCAGTATCACACAAGAATTAGACCAAGTGAGATTGGCCAATTTCCTTTCTTTGAGGATGTTGGTAAACCATGTGGGTTTTTACGGCTATCGATAGGGTCACTGTTAATGTTCCAACTCTTCCTCCGATTACTTACAGGGCATCGCTTCTGGAAAGAATTTGTTAAAGCAAAATTTGACAAGGTTGGAAAGGCTAGAACTTCACTACTTAGGGTATAGGAGACCTTACAGTGCATAAAACTATTATGGGCATATAGGGCTAATGTTGTTCCCAAGGAAATGGATTCATAAACTAGAGTTCATGGGTTTAAGGTGAGATGGGAGAGGGGAGAGACTTAAAGGGAACTGAGGAGGAACTTCTCCACGCAGAGGGTGCTGTGTCTCCTTCTTGCATCGCTGCTATACCACTACTGAACGATGCCCCAGTCCAATAAACTGGACTGTTGACCTCACAATCTACCTCGTTATGACCTTGCACATTATTGCCTTCCTGCACTGCGTTTCCCTGTAATTGATTGTAACACTCTGCTGCATTCTCTCACTGCCTTTTCCTCGTCCTATCTCGAGGTGCTGATGACCACTTTAATACCGCTCCCTATACGCATTCCGACATGTCGGTCTGTGGCCTCCTCTTTCACCAGGATGAGGCCACTCTCAGGTTGGGGGAGCAGCACCTTATATTCCTGCCACGTAGCCTCCACCCCGCTGGCATGAACATCGATTTCTCTAACTTTCAATAATTTTCTCCCTCCCACTCCTTCAATTCACCTCTCTAGCTCCCTTTGTACCTCTTCTCCTCACCTGCCTATCACCTCCTTCTCATGCCTCTCTTCCTTCCCCTTCTCCCATGGTCCACTCTCCTTTCCTATCAGATTCCTTCTTCTCCAGCCCTTTATCTCTTCCACCTAACACCTCCCACCTTCTTACTTCACCCCCTCCCCCACACACCTGGCTTCACCTATCACCTTCGAGCTTCTACTCCTTAACCCCCCCCCCCATCTTATTCTGAATTCCTCCCCTTTCCTTTCCGGTGCCTCGGCCCGAAACTTCCATAGATACTACTTGATCTCTAGCATTTTGTGAGTGTTGCTCTGGATCTCCAGCATCTGCAGAATCTCTTGTGTTTATAAAGCTAAGAACTCTTATTTATAATTATCATTCCTATTACTAATGCTATTTTAATCTATTGGCCTCACTAGATTATGCAGGAATCTCCCTGGAATTCAAGGGTGCAGAAACAGATGCCATATGGGTGTTTGTAACCATTTACAGATGAGGCAGGGATTGAGAAAGTGCTGCAACATAAACTCATTACGTTCCATGTATGATTCTTAAAGCCACAAGCTCCGTCAGGGGAAAAGGTTCAAAGATATCACAGTTGCACAGAACGAAACAGGACAGTCAGCTCATCGAGTTCACACTATCAACCGGGTGTGATGTTGAGGCTCTATAAGGTGCTGGTGAGACCTCACTTGAAGTACCGTGGGCAGTTTTGGTCTCCTTATTTAAGAAAGGATGTGCTGACGTTGGAGAGGGTACAGAGAAGATTCGCTAGAATGATTCTGGGAATGAGAGGGTTAACGTATGAGGAACGTTTGTCCGCTCTTGGACTGTATTCCTTGGAGTTTAGAAGAATGAGGGGAGACCTCATAGAAACATTTCGAATGTTGAAAGGCATGGACAGAGTGGATGTGGCAAAGTTGTTTCCCATGATGGGGGAATCTAGTACGAGAGGGCATGAGTTAAGGATTGAAGAGCGCCCATTCAGATCAGAAATGCGAAGGAATTTTTTTAGCCAGAGGGTGGTGAATCTATGGAATTTATTGCCACCGGCAGCAGTGGAGGCCAAGTCATTGGGTGTATTTAAGGCAGAGATTGATAGGTATCTGAGTAGCCAGGGCAACAAAGGTTATGGTGAGAAGGCGGAGGAGTGGGACTAAATGGGAGAATGGATCAGCTCATGATAAAATGGTGGACCAGACTCCATGGGCCGAATGGCCAACTTCTGCTCTTTTGTCTGATGGTCTTATGGTCCTTTTACATTAATCCCCTAATCTCAATGAGAATTCCCTGACGGATCATATCACGGACTGCTATGGAAACACTAATCTCCCCCAACGGAAAAGACTGTAGAAAGTGGTGGACATGGCCCAGTCCATCACAGGTAACGCCTTCCCCACTAGTGAGCACACCTACACGGAGTGCTGTCGCAGGAAAGCAGCCTCCATCATCAGCGACCCCCACCATCCAGGCCATGCTCTCTTCTTGCGACCACTATGGGGAAGGAGGTCCAGGGACCTTAGATCCCATGCCCAGGTTGAGGAGAAGTTCGAACCCCTCCACCATCAGGGTCCTGAACCAGTGTGGATAACTTCACTCACCTCCACACCAAACTGACTCCACAACCTGCAAACTCACTACAGATTTTCAGTCATGTTTTTATGTGCAGAGTTTCTCTTCTTTCGCTCACTGATTGTTTGCCAGTCTGTATTTATGTATAGTTTTTCATAAATTCTTTATTTTCCTGTAAATGCCTACAGGAAAATGAATCTCAAGGTAGTATGTGCCGACAAATACATACTTCCATATACATTTAATTGACCTTTCAGACTTCACCACTCACCCACACACTAGGGCTGACTTAGTAGCCAATCCTCTTGCCTTTGGGATGTAGGAGGAGACTGGAGCACCAGGAGGAAGGTCACACCGCCACAGGGAGAGCATGCAGACTCCACGCAGACAGCACCAGAGGTCTACAAAAAGATGGAGCCCATGATTGTCCAAGTATCTCAATATCTCTGGTGCCAACAAAGAGAGGGAATAGGCAATAGACAATAGGTGCAGGAGTAGGCCATTTGGCCCTTCGAGCCAGCACCGCCTTTCACTGTGATCATGGCTGATCATCCACAATCAGTACCCCGTTCCTGCCTTCCCCTCATATCCCTTGACTCCGCTATAATTAAGAGCTCTATCCATCTCTTTCTTGAAAGCATCCAGAGAATTGGCCTCCACTGCCTTCTGGGGCAGAGCATTCCACAGATCCACAACTCTCTGGGTGAAAAAGTTTTTCCTCAACTCCGTTCTAAATGGTCTACCTCTTATTCCCAAATTGTGGCCTCTGGTTCTGGACTCACCCATCAGCGGGAACATGTTTCCTGCCTCTAGCATGTCCAATCCCTAGTAATTACTTGCTAGTCATAGCTGACGTGCTGAGTGTGAATGGAGGATGACTGGTGATTGTAAATATTGGAGCTATGAGAGGCAGAACATGGCTGTTGCTGGAAAGCTGAAAGAGAATGCAAGGAATGCTGAGATCAGGTAGCATCTGTAGAAGTAGAAACATCGGGTTAACATCTCAAGTCTTTGACCTTGTATCAAAACAACCTACTTCTGACAGAAACAGGAAAGGCTATTTGTCTGAAATTTGGGATTTAATGTCTGAGTCCCAGAGGCTACACAGGTCTATGGGAGGTGGGATGCTGTTGCTGGTCCTCAAACTTAAGGGAGGCACAGTATGTCATAGTTAGCGAAATGTTTTAGATCATGGTTCAGTTCCGACTGCTGTCTGTAAGGTGGTTCTCCCCAAGAGTGTGTGGGCTTCCTGGCACATTGCCAAGGTGTACAGGTAAGCTGTGGGTGCCAGTTACAGCTGTCCTCGGCACATTCTCAACACAGAAAACCCGTCTCACTGTATGGTGCATATGGAACATATATAGCTAATCTTTATGCTGTTTATTTTATTAAACAAGTGAAAGCCAGAGAGTGGCTCTTGTGTGATGCCGGGTTTTGATGTGAAACGTCAACAGTTCCTCTCCCGCCCTCCCCGAAGATGCTGCCCAAACCACCGAGTTTGACCAGAAAGTTGCAAGTTGCTCCAGATTCCAGATTCCAGACTCTTGTGTGACCCCTGTGAGGGGTCTGATTGTACAGGAACAAAGTAAGTGAAATCATGGCTTAGTGAAGGTGCAGAAATGAGACGACCGATACTCTGCAGCTACTGAGGTCTGGTCACAGGGACAGCGAGCTGCTCACTGTTCAGCTGTGCTGTGCACTACGTGCATTTGAGTTATAGTTTATTAACTTATTGCATTTTGTTAACTAACTTAGGTAATATTTTCCATGTGCCGTGTGTGATATGTGTTTTGTGAGTGCACCGTGGTCCAGAGGAATGTGTTTCATTTGGATGGTATATTTGTCTATTCAGGTGACAATAAAGTTGAACTTGAATCTAAAGGGCAAAAAAAGAGAGAAACATATAGAAATACAAAATTTAGTTGAAATAGTTAACTGAGGTTAAGATGGTGCTAAACGGCAACTGCTTTGCTTGCATCTTTGGAAACAGCTCTATTTCCATCTTTAATTTCTCTATTTTTCCCTTTCAGGGTTCTGTTGAAGACCCTGACCTGGAGTTACACGCTGACTTCAGTTCTTTGTGGAAATGGGACCTGTTCTTGAGGTTTCAGGACCAGCTGTCGCTCAGCAAGCCAAGGGTTCGGCCTAAGAGTCCGGCTTGAATTCGGAAGCCTAAGATCTCAGGGCTTTGGAGACGGGCAGATCGAGGGTCAGTGTCACGGCAAATCTACTGCTGTGTGCCCGAAGACATGGGATCTTTGCGATCTTCAGGCACAGATCTCAAAAAAAGCGACGTAATGGACTTTTAACATGGTAAAACAGCGAGTCGCTTGTTATGTCTCCCCTCTCGCTGGGAAGATGGAGACACCTTATGTCTCCCTTATTAGGGAGAGAGAGAACCTGCGGTATGTCAAATGCCGGATGAAACCCCAAGTCTTTGGGGTGACTGCAAGTCAATGTCTTTGCTGTTACTTTGCTCACGCTGAGTGCTCGGCAGTGGTACCCATGCTTCCCACTTTTTTTCTGGTGGGGGGAGGGGGGATCATTGCTTGCTACCGCTTACGCCCGGGAAGGGGGAGCTGGGGGGTCTTTGGGGTTCTCATGCTTAACTGTCGTTCATTCTTTGGGGCACTTCTCTGTTTTTGTGGATGTTTGCGAAGAAAAAGCATTTTGGGATGTATATTGTATACATCTTTCCGGCATGAAATTGGACCTTTGAACCTTTGAAGAAATATTTCAAACAAGAGAAAATCTGCAGATGCTGGAAATCCAGAGCAACACTCACAAAATGCTGGAGGAACTCAGCGGGTCAGGCAGAATCTATGGAAAAGAGTAAACAGTCGACGTTTCAGGTCCTGATGAAGGGTCTTGGTCCAAAATGTTGACTGTTTACTCTTTTCCATAGATGATGCCTGGACTGCTGAGTTCCTCCAGCTATTTGTATGAAGAAATACCTTTTCAGCAATGAAGTACAGTAATTGATGGGCAAACCATCCACTAGTACAACAGCACCACCCTCTGGTAGGAGGAGGGAATGGAACCCACAATATAAATATTGACGTTGACCAGTAACAGGCCCTTCCTGCCCAATGAGCAACCGCTGCCCAATTACACCCTCGTGACCAATTAGCCTACTGGAACGTGGGTGGAAATCGGAGCACCCACAGCACCAACTCCCTGTATCCCACAGGGTCACAGGGAGAACATACAAATCCCTTGAAGACAGCGGTGGGCATTGAACTCTGGTAATGTAACATCTAATATCATTACACTGACTAACGACTATACTACTGACCTGGTCTTCTGCTTAGTCTCATCTACCTGCACCCAGACCACATCCCTCCAATGCAACGGTACTGCCCCAAACGCAAATGCTCCAAAAATATTATTTAATCTTTCATGAAAAATGCCAAGCTGAAATAAAAATCTTAATCAGAAAACATTTTTTTTCCATTCTGGATATGAGAGCAGTGGCTGAGGCAGTACTAAACCAACTTCCCCAATTCCCATTCTGTGTCTTTTGGTGCCATTTATGACGATTAGACTTGTCATCCCACAGGTACAAGGTGCTGGCTGTTTCCGTCCAGGTTGGGTGGGACAAGAACTGGAGGCCATAGGTTAAGAGTGAAAAGTGAAATATGAACATGAGAGGAAACTTCTTCAGTCACAGGGTGTTTCGAGTGTGGAACAAGCTGCCAACAGGAGTGGTGAAAGCAAGCTTAATTGTAACACTTAAGACAATTTTGCAACGGTACATGGATGGGTGGGGTTCAGAGGGATGTGGTCTGGGTGCAGGTAGATGAAACTAGGCAGTAGACCAGGTCAGCATAGATTAGATGGGCCGAAGGATCTGGTAGTCTATGATCCCATGAACTGACTTCAAGCAAAGCTGGGGATTAGAACAAAAAAGAGCATGTAAAATAGAAAAGAGAATGTGGCCCTTTTAATCAGGATTTGCCGGTCAAGGATTAAACGAGAAATAGATGCTGATGAATCAGAATTAGGTTTGCGATGGTTGGCCATTGTTACTCCTCGGGAGTCTGAAGAGAGTTAGTCAGCACTGACGTGTGTACCAAATGGAATCCATACTATGGACGTTGAAGAGAGGTTTTCAATCTGAATGCTAACTGCGTTTCTCTTTCCACAGATGCTGCCTGACCTGCTGAGTGTTTCTAGAGTTTACAGTAATTATTCACACTCAGCTGCGCAGAATGACACAAGTTTCACAACACGGGCAATGTGGTTCAATACGACACGCCATCTCTCTGCTCTCAGTCCTTCTCCTTATGTCAGCCTTGCAGCGTCTGGCCAGTGCTCCGCTCACTGTGCTAACATCTTTACAATTACAGACACAAGAGGTTCTGCAGATGCTGGAAATCCAAAACGACACACACAAAATGCTGGAGGAATTCAGCAAGTCAGGCAGGAGCTATGGAATAAACAGTCATCATTTCAGACCGAGAGCCATCATCAGGTCTTTGTGTTGACTACCTGTTACAACTAGTCAGTACTGCATCCCCCCCCCACTCATCCCCACTCATCTCCACCCACCCCACCTCAGTACCACATCCCCCACTCAACCCCACACACACCTCAATACCATATCCCCCACTCAACCCCACACACACCTCAATACCACATCCCCCACTCAACCCCACACACACCTCAATACCACATCCCCCACTCATCTCCACCCACCCCACCTCAGTACCACATCCCCCACTCATCCCCACCCACCCCCACCTCAATACCACATCCCCCACTCATCCCCCACCCACCCCTACCTCAATACCACATCCCCCACTCATCCCCACCCACCCCCACCTCAATACCACATCCCCCACTCATCCCCACACACACCTCAATACCATATCCCCCACTCATCCCCACCCACCCCCACCTCAATACCACATCCCCCACTCATCCCCACCCACCCCTACCTAAATACCACATCCCCCACTCATCCCCACCCACCCCTACCTAAATACCACATCCCCCCACTCATCTCCACCCACCCCCACCTCAATACCACATCCCCCACCCACCCCTCCTCAATACCACATCCCCCCACTCATCCCCACACACACCTCAATACCACACCCCCCACTCATCTCCACCCACCCCACCTCAGTACCACATCCCCCACTCATCCCCACCCAACCCCACCTCAATACCACATCCCCCACTCATCCCCACCCACCCCCACCTCAATACCACATCCCCCACTCATCCCCACCCACCCCCACCTCAGTACCACATCCCCCACTCATCCCCACCCACCCCCACCTCAATACCACATCCCCCACTCATCCCCACACACACCTCAATACCACATCCCCCCACTCATCTCCACCCACCCCACCTCAGTACCACATCCCCCACTCATCCCCACCCAACCCCACCTCAATACCACATCCCCCACTCATCCCCACCCACCCCCACCTCAATACCACATCCCCCACTCATCCCCACCCACCCCCACCTCAGTACCACATCCCCCACTCATCCCCACCCACCCCCACCTCAATACCACATCCCCCACTCATCCCCACCCACCCCCACCTCAATACCACATCCCCCACTCATCCCCACCCACCCCTACCTAAATACCACATCCCCCACTCATCCCCACCCACCCCTACCTAAATACCACATCCCCCCACTCATCTCCACCCACCCCCACCTCAATACCACATCCCCCACTCATCCCCACCCACCCCTCCTCAATACCACATCCCCCCACTCATCCCCACCCACCCCTCCTCAATACCACATCCCCCACTCATCCCCACACACACCTCAATACCACACCCCCCACTCAACCCCACACACACCTCAATACCACATCCCCCACTCATCTCCACCCACCCCCACCTCAATTCCACATCCCCCACTCATTCCCACCCATCCCTACCTCAATACCACATCCCCCCACTCATCCCCACCCACCCCTCCTTAATACCACATCCCCCACTCATCCCCCACCCACCCCTCCTTAATACCACATCCCCCACTCATCTCCACCCACCCCCACCTCAATACCACATCCCCCACTCATTCCCACCCACCCCTCCTCAATACCACATCCCCCACTCATCCCCACCCACCCTACCTCAATACCACATCCCCCACTCATCCCCACACACACCTCAATACCACACCCCCCACTCATCTCCACCCACCCCCACCTCAATACCACATCCCCCACTCATCCCCACAAACACCTCAATACCACATCCCCCACTCATCCCCACCCACCCCTCCTCAATACCATATCCCCCACTCATCCCCACCCACCCCTCCTCAATACCACATCCCCCACTCATCCCCACCCACCCCTCCTCAATACCACATCCCCCACTCATCCCCACCCCCACCTCAATACCACATCCCCCACTCATCCCCACCCATCCCCCATCTCAGTAACACATCCCCCACCCACCCCCCATCTCAGTACCACATCCCCCACCCACCCCCACCTCAGTGCAAGCTCAAGGGGGGGGTCTGTATTCGGGCTTCCTCATCCCCGGTGAGTTCCTCTGGCTGCGTGGTGGGAAGGGAACGAGCCGGTGTTTGCAGTGGGGAGTTGAAGAGCAGTCAGTCAGTGGAAGGTGAGTGTACTTTGAAAAGGAGCAGGAATCGGGGACTCCAGACAGAGTGATCGAGGAAGGGTCGCAGCAGCAGGAGGAGCGAGGGGCTCGGGAGAGCGCTGAGTGTGGGAAGCAGCTCAGGGGAGTGTGCTTTCAAAAGGAGCGTGGAGAGCAACTGAAGGGTTAAACAGAGTGTTGATTAGTTGATTAGAGGGAGTGAGTACTTGAGATAATTGGCAGGGACAAATAAAAAGAGGGGTAACTGAAGAGGAGCGGCCAGTGTGTGAGTGGCTCAGGGTAGGAGTGGAGCTTTGAGGCTCTGGTGAGCAGAGGCTGAGGACGAGCTTGCTCCCAGTGAGGTAAGGCCGGGTAAGCTCCTTTAATTAATTAATCTAATTAACTTAGGAGAAGGTAATAGAAGCAGCAGTTAGGGCAGTCGAGTGCTCTGTATGCAATATGTGGGAAGTCAGTGTGAGCACGATTGTCCCTGATGACTACACCTGCGAAAGGTGCATCCAGCTGCAGCTCCTGACAAACCGAGTTAGGGAACTGGAACTGGAGCTGGATGAACTTTGGATCATTCGGGAGGCAGAGGCAGAAATAGACAGGAGTTACAGGGAGATAGTCACCCCTAAGAGTCAGGAGACAGGTAGCTGGGTGACGGTCAGGAGAGGGAAGGGGAATAGACAGAATGAGCAGAGCACCCTTATGGCTGTTCCCATCAATAATAAGTACATCATTTTGGATACTGTTGATGGGAACGACCTACCTGGTGCCAGGGTCCGCGAAATCACCGATCGAGTTCTCGGTATTCTCAGGAGGGAGGGTGAGCAGCCAGATGTCGTGGTCCATGTAGGAACAATGATGTGGATAGGAAGGAGGAGGAGGTCCTGCAAAGAGAGTTTAGGGAGTTAGATACAAAGTTGAAGGACAGGACCTCCAGGGTTGCAATCTCAGGATTGCTACCCGTGCCACGTGCTAGTGAGGCTAGAAATGGGAAGATGATGCAGCTAAATACGTGGCTAAGGAGATGGTGCAGGAGGGAGGGCTTCATGTTTCTGGACAATTGGGCCTTGTTCCAGGGAAGCTGGGACCTGTTCTGACGGGATGGTTTGCACCTGAACTGGAGGGGGACTAACATCCTTGCGGGTAGATTTGCTAGTGCTGCTCCGGGGGGGGGGGGGGGTTTAAACTAGATTTGCAGGGGGAGGGGAACCAGAGTGTTAGAACAGATAGTGAGGTGGAGAAGGATAAAGGTCATGCGAGGACTGCATGAATGGACGGTAATCAAAGGTTTGTACATGATAGAAATGTTCTCAGGTGCATTTCGACTTAAAGAGTATTTCAATGCAAGGAGTATTGTAGGTAAGGCAGATGAGTTTAGGGCCTGGATTGACACGTGGGATTACGACATTATTGCTATTAGTGAGACTTGGTTGCAGGAGGGGCAGGACTGGCAGCTTAATGTTCCGGGGTTCCGTTGTTTCAGATGTGATAGAGGGGGAGGGATGAAAGCGGGAGGAGTGGCATTACTAGTCAGGGAAAATATCACAGCTGTGCTTAGACAGGACAGACCAGAGGGCTTGTCTACAGAGGCCATATGGGTAGAGCTGAGGAATGGGAAAGGGGTGACCACACTAATAAGGTTGTATTATAGACAGCCCAATATTTAGAGAGAATTGGAGGAGCAAATCTGTAGAGAGATAACAGACCGATGTAAGAAACAGGAAGTTGTAATAGTAGGGGATTTTAACTTTCCACATGCTGACTTGGACTCCCACACTGTGAAAGGGTTAGATGGCGTGAAGTTTGTCAAATGTGTTCAGGAATGTTTTCTAAATGAATATATAAAGGTACAAATGAGAGAGGATGCAATACTTGATCTCCTATTAGGGAATCAGACAGGTCAGGTGACAGAAGTATGTGTAGGCGAACATTTTGGGTCCAGTGACCATAATGTCATTAGTTTCAAGTTAATTATGGATAAGGGTAGGTCTGGTCCTTGAGTTAAGGTTCTAAATTGGAGAAGGGACAATTTTGAGGAAAGAGAAAGGATCTAGGAAGAGTGGTTTGGGATAAGTTGTTTTCTGGCAAGGATGTGTTCAGTATGTGGAAGGCCTTCAAATGCAAAATTTTGAGAGTGCAGAGTTTGCATGTTCCTGCCAGGATTAAAGGCAAAGTTAACAGGCATAAGGAACCTTGGTTTTCAAGGGATATTGGCGATCTGGTTAAGAAAGAGAGAGAGGTGTATAGCAGGTATAGGCAACTAGAAACAAATGAGGTACTTGAAGAGTATAGAAAATGTAAGAAAATACTAAAGAAGGAAATCAGGAAGGCAAAAAGAAGACATGAGGTTGCTTTGGCGGATAATGTGAAGGTAAACCCGAAGGGTTTCGATAAATATATTAAGAGTAAAAGGATAGTGAGGGACAAAATTGGTCCCCTAGACGATCAAAGTGGCCGTCTATGTGTGGAGCCTCACGAGATGGGGGAGATCTTAAACAACTTTTTTGCATCAGTATTTACTCAGGAAATTGGCATAGTGTATGTGGAAGGAAGGGAAACAAGCAGTAGTGTCATGGAACATATAGAGATTAAAGAGGAGGAGGTGTTTGCTGCCTTACAGCGAATAAAGGTAGATAAATCTCCTGGGCCTGACGTGATATTTCCTCGGACCTTGAGAGAGACTAGTGTAGAAATTGCAGGGGCCCTGGCAGAAATATTTAAAATGTCCTTAGCCACGGGTATGGTGCCAGAGGATTGGAGGGTAGCTCATGTTGTTCCGTTGTTTAAAAAAGGCTCCAAAAGTAAACCAGGTAATTACAGACTGGTGAGCCTAACATCAGTAGTAGGTAAATTATTGGAAAGTGTTCTGAGAGATCGGATATACAAGTATTTGGACAGCCAAGGACTGATTAAGGATAGTCATCATGGCTTTGTGCATGGTAGATCGAGTTGAATGAATCTTGTAGAGTTTTTTAAGAAGGTTACCAAGAAAGTAGATGAACGAAAGGCTGTGGATGTTGTCTACATGGACTTTGACAAGGTCCCACATGGGAGGTTAGTTCAGAAGGTTCAGACACTAGGTATCCATGGAGAGGTTGTAAACTGGATTCGAAATTGGCTGTGTGGGAGAAGATAGAGAGTGGTAGTGGATGATTGCTTATCAGACTGGAGGCCTGTGACTAGTGGTGTGCCTCAAGGATCTGTGGTGGGACCATTGTTGTTTGTCTATATCAATGATCTAGATAAAAATGTGGTAAATTGGATCAGCAAGTTTGCTGATGACACTAAGATTGGAGGTGTTGTGGACAGCGAGGAAGGCTTTCAAAGCTTGCAGAGGGATCTGGACCAACTGGAAAAATGGGCCAGAAAATGGCAGTTGGAATTTAATGCAGACAAGTGTGAGGTGTTGCATTTTGGAAGGACAAATCAAGGTAGGACATGCACAGTAAATGGTAGGGCACTGAGGAGTGTGGAGGAACAAAGAGATCTGAGAGTTCAGGTACATAATTCCCTGAGAGTGGCGTCACAGGTAGACAGGGTTGTAAAGAAGGCTTTTGGCATCCTGGCATTCATAAATCAAAGTATTGAGTATAGGATGTTATGGGGAGGTTGTATAAGACATTGGTGAGGCCAAATTTGGAGTATTGTGTACAGTTCTAGTCACCTAACTATCAGAAGGATATCAGTAAGATTGAAAGAGTGCAGAGAAGATTTATTAGGATGTTGCCGAATCTTCAGGAGTTGAGTTACAGAGAAAGATTGAACAGGTTAGGACTTTATTCCTTGGAGCGTAGAAGAATGAGGGGAGATTTGATAGAGGTTTACAAAATTATGAGGGGTATAGACAGAGTAAATGTGAATAGGCTCTTTCCACTTAGGTTAGGAGATATAAACACGAGAGGACATGGCTTTGGGGTGAAAGGGGAAAGGTTTAGGGGGAACATTAGGGGGAACTTCTTCACTCAGAGAGTGGTGGGAGTGTGGAACGAACTGCCATCTGACGTGGTAAATGCAGGCTCACTCTTAAGTTTTAAGAATTAATTGGATAGATACATGGATGGGAGAGGTCTGGAGGGTTGTGGACTGGATGCAGGTCAATGGGACTAGCGGAATAATGTTTCGGCACAGACTAGAAGGGCCGAATGGCCTGTTTTCTGTGCTGTAGTGTTCTGTGGTTCTATGGTTCTATGGTGGGAGAAACATGGCTGCTATCATGGGTCTGCCTGTCCGCATAAGCTGGTGCTTCGGGGTACAGATAAAAGCATGGAAGGGAGAAGGAGGCACTTGAAGTCGGAAATTGTATACATCCACACACACACGGTTTTCAAATCACAGAACAATTGGCCTTTAATAAGGGATTAAACCAAAGAAGGTCTTGCCATTAATAATTAGCTGAGGATTAATTTTATCCCTTTGGGGTCTATATTAACTTTAAGCACAAGTGTTGAACTTCTTTTGGACGATATAGTGGATTCATTCATTGTGCACATTTCTCTACAATCAGTGTTATCATTTTACACAGGTCAATCTATTGAACGTGCAGGGAACAATGAAGCCTCAGTTCATCGAGAGCTTTTACAGTTCCACTTGTTCTTTTTATTATTTTATTAACATATCCTTGAGACTCAGTTCACGTTTGCCCAGACTATCATTGGCTGGTTTTCCTTCTGTGAAAGTGATATTATGAAAAGGCCAGCAGTACCATGAAGGATCCCCCCCCCCGCCTGCATTTGGACAGTGGGTCTCACTCCCATCAAGGAATGAGACAACGCAGCAGCTACACCACCACCAAAAACTGTTACCTCCCTCAAGCCATCGGGCTAATCACCCCCACCACCACCCCCCACCACCCACCACCCCCATCCCTACCACCACATTGGCACTTTATCATTTCCTGTCAGGGTACCTCATGTTCTGATACCCCTGCACCTTGATGTATATACAGTCAGTCTGTGTATAGCCACCCACTTATCTTATGTATTTATGACCACACACAACAATTACTTGTACATTGTGTTTTATAGAATTGCTTTTATATTTATAGTTATTGTGTTTCTTATATGTATTGTTTTTTATGCTGCCTTGGATCCAGAGTAACAATCATTTTGTTTCTTTTACACTTGTGTACTGAAGATCGACAATGAACGACCTTGAATTCTGGAACTGCAATTGTTCAATGTGCATTACGACCAAGGGCTGCACTCTGAAGCCGGTTAAAACACTTCCAGAGTCGCTCAGCACGGCCTCCCACACTTCAGCCAATCATTGTCTAACCCCATCAACATCAAGCCCGCACACTGGTGGCCATCTATGCCTTGGCAATTGACATGCTTCTCTAGTTCACAAGAGATGTGAGGGGAAAGGTTTTGTTACAGAGAGTGGTGGGCGACGGGAACGTGCTGCCTGGGGTAGTGGTACAGGCAGATACATTAGGGACTTAAAGCACAGAATAGGCCCTTAGAAACTAATGAGCCCAGTCACCCACCAATTCAACAGTAGCCCAGTCACAGGACTACTTATAATGACCAATTAACCTACTCACAGTGCACCTTTGGGCTGTGGGAGGAAACCAGAGCACCCAGGTGATCACAGGGAGAGCGTACAAACTCCTGACAGACTGCTGGGGTTGAACTCCGACAGCCTGAGCTGTAACAGCATCACACTAGCTGCTACAATTAGATAGGCACATGAGTGTGTGGGGAATGGAAGGATATGGACATCGTGTTGGCAGAAGGGATTAGTTTAGTTGGTCACTTGATTACTAATTTAATTGGCTTTCCTCAACATTGTGGGCCGAATGGCCTGTTCCTGTTCTATGTTCATAATCATCATAGGATCATAGAGATGCACAGCTCCGAAACAGGTCCCGATCACCCACCTTGTCCATACTGTTACTTTTATTGTTGCTTTTCTACACTCATCCCATTTGTCTCTCCATTCCAAAAGCTTTTTAAACGTTGTAATTGTACCCATCCCCACTATCTCCTCTGGCAAGCACCACCATCTGTGAGAAAAATTAATTCCTCAAATCTTTAAGTTTCTCCCCGCTTACCTTAAACCTGTCCTGGGAAAAAGATTCTGACTATCCATCCTATCTATGCCCCTCATAATTCTGTAAAACCCCCATAAGGTCACATCTCAGCCTCCTAATTTCTAATGAGAATAAACCTGATCTATCAAATCTAACTCTCCTCTATTCCAGGCAATGTCCTGGAGAATCTCTTCCGCACTCTCTTTCCATCGCTACCAACAACCCTCCTAGAATGTGTTGATTAGAACTGTCCACAATACAAAGTGGTCGAATCAATATTCTGTATAATTGCGACAGAGTGGCATAGCAGTTTGCATAATGCTATTACGACACCAACAACCCGAATTCCATTCCCGCCGCTGTCTGTAAGGAGTTTGTACATTTTTCCCATGACCGTGTGGGTTTCCTCCGAATGCTCCCACATTCCAAAGGTGCACTGGTTACTAGGTTAGTTTGTCACTTTGGAGTAATTGAGTGACACAGGCGCGTTGGGCCAGAAGGTCTGATACCATACTGAATCTCTAAAGAAAACTCCTAACTCTTACACTCAAAGCCTTGACCTGTGAAGGCATCAGTTCTGCCGAAGGATCTCGGCCCGAAACATCGATTGTACTCTTTTCCAAAGATGCTGCCTGGCCTGCTGAGTTCCTCCAGCATTTTGTGTGCGTTGCTTGGATTTCCAGAATCTGCAGATTTTCTCTTGTTTGTGAAGAGTACCAAAAGCTTATTTCACTATCTCGTCCACATGTGCCACCACTTTCAGTGAGATATGGACTTACATTCAGATGTCTCTGCACATCAATGCTCCTAAGGTCCCTGCCATTTAAAGGGATGTGAATTCCCAACAAGCACTGGCTCATACTCAAATTCCATCTGACACCACTACAAGATCACTCCCACCGCACCCCTCAAGATCAAGTTCCAGATTCAAACCACCTTTTGGATCTTTCTTCAGATCTTCTTTAAACCTTTTCTTCCCTACCCAAACCTAGGGGTTCCCAGCCTTTTTATGTGTAGAACCCTGCCATTAATCAAGAAATCCATCCACCCCAGTTTGGGAAGCTCGGCTCTAAACTATGACCTTAGTTTTAGACACCCCCGTTATGCTTTTATCCTCAACGAATGTTTTGACTTTTCCATTCCATTTACTCTGGGCAAACTTTCTGTGGAAAACTGGGTACCTTTGAACTCTGGTACAACCTTGGTCCAACCTCTGCTGCAGATGCATTTCTTACAGATTTAGGTCATGCTGTTGGACATGACCTACAGGTCAGTGAGAAGGGTCAGAGGTCCATTCAGGTAGGAGGCACAAGGACCTGTGACCCCATAAGTCAACATATCAGCAAGTCTGGAGTTTGAGACCTGGAGTTCAGGGTCCTAGCATTGGCAATACCAAAGATCCAAGCCAAAGTCCAGAAGTCAAACACCAATTGCTGAAGCCTTTGGGCTGCAGATCTGCAAGTCCTTTGGGGAAGTCAGAGGCTTAATATCTACAGAGAGAATCTACAAGCTCCTTAAAGACAGAAATGGGAATTAAATTCTGATTATTGGTGCTGTAAAGTGTTATGCTAACTAATTAACAGGAGGCTTGAGGAACCTATTGATCCCCAGCTTCAATTTCCATAGAGGGCTCATCAAACGTACCCAATCTACAGATGTGAGTTTTCATGATCCCATTCTTTCCTTCAGCTTGCTGACTTCCTCTTCTTTTCTCCTTCCACATCCTCCCAATTCCATTTATTGCTGGAATCACGTCCAAAATATGCCTGGTCCTGCTTAACCACCTCAGGCTTAAGGGTAGGCAGCAGCTCTATTGACTCAAGACCAAACGATTGACTCTCTTTGCTGTAATGTAGGTTCTTGTTGATTCCCCTCACACAAGATGCCTCTCACTCTTTTGTGAGCTCCAGGTTTTGCATTCATACAGTAGAATAAATCAAGGAAGGTAGTGCACCCGTGGCTGACAAGAGAAATTAGGGATAGTATCAATTCCAAAGAAGTAGCATACAAATTAGCCAGAGAAAGTGGCTCACCTGAGGACTGGGAGAAATTCAGAGTTCAGCAGAGGAGGACAAAGGGCTTAATTAGGAAGGGGAAAAAAGATTATGAGAGAAAACTGGCAGAGAACATAAAAACGGACTGTAAAAGCTTTTATAGATATGTAAAAAGGAAAAGACTGATAAAGACAAATGTAGGTCCCCTGCAAACAGAAACAGGTGAATTGATTATGGGGAGCAAGGACATGGCAGACCAATTGAATAATTACTTTGGTTCTGTCTTCACTAAGGAGGACATAAATAATCTTCCAGAAATAGTAAGGGACAGAGGGTCCAGTGAGATGGAGGAACTGAGCGAAATACATGTTAGTAGGGAAGTGGTGTTAGGTAAATTGAAGGGATTGAAGGCAGATAAATCCCCAGGGCCAGATGGTCTGCATCCCAGAGTGCTTAAGGAAGTGGCCCAAGAAATAGTGGATGCATTAGTGATAATTTTTCAAAACTCGTTAGATTCTGGACTAGTTCCTGAGGATTGGAGGGTGGCTAATGTAACCCCACTTTTTAAAAAAGGAGGGAGAGAGAAACCGGGGAATTATAGGCCGGTTAGCCTAACGTCGGTGGTGGGGAAACTGCTGGAGTCAGTTATCAAGGATGTGATAACAGCACATTTGGAAAGCGGTGAAATGATCGGACAAAGTCAGCATGGATTTGTGAAAGGAAAATCATGTCTGACGAATCTCATAGAATTTTTTGAGGATGTAACTAGTAGAGTGGATAGGGGAGAACCAGTGGATGTGGTATATTTGGATTTTCAAAAGGCTTTTGACAAGGTCCCACATAGGAGATTAATGTGCAAACTTAAAGCACACGGTATTGGGGGTAAGGTATTGGTGTGGGTGGAGAATTGGTTAGCAGACAGGAAGCAAAGAGTGGGAATAAACGGGACCTTTTCAGAATGGCAGGCGGTGACTAGTGGGGTACCGCAAGGCTCAGTGCTGGGACCCCAGTTGTTTACAATATATATTAATGACTTGGATGAGGGAATTAAATGCAGCATCTCCAAGTTTGCGGATGACACGAAGCTGGGTGGCAGTGTTAGCAGTGAGGAGGATGCTAAGAGGATGCAGGGTGACTTGGATAGGTTGGGTGAGTGGGCAAACTCATGGCAGATGCAATTTAATGTGGATAAATGTGAAGTTATCCACTTTGGTGGCAAAAATAGGAAAACAGATTATTATCTGAATGGTGGCCGATTAGGAAAAGGGGAGGTGCAACGAGACCTGGGTGTCATTATACACCAGTCATTGAAAGTGGGCATGCAGGTACAGCAGGCGGTGAAAAAGGCGAACGGTATGCTGGCATTTATAGCGAGAGGATTCGAGTACAGGAGCAGGGAGGTACTACTGCAGTTGTACAAGGCCTTGGTGAGACCACACCTGGAGTATTGTGTGCAGTTTTGGTCCCCTAATCTGAGGAAAGACATCTTTGCCATAGAGGGAGTACAAAGAAGGTTCACCAGATTGATTCCTGGGATGGCAGGTCTTTCATATGAAGAAAGACTGGATGAACTGGGCTTGTACTCGTTGGAATTTAGAAGATTGAGGGGGGATCTGATTGAAACGTATAAGATCCTAAAGGGATTGGACAGGCTAGATGCAGGAAGATTGTTCCCGATGTTGGGGAGGTCTAGAACGAGGGGTCACAGTTTGAGGATAGAGGGGAAGCCTTTTAGGACCGAGGTTAGGAAAAACTTCTTCACACAGAGAGTGGTGAATCTGTGGAATTCTCTGCCACAGCAAACTGTTGAGGCCAGTTCATTAGCTATGTTTAAAAGGAAATTAGATATGGCCCTTGTGGCTACAGGGGTCAGGGGGTATGGAGGGAAGGCTGGGTTCTGAGTTGGATGATCAGCCATGATCATAATAAATGGCGGTGCAGGCTCGAAGGGCCGAATGGCCTACTCCTGCACCTATTTTCTATGTTTCTATGTTTCTATAACTGGGATAGCAATGGCCTCCCATTCTTCCAAAAACTTTCCCACTACTGATGTCAAGCTCACTGACCTATAATTTCCTGGTTTATTCTTTGAGCTTTTCTTGAACAGTGGCAAAACATTGGCTATCCTCCAATTCTCTGGTACCTCACCTGTTGCCGAGGATGATTTAAATGTCTCTGCTAGGGCCTATGCTCACTCGTGAGTTGAGCAGAAGAGAGAGCTAGGGCCTCGGCAAATTCTGTACTTGCATCGCTCAGAGTCAGGGGGATCCATTTTGTCTGTCCCTGGGGATTGATCCACTCTGATTTTCCTCAGGACAGCAAACAGCACCTCTTTTGTAATCTGTACAGGGTCCATGAAGTTGATGCTGCTTTGCCTCGCTTCTGAGTCTGTCTCCTGAGTAAATGCAGATGCAAAACATCTATTTAAGATCTCCCCCATCTGCTTTGGCTCTGCCCATGGATTACCATTCTGATCTTCCAGAGGATCAACTTGTCCCTTCCAGTTCCTTTGCTCTTAATACCCCTTAGGATTCTCCTTCATCATGTCTGCAAGGGCAAACTCATGCCTTCTTCTGGCCCTCCTGATTTCTTTATTCAGTGTTCTCTTGCATTTTTTGTACTCCAGAAGCACATTTGTTCCCACCTGCCTATGCCTGCAGTACAGCTTTCTTTTTCTTAACCAGGGCCTCAAAATCTCTTAAAAAGCAAGGTTCCCTACACTTGTTATTTTTTACGTTTTATTCTGTCAGGCACGTACAAGCTTTGTACACTCAAAAATTTCACTTTTGAAGACCTCCCACTTACCAAGCACTTCTGCCAGAAAACAGCCTGTTCCAATCCACAAATTCCTGATACCATCAAAATTGGCCTTTCTCCAATTTAGAATCTGAACCCATGGACCAGACCTGCCTTTCTGCATATTTACTTTGAAACTAATGGCATTATGAGCACTGGATGTAAAGTGTTCCCCTGCACAAACTTCTGTCACCTCCCCCGTCTCATTCCCTAATAGCAGATCCGGTATCTCACACTCTCTCTACATACTGATGAAGGAAACTGTCCTGAACACATTTGACAAAACTCTAGTCTTTTTATAGTATGGGAATCCCAGTCAATATGTGGAAAGTTAAAATCACCTACTATAACAACCCTATGTTTATTGCAACAGTCTGCCATCTCTTTACAAATTTGTTCCTCTAAGTCCCTAAGACCGTTGGTTGGTCATACCTTTCCTGTTTCTCAAATCCACCCATAAAGCCTCATTAGACAGTTCTGTAGTCTGTTCTGTCTGAGTACTGTTCTGACGTTTTCCCTGACTAGTAATGCCACCCCTCCTCCTTTAGAAACATAGAAACACAGAACACCTACAGCCCAATACAGGCCCTTCGGCCCACAAAGCTGTGCCGAACATGTCCCTACCTTAGAACTACCGAGGCCTACCCATAGCCCTCTGTTTTTCTAAGCTCCATGTACCCATCCAGGAGTCTCTTCAAAGACCCTATCATTTCCGCCTCCACCACTGTCGCCAGCAGCCCATTCCATACACTCACCACTCTCTGCGAAAAGAAAACTTACCCCTGACATCTTCTCTATACCTACTTCCAAGTACCTTAAAACTATGCCCTCTCATGCTAGCCATTTCAGCCCTGGGATAAAGCCTCTGACTATCCTCATGATCAATGCCTCTCATTATCTTGTATACTTCTATCAGGTCACCTCTCATCCTCCGTCGCTCCAAGGAAAAAAGGCTGAGTTCACTTAACCTATTCTCATAAGGCATGTTCCCCAATCCAGGCAACATCCTTGGAAATCTCCTCTGCACCCTTTCTATGGTTTCCATGTCCTGCCTGTAGTGAGGTGACCAGAACTGAGCACAGTACTCCAAGTGGGGTCTGACCAGGGTCCTATATAGCTGCAACATTACCTCTCGGCTCTTAAACTCAATCCCACGATTGATGAAGGCCAATACATTGTACGCCTTCTTAATCACAGAGTCAACCTGCGTAGCAGCTTTGAGTGTCCTATGGACTCGGACCCCAAGATCCCTCTGATCCTCCACACTGCCAAGAGTCTTACCATTAATGCTATATTCTGACATCATATTTGACCTACCAAAATGAACCACCTCATACTTATCTGGGTTGAACTCCATCTGCCACTTCTCAGCCCAGTTTTGCATCCTATCAATGTCCCGCTGTAACCTCTGACAGCCCTCCACACTGTCCACAACACCCCCAACCTTTGTGTCATCAGCAAATTGACTAACCCATCCCTCCACTTCCTCATCCAGGTCATTTATAAAAATCATGAAGAGTAGGGGTCCCAGAACAGATCCCTGAGGCACACCACTGGTCACCGACCTCCATGCAGAATATGACCCGTCTGCAAACACTCTCTGTCTTCTGTGGGCAAACCAGTTCTGGATCCACAAAGCAATGTCCCCTTGGATCCCATGCCAACTTACTTTCTCAATAAGCATTGCATGGGGTACCTTATCAAATGGCTTGCTGAAATCCATATACACTACATCTACGGCTCTACCTTCATTAACGTGTTTAGTCACATCCTCAAAAAATTCAATCAGGCTCGTAAGGCACGACCTGCCTTTCACAAAGCCACGCTGACTATTCCTTATCATATTATGCCTCTCCAAATGTTCATAAATCCTGCCTCTCAGGATCTTCTCCATCAACTTACCAACCACTGAAGTAAGCCTATAATTTCCTGGGCTATCTCTACTCCCTTTCTTGAATAAGGGAACAACATCCGCAACCCTCCAATCCTCTGGAACCTCTCCAGTCTCCATTGATGATGCAAAGATCATCGCCAGAGCCTCCGGAATGATCCGGATTTTGTCCAGCTCCAACTCCAGCTCCTTAACGCTGATTGTTAGAAGCTGCAGCTGATGCACTTCTCGCAGTTGTAGTCGTGCCTGCCCCCATCCCACTAGAGGAGCATTCCAGTATCCTGCCTGGCATCCTTACTTTTCTAACTGAGCCACTATAAAGAAGGAAGAAGGGTAAACTCTACCTACAGCTTGTTTGCTTTCTCTCACTCGAGCCTTTCCGCACTGAAACCTGGAAAAGCTATGCTCTCCACTCTAACTCTGTCCTCTCCAACGATGGCCACTCTGCTTGCCCCGGCTCTTGCCAATCAATCCTGACGGCTGATTGACGGCTGCTCAAATCTCCCCACCGCAAGTCACTGCTTTTTCTACTAATTCCTGATCTGAATGAACTACATTGGCCTTCATTAGGTTCCAGAGCCACGAGGAACTGTTGCAGGTCCATAACTCTCTGATTAGGCCACACGTGGAATACTATTTTCGGTTCTGGTCATTTCATTATAGAAAGGATGTGGAAGGATTAGAGAGAGTGGAGAAGAGGTTCACCAGCATGCCGCCTGGATTAGAGAGCATGTCTTATGAGGATAGGTTGAGCGAGCTCGGGCTTTTCTCCTTGGATCAGGGATTCACAAGCTTTTTAATGCCATGGATCACTGTCATTAACCTTTTTAATGCCAAGGACCACCATCATTAACCTTTTTAATGCTGTGGACCACTGTCATTAACCTTTTTATTGCCATTGTAGCCCCCCTGGCCAGCCTGAGGGTCGCTCGGCTCGCTATCATCTAGGGGAAACAACTCTCAGCCCCGCCAAACTGGGTAATTCAGTTTGTGTGGATGCTATGTGATGTACCCCACCCCACCAAATAACAGACAATACACCATATGCGATTAAATGAATTACAGTTTATAGATATTACTGGAACCATGTAATTAATAGAGATAAAATATAAAAGGAAAATAAAAGGTGCCAGACTTATCAAAGTTCAACCTCTTCGTGAACACGGTTGGAGCTCGAGTAACGGTCCTCTGTTCACTATTCGATTCCCTCTGACCACCTCAACCCACCGCCTGGGACCAACCACGATGGTCGACCAGACACTCCACACGAGTCCGTCTCCGTCTCCTCTCCTCGCCGAAGACTCCACACCTCGGACTCCTGCCCGGGGTCTGACCCCGTTAGCCAGCTCACAGCACCGCGTCCACTCTCTCTCTGTCTCCCCATCGCACCTTCTGCCCAAAAACCCGCGCATCACAATAGTTTACAGGCACACAAAAAAAGAATAACATCTATCCCAATTGGTTTACAAATGGATACAATCCTCCTTATCAGTGATATAACCCAAACAAGCTGCTAGAAAGAGAACCACTGTCTCAGCAGTTAACATCACAGAGAAGCCATTTTGATTAGCCTACGCGGTAACATAAAAGTAGAAACCCCTTACACTATGGACCACTGTCATTAACCTTTTTAATGCCATGGACCACTGTCATTAACCTTTTTAATGCCATGGACCACTATCATTAACCTTTTTAATGCCATGGACCACTGTCATTAACCTTTTTAATGCCATGGACCACTATCATTAACCTTTTTAATGCCAGGGACCACTGTCATTAACCTTTTTAATGCTGTGGACCACTGTCATTAACCTTTTTAATGCCATGGACCACCATCATTAACCTTTTTAATGCCGTGGACCACTGTCATTAACCTTTTTAACGCCATGGAGCACTATCATTTACCGAGGGGTGTGTGGACCTCAGGTTGGGAAGCCCTGCTCTAGAGCAAAGGAGGATGAGAGGTGACTCAATAGAGGTGTACAAAATGACAAGAGACGTAGATCAAGTGGATGGCCTGATACGTCTTCCCTGAATGGAAATGGCTAATATGAGGGGGCGTAATTTAAAAGGTGATTGGAGGAAAGTGTAAGGGGGGTAGTGTCAGAGGTAAGCTTTTTCAACACAGAGAGTGGTGAGTGTATGGAACACCCTGCCAGGGATGGTGGTAGAGGCAGGTACATTGAGGACATTTAAGAAACTCTTAGATAGACGCATGGGTGATAGAAAAATGGAGGCTTTGTGGAGGTCAGCAGAGCATCATAGGCCAAAGGGCTTGTACTATGCTGTAATGTGAATTTTCACATGGCTAAATTTGTTTGGTGTCTAGAATGGCTTTGTTCATTACCAAGCACACTCCTTTCCCGATCCCACAGGTGAGAACATATTACAGTGTCACAATTGTAAGTGTCAGACATGAACGTCAGAGGTCAAGAGTCCAGCCAAAGACAGAACATTCATTACCAGTTCTGGAGAACTGTTCTTTGACCAAAACTCCTGGAACTTTGTGCGGCACTGGAAACTTACGAATCAGAATCGGGCGTGTCATCAGCGGTGTATCATGTGATTTATTGTGTTGTGGCAGCAGTACAGTCCAAGGCATAAAAATGACTATGTTACAAAACTAAATAAATAGTGTGAACGAGGAGTAATCAGGCAGCGACCAGGGGCTCGTGGACCATTCAGAAATCTAATGGCGGAGGGGAAGACATTGAGTGTCGGTCTTCAGGCTCCTGCACCTCCCCCACAACGGCAGTAATGAGAAGAGGGCCTGTTCCAGACAGTGAGGGTCTCTAATGATGGAGCATCACCTTTTGAAGATGCCCCTTTTGGTGGGGAGGCTAGTGAACATGATGGAGCTGGCTGCATTCTGATGAAAGGTTATTGACATTTCAGTCCACACAGATGCCCCTCAACCTGCTGAGTATTTCCAGTATTTTCTTCTCTTATTTTCAGTTTACCAGCACCTGGAGTTTTTCTGTTGAATGTGAGGGAAGGTGGAGGATAAGATTAAATGAAGGAAGTATTTGTGGCACGTTGCCTGTACGTGACACAGTGCAGTGATCGAGCTGACAACCCTCTGCAGCTTTTCCTGATCCTGGGCATTGTCCCCTCCATCCCAGACAGTGAGGCAGTCAGAATGATCGCTATGGAAATCTGCTTCTGTAGAAGTTTGCTAGTGTTACGTACCCCGTAACTGGGTTGCCAAACCAGCAGAAATGGATCACTCAGTTGGAGTCTGGATTACTAGAACTAAGAAAGATTTATTAAAGAAACCAGTAACACAGTACTCTAATCAAAAGGATAATAAATGCAACAGTTCAGCAATGATAAACACACATGTACACAGAATTAAGATAACAGGATCAATCAAGCTCTATCGTTGTCTAGGGGTAAATGACCAGTTTCAAAGTGACGCAAAGTTCAGTTCAATTTAGTTCAGTTCAGTTTGCAGTAATCGCTGCCGTGGCGATGGACAGTGGGGGGGAAGGAGAGAGAGAGCAAAACGAATGAATATTCAAAACGGCTTCCACACAGACCTTCGCAGTCAGCTTTCGGGCGAGCCCTTTGTGATGTCATCTGAGGTCACCGACCCTGACCCCCTCCGTTTCCAGATGCGATCGTTTCTCTGCGGTGAACCTGGCACCCAGGCAAGGGTGGACACACACCAGGTTCCCGCCAATCATGCCTTTCCACCCTGAGCGTGTATGGCTTGATCCCGCGATCAGCCGTCCAAAAACTTCCCACCGGCTTGTGGGAAACGCACCGCTTCCAGGGTCTCGTTACCTCGGGGTGTCGTGTGTGTCCTGCCTTAGCAAACCTGTCCCTTTTTATCCCCCTGCTGGGGTATCGCCTGTCCATCACTTCAAACAGTTCAGAGTTCAAAGAGGGAGCCGCTCTTGACAGCTCTTCTTCCGTGACTCTCTCCCGTCCCTTCATTAACATCTCCAAATGCCGCTCCATTGTTTTCCTTATCTCTCTCTCCTGAAGACAGGTGGCAGACCAACTGCTGATCCCACTGGTGCCAGCACAGGACAGCTAACATCCTAATCTATGTGTAGTCTTGTCACACTAGTCTTTGGTGACATAAGGGGGCATTGGTGGCAGACCCAAATGCAAGACACAGACACTGAAGAACTGCGAACTGGACTAAACTAGAGTTAGGGACAGGACTGGACACAGACGAGGAGCTGGGACAGGAACACTGACTTGGGCTAGGACTTTGGCTGGGAAAGCAGGACCAGGACAAGGACAAGGAACTGGGAACTAGGAGCCTGGGTTTGGACTCCGAGCGAGAGACTGGACAAGGACCCAAAACCTGAGTCCTGGCTGGGGCTCGAACCCCGGAACTAGGTGAGGACATGACGTGGCTACAGGACTAGACATGGCATGGGTTCTTTGAGGCTTGACTAGGCGAGGCTTGGCTACAGGACTAGGCGAGGCTTGGGTATGGATTCCGAGCCAGAGACTGGGCAAGGACCCAGAACCTAGGTCCTGACTTGGGCTCGGACTCCGAAACCAGGCGAAGACATGATGTGGCTACAGGACTGGACGAGGCTTGGATTCTTCGAGGCTTTCCTGGGCAGGACGAGGTACACCCGGGCAGAACGAAGTACTCCTGATTGGAACGCAGGGCCGGGCCCCTTCCTTGGACGCGGGGCTGGGATGCTTACAAGGATACGGGACTGGGATGACTGCCAAGGTAAACCACCAAGGAAACTGACAGGGATTCAAATGGAGTCTCAGGGTAACAGCAAAGGTGGCCTGACTTACCCCACGGAGGCGAGGACGTGAAGGGACAGATCCAACCGCAGGGTAACGGCAAGGACGGCCTGACTTACCCCACGGAGGCAAGGACAGGAAGGGAGCTCAATCCAGGGTGGCTCTGAGTCTCGGGGCAGCCAGCAACCTTGGCTGGTGTTGGAAACAGCCGAATCCTTATCCAGCTCGGAGTGGCAGACGGCCACTCAGCTGGCCCCAGAAACGGCCGAATCCAAAGGGGATTGCTCCAAGGGGATACTGACGAGATGAACCAGCACCCACTTTTGATCCCAGGGCCACTTATATTCCCAGCCCCAAGATGAGCATCAGGTGCCTATGATTAAGCCCAACTGAAACAAGGGACAGCCGGAAGACCCGGAGTCCGGAGTCCATGGACTGGACCGTGAACCAGATTGCGGAGTTCACGGATTGGACCATGACAAATGAAATGTAGCCACTAGTATAATCCTGAGAAAATCATTCATTAGGTTTGAGCTTCAATAACTTAAGTGATGGGAAACCATTTTTTCTGCCCCAAATCTTACTTGAAACCTGTCATCTTTGTGCATGTGCTCTTTATTTCTGCTCTGTCATTCCAAGCAAGATGCTTCACTATACACCCAGGGGCCACTTTTGTAAGCATCTCCTGAACACCTGCTCACTAATCAGCCAAACATGTGGCAGCAACTCAGTGCATAAAAGCATGCAGACATGGTCAAGAGGTTCAGTTGTTCAGACCAAACATCAGAATGGGGTAAGAAATGTGGTGCAGGTAACTTTGACTGTAGTAATTGTTGGTGCCAGACGGGATGGTTGGAGTACCTCAGAAACCAGCGATTTCCTGGGATTTTCATGCTCAACAGTCTCTAGAGTTTACAGAGAATGGTGTGAAAAGCGAAAAAAAAAATCCAATAAGAGGCAGTTCTGTGGGCAAAAATGCCCAGAGAGACGTCTGAGGAGAAAGGCCAGATTTTTTCAAGCTGACAGCAACTCAAATAACCTTGTGCTACAACAGTGGTGTGCAGAGGAGCAAAACATGTTGAACCTTGAGGTGGATGGGCTACAACAGCGGAAAGCCACAAACATACGCTCGGTGGTCACTTTGTTACACACAGGGGTGTCTTAATACACAGACAGACTAGACCAGACAAGACCAGATCAGACCAGACCGATAGATACTTTATTGATCCCAAAGGAGATTTCAGTGTCACAGTAGTGTTACAAGTGCACAGATATGAGATATTAGAAGTAAGAAAGGATAAAAAATAAGTTACCGTAAAAATAAGATGTACAGGATTTACAAGTCAAAGGTTACAAGATCACTTCCCCGGCTACTGGTTGACTCATTATAGAGCCTGATGGCCAATAGTAAGAATGACCTCATATAGCGCTCTTTGGAGCAGCGCAGTTGTCTATTACTAAAACTGATCCTCTGTTCAGCCAAGGTGGCATGCAGAGGATGTAAAACATTGACAAGAATTGCCAGGATTTTCCGTAGGGTCCTTTGTCCTCCAGTGTGTCCAGTTACAGAGCCAGCCTTCCTAATCAGTTTATTGAGCCTGTGTTGAAGCCATTGTCCCAGCACACCACCACATAAAAGATTGTACTGGTGACAGCAGAATGGTAGAACATGTGAAGGAGAGGCCTGCACACTCCAAAGGGTCTCAGTTTCCTCAGAAAGTAGAGGCAACTCTGGCCCTTGTACACAGCCTCTGTGTTGGTGCTCCACTCAAGTCTGTCATCCAGGTGCACCCCAGGTACTTGTACGTCCTCACCATATCCATGTCCTCACTATCAATAGTAACAAGGAGTAGTGCAGGTTTAAGTCTTCCTAAAGTCCACCACCCTCTCCTTTGTCTTACTAATGTTGTGCTGCGGATAATTCAGCTTGCACCATTTAGCAAAGTCTTCCACCAGGGTCCTGTATTCATTCTCCCATCCTCCCTTTATACACCCAACCATCGCTGAGTCATCGGAGAATTTCTGCAGATGACATGACTCAGTGTTGTATCTAAAGTCCAAGTTATACAGGGCAATCAGGAAGGGGCCAATAGTGTCCTCTGTGGGAATGCAGTGCGCTTAGCTCTGAAGCTGCACAAACTGTGGTCTGCCAGTCAGGTGGTCCATTATCCAGGATACAATGGAAGTGCCAACATGCATTGAATGGAGCTTCTCCCCCAGCAAAGAGGGCTGTATGGTTGAAAGCACTTGAGAAATCAAAAAAACATGATCCTCACAGTGCTGCTCTGCTTATCCACATGGGAGTAGGCTCTGTTCAGCAGGTAGATGACAGCATCATTGACTCCAATGTGCTCCTGGTAGGCAAACTGCAGGGGATCGAGGGCCGAACTGACCAGGGGTCGGAGGTGAGCCAGGACCAGCCTCTCTAGGGTCTTCATGATGTGTGAGCTCAGGGCCACTGGATGGTAGTCATTCAAGACTTTTGGTTGGCCCTCCTTGGATACTGGGACCCTTGCTGTTTTCCACATTGTCGGGACCCGTTCCAGGCTGAGACTCAGATTGAAAATGAGCAGGAGAACTCCCCACAGCTGCTCAGCATACTCCTTCTGGACCTTGAGGTTCACACCATCCGGTCCCAATGCTTTGCCGTGTCTGAGCTTCCCCAGGGCCCCTCTCACCTGCTCAGTAGTGAAGATGAGTTCATAAGGCCACAAGACCATAAGACCATAAGACATAGGAGCAGAATTCAGCCATTTGGCCTATCAAGCCTGCTTCACCATTCAATCATGGCTGATCCTTTTTCAGCCTTGCTCTCCGGCCTTCTCCCCGTAACCTTCGATACTGTGGCCAATCAAGAACCTATCAATCTCTGCCTTAAATACACCCAACGACCTGGCCTCCACAACTGCACGTGGCAACAAGTTCCACAAATTCACCACCCTCTGGCTAAATAAATTTCTCCGCATCTCTGTTTTGAAAGGGCGCCCCTCTATCCTGAGGTTGTGCCCTCTTGTCCTAGACTCTCCCACCATGGGAAATAACCTTTCCACATCTACTCTGTCTAGGCCTTTCAACATTCGAAAGGTTTCTACAAGATCCCCCCTCCTTATCCTTCTAAATTCCAGCGAGTACAGGCCCAGAGCCATTAAATGTTCCTCACATGATAACCCTTCCTTTCCTGGAATGATCCTTGTAAACTTTCTCTGAACCCTCTCCAATTCCAGCACATCTTTTCTAAGATGAGGAGCCCAAAACTGTTCATAATACTCAAGGTGAGACCTCACCAGTGCCTTATAACGCCTCAGCATCACATCCCTGCTCTTGTATTCTAGACATCTTAAAATGAATGCTAACATGGCATTTGCCTTCCTCACCACCGACTCAACTGCAAGTTAACATTTAGGTTCTTCTGCACAAGGACTCCCAAGTCCCTTTGCAGCTCAGGTTGTTGGAGTTTCTCCCTGTTTAGAAAATAATCTGCACATTTATTTCTTCTACCAAAGTGTATGACCATGCATTTTCCAACATTGTATGTCATTTGCCACTTTCTTGCCCATTCTCCGAATCTGTCAAAGTCCTTCTGTAGCCCTCCTGTTTGCTCAACACTACCTGCCCCTCCACCAATCTTCGTATTATCTGCAAACTTGGCAACAAAACCATCTAGTCCATCATCTAAATACAGGTATATGGAGGAATTTCAGGTGGGGGGTTATATGGGAGGCAGGGTTTAAGGGTTGGCACAACATAGTGGGCCAAAGGGCCGGTACTGTGTTGTACTATTCTATGTTCTATGTTAAATCATTGATATGCAGTATAAAAAGAAATGGTCCCAACACTGACCCCTGCAGAACACCACTAGTCACTGACAGCCAGCAAGAAAAGGATCCTTTTATTCCCACTCGCTGCCTCCTACCAATCAGCTAATGCTCTAACCATGCTAGTAACTTTTCTGTAATACCATGGGCTCTTAACTTGGTTAGCAGCCTCATGTGTGGCACCTTGTTAAAGACCTTCTGAAAATCCAAATATACAACATCCACTGCATCCCCTTTATCTATCCTACCTGTAATCTCCTCAAAGAATTCCAACAGGTTCATCAAGGCAAGATTTTCCTTTAAGGAAACCACACTAAGTGTGTCCTACCTTGTCCTGAGTGTCCAAGTTCTCCATAAACTCATCCTTAACAATGGACTCCAACATCTTCCCAGCCACTGAGGTCAGGTTAACTGGTCTATAATTTCCTTTCTGTTACCTCTCTCCTTTCTTAAAGAATGGAGTGACATTTGCAATTTTCCCGTCCTCCAGAACCAAGTCAGAATCGAATGATTCTTGAAAGATCATTAATAATGCCTCCACAATCTCTAACGCTACCTCGTTCAGAACCCTAGGGTGCAGTTCATCTGGTCCGGGTGACTTATGTACCCTTAGGTCTTTCAGCTTTTTGAGCACCTTCTCCCTTGTAACAGTAACTGCACTCACTTCTCTTCCCTCACACCCTTCAACATCTGGCACACTGCTAGTGTCTTCCACAGTGAAGACTGATGCAAAATACTCATTTAGTTCATCTGCCATCTCCTTGTCCCCCATTATTATTTCTCCTGCCTCATTTTCTAGCAGTGCTATATCCACTCTTCTCTCTCTTTTTTAACTATCTGCTTTGCTATTGTTAGCTAGCTTGCTTTCAAATGTCATCTTTTCCCTCCTAATGGATCTTTTAGTTGCTTTCTGTAGGTTTTTAAAAGTTTCCCAATACTCTATCTTCCTGCTAATTTTTGCTTTGTTGTATGCCATCCATTTTGTTTTTACATTAGCTTTGATTTCCCTTGTCAGCCATGTTTTACTATTTTGCCATTTGAGTATTTATTTGTTTTTGGAATACATCTATCCTCCAACTTCATTTTTCCCCGAAACACACGCCATTGCTGCTCTGTTGTCATCCCTGACAGCATCTCCTTCCAGTTTACTTTGGCCAACTCCTCTCTCATACCACTGTAATTTCCCTTACTCCACTGAAATACTGCTATGTCAGACTTTACTTTCTCCCTATAAAATTTCAAGTTGAATTCAATCATATTGTGATCACTGCCTCCGAAGGTTCTTTTACCTTAAGCTCCCTAATTGCCTCCGGTTCATTATATCACACCCAATCCAATGTAGCTGATACCCTGGTAGGCTCAATGACAAACTGCTCTAAAATGCCATTCCTGTAGGCATTCAACAAACAACATACATCAAAGTTGCTGGTGAACGCAGCAGGCCAAGCAGCATCTATAGGAAGAGGCTCAGTCGACGTTTCAGGCAGAGACCCTTCGTCAGGACTAACTGAAGGAAGAGTGAGTAAGGGATTTGAAAGCTGGAGGGTGAGGGGGAGATCCAAAATGATAGGAGAAGACAGGAGGGGGAGGGATAGAGCCGAGAGCTGGACAGGTGATAGGCAAAAGGGGATACGAGAGGATCATGGGACAGGAGGTCCGGGAAGAAAGACAAGGGAGGGAGTGACCCAGAGGATGGGCAAGAGGTATATTCAGAGGGACAGAGGGAGAAAAAGGAGAGTGAGAGAAAGAATGTGTGCATAAAAATGAGTAACAGATGGGGTACGAGGGGGAGGTGGGGCCTTAGCGGAAGTTAGAGAAGTCAATGTTCATGCCATCAGGTTGGAGGCTACCCAGACGGAATATAAGGTGTTGTTCCTCCAACCTGAGTGTGGCTTCATCTTTACAGTAGAGGAGGCCGTGGATAGACATGTCAGAATGGGAATGGGATGTGGAATTAAAATGTGTGGCCACTGGGAGATCCTGCTTTCTCTGGCGGACAGAGCGTAGATGTTCAGCAAAGCGGTCTCCCAGTCTGCGTCGGGTCTCACCAATATATAAGAGGCCACACTGGGAGCACCGGACGCAGTATATCACCCCAGTCGACTCACAGGTGAAGTGATGCCTCACCTGGAAGGACTGTTTGGGGCCCTGAATGGTGGTAAGGGAGGAAGTGTACGGGCATGTGTAGCACTTGTTCCGCTTACACGGATAAGTGCCAGGAGGGAGATCAGTGGGGAGGGATGGGGGGGACAAATGGACAAGGGAGTTGTGTAGGGAGCGATCCCTGCGGAATGCAGAGAGAGGGGGGGAGGGAAAATGTGCTTAGTGGTGGGATCCCGTTGGAGGTGGCGGAAGTTACGGAGAATAATATGTTGGACCCAAAGGCTGGTGGGGTGGTAGGTGAGGACCAGGGGAACCCTATTCCTAGTGGGGTGGTGGGAGGATGGAGTGAGAGCAGATGTACGTGAAATGGGGGAGATGCGTTTAAGAGCAGAGTTGTTAGTGGAGGAAAGGAAGCCCCTTTCTTTAAAAAATGAAGACATCTCCCTCGTCCTAGAATGAAAAGTCTCATCCTGAGAGCAGATGCGGCGGAGACGGAGGAATTGCGAGAAGGGGATGGCGTTTTTGCAAGAGACAGGGTGAGAAGAGGAATAGTCCAGATAGCTGTGAGAGTCAGTAGGCTTATAGTAGACATCAGTGGATAAGCTGTCTCCAGAGACAGAGACAGAAAGATCTAGAAAGGGGAGGGAGGTGTCGGAAATGGACCAGGTAAACTTGAGGGCAGGGTGAAAGTTGGAGGCAAAATTAATAAAATCAACGAGTTCTGCATGCGTGCAGGAAGCAGCGCCAATGCAGTCGTCGATGTAGCGAAGGAAAAGTGGGGGACAGATACCAGAATAGGCACGGAACATAGATTGTTCCACAAACCCAACAAAAAGGCAGGCATAGCTAGGACCCATATGGGTGCCCATAGCTACACCTTTAGTTTGGAGGAAATGGGAGAAGCAAAAGGAGAAATTATTAAGAGTAAGGACTAATTCCGCTAGACGGAGCAGAGTGGTGGTAGAGGGGAACTGATTAGGTCTGGAATCCAAAAAGAAGCGTAGAGCTTTGAGACCTTCCTGATGGGGGATGGAAGTATATAAGGACTGGACATCCAAGGTGAAAATAAAGCGGTGGGGGCCAGGGAACTTAAAATCATCGAAAAGTTTAAGAGCGTGAGAAGTGTCACGAACATAGGTAGGAAGGGATTGAACAAGGGGTGATAAAACAGTGTCGAGGTATGCAGAAACGAGTTCGGTGGGGCAGGAGCAAGCTGAGACAATAGGTCGGCCAGGACAGGCAGGTTTGTGGATCTTGGGTAGGAGGTAGAAACGGGAAGTGCGGGGTGTGGGAACTATAAGGTTGGTAGCAGTGGATGGGAGATCCCCTGAGCGGATAAAGTCAGTGATAGTGTGGGAGACAATGGCCTGGTGCTCCTTAGTGGGGTCACGATCGAGGGGTAAATAAGAGGAGGTATCCGCGAGTTGTCGCTGTGCCTCGGCAAGGTAGAGGTCAGTACGCCAGACTACAACAGCACCCCCTTTATCAGCGGGTTTAATAATAAGGTTAGGATTAGTGCGGAGGGAGTGGAGAGCAGAGCGTTCCGAAGGAGTGAGGTTGGAATGGGGACAAGGTGCGGTGAAGTCGAGACGGTTAATGTCCCGTCGGCAGTTGGCAATAAAGGGATCCAGAGCAGGCAGAAGACCAGAGCGGGGTGTCCATGAAGAAGAAGAGGGTTGAAGACGGGAGAAGGGGTCATCGGTGGGGGTGGAAGAGTCCTTGCCGAAGAAGTAGGCTCGGAGACGGAGACGGCGGAAGAAAAGTTCCGCATCATGGCGAACACGGAACTCACTGAGGTGTGGGCGAAGGGGGACAAAGGTGAGGCCCTTACTGAGAACAGAGCGTTCTGCCTCCGACAGTTGAAGGTCGGAGGGGATGGTAAAGACCCGGCACGGATGAGAGCTGGGATCAGAGGGGGGAGGGGGGAGGCTGGGTGTGTCAATGGAGAGGGGAGGGTTGGGGTGAGAGGAAGATGGAGCCTCTGAGGGCCCAGGAGCTGACGGTGGGATCTGAGGAAGACTGAGGAAGCCACACTCAGGTTGGAGGAACAACACCTTATATTCTGTCTGGGTAGCCTCCAACCTGATGGCATGAACATCGACTTCTCTAACTTCCGCTAAGGCCCCACCTCCCCCTCGTACCCCATCTGTTGCTTATTTTTATGCACACATTCTTTCTCTCACTCTCCTTTTTCTCCCTCTGTCCCCTGAATATATCTCTTGCCCATCCTCTGGGTCCCCCCCCCCGTCTTTCTTCCCGGACCTCCTGTCCCATGATCCTCTCGTATCCCCTTTTTCCAATCACCTGTCCAGCTCTCGGCTCTATCCCTCCCCCTCCTGTCTTCTCCTATCATTTTGGATCTCCCCCTCCCCCTCCAACTTTCAAATCCTTTACTCACTCTTCCTTCAGTTAGTCCTGACGAAGGGTCTCGGCCTGAAACGTCGACTGCACCTCTTCCTATAGATGCTGCTTGGCCTGCTGCGTTCACCAGCAATTTTGATGTGTGTTGCTTGAATTTCCAGCATCTGCAGAATTCCTGTTGTAGGCATTCAACAAACTCACTTTCTTGAGATCTGTTACCAACCTGATTTTTCCCAATCTGCCTGCATGTTAAAATCTCCCATGACTATCATAACACTGTCCTTTTGACACAGCTTTTCTATTTCTCATTGTGATCTGCAGTCCACAGCCCAGCTACTGCTGGGAGGCCTGTATATAAATGCATTCAGGGTCCTTTTACCCTTGCAGTTTCTTAACTCAACCCACAAAGACTCAACATCTTCCGATCCTATGTCACATCTTTCTGAGAATTTAATGCCATTCTTCACCAGCAAAGCCATGCTGTGCCCTCTGCCTACCTTCCTATCTCTCTGATACAACATGTAACCTTGGACATACAGCTTCCAACTACAACCATGTGTATGGGGTGTCAGGGAGGGGTAGCACCTCTGGTGGGGGAACATGTCGCGACCTTCATCGATAACAATAGACGAACACGTAACGTAACGTAACGTAACAACCATCCTTCAGCCACAATTCAATGGTGGCCACAACATCATACCCAACAATCTGTAAAAGTGCAACAAGATCATCCACCTTATTTCTGATACTTTGTGCATTGGGATATTACACTTTGAGTACTGTATTTGCTACCCTTTTTGATTCTGCTTCCCTAATGAACTAATACTCACCCTGCTGGCTGCAATTTTGTCCTATCATCTGCCTGCTCTTCCTGACAGTCTGACTGCACGCTATCTTTTCTTTTTTACTCTCTGTCCTATCCGTCCTTCACTCCTGTTCCCATCCCTCTGCCAAATTAAATTAAACCCTGCCCAACAAACCTGCCCACGAGGATATTGGTTCCCCTTGGGTTCAGGTGCAACCCGTCACTTTTGAACAGGTCATACCTCCCCTAGAAGAGATCCCAATGACTTAAGAACCTGAAGCCCTGCCCTCGTACCAGCTTCTCATCCTCGCATTAATCTCCCAAATCATCCTGTTTCTATCCTCAGTGGCGCATGGCACAGGCAGCAATCCAGAAATTATCTACCTGGGAGGTCCCGCTTCTCAACTTTCTTCCTAGCTGTCTAAATTCCCTCTTCAGGACCTCTTTGCCTTTCCTTCCTATGTCACTGGTACCAATATGTACCAACGTATTTGGTTATTCTTCCTTCCCCTCCAAAATGCTGTGGACTTGATCTGAGATGTCCCTGACCCTGACCCTGGCACCTGGGAGGCAACATACCATCCGGGTGTCCCATTCACGTCCACAGCATCTCCTGTCAGTTCTCCTCACTATCGAGTCCCCTATCACTACCACTCCCTTCTTCCCTCTCTCTGCCTTCTGCAGAACGGACCCATGCTCAGTGCCTGTAACCCGGTCTCTGTGACATTCTCCCGGGAGGCCATCTCCCACAACAGTATTATTGAGGGGACGGCCACAGGGATATTAACTGCCTATTCAGCTTCCCATTCCTTATCCTGACAGTCACCACCGCCTGCAACTTTGGGGTGACTACTTCCCTGTAACTTTGATCAGTTATCTCCTCACTCTCCCGTACAAGCCGAAGGTTATCCAGCTGCTGCTCCAGATCCCTAACACGGTCTTCAAGGAGCTGCAACCGGATGCACTTCACGCAGATGTAGTTCCCCGGGAGACTCTAGGTCTCCCAGGAGTCTAACATCTGGCATGAAGAACACACAGTGGCCATTTAAACTACACTAAATCCCCCTGACACAGTGAAAAAAAAGGGAAACTTAACAGAAACGTACCTGGACAACTTACCCAGAGCCAACACCTCTTCCGAGCAGAAGTCTCCTTTGACCAAAGCCTGACACTCCCACTCTCACCGCTGGCCCCCTCCCAAAGTGGCCGCTCCACTTGTCCCTTCTCTCTGCGTTGCTCCCGCCGCTAATTGGGCCGCCGGAATGACACCGAACACCCGCGGAGCTCCCTTTTTAAATGAGCACCGCCAACCTGCGAGTGACCTCCTCACTGTACTCTGCTCCCGCTGACGACTGGGTGACTGGGGAGTTCTTTGGAAGGTGGGGGATGGGAGCCACTGAGTGTGTACTTATGTTAAAATCTCTCTTCATTTTAAACTTCTGAATTGTGGTCTTCTTCAAATCAAGTTCAGAGTTGTGAGTTCACCTCTGGGCTTAGTAATTCCCTTTCCAAACTTTACTGTCTGTCTGAAGATAGATTACTCAATATGTCACAGAATAAACAATTATGCACCCTGTGGGAGAATACAATCATGGATTAAATGCACCAGAGGCTTCCTCTCATTTATTCGATCTATGAGTTATGTAGCTGACTTTGACAGGAAGCTTCTATAGAAGAATCAGTAATCATTCTTCTGGGCTGAGCATTAAACACCAAATCAGGAATCCATCTGACAAAGAACTACAATTATAACTATAAATTATGCAAGAAATTAACAGTGTATTTTCTACTGAATCAGTGTCCTGATTAAAGGTCTTGGCCAGAAATACTGACTGTTCATCTCCTGACTCTCTGAGTTCCTCCAGCACTTTGTGTCTGTTGTTAAACATTTCCAGCATCTGCAGAACTATTGTGTCTCTGTAACTGCAAAGATGCTTCCAAATCACGTCATTAGCTGTGAAGCAATTTGTGATCAGCTGAGGACATGGTCAAAATGTAAGTGTTTACTGTAGATCAGATTTGTTTCAGAGCATCTTTACAGTTGCCCTGGAGAAGAATTGCAACAAGCACGGCCAGGATTTGATCTTCAGTCATCAAGCCTGTTGTGACCGTGATCAGAGTCACCAGTGAGACATTGAAACTGGTATTATGGAAGTCTTTATTCATCATGACAAGCAGTCATTCTTCTGGAGCCTCTTGTAGAGTCTCATAAACTCAAAGATACATCACATTTTTATAGCCTTGAGATCAAAATTAACAGTAGGCAATTCAATACAATTTCAAGTTACAATGATATTGTTTACTTCAATACTTTGGGTTGACAATGCTTCTTTAAAATTGCACGTCCACAGTGCGAAACACCTCTGAATGTCCAAATACCTCTGCTGGGACAAACTAATTAATGTGATACCATGTCAGGTCTGCAAGCTTTACATTGGTGTAAATTACTTAAGCCCATAGGTGCATGGAATGACGCAAGCCAATTACCTTAATGTTTGGCTGATGCTTGTACAAACATCTCACGGTCACCAGTTTAAAGCCATATCCCTCAGTCTGTGGGCCAGCCTGTGCTCCATAGATGTGTTCTAACTCATGTCTTCAATATTTATTGCTTGCTTATTTGTTTAATTATTTTTGTATCTGCACAGTTTGTTGTATTTTGCACACTGGTGAACACCCAAGTTGGTGCAGTCTTTCATTGATTTTACTATGGTTATTATCCTATGGAGGTATTGAGTTGCACACATGAAAATGAATCTCAGGGTTGCAGATGGTGACATACATGTTCTTTGATAATGTTTACTTTTGACTTCCAGAACACATGTTGGCAAAACACAGAAACCTGCACCCGTATCACAGTGGCCAATTTCCACAAATTGCATGGCTCTCCCCGTGTCCCTTGATCCCTTTGTACAATGGCCACTGAGTGTACGTTCATTGTCTTCTGCTGCTGTAACCCAATCCACTGCAAGGTTTGATGTGTTGTGCGTTCAGACATGCTCTGATGCATAGCATTGTCATCGTCATCATCATCGTCATGGCTTGGCTTCGCAAACGAAGATTTAGGAAGGGGGCTGCCCACGTCTGCTGCAGGCTCGCTGGTGGCTGATGAGGCCAATACGGGACAGGGAGGCCCGGCCACAGTGACTGCAAGGGAAATTCTCTTCTGGGTTTGGTGCTGCTGTGTCATGGTTCTTCCTCCTTCTCCTTTTGTCCTCAATGCCAGCCCTGAGTGCGTTCTCGAAGGAGGAGACAGACTGATGAATGGTATGTCACCAGGCCTCTCGATCGGAGGCAAGATTAGACCACTCTCAATGGTCAATGTGACAGGCAACAAGGGATTTCTTCAGAGAGTCCTTGTACCTCTTCTTCGGTGCCCCTCTGTCACGGTGGCCAGTGAAGAGTTCGCCATACAGCACAATCCTGGGCAGGCGATGATCCTCCATCCTGGAGACGTGCCCTGCCCAGCGCAGCTGCATCTTCAACAGCATGGCCTCGATGCTGGGACCTCCGCCTCTTCGAGGACTTCGATGATGGTGAAGAAGTCACTCCAGTGGATGTATAACTGGGCTCGTAGGCCTTGGTTGGCAGCCAGCCTAACAGAAGGACAACTCTGAATCCAGACCCGGGCAGGTGGGGCTCATTAGCCTTGTCAGGCCATCCACCCAGGAGAAGGACACTCCGACGTAACTCCTACGACCCGAGGACCTCGCTGTCACCGTCCCAGCTTGCTAGGCTATGGCAGATGAACCCCGGGTGCAAAGGGTGGGGCCAGTACCATGCACACTGCACTCCACCTAAAATACCATTGCGCAGGCTGAAGGACACGCCCACATCTACGACCATCCTCCCCGACCATTCATCAAGCCCTGCAGCGAAGGGAAAGGCGTGAAAACGGCAGGAGGAAGATGACGCTGGAAGCTGCAGTTCCGATCCTGCATGCAGGCGGTTCAGGTGTATGGGCCGTCTGATACTGACCCCGGAGATGACGATATCATGCGGCAGCACCCTGAACGACCAAGCAGCCTTCTCTAGGGATAGCACTGCTTGCTCCACATGGAGGGGGGCCTAGAAAAGCTGGCCTAACCAAAGCTCGTTTCCATTCCCCCCCCCCCGTTGGCTAGCCGCTGTCAACGGGCATCCTCAAATGTAGTCGAACAACAACAACAAAAGAAAAGGTACACACTTGCCTCACAAGGAGTGCAAGGACTAAAGCTCACATGCTGGAACATCAGAACAATGCTCGGTACAGCAGACAGTCGTCGCCCAGAACGACGATCCGCTCTAGTTGCTCATGAACTTTCAAGACTGAATGTGGACATCGCTGCTCTCAGTGAAGTCCACTTCCCAGAGGAAGGCAACCTTCAAGAACATGGCGCCAGCTACACCCTCTGCTGATCAGGCAAGACAGAGACTGAGAGATGCCTTTCTGGCATTGGCTTTATGGTCAGGAACTTAATTACCTCCAAACTTGAAAAATTGCCAACAGGTCACTCCGACCGCATCATCTCCATGCGCCTCCCACTTCGAATCAAGCAGCATGCCACATTCTTCAGCGTGTACACCCCCACTCTTCAAGCGGATCCTGCAGAAAAGGACAAGTTTTACACTGATCTGCACAACCTCGTACGGAACGCCCCTGCAGACGACAAGGTCTTCATCCTTGGTGACTTCAATGGCAGAGTAGGCCAAGATTCAGAAGCCTGGAAAGGAGTGCTTGGCAAACATGGTTTTGGAAACTGCAACAACGGGCACCTTCTGTTAGAGTTTTGCACGGATCAGCAACTCCCCATCACTAACACCATCTTCCAGCAGAAAGACTGTCTGAGGACAACCTGGATGCATCCTCGGTCCAAGCAATGGCATCTCATAGACTACATCCTGGTGTGTCAGAGAGACCCTCTGGACATCTTACTCAACCGAGTGATGCCCAGCGCAGAGTGTCATACGGACCATCGTCTTTTCCGCTGCAAACTCAGTCTCCATTTCCAACCGAAGCCAAAGAGAGGAGGCACTCCAAGGAAGAAGTTTCAGGTTGGCATCCTCCAGTCAGCTGAAGTGAAAGCTGACTTTCAGACGAATCTTCAGTCGAGGCTTCAGGATCCCAGTTTCCCTACAGACTCCTCTCCAGAAGTGCTTTGGGAACACCTAAAAACCACCATCCTGCAAACCTCTGAGGAAGTCCTAGGGTTTTCCACAAAGAAGAACAAGGACTGGTTCGATGAAAACAACCAGGGGTTCCAAGAATTGCTGGCGAGAAAGCGATCCGCCCACCAGACGCACCTTGCTCAGCCGCCTTGTCCTGATAAGAAAGCAGCCTTCCGCCTTGTATGCAGCAACCTCCAGGGCAAGTTTCGAGAGAGTCAGAACGTGTGGTGGACCAGCCTTGCAAAGAGAACTCAGCTTTGCGCAGACACCGGTGACTACAGAGGGTTTTATGAAGCCCTGAGAGTGGTGTACGGCCTTCGCAATAGGTCCAGAGTCCCTTGCGCAGTGCAGATGGTCAGGCGCTCTTCACAGACAAGGCATCCATCCTGAACTGATGGTTGGAACATTTCCAGACTCTCTTCATCACCAACTGCATGATCCAAGACTCAGCAATTCATCACATCCCACAACAGCCAGAGAAAACAGAACTGGACAAGATTCCAACCCTAGGAGAGACAGTCAAGGCCATAGAGCAGCTGAAAAGTGGCAAGGCAGAGGGAGTTGATGGAATCCCACCTGAGATTTGGAAGCATGGGGGCCCAGCGTTACACACCAAACTCCATGAGTTCTTTGTCTGCTGCTGGGAACAAGGTAAACTACCACAGGACCTCCGAGATGCGGTCATCATCGCCCTGTATAAGAACTAGGGGGAAAAGTCCGACTGATCCAACTACCGGGGGATAACTCTGCTCTCTATCACAGGAAAAATCCTCACAAGAGTACTCCTGAACAGATTGGTGCCCAGCATTGCAGAAGAACGCCTCCCAGAGAGCCAGTGTGGCTTCAGAGCCAACAGGAGCACCACCAACATAGTATTTGTACTCAGGCAGCTCCAAGAGAAATGTAGGGGACACAGCAAGGGATTGTACGTGATGTTTGTCAACCTTACCAAAGCGTTCGACACTGTGAGCAGGGAAGGTCTGTGGCAAATCATGGAACGACTGGGATGCCCTCCAAAGTTCCTCAGCGTGGTCATCCAGCTACATGAAGATCAGCGTGGCCAAGTCAGACACAACAACGACCTCTCAGAACGCTTACCAATAGGCAACGGAGTAAAGCACGGCTGCGTCCTCGCGCCGACTCTCTTCACCATCTTCTTCAGCATGATGCTTGAAAGGGCCACAGAAGACCTTGATGACGAGGACAGTGTCTACATCCAATACTGCACTGATGGCAGCCTGTTCAATCTGAGGCGACTACGGTCCCACACCAAGACATTGGAGCAACTCACCCAAGAGCTACTCCTTGCCAACGATGCTGCCCTTGTTGCCCACACAAAGACAGCCCTGCAACGTATAACATCCTGCTTCGCAGAGGCTGCCCAGCTCTTTGGACTGGAAGTCAGCTTGAAGAAGACAGAAGTTCTCCATCAGCCCACACCTCAGGAAGATTACCATCCTCCCCGCATCACCATCAGTGAGGTAGAGATGAGACAGTCCATCAGTTCAGCTACCTGGGGTGTACCATCTCGTCAGATGTCAAGATCGACAAAGAGATTGACAACAGACTGGCAAAGGCAAATAACGCTGTACAAGAGAGTCTGGAACAACAAGCATTTGAAGAAAGGCACAAAGATCAGCTTGTACAGAGCCGTTGTACTGACCACCCTCCTGTACGGCTCCAAGTTGTGGGTCACCTACCATCACCACCTACGACTCCTTGAGCGTTTCCACCAGCGCTGTGTTGTAGCACTTGGTTATTTGAGTTACAGTCATTTTCCTGTCAGCTACCAGTCTGGCCATTCTCTTCTGACCTCTCTCATTAACAAGGCATTTTTGCCCACAGAACTGGTGCTCACCAGCTCTTTTCATTTTTCACACCATTCTCTGTGAACTCCAGCGACTGTTTTGTGTGAGTTCTCCCCACCACCACATGGGTTTGCTGCATTTTCCTCCTCCATTCCAGAGATGTATGGGTTAGACTAGTGCCAGGCAGCAAGCACTGGCTTTGCTTTGTTGACGTTGGAAGCGTGGTGCCACTTGTGGTCTGCCCCCAGCACAATCCTCACTGACTTGATCACACATTTCACTGTATGTTTCTGTGCACTTGTGACAAATAAAGCTGATCTTTATATTTTTCATAAACTTTTACTCCTGATCGCACTTCTAAACAACTAGCAGAGGATATGCGTTTCAGACTCCCCAGACATCAAGACCGTTCTCCCTGTACGTTGCCTATCTAGTTCTGTTAAAATTTTCTAGGTTGCTTTGAGATCTCCTCTTATTATCCTGGACTCCAGTGCATTTACCCAGCTCAGGACTGATGTCGGGTCTCAGCCCAATACGTTGACTGTTTATTCATTTCCATAGATGCTGCTTGACTTGTTGAGTTCCTCCAGCATTTTGTGTATGTGTGGTACTCTGAATTTCCAGCTTCTGGTGAATCTCATATTTATTTATTGCCCATTACTTGTCCTTGGGAAGATTGTTCTTGAGCTGCCTCAGGGGCCTGCTGCGGCCCTTCCAGTGACAGTACTTTCCACAGGCTGTTAGGTGCAGAGTGCCAGGGTTTACAGCCAGTGATGTATTCCCGGTTCAGGATTACATGCAGCCTGGAGGGGGACCTTCTGTTGCCGGGACTCCCACACATCTGTTGTCTCCATCTTTCTGAGCAGGAGAAGCAAAGAGCCTCAGTGAACGTCGCAGATGCTAGACACCACATCCCGTGTGCCAATGGTGGAATGAAGGCTTAAGGGGCCAATCCCTAACGCAGGTTGTTGGCACTGTAGGTGGGAAGTTCTCCTTCACGCTGATTCACATGCTGTGGGCGATGGAAAGGCACTGAGGCAGCGAGAGAGTCACTCGCAGTTGGATCCCAGGTTCAGCCATGACGTTCATGTGACTGGTGCAGCAGAGATTGTGGTCAATGGTGACTCCCAAAATACTACTGGTGGGTGACTCATCAGTGGTAATTCCATCGAACATCAGAGTTAGTGGTTTGATTCTCCCCAGTTGGTGATGGGCATTACTGGCTACTTATCAGCTAATTCCCCAAATGCTGCCCGGCTCTCCCTTCATTCAGATGCAGCCTGCATCGTTCGCTGAGCTGTGAGTTGTTTCACCATTGGTAAATATCTCCATGTTGGAGAGTTCATGTTGGAAGAAAGGCAAGTGAACAAGTAACTGCAGGGTGGACCTCGGACGTGACCCTGAGGAACCCCTACGGGGATGTTTGGGAGCTGGCATGATGAACCTCCTTCAACCACACCCATTTTTGTTACTGCGGGGTTTGAGTCTGGTCATTGGAATATTTTTCTCGATGTTCGTCGGTTTCAATTCGATCACGCTTGGTAACATGTGGCCAAGGTGTCATGGGCAGTCACCCTCACCTCATCTCTGGGCTTCTGCTCTTTGGTCGATGTTTGGCCGATCAAACAGCGCAGTACGCTCTCATTGTCGATCTCAGTGTCGTGCCAGAACCTCTGGAAACAAACTTGAATTTAGTCTCCTGATACAGGAGAGAGTCCACTACTTTTGAGCCAGGACTGATACCCAGTGGAACATGACTGGGCAGGCAGGGGCTCAAAGTGAAGCAAAAATATTTTGCATAAAATTTGCAGGTGCACAGACCCACAAAGAAATGGAGATACTTCCTGTGATTGGTATCGGATTTGTTTCCATCTATATCACAAATAACTCTTATTAAGTTCGGGCAACATGGTAGCTTAGTAGCTAGCATAATGCTATTACACTGCCAATGACTCGGTTCAATTTCAATGTTGTCTGTAAGGAGTTTGTACATTCTTCCCGTGACCACACGAGTTTCCTCACACATTCCAAAGATATATGGTTGGGGTTAGTGAGATTGGAGCATGCTCTCGTGGTGACACTGGCAAGCAGCCCAGAACAAACTTCACCGATTTGATTTGACGCAAACGATGCATCTCACTGTATGTTTCACTGTACATGCTGTATCTCTAAATGCTGAGTAAATAGCTCACTTCTTTCAGTCCTGGATTGTTTCTGACTATCCGCAAGGTAGACCAGTGTGCACCCTGTTGCACTTGCCAGAGTACGTGGTCTAACAAGGCAGGGCCATCTGACGGATGTCCCCACAATGATATCAGCCAGAGCAGACCCTTCCTCACCCATTCCTCATGAGTCAGCTGAACGGGAACACTCACCAGGGCCAGGATGTGCAGGATAACCTGTTCCATTTACCCACTCTGCAAACTTGTCTCCTTTCACAGTGAATGTGGTAAACCATACATATGTTGTAACTGGGTTAACTGTCTGGACACGCCCCTCTGCTGACTGCCCCTGTGGCTCCTCCCACAGATTCCTGTATAAAGGTGTTTTGCCTTGCCCGCCCCCCCCCCCCTCAGTCCGGGGGCAGACACTCACCATGGAGGCCGTATTGTACAGCGAATAAAAGCCTTTCAGTATTTTACCCAACTTCAGTCTTTTGGAGTTATTGAAGGTGCTTCTATTTTATTCGCTGTACATTTTAAAACATGGAACAGGCCCTGAGACCCGACAAGTTAGACCTCGATGTGCAAACGCCTGAAGCTGGAAACGCTTTCGAACTCTGGCTGGCCTCTTCGAAGCGTGCCTAGAGGAGATTAAAGCGAATGACCCCGTAGCGAAGCACAGAGTTCTACTCTCCAGGGTCAGTCCACGGGTCTATTTGCTGATCAGAGACCAGCCGAGCTACGACGGTGCGATGAGCGCCCTCAAAGGACAATACCTGCAGCTGATAAACAGCATCTAGGCACGACACCGCTTAGTGACAAGGCAACAACGGTCCGGGGAATCGAGTGCTGAGTTCGTCCAGGCCCTACGGACGCTCGTGTGAGCCTGCAATTGCCGGGAGCTGACGGCAGCACAGCATGCAGAACTCCTAGTGAGAGACGCCTTCGTCACGGGGACCAGGTCAGTGTACGTGCGCCAGTGGCTGTTGGAAAAAGCCGATCTTACCCTAAATTCGGCGATCGAGCTGGCCGACACGCTGGAGGCCGCTCTGCATAACTCCGAGGCTCTCCAGGCACGCGATCCCCCGATGGCCTCGTGGGTGCCGCAGACCCCACAACTCGCCGGCGAATCAACCTCGGCCGCCGCCAGTCGCGAGTCCGCGAAGTGCTACTTCTGCGGACTGGAGAAGCACCCCCGGAAACGCTGCCCGGCCTGACAAGCTACCTGTTCCAGCCACGGAAAGAAGGGCCACTTCGCCAAGGTCTGTAAGTCCAAACTGCGAGCGGGATCGAGCAGCGCTGCGTGCAAGACATGGTGGTCGCCATCTTCCCTGCACGCTGCCACCACGTGCGAGACATGGGGGCAGCCATCTTGGTCAGTGCCCCCTCCCACCGCCTACAACCAACGGGTGCTCACGGGGCACCCCACCACGTCGGACCAAGACAGCGACTCAACCCTGGCCTCAGTGACCCTCGACCAAAGCGCTCCCCACCAGCTCGCAAGGTCAATGATGGACATCCTGGTGGAGGGGCACAGGACAAGCTGCCTGTTTGACACGGGCAGCACGGAGAGTTTTATCCACCCGGACACAGTGCAGCATTGCGGACTCGTGATACGGCCGGTAAGTCAGAGGGTCACCATGGCTTCCGGGTCGCATACAACAGACATCCGGGGGCAGGGGATGTTGTGTAGTGACGCTAGTGGTGCAGGGCACAGAATATCGGGACTTTACGTTACTGGTCCTGCCTCAACTGTGTGCCTCTGTGCTGTTGGGGTTGGACTTCCAGAGCCACCTGAAAAGCGTGACAATGAAGTATGATGGGCCCCTCCCGCCAATTACTGTCATAAATCCCCTGTTTTGTAGAGATACGTCACATACCCCGCTACTGACCACACACACACACCGACCCGCGCATCCCACCCAACATCATGCCAACAGCCGCACTACCGACACCACTTGTAGCCTCTCCACCCTCAGGATCCCTCCCCCACCGCTGTTCGCCAACCTGACCCCCGACTGTAAACCTGTGGCAACTAAAAGCAGGAGGTACAGCGCGGGGGATAGAGCTTTCATTAAGTCTGAGGTGCAGCGGCTGCTCAGGGAGGGGGTCACTGAGGCAAGCACAAGTCCTTGGAGGGCGCAGGTGGTGGTTGTTCGGAACGGGGAGAAGAATAGGATGGTCGTGGACTATAGCCAGACCATCAATAGGTTCACGCAGCTCGACGCGTACCCTCTACCCCGCATCGCGGATATGGTCAATCAGATAGCACAGTACAAGGTGTACTCGACCATAGACCTAAAATCCGCTTACCATCAGCTCCCCATCCGCCAGGAGGACCGCCCTTAGTCATAGTCATAGTCATACTTTATTGATCCCAGGGGGAAATTCGTTTTCGTTACAGTTGCACCATAAATAATAAATAGCCATAGAACCATAAATAGTTAAATAGTAATATGTAAATTAAGCCAGTAAATTATGAAATAAGTCCAGGACCAGCCTATTGGCTCAGGGTGTCTGACCCTCCAAGGGAGGAGTTGTAAAGTTTGATGGCCACAGGCAGGAATGACTTCCTATGACGCTCTGTGTTGCATCTCGGTGGAATGAGTCTCTGGCTGAATGTACTCCTGTGCCCACCCAGTACATTATGTAGTGGATGGGAGACATTGACCAAGATGGCAGGCAACTTAGACAGCATCCTCTTTTCAGACACCACCGTCAGAGAGTCCAGTTCCATCCCCACAACATCACTGGCCTTACGAATGAGTTTGTTGATTCTGTTGGTGTCCGCTACCCTCAGCCTGCTGCCCCAGCACACAACAGCAAACATGATCGCACTGGCCACCACAGACTCGTAGAACATCCTCAGCATCGTCTGGCAGATGCTAAAGGACCTCAGTCTCTTCAGGAAATAGAGACGGCTCTGACCCTTCTTGTAGGCAGCCTCAGTGTTCTTTGGCCAGTCAAGTTTATTGTCAATTCGTATCCCCAGGTATTTGTAATCCTCCACCATGTCCACACTGACCCCCTGGATGGAAACAGGGGTCACCGGTACCTTAGCTCTCCTCAGGTCTACCACCAGCTCCTTAGTCTTTTTCACATTAAGCTGCAGATAATTCTGCTCACACCATATGACAAAGTTTCCTACCGTAGCCCTGTACTCAGCCTCATCTCCCTTGCTGATGCATCCAACTATGGCAGAGTCATCAGAAAACTTCTGAAGATGACAAGACTCTGTACAGTAGTTGAAGTCCGAGGTGTAAATGGTGAAGAGAAAGGGAGACAAGACAGTCCCCTGTGGAGCCCCAGTGCTGCTGATCACTCTGTCGGACACACAGTGTTGCAAGCACACGTACTGTGGTCTGCCAGTCAGGTAATCAACACCGCCTTCGAGGCAGACGGCAGGCTTTATCAATTCCTGCGCGTCCCCTTCGGTGTTACAAATGGTGTATCTGTCTTCCAGAGGGCAATGGACCGGATGGTGGACCAGTATCAACTGAAGGCCACGTTCCCATATCTGGATAACATCACCATCTGCGGTCACGATCGGTAGGATCACGACAACAACCTCCAAAAATTTTTCCAAGCGGCCAAAGCTTTCAATCTCACCTATAACAAGGACAAGTGTGTATTCGGGACCACGTAACTTGCTATCCTTGGGTGTGTCGTGGAGAATGGAGTCATTGGCCCTGACCCCGACCGTATGCGCCCCTTGTTGGAACTCCCTCTTCCCAACACCCTCAGAGCCCTCATAAGGTGCCTGGGCTTCTTTTCATATTACGCCCAATGGGTCTCTAACCACGCAGACAAGGCCCGCCCCCTGGTCAAGTCCACCACATTCCCCCTCTCAGCTGAGGCCTGCGCGGCCTTCAGCCGCGTAAAAGGGGACATTGCCAAAGCAGCAATGCATGCGGTGGATGAGGCCATTCCCTTCCAAGTAGAGAGTGACGCCTCCGACTTTGCGCTGGCTGCTACTCTCAACCAGGCAGGAAGACCAGTGGCGTCCTTCTCCCGTACCCTTCAAGGCCCTGAAATTCGGCACTCCGCGGTAGAGAAAGAGGCCCAGGCCATAGTGGAAGCTATAAGGCACTGGAGGCACTATCTTGCCAGCAAAAGGGTCACCCTGCTAACTGACCAGCGCTCAGTCACATTCATGTTTAATAATCAGCAGCAGAGCAAAATCAAAAATGATAAAATTCTGAGGTGGAGAATCGAACTCTCCACCTACAACTATGACATCATGTACAGGCCTGGGAAGCTCAATGAGCCCTCCGATGCCTAACCCGGGGAACATGTGCCAGTGCGCAGATCGACCGGCTATACGCCCTACATGTAGATCTTTGCCACCCGGGAGTCACCCGGCTTTTCCACTTCGTGAAAGCCCGGAACCTGCCTCACTTCCTTGAGGAGATCAGGATGATGACCAGGGACTGCCAAGTCTGCGCAGAGTGCAAACCGCACTTCTACCGACCCGAAAAGGCACAACTCATCAAGGCCACCCGCCCCTTTGAGCAACTGAATGTTGACTTTAAGGGCCCCCTTCCTTCCACCAACCGCAATGTGCATTTTCTTAACGTAGTCGACGAGTACTCACGGTTCCCCTTCGCCATCCCCTGCTCCGACATCACTACCACATCAGTTATAAAAGCCCTGCGCAAGCTCTTCACTCTGTTCGGATACCCATGCTATATCCACAGTGACAGAGGGTCCTCGTTTATGAGTGACGAGCTGCGCCAATACCTACTGGCTAGGGGAATTACAACCAGTAGGACCACGAGCTATAATCCCCGGGGGAATGGACAGGTAGAGAAGGAGAATGACACAGTGTGGAAAGCCACACTCTTAGCCCTCAGGTCAAAGGGACAGCCGGTCTCCCGCTGGCAGGAGGTACTTCCCGAGACACTCCACTCCGTCAGCTCCCTGTTATGCACAGCCACCAATGCCACCCCTCATGAGTGGCTCTTTTCTTTTCCCAGAAAATCGACCACTGGAACCACCCTACCATCTTGGCTGACGTCCCCGGGGCCAGTGCTGCTTCGGAAACATGTGAGGAGCAATAAATACTCCCTGATAGTCGAGAGGGTTCACTTACTTCATGCGAACCCTCAGTTTGCCTACGTGGTTTTACCTGATGGACGGGAGGACACGATCTCCATCTGCGACCTGGCGCCCGCAGGAGCACCGGACTCCTACCCTGAACCCTCCGTGGTGACTATTGACCCCGTACCCACCAATGTATGTACCTACGAGACACCGTGCACCCCAAACCCTATACGGACACCACGTGCTGGCACCTGAAATCAGGCCGGAGCCAGCACAACCGCCATCGCCGGTGCTACGTAGATCACAGCGACGGACTCGACCGCCTGATAGACTTAACCTGTAAATATACTTCTTGTAAATATTGTCAGTCACTTCACCCTGCGGGACTCTTTTTAAAAAAAGGAGGGGTGAATGTGGTAAACCATGTATATATGTTGTAACTGGGTTACCTGTCTGGACACACCCCTCTGCTGACTGCCCCTGTGGCTCCTCCCACAGAGTCCTGTATGAAGGTGTTCGCCTTGCCCCTCCCCCTCAGTCCGGGGCAGACACTCACCATGGAGGTCATATTGTACAGCGAATAAAAGCCTTTCAGTATTTTACCCAACTTCAGTCTTTTGGAGATATTGAAGGTGCTTCAGTGACTTCACAGGCAAGGCAGCTGTTTCATTCACCAGCTCAGAGGAGACATCACAAACTTCAGTTACAATGATTCACCTATTACACTTCACCATGATCACCTCAGGCTGATTTCATTCAGAGAAACAAATCCTGCTGGAAGCTGGCGGTTTTAATGAAGAAAACTCAAGAAGAATCCACGTAATATTTGTCTTGTTAGATGATAAGCACACTTAATGAGTGCAGTCAACCAACCGTTGGGGTCAGTTTGTTACTAGGCACTGCACGAGGTCACAAGAGGCATTCCAAATCATTGGTCGAGCTTTATGACATCAGCCACGATATAAAAAATCTGCAACGCGTGTACCAGTGCAGTGATGTCAAGTATCTGAACCTCTCGTGTAACGAAGAGGTTAAAATGAATGGAAATGTGGAGACCTGAAGCCTAACGTTGTTAATAAAATTATCAGTTAAAAGTGAACATGCTTGTTAAAACAGAGAGTCACCTGGGAGGCTTCCAGTTGTGGGGAAAGACCAAAACAATAGGCCACAAATACAAGAACACAGAACAGTACAGACCCTTCAGCCCACTGTGTTGTGCTAACCCTTTAACCCACACTAAGATCAACCTAACACTTCTCTCCAGCATAGCATTTTCCTTTCATCCATGTGACTAAGAGTCTCTTCACTGTCCCTAATGTATCAGCCTCCACCACCGCATTCCACTCACCGTCTAAAAAACCTGCCTCTGACCTTCTCCCCTATGCTTTCCTCCAATCACCTTGAAATTATATCCTCTTGTATTCACCTTTCCACCTTGGGAAAAGCAGGGCGTTGACTGTCCACCCTATGAAATCACCTCATTCTTCTTTGAGCTAAACAGAAAAGCCCTAGCTTACTCAATATTTCCTCTTAAGACATCTTCTCTAATCCAGGCATCATCCTGACAGGTCCCCTCTGACCCTCTCTAAACCTTTAATACTTCTGATATTCCCCCCTGCTATACTTCCCTCCAATCACTTTAAAATTATGCTCCCTTGTATTAGTCATAACTGAATAATAACTTCAAGGGAAACTGGAACATCATCCTCACCTAAAGATCAGATAGAATATGGCATATGCTGCAACAAGTAATTGAAACAAAGACATGAATCAGCCGAGATAAAACTCAGTAAGCATGAAAAGGAAGGATGTGGACTCCAGGGCACGTCCCTTTGGGGAGAGATAAACTAGACTGCGGCTATATATTTTGAAGTGTGAATCTTACAGATAAATACAGACGTAAAATCTTAAAGATCTTGAAATGGTAAACATAAATGTTTCCTGTGGAAGCAGCATCTAGAACCAGTGATCTCAAAAGGGGGTTAGCCATTCAGGAATGAGACTGTCATCGGAGGGTAGTGAAACTTTGCAATTCTCTACCCAAAAGGACTCCACTGCACAGGATCACAAGAGGCTGCAAACTCAGCTAACTCCATCACAGGCACAACAATCCCAACTTCGAGGTCATCTTCAAGGGCCAATGCCCAGGCAGCAGGATCCAACATTACAAAGCCTCAGCATCTCGGACATGCCCTCTTCTTGCTGTCATGATCAGGGAGGAAGTACAGGAGCCTCAAGACGCTCACAATGAACTAGGAATAGCTTCTTCCCCTCTGCAAGCAGATTTCTGAACTGGCTGTGAAAATGTGAACACTATCTCAATACTTTGCTTGTTCCACTCTTCATAGAATTTACCTATATCCTCATTTGTTCCATCTGTTGTTGGTGCATATACCTGTATAATTGCTAAATCAAATGATTGTCCTCTGAATCTAACAAGGAGCACTCTTACTGATATTGCCCAATGTCCTAAAACACTTTTTGTCATGCTTTCATCCATAAGAATTCCTACTCCATTAGTATGGGATATTCCACAAGAATAAATTAGTGTTTTATTTCTATTTTGACATGTTCCAGCACCTACCCATTGAACTTCGCTAATTCCCATGATGTTAAGCTTTAGCCTTCCCATTTCATTTATCACATTGTCCAATCTTCCTGCTTGGTATAGGGTTCTTACATTCCAAGTGGCAATAATTTGGAGATCTAAATGCTAAAGTAGGACAAGGTGCTGATGGAAATATCATAGGAAAATTTGGACTAGGGGAAAGAAATGAATGAGGTGAGAAATGGGTAGAATGGTGCAAGATGAATAATCAGGTCATTATGAATACCTACTTTAAAAACTATCCAAGATGCTTGTGGACCTGGAAAAGACCAGGTGATAACACTAGAAATCAAATTGACTTTATTACTATAAACCACTAGAAACTCAGTGACTCAATGCAAAACATATCCAGGTGCAGACAGTGTTAGTGACCGTAACCCAGTAGTATGTCATGTAAAAGTAAAACTTAAAAAACTAAAGAAGCAAAAACCTGAACAATCCCTTGACGACTTGAAATTAATTAAAGGAGAAAACTTAAGACAAAAATTTACAATTGAAGTAAGGAATAGATTTCAAAGTCTAGAAATAGAATCTGTTGAAGATGATAGCAATCATGTAGAAATGAAATTTAACTCTCTAAAGGATGCCTTGGTAGAATCAGCAAGATCAGTGATTCCTAAAAAAGAAAAAAGCACAAAGAATAAATGGATGACAGATGAAATCAAAAATCTAATGGAAGAAAAGAGACAGAAGAAAGCAAATCCTATAGAATATAAGTCCTTAGATAAAAAAGTTAAAAGCTTATGTCAAAAAGCCAAAGAAGAATGGTTAAACCAGGAATGTGAGCAAATAGAAAGAATCCCTATTACTGATCCAAAAAGGCTACATCAACAAATCAAGAATATCACTGGTAAAAAGCTCCTCTGTTCTTCAGGTGGATGTTTGAAAGCAAAGGACGGTACCATTATCATGGAAAAAGATGAGATTATGAACAGATGGACTGAGTATATTCAGGAATAGTTTGAAGATGATCGAGGCGAAAAACCAAAAATTAAAAACATTGAAGGTCCAAGTGTTTTAAAATCTGAAGTTCGTAATGCAATAAATAAGATGAAGAAAGGAAAGGCAGCAGAATAAATTATTGCCCTTGAAGATTATGGAATTGAAAAACTTACTGATTTAATCAATGACATTTATGAGACTGCAATAATACCAGAAGAGATGGAAAAAATCAGTGTTTATCACTCTTCCTAAGAAACCTGGAGCAATAGAATGTGAATTACATAGGACCATAAGTTTAGTGAGTCATATCACCGAGATACTTCTAGGAATTTTGATGACAAGAGCTAAAATTAAGATACAAGCTGAAACAGGTAAAGAATAATGTGGTTTTGTAAAAGACAAAGGTACAAGAAATGTGATATTGATGTTAAGGATACTATCAGAATGAGCTATTCAAGTGCAAAAAGATTTGTTTGTTTTATCGACTGCACAAAAGCATTTGATAAAGTGAAGCACAATAAGTTATTTGAAATATTACAGAAAATTCTAGATCTAGATTCGAAAGACCTCCGCCTAATCAGAAACCTGTACTGGGAACAAACTGCCGCTGTAAGAATAGATGGAGAAGCGAGTCAGTTTACGAAAATCAAGAGAGGCATTAAACAAGGGTGTGTTTTCTCCCCTGATTTATTTAATGCGTACAGTGAAACAATATTACAAAAAATAAGAGACATCTTGGGACTCAAAGTTGGCGGTGAAAACATCAATAATTTCAGATATGCGGATGACACTGTTAATTGCAAGTACGGAGGAAGAACTACAAAAACTAATTGATATAATTGTTGAAGAAACTGCAAAAATGGGTCTATCTATCAATTGCAAAAAGACAGAATGTATGGTGATATCCAAAAAGAAGGAGAATCCTATCTGCAGGCTGAGAATAAACGGGGAAGACATAAAACAAGTAAAGAACTTTTGCTACTTAGGAAGCTGGGTGACATCAGATGGCAGGTGCGACATGAACATCAAAAGAAGAATAGGGATGGCAAAAGACACCCTTACGAGAATGAAGAGCATACTGACCAACACTAAATTACGCATGACAACCCGCCTCAGAGTACTGAATTGTTACATTTATCCAGTTATGTTATATGGCTCAGAATGTTGGACAATATTTTGTAACATGAGGAAACGAATTGTAGCAGCAGAGATGTGGTTTTTGAGGAGGATGCAAAGAATATCATGGATAAAACGAATATCTAATGAGGATGTCATAAACAGAGCAAACACATGTAAGGGGGTTTCGTCTCTTATGTCACTGTGTAGGCTAATTAAAATGGCTTTTTTGTTATGTTATAATCGGGAGTGCTTCTTTATTATGTTAAACGCTGAGAAAGCTTTGCGCTAGCAGTTTGTTGTGGGTTACGGGGTGATAAGAGGATGCTATTAACCAATTGGGATAGTTGTTATGTTTTAGGTGTATCTGTAAGATATTGTATGCGCAGGGTTTTGGGGCAGAAGGCGGGAGAGCAAGACAGAGGATGGACCAGGTGCTGTGAGTCCGCTAACAGGGTCAGACCCCAAGGAGGGCATCCGGCGAGGAGACGGAGACGGACTCATGTGGAGCGTCTGGTCGACCACTGTTGTTGGTCCCAGGCGGCTGGTCGAGGTGGTCCGAGGAGGTCGCAGGGTGAAGAAGAAGGTCCTTGAGCTCCAACGGTTTTGTGCACGAAGAGATTGAACTTTGATAAGTGTGGCACCTTTTATTTTCCTTTTATATTTTATTCTCTATTAATTATATAGTTCCAGTAATTTCTATAAACTCTAAGTTATTTAATCATATCTGGTGTATTGTCTGTTATTTAGGCGGGGTGGGGTACATCACACAGCATCCACACAAACTAATTACCCAGTTTGGCGGGGCCGAGGGTTGTTTCCCTAGATGACAGCAGACCGAGCGACCCTGAGGGTGGCCAGGGGGCTATATTGTGGGGGCTCGTCCGGGATTGGGTCTACTGGTATGCTGTGTGGGTGCCCTGTTTAAATCTGTAATGTGTGTCTCTGTGAGTTATTTGCTGGTGATTGCTGTGTGCGATCTTTGTTCAAGTTCAGGCTGGCACTGACGAGTTGGTGGTGGGACTCGGGGCTGTCCATGCGGTTGGGAGAGAGAGGAAAAAGTGGTCTGATTTGGAGGTAGTGTCTGCGAATAAATGTTCTAGCACTGGCAGGCTCCGCCTGGCACTTGGGATAGTGTTCACCCCAAGAGGGGCGGAGGCGTGCGAGACGTGGGCGGAGCGGATCTCTCAGTTGTTAGATGAGTGGCAGTGCTCAGTTGAGGGAGAGCGACAGGGATAGGTTGAAAGTTTGAGTAGGCGGGCTGGTGACAGTGTTAGAGCTGTCAAGTTCACTTACACCGTAGTGACAGCTATCAGTTATTTGAAAGAAGGGGGAAAGTTTTCAGTGTGTCTTCTCTGGCTAGGAGGGCGGCTAAATTGCTTGCAGTGCCAGGGGGATCATTTCAGGGGATCAGCCCCTCATTCAGTTGTTCAGCTGATCAGAGAGGGGTCGGGAAACTTAGTGGAGGCCCAGTGGGGGAAAGGCTTGGGGTCTCTGGGGAAGCACGTTCCCAACAATGTACCGATGAACTTCCGAAAGGAAAAGACCCTATTCCTGAAGGCTTAGAGGGACCACACCCCAGGGGGTCGCTATGGATAGAGGGAAGCGATGCTAAAGCCATCCTCGACCCCGGGGCGCAGGTCAAGTTGTTGTACAGTTCGTTTTACAACCAGTGTCTAAAGCATTTACCTTTGACAACCGCAAGGGCACCGGAGACTTTGGGTACCAGTGCCAGTAGTTATCCAGAAGACGATGATTGGTTAATGACCCTGGAGTTCATGGGGGCATTGTCTGGGCACCCAGCATGTCGAGTTGCTTCTGAGGACGTATGTAGCAGCCTTGAGCCGGTACCGAATTTAAGCGAGACCCAGCGGTGGTACGGCCTGGGGGAAGTAGTTGAGGGTGAGACCCTCTTATTAGATGCTCCGAACTACCACGAGGGAGGGGAGTTGACCACTGAAGACACCTCAGTGAGAGAGAGGTCACGGCAACTGGACCCTGGCACCGTGGAAGATGGAGGCAGCATGTGTGTGGATTATGCGACATGGTTTAATGTGCTGGATCTGAGGAGGGGATGTTACCAGATCCCGAGGAGTATGGCTGTTGAGCCGAAGACGGCCGTTATTAGTTCCCTAGGATTCTTCTGATCCGAAAAGATGCTCACGGGCATATCCAGAGCCCCTGCATCCTTCCCGCGGGGCATGAGGAAGACCATGGGGGAAGTGAAGGTGTGTGGAGTTTTGACGTATGTGGATGACCACCTAGAGCTTGGATTCGCCTGGGGGGACTATGAGGCGAGGCGAGTGGCAGAGCCCGGGCGACAGAAGCGAAGTGTCAAATGTGGAGGAGTTTTTGGCTGGAGGAGTTTGGCGCAATGTGAGAAAAACGACCCGACATACCAGTTGAACTTCCTGGTGTTGGATCAGACGGTGGTGGACCTGGGGATGGAAACCCAGATCGTCAATCTGAATGAGACACAGGAGAGAGAGGGGATTTGCACCACTGAACTGAGTGCTCAGGAATGCCGGCCGGAGACTGAGTGCCGCACTTGTGGGACGACCACTGCAGACTCGGAATTCACGCTCATCAACGTGGAGAAGGAGCAACGGAATTCCAAGCCGACACTGCGGTCATGTACTGATGAATTAATCCAGCGAGAAGAAACAATGACCCACCTTCGAAGGGATCAGCAGAAACTCAAGACATCGATCCAGAAAAGACTGGAAGACTTACAAGTTGGGGAAGATCAAGGAAGTGTTCTGACTCAGGTCAACAGAAAACCAAAAACCCAGGGAGGGGAGTTTGACTACACTCCTGAGGAGGTGAAGAAATGGAGGACAGATCTCGGAAAAGGGAGGCGGACGCTTGAAAGGAAACTGAAGATGACTATCATGAGTTTAAATGAAGTGGAAAAACTGAAAGTTGACCTGGAAGACGTCATCAGGAAGAAAAAAACTGGAGGCTGAACATTCTTTAACTGCTGCTTTTCAGGTCAGGGTGGAAGCAGCTGGTGGGGTAACTGCGTCCCAGATGGAGATCGCTAACTTCCCCGTGATTAAGGAAGAGACCTTTGGCCCTTCTCCCTCTGAGTCAGGTGTAGTGGGGACCAGCTGTGGGCAGTCTGAGTTACGGCAGGACCAGGAAGGAGGAGGGGAGGGGCCCCGGACACGGGACTGGGGGCTCCGAGCTGTAGTGGTGGCCTGAGTGAGAGAGGAGTTGGCAAGCAGGCCCGAGGTATCCCAAGTAGTGTCTGAGCCTTTTGGGTTTAGGTGAGGGGGTACGGAGATCTCGGAGGATTAGGAAGCTCTCAGATAGGCTGGCCTATGTAGCGCCCGTGGACGGGCGTAAGGTCCACTGTTTGAGGAGCACTGTCACTGTGTGTATCTGTGTATGTGTGTGTTGTGTGTCTGTCGGACTGGTTGGCGAGTTATTTAGAAGTCATGAGGGCATGACTTTATTTGGTGAGGGGAGGGTGTAAGGGGGTTTGGTCTCTTATGTTACTGTGTAGGCTAATTAAAATGGCTTCTTTGTTATGTTATAATCGGGAATGCTTCTTTGTTATGTTAAACGCTGAGAGAGCTTTGCGCTAGCAGTTTGTTGTGGGTTCGGGGGTGATAAGAGGATGCTATTAACCAATTGGGATAGTTATTAGGATTTTGGTGTATCTGTAAGATATTGTATGCGTAGGGTTTTGGGGCAGAAGGTGGGAGAGCAAGACAGAGGATGGACCAGGTGTTGTGATGTCCGCTAACAGGGTCGGACCCTGAGGAGGGCGTTTGGTGAGGAGACGGAGACGGGCTCGTGTGGACCGTCTGGTCGACCACCGTTGTTGGTCCCAGGCAGCCGGTCGAGGTGGTCTGAGGGTTCACAGGGTGAAGAAGAAGGGTCCTGAGCTCCAACTGTTTGTGCACGGAGAGATTGAACTTTGATAAGTGTGGTGCCTTTTATTTTCCTTTTATATTTTATTCTCTATTAATTATATAGTATCTATAAACTGTAAATCATTTAATCGTATCTGGTGTATTGTTTGTTATTTGGGCGGGGTGGGGTACATCACACAGCATCCACACAAACTAATTACCTAGTTTGGTGGGGCTGAGAATTGTTTCCCTAGACGACAGCGAGCTGAGCGACCCTGAGGCTAGCCAGGGGGCTACGCACAAAAAGAGAAATAATGTATGAGATCATGAAAAGTCAACGTAACTTCATTGGACATGTGATTAGGAAAGAGGAGTTAGAATGCACGGTAATTATGGGAAAGATTGATGGGAAGAAAGCAAGAGGAAGACAAAGACAAATGATGGTGGAGACAGCAGCCAGAGAACTGGAAATGAATACCAATGAACTGATCCACTTGACCCGAAACAGGAGTGTGTGGGCCATGGCAGTCAAAGCTCAAACTGGGCATGGCACCTGATGATGATGATCTCAATACTCCTTTATCTGTACTATTTATTTTGTAATTTATATTGTGTCTTTACACGAGATTGCTGACACAAAACATGTACAAACCCACACATAGAAGTCAGTGATAATAATCCTGATTCTCATTCTGAACTCAATAAAAAGTGGAACAGAGGCAAATGTTCAAACTTATACTTTATTGTCGCCAAACATGTGATACTAGAACGTACAATCATCACAGCGATATTTGATTCTGCACTTCGCGCTCCCTGGAGTACAAATCGATAGTAAGTATTAAAAAGTTAAATTACAAATCTTAACTAGAAAATAGAAAAGGGAAAGTAAGGTAGTGCAAAAAAACCGAGAGGCAGGTCCAGATATTTGGAGGGTACGGCCCAGATCCGTTCATGTAGATGAACTGAACACACTGATGAGGGAGAGGGAGAAGTGGAGAGTCCGTCATCGTGCCCGACGCCGGTCCCCTAGGCCTGAGTCGACGTAGTAGACTCGAAGAAGGAAGTCTGAGAATCGGAGCGGGAGTGCGGAGGAAGCCATTTTTGAATTTTTCGGTTTTTTTCCCCATCGGCGTTCAGAGAGGCGGGACTGCGCAGGCGTGTGACGTTGGGCAGTGATGCACAGAAGATTTAAAAGGACAGAAATCCTGCTTCGGGTTTAATTCGGAGAAGGAAGTCTGAGAAGCGGAGTGGGAGTGCGGAGGAAGCCATTTTTGAATTTTTCGGGTTTTTTTTCCATCGGTGTTCAGAGAAGCGGGACTGCGCAGGCGTGTGACGTCAGACAATGAAGCGCAGAAGATTTAAAATGAACAGAGCCTCATACAGCGGGCAGCATAGTTTGCGGGCGGCGGAGTGAGCTGGGAGCAGAGTGAAGGCTTAAGGGCTTCGGCTCAACGGGCTTAGGCTGAAACGGGCGAGGCGAGGAAGGTTTGGTATTCATTTTTTGTTGTTATTTGAGGAGAGAGGCAGTATGAGTGTGAGGGCAGTTTGTTGTTCTCACTGCCGGATGTGGGAGGCCCTGGAGTCTCCAAGCCTCCCGGACGTCCACATCTGTGCCAGGTGCGCCGAGATGCAGCTCCTAAGGGACCGCGTTAGGGAACTGGAGCTGCAGCTCGATGACCTTCGTCCGGTCAGGGAGAGTGAGGAGCTGATAGAGAGGAGTTACAGGCAGGTGGTCACACCAGGGCCACGAGAGGAGACAAGTGGGTCACGGTTAGGAGGGGGAAGGGGAAGAGTCAGGTAACAGAGAGTACCCCGGTGGCTGTGCCCCTTGACAATAGGTACTCCTGTTTGAGTACTGTTGGGGGGGACAGCTTACCTGGGGGAAGCGACAGTGGCCGTGCCTTCGGCACAGAGTCCGGCCCTGTAGCTCAGAAGGGTGGGGAAAGGAAGAGGAGGGCAGTTGTAATAGGGGACTCGATAGTAAGGGGGTCAGATAGGCGATTCTGTGGACGCAGTCTGGAGACCCGGATGGTAGTTTGCCTCCCTGATGCCAGGGTCTGGGATATTTCTGATCGCGTCCAAGATATCCTGAAGTGGGAGGGTGAGGAGCCAGAGGTCGTGGTACATATAGGTACCAATGACATAGGTAGGAAAAGGGAAGAGGTCCTGAAAGGAGAATATAGGGAGTTAGGAAGGGAGTTGAGAAAAAGAACCGCAAAGGTAGTAATCTCGGGATTACTGCCTGTGCCACGCGACAGTGAGAGTAGGAATGCGATGAGGTGGAGGATAAATGTGTGGCTGAGGGATTGGAGCAGGGGGCAGGGATTCAAGTTTTTGGATCATTGGGACCTCTTTTGGTGCAGGCGTGACCTGTACGAAAAGGACAGGTTACACTTGAATCCTAAGGGAACCAATATCCTGGTGGGGAGATTTGCAAGGGCTACTGAGGTGACTTTAAACTAGAATGGTTGGGGGGTGGGAATCAAATTAAAGAGACTAGGAGAGAGGAGGTTAGGTCACAACAGGGGGATGGGAACAAGTGTGGAGAGACAGAGGGGTGTAAAATGAGGGTAGAAGCAAAAAGTAGTAAAGTGAAAAGTAAAAGTGGCAGGCCGGCAAATCCAGGGCAAAAATCAAAAAGGGCCACTTTTCAACATAATTGTATAAAGGCTAAGAGTTGTAAAAGCGAGCCTGAAGGCTTTGTGTGTCAGTGCAAGGAGCATTCGTAACAAGGTGGATGAATTAAAAGTGCAGATTGTTAATAATGAATATGATATAGTTGGGATCACAGAGACATGGCTCCAGGGTGACCAGGGATGGGAGCTCAACATTCAGGGATATTCAATATTCAGGAGGGATAGACATGAAAGAAAAGGAGGTGGAGTAGCATTGCTGGTTAGAGAGAAGATTAATGCAATAGGAAGGAAGGACATTAGCCAGGAGGATGTGGAATCGATATGGGTAGAGCTGCATAACACTCAGGGGCAGAAAACACTGGTGGGAGTTGTGTACAGGTCACCTAACAGTAGTTTTGAGGTTGGGGATGGTATTAAACAGGAAATTAGAAATGTGCGCAATAAAGGAACAGCAGTTATAATGGGTGACTCCAATCTACATATAGTTTGGGTGAAGCAAATTGGTAAGGGTGTGAGGAAGAGGATTTCTTGGAATGTATGCGGGATGGTTTTTTGAACCAATATGTCGAGGAACCAACGAGAGAGCAGGCTATTCTAGACTGGGTATTGAGCAATGAGGAAGGGTTAATTAGCAATCTAGTCGTGAGAGGCCCCTTGGGTAAGAGTGACCATAATATGGTGGAATTCTTTATTAAGATGGAGAATGACATAGTTAATTCAGAAACAAAGGTTCTGAACTTAAAGAAGGGTAACTTTGAAGGTATGACACGTGAATTAGCTAAGATAGACTGGCAAATGACACTTAAAGGGTTGACGGTGGATATGCAATGGCAAGCATTTAAAGATCGCATGGACGAACTGCAACAATTGTTCATCCCAGTTTTGCAAAAGAATAAATCAAGGAAGGTAGTGCACCCGTGGCTGACAAGGGGAATTAGGGATAGTATCAATTCCAAAGAAGAAGCATACAAATTAACCAGAAAAAGTGACTCACCTGAGGACTGGGAGAAATTCAGAGTCCAGCAGAGGAGGACAAAGGGTTTAATTAGGAAGGGGGAAAAAGATTATGAGAGAAAACTGGCAGGGAACATAAAAACTGACTGTAAAAGCTTTTATAGATATGTGAAAAGAAAAAGATAAAGATTGGTTAAGACAAATGTAGGTCCCCTACAGACAGAAACAGGTGAATTGATTATGGGGAGCAAGGACATGGCAGACCAATTGAATAATTACTTTGGTTCTGTCTTCACTAAGGAGGACATAAATAATCTTCCAGAAATAGTAGGGGACAGAGGGTCCAGTGAGATGGAGGAACTGAGCGAAATACATGTTAGTAGGGAAGTGGTGTTAGGTAAATCCCCAGGGCCAGATGGTCTGCATCCCAGAGTGCTTAAGGAAGTAGCCCAAGAAATAGTGGATGTATTAGTGATAATTTTTCAAAACTCTTTAGATTCTGGACTAGTTCCTGAGGATTGGAGGGTGGCTAATGTAACCCCACTTTTTAAAAAAGGAGGGAGAGAGAAACCAGGAAATTATAAACCGGTTAGCCTGACATCGGTGGTGGGGAAAATGCCAGAGTCAGTTATCAAAGATGTGATAACAGCACATTTGGAAAGCAGTGAACTGATCGGACAAAGTCAGCATGGATTTGTGAGAGGAAAATCATGTCTGACGAATCTCATAGAATTTTTTGAGGATGTAACTAGTAGAGTAGATAGAGTAGAACCAGTGGACGTGGTATATTTGGATTTTCAAAAGGCTTTTGACAAGGTCCCACACAGGAGATTAGTGTGCAAACTTAAAGCACACGGTATTGGGGGTAAGGTATTGATGTGGATAGAGAATTGGTTGGCAGACAGGAAGCAAAGAGTGGGAATAAACGGGACCTTTTCAGAATGGCAGGCAGTGACTAGTGGGGTACCGCAAGGCTCAGTGCTGGGACCCAGTTGTTCACGATATATATTAATGACTTAGATGAGGGAATTAAATGCAGTATCTCCAAGTTTGCGGATGACACGAAGCTGGGCAGCAGTGTTAGCTGTGAGGAGGATGCTAAGAGGATGCAGGGTGACTTGGATAGGTTAGGTGAATGGGCAAATTCATGGCAGATGCAATTTAATGTGGATAAATGTGAGGTTATCCACTTTGGTGGCAAAAATAGGAAAACAGATTATTATCTGAATGGTGGCCAATTAGGAAAAGGGGAGGTGCAACGAGACCTGGGTGTCATTATACACCAGTCATTGAAAGTGGGCATGCAGGTACAACAGGCGGTGAAAAAGGCGAATGGTATGCTGGCATTCATAGCAAGAGAATTCGAGTACAGGAGCAGGGAGGTACAACTGCAGTTGTACAAGGCCTTGGTGAGACCACACCTGGAATATTGTGTGCAGTTTTGGTCCCCTAATCTGAGGAAAGACATCCTTGCCATAGAGGGAGTACAATGAAGGTTCACCAGATTGATTCCTGGGATGGCAGGAGTTTCATATGATGAAAGACTGGATCGACTAGGCTTATACTCGTTGGAATTTAGAAGATTGAGGGGGGGGGATCTTATTGAAACATATAAAATCCTAAAGGGATTCGACAGGCTAGATGCAGGAAGATTGTTCCCGATGTTGGGGAAGTCCAGAACGAGGGGTCACAGTTTGAGGATAAAGGGGAAGCCTTTTAGGACCGAGATTAGGAAAAACTTCTTCACACAGAGAGTGATGAATCTGTGGAATTCTCTGCCACAGGAAATAGTTGAGGCCAGTTCATTGGCTATATTTAAGAGGGAGTTAGATATGGCCCTTGTGGCTAAAGGGATCAGGGGGTATGGAGGGAAGGCTGGTGCAGGGTTCTGAGTTGCATGATCAGCCATGATCATACTGAATGGCGGTGCAGGCTCAAAGGGCCGAATGGCCTACTCCTGCACCTATTTTCTATGTTTCTATGTTTATTGTCGCCAAACAATTGACACTAGAACGTACAATCATCACAGTGATATTTGATTCTGCGCTTCACCCGCCCTGGAGTACAAATTGATAGTAAATATTAAAAATTTAAATTACAAATCATAAATAGAAAATAGAAAAGGGAAAGTAAGGTAGTGCAAAAAAACCGAGAGGCAGGTCCAGATATTTGGAGGGTACGGCCCAGATCCGTTCATGTAGATGAACTGAACACAGTGATGAGGGAGAGGGAGAAGTGGAGAGTCCGTCATCGTGCCCGACGCCGGCCCGCTAGGCCTGAGTCAATGTAGTAGTAGTAGCCCAGAACCGGGTCAGGATCCGTTCAGCAGTCTTATCACAGTTGGAAAGAAGCTGTTCCCAAATCTGGCTGAACGAGTCTTCAAGCTCCTGAGCCTTCTCCCGGAGGGACAAGGGAACTTCGAAGTATATTTATTATCAATGCATGTAATCCGTATACAACCCTGAGATTGTCTTCTTGCAGCCACTAAACAAACACAATAGGACTTATTTAAAAGAAAAAAATCACATCAAAGCCTGTCAAACACTCAATGTCTCTAAAATGAACAAGCCGTACAAGCAATAAGAAAATAGACAAATAACACACAGGACATTAACCATGGTGTCCCTGAGAGTCCACAGTCATGGAGCTAGTTCAGCGCAGAGGTGAGTGCCAATGGTTGCAGACCACAGCTGCAGAGAGTCTGCACTGAAGCAACTTGATCAATGGCGTAAATAGTAAAAAAAAGTAAACAGAAACGCATGGAACACGAACAGCAGAGTCCTTGGAAGCGAGTCCACATCTGCGAAGTCAGTTCAGCACTGAGGTGAATGAAGCCAGTCTCGGAGCCCGGTGGCTGCAGACAACAAGTGCTCCCGAACCTGGCGTCACGGCACACAAGATTCCCGCATCTCCAGCCCGACAGTAGTCGCAAGAAGAGAGGGAGACCGGTCAAACGCAGGCAGAGCGTGACCGTTTCCTGCTCTCATCCTCCTTTCACACCTGCTCGACACTTCAATTAGCACGAAGTAATGGAGCTGATCACGGCTACAACTTCCGCTATCAGACATCGACACAGCCACCCCCAGCGATGGCCGCCTTGCTCTCTGTACCTGCACTTCCACCGTCATCCTCGCCAAGTCCCCCAGGAGGTTGCAAAAGCGCCAGGATCACTTACTCCACTCAAAAGTACATCCTTAAAAGGGAAATTATAGGCTGCACTTGACTGCAGTTCAGAAGAAGAGGACCGTGTAGTTTTGTGAGCTGTCTGCAACGTGTCATCATTGGTCACAGGCACCAACTTGCAATGCTCCTACTGAATGGCAGAAAATACTGTATGGCTCACCCCAGCTTCTTATTTATATTCTTAAGTAGGATTTTACTAAAAAGCTGCAGTAAACTCTTATAAAAGAACACAAACTCTTTGTAGTCATACTGAAAATTTATTTTCCAAAATAACTTGAAAATTCTGTAGAAAGGACTCAGTTAAAAAAAATATAAACAGCATAATTTTGTGCATCTCAACCTTGTGTTAAAGCAAAACAATAATATTCAAGTCTCTTACACATTTCTGAAGTATCAAGTGCAGGGCAACAGAATTATAACAGATATTTCCTGAGGACAAGTTCTTTGACCAAAGATTCAGTCCTGTCCTGAGGTAGCTCAACTAACAAGACAGAACTTAAGTTTTCTTTGGTTAAAGACTTTAATGTGAAACGCCAGACCATAAACTGGTAATTTGCAAAGCACAGCTGGCCCATATTGGACAGCAGATCTTCCCCCTTATTCTGTACACCATGATGCCATACCAGAATCTATTCCTAAACAAACGCACCATAATCAAAACTATTTTATTTCTAAGAAATCCGTTAAAACAATTTACAGTGGAAAGTTTGAATTTAGAGAAACAGATTACATAGTCAGACTGACTTAAGTTTAAGCCCATCCATTAGACATCCAATCTCCTCTCATAGGAAGTGTTTTGCCAAGCTGCTTCAAGGGAGAGGGGGAGGGTGGTGTTAAATAGCTTGACTAGCATTAACCCACAGATGTTCATCTCTTTAATCCTTCCAGATCATAGCTTCTTGCCTGAGAAAACAAGCAAAAAGGCAGAGGTAAGTTCTAAACATATGATGGCATCATACCATTATTATAAAAAGATTCCCAAAATCTCACAAGCCACATTTTGTCTCCAAGGCCCACGGAGACGAGGTCTAACTTGACTAATACTCTTCAAACAGGTCACAATTCTTTCCTCTCCAAACCTGAGGTGCAAAACCAAGTTGCTGTGGGCAAGAAAGGTCATGGGGGCCAAACCTCCAAACCATGTAATATGAAAACTGATTTCAATAGGCAGCATTTCTGATCTGTACAAACCACAAAGGAGGTATTTATGATCATGACTTTTATTAACATTTTTATATATGTGTATATATATATATATATAGTTTATGGCCTTAGCTCAGTTTTGAAAGTTCTAAATCAATCATATCTTTTTCCTTTAAAAGACAAGTATGAGCTGCAGCGGTTTGCTGCTTTAGAAATGCTTTAATTGGAAATTCTATCACCCTGCACTACTTAATATGGAAAACACGTATAAATACAAGAGACAGGTAGTGAATACTCCAGCATTTTCCATAAACAAAACAAAGCACTTAATACTCTCCATTGACAATTAGTAATCTTATAAATTGTCTATAAATCAAAATTCTTTCATTTGCATCCCTTAAGGAAAGGAGGCAGATATAAATGTACAACTTATTCATAAATTAAGGGCTAAATAAAGGAGTTGCAAAGCAAAAACACAGCCAAGGTTCAAGTGATAAATAAAAACACAACTGTGACATTTCTCCTAAAGTTTGAGATTGAAGAACCAGTAGGTATGTTAATGCCAGATAACTCACTTTACTAGCCTTTTATTCTATACAATGTATAAATTAATGGCGGGAATGGCTGTTTCACACAACAACAATCATCTTAGCACAAACTAGTGCAAACAGCCAAAAAAATTCTTTGGAGAGGATAGAAGAAAAAAAGGTGAAAAATCCTATCCATACTTGATCACTATAAAATGTAAGCTGATGCTACATGCTACTATTTAAAACTATGGTAAGAATGGTGAAAGAGATATATGCAACTCAATGAACACAATTAATTTAAAGGTTCCACAAAGAGAGAAAGGCAGCTTCAATACATGCATGATTTTCAGCGTACCAAGTCAGAGAATTCATTGAATCTTTCATGAGAAACCGTCCATTTAATTGGTATTTGATTTTCAAATGGCATAAAGAAATAAAAAGATACTTTCAAGTTGAACATTTCAAAAGTTCAATTGATACAAATACCAAAGTTCAATAAAATTGAGAACATTACAAAAAGGGGTAAACTTTTATGTACAGTGATAAAATTGATACTACAAAACACTGTAAATGTGGCTGCACTTACATAAATAAACTCATCTCTAACATTATCACAAAATATTTTTGATACATCTTTTGATACAGAGCTAAAATATCAAAAACATTAACTTCTATAACAAAATCTACAGGTTACACCAGACCACATGTAATTTCATGTGCAAGGGTAGGAACCCTGACAGAAACTCATTCAGGTCTGAACATTTATATATAACTAAAGGAAAGCTTTATAAATCATAAAAAGACATTATTATAAATTTTACTAAGCAAGGTCCAAATCTTTATCACCAATGGAAAATTCTTGAACTGTTTAGTGTTCCATTTCCTCATCAATAATGCGTGACTGACTGGGGTGATTCAGACCTTCACACAAGGGTTCCCAATAATCGTGAAGTTTTCCCTAAAGAAATATTATACAAAATGTCAGAAACAGATGGACTTACGAAATGTTAATATTTTCATTTATACAGCTTTGCTAATCTAAAACTGCATGGACTGTCTATATTCTATATGTCATGGCAAAGCAGCCAACATAATCGAAGATCCCACTCACTGCAGACATTCTCTCCTCTCCCACTCTCACCATCAAGCAGAATGAACAGAATTAGAACACTACACTCAAGGACAACTTTTATCCTACCGTTAAAAGATTATTGAATGGCTTCTCAGTCTATTAAGATGGACTCTTATCATCACAATCTATCTCTTTGTGGCTCTGCACCTTATTGTCTGCCTGCACTACACTTCCTCTGTTATCATAATGTTGCTGGTCAGTATGTTTTACCTCAATGTATTACTGAAATGAATGGTATACAACGCAAGATTTTCACTGGCATTACGCTACCGTGTGCTGCCCTAATCTGAATCTAGGAATGAATTCTAGTAGTGGTTGGGTGTAAAGAGGTTACTTTTCCAGGGACACACCATGGATCGAATTGTTGGGAAATGGTAAGAAATCAATCCATGGCCTGACACAAGGTTGCACCCAAAGTGTCACAAATTCCTTTCCCTCCTCACACATGCTGCTTGTCTGACTGAGCTCCTCTGTTTGATGAAAAACACCTGCAGCCTGTTGCAGAGTAGTCTTGCTCAGTGGTAACAGATTAATTGATGAGGGAACTGTGGTATACCTGCAATTCAAAAAAGTTGTGCAACCATTTTGGTAACTATTCTGAGGAAGGATAGTTAAGGCAGTCCTTCATCATTTAGTTCACTGATGGAATGAAATGCTTTGAGTTCAGCTTACACACATCAAAGTTGCTGGTGAACGCAGCAGGCCAAGCAGCATCTCTAGGAAGAGGTGCAGTCGACGTTTCAGGCCGAGACCCTTCGTCAGGACTAACTGAAGGAAGAGTGAGTAAGGGATTTGAAAGCTGGAGGGGGAGGGGGAGATCCAAAATGATAGGAGAAGACAGGAGGGGGAGGGATGGAGCCAAGAGCTGGACAGGTGATTGGCAGAAGGGGATACGAGAGGATCATGGGACAGGAGGTCCGGGAAGAAAGACAAGGGGGGGGGTGACCCAGAGGATGGGCAAGGGGTATATTCAGAGGGACAGAGGGAGAAAAAGGAGAGTGAGAGAAAGAATGTGTGCATAAAAATGAGTAACAGATGGGGTACGAGGGGGAGGTGGGGCCTTAGCGGAAGTTAGAGAAGTCGATGTTCATGCCATCAGTTTGGAGGCTACCCAGACGGAATATAAGGTGTTGTTCCTCCAACCTGAGTGTGGTTTCATCTTTACAGTAGAGGAGGCCGTGGATAGACATGTCAGAATGGGAATGGGATGTGGAATTAAAATGTGTGGCCACTGGGAGATCCTGCTTTCTCTGGCGGACAGAGCGTAGATGTTCAGCAAAGCGGTCTCCCAGTCTGCGTCGGGTCTCGCCAATATATAAAAGGCCACATCGGGAGCACCGGACGTAGTATATCACCCCAGTCGACTCACAGGTGAAGTGTTATTCCACATCCCATTCCCATTCTGACATGTCTATCCACGGCCTCCTCTACTGTAAAGACGAAGCCACATTCAGGTTGGAGGAACAACACCTTATATTCTGTCTGGGTAGCCTCCAACCTGATGGCATGAACATCGACTTCTCTAACTTCCGCTAAGGCCCCACCTCCCCCTCGTACCCCATCTGTTACTCATTTTTATGCACATATTCTTTCTCTCACTCTCCTTTTTCTCCCTCTGTCCCTCTGAATACACCTCTTGCCCATCCTCTGGGTCCCCCCCCCCCGTTTTTCTTCCCGGACCTCCTGTCCCATGATCCTCTCGTATCCCCTTTTGCCTATCACCTGTCCAGCTCTCGGCTCTATCCCTCCCCCTCCTGTCTTCTCCTATCATTTTGGATCTCCCCCTCCCCCTCCAGCTTTCAAATCCCTTACTCACTCTTCCTTCAGTTAGTCCTGACGAAGGGTCTCGGCCTGAAACGTCGACTGTACCTCTTCATATAGATGCTGCCTGGCCTGCTGCGTTCACCAGCAACTTTGATGTGTGTTGCTTGAATTTCCAGCATCTGTAGAATTCCTGTTGTTTGAGTTCAGCTTTCAGGTTTGCACAAATAACGACATAACTAAGGGTAAAGTGATTTTGGTTTTACAATGAATGGTTGTCCTACCAATCAACTCCACTCCTTGCTGGAGGTGGGGTATTGCATTAAAGAAAAACAGATTGATGCAACAAATCTAACAGACCAAAGAACGGACTGTGGACTTCAGAAAGGGTAAGACGAGGGAACACACTGCACAGAGGGATCAGAAGTGGAGAGAGTGAGCAACTTCAAGTTCCTGGGTGTCAAGATCTCAGAGGATCTAAACTGGACCCAACATATCAATGCAGCCATAAAGAAGGCAAGACAGTGGCTATATTTTATTAGGAGTTTGAGGAGATTTGGTTTGTCACCAAAAACACTACCATTCTAACTGGCTGCATCACTGTCTGGTATGGGGGTGGTGGTGCTACTTCACAAGATTGAAGTAAGCTGCAGAGAGTTGTAATATTAGTCAGCTCCATCATGGGCACCAGCCTCTGCCATATCCAGGACACCTTCAAGGAACAATGCCTCAGAAAGGTGGCATCTATCATTAAGGACCCCCATCACCCAGGACGTGCCCTCTTCCCATTGCTACCATCGGGAAGGAGGTACAGAAGCCTGAAGGCACACACTCAGCGATTCAGAAACAGCTTCTTCCCCTCTGCCATCCGATCTCTAAATGGACACTGATCCCATGAACACTACCTCACTACCTTTTTTTATTTCAATTTTTTTTCCAAGATTTACACATCAGATGCGTGGAGGGGGTTGTGGAGGAAAAGCTTGCTACATGAGCAACAGCTTGCTTTCCATAGCCTACCGCCCAGACTTGCATATCTATACAGCTACAATGCAATATCCATTGTTAACTCTGACCAGCGGAGGCCCTCACCTCACTTAATTTAACAATTTTATTTATATATACTACTTTAATTCAGTGTTTTCCCTCTTTTGTATTGCATTGTGCTGCTGCTGCAAAACTAACAAATTTCATGACATACGTTGGTGATATTAAACCTGATCTGATATAATTATTATGCCAACATATCCAGTTATTGGGCTTCCCAGCTCTTCAGCTTTAAATGAAATATGCATTATTATTGCTATTAAGCGATAACTAACAATCCACAGCTTTTCTGAATCATTGGTCATCACACAAAGGAGACTAATATCATGTTGCCTGGTTAATTACAAGTTCTGCAACCAAATCCCAATCATAACTTAAGTTTCCAATGCCCACCTAAAACTCAAACAGCATTATTAGAGCTGACTTTTCCTACACCGTATTACCTGAACTGGCCGAGAACGCTGCAGCAACTCTTGCCATTTTGCATGTGTTCTTGCTTCTAAATCTTTCACCTAGAAAAAAAAATAAACGGTTTGTTTGGTATAGATTTTTTTTTTCAATACATCTCATGCAGTCTCCATAAAAAAGATTGAAACAATTGGCATGTGAACATGTAGAAACTACCTTGCAGAAAACTTTCACTAGACACCTGAACACTAAGGACAAAACTTTCATTTGATACATCAACCCTAAAGCCTTTCTGAAGTCTGATAATTCTCACTAATACTGGCTTGGGCTGGGTTTTTGCTTCCCCTGAAGGGTCAGCATCATTTAGAGCCTTTAAATTTCAGGAGTTCATAGAATCACAGTACTTGTGACAAATTCAATGTTCTGGAATTCCAAGTTTGTTGGCGGCTAATATTTATACAACATTTTGTATTTTCCTAGCAGCACATACACCAAGAACCTACATTAATTTAGAAAGCATGCTGTGGCACTGTTAAGGAGTGCTAACAAGATTAGGTAAGATGTGCTCCAAGTCAGAACCATAGAAAGATACAGCACAGAAAGAGGACATCAACCACCTATTTGCATGATCTACATTATTTTCCCCACAGACCTTGCCACTCACAGTGACCTATTCACTTACCGACTTACACATCTTTCAGATGCTGCTGGAAACTAGAGTACATGCAGAGGAAACCCATATGGTCACAGGTAGAAGATGCAAACTCCACCAGACAGCAGCTGAGGTGAGGACTGAACTTGGGGCTGCGAGGCAGTGGTCCTACCAGGAAGTAATTTCACCTTCTCCCTTCACAACACTAAGCATTCATTTAGGCTCAACTTAAATTCAGAATTCATGCCCAACCACTCAAGTTTACACTTGAATGCTACTCTTGACGCTACAGTCAAGAAACCTTAAGAATAATTCAGAGACCAATTCTTCACAGCCTAATGCTGCCTTCGCAGTTTTACGCCAGAGAACAGCATTACCTAGGCAGATGGTGGTGAATCTGTGGAATTCTTTGCCATAGACAGCACTGGGTATATTTAAAGCAGAGGTTGATAAGTTCTTGATTAGTAAGCCATCAAAAGTTTACGGGGAGAAAAGGAGAGGGTGGGATTGAGAGGGATAATAAATCAGTCATGATGTAATGGTGGAGGACTCGATCAGCCGAATGGCCTAATTCCGCTCCTGTGTCTTATGATTGATTGCTGCCTTCTCAGTTTTACACAAGCCTCCTCCACATCCTTAATGATTGAAATACAGCAAACGTGCTTTAGGAGAAGAGGCACCACACACAACACAAGGATACAAACTGCACTGTACGACACACAATAAAGCTCGCTAGCTTCAATAGATTTAAGCTACAAGGCAGACAGTCAGAATTAAGCACCTTGCTTCGGTAAAGTAGTTTGGGGTCCTCCCTTATGTCACATTTGATGTATTTTTCTATTTCAGCGCACAGCTGTATAAGATGGCCCTGAAATAAAACAAAATGCCACCATCAATAAGTATCAACAAAAATGAGAGTGAAATACGTCTTTAAAATGAACCCACAAAAGTACAATCCCTCAGAAGTGTCCGCAGACAGAAGGGAGAGACTTACCCGTTGATTGGGAGGAACATCTTCTGTATGTAGCACCTCATTTGCCAAAACCAGCAGGTTGTAGCACAGGTAATATGCCTAGTGAATAAAATTCGAAAACAGTTAAGTATTACAAAATTCTATCAATTACCTTTCTTTTTTTCAAATAAAGCTTGTTCCCCTATTGGCATCAAGTTGGCAAACCTGGAATTAATCCAAAACATTGTAGCAAGAGTTGGGTGGGGTGGCGAGGTGGAATTTAGCGTCAGAGTTAATATCAAAATCAAGTCATCAGTTAGAGGCACTTCAACTGCCTCTAACTTTGCATAATGTGTTTTCACCCCAATTCAGAAGGGGATTAACTACACAGGCACAACATTTCCATCCGGCACTGCTGCAGAGTTACCTCACCAAATGAGTGCTAAATTAAGCAATATAATTCTTTTCCGCATTCTTGTACCAACAGGGAACAGAATTAAGGTTAGGAAAACAAATTTCACACAAGATCAATTGGACCTGGTGAGTATAGAGCAGTCAAGCTGATCCACCACAACAGCCAGTTCATTCAGGCAGTGCTACTTTCATGTGAATTGTTACCCGCGTGTGTGAATGGCTGGGTGGGAGGCAAGAAAGGGTTTGGTTTTGCTGGTGCTGTTGACAATCGTGTTCTGCTGAAAACTGTGGATGTGCTATGTTGGCAACGCTTATGGGCTGCCCCTTTTTTTAATATATAGAAATACAGCATGACAATCCCTGCTGGCCCAAATGAGCCCACGCCGCCCAATTACACACATGTGACTGTAAATCTTTGGAATGTGGGAGGAAACCAGAGCACCCGAAAGAGGAAACTCATGCGGTCACAGGGAAAACATGCAAGATACTCATAGACAACGGCAGGAGCTGAACCTGGGCAGCTGGTGCTGTAATAGTGTTACACTAGTCACTACACCACAGTTCTAACTCTTTGTGTTGGTTGTTAATGCAAACAACACAATTTACTATGTGATAGATAAACAAATTTGAATGGTTATTTACTATAAATGCAATAAAATTTCCCAATAGAGCACATAACAGTAAAACATAGTCACACTAAAAAATATATTATAGCCCAAGTCACTGAGTAACGTGTCCTGTAAATTGTTGGTGCGTGGGTGTTATCAGCACAAACATGCAGTTCTCAATAGTCTACAAATGAATGTAAGCACGTGCACAATCCAGCCTATCATTCTACTGATCATACACTAGAGGGCAGCAGCGAGAGGGGCCAGCCCAACCCAGCATGGATACCGCACTATACCACCTCTGGGATCTCCTCTTCTGGACTGCTGTGACAGGTTTGAGTCCTAGTCCTTGCTACGACCAAGGCCACGCAGCTTCCTTGCCATCCATCTTATCAGTAATCAGTAAGGACGAGACAAAAGACAGGTTCTATGAAGGACTAGATGCCCTACTATCAGCAGTGAGCAGCACTGACAAGCTGATCTTACTCGGCGATTTCAATGCAAGAGTAGGGTGCGACTCTGCAGCCTGGCAGGGAGTCAGGAGTCATGGAGTAACAGTAACGGCCGACTCTTACTGAAGACCCGTGCAGCACACACCTGCTCATCACCAACACAACTTTCCGCCTGCCTACCCGTAACAAGACCTCCTGGATGCACCCCCGCTCTGAGCATTGGCATCTTATCGACTATGTCATTGTCAGGAGAAAAGACAGGCAGGATGTCAGAGTGACCAATGATGGGTGCTGACTGCTGAACAGATCACAGGCTCATTGTCTCCAGAATGAAGCTCCGCATCAGACCCAAGAGGCGACCACAAGGAAGCAAGGATATGAAAAGATTCAATGTGGCCAGGCTGAAGAACTCCAGCATTGCTTCAGCACTGGCTGAAGATTTAGAAACCGAGCTTGCTGACCTACACCTTGCAGACAGCGCTGTAGACAACTGGGATCGCTTCAGGGATGCTGTCCATTCATCTGCACTGAAGATGCTACGGCCCTCTACCCGCAAGCAGCATGACTGGTTCGATGAGAACGAAGAGGAGATACAGGCTCTACTTGTTGAAAAGCACGCCTTTATCATGCCCATCAGAACGACCCATTGTCAGCTGCCAAGAAAAACGCCTTTACCAGTGCTCGCAAGATAGTTCAGAATAAACTATGTAAAATGCAAGATGCTTGGCTAAGCGCCAAGGCAGATGAAATACAGAGATACGCTGACAGAAATGACTTGAGACGACTCTATGAAGCCCTCAACAGTCTCTACGGACCTCAGTCTCTCAGGAGCCCCCCCCCCCCCGAGTAGAGATGGTACAACTCTCATTACAGAGAAGGCTCAGATCCTGCAGAGATGGGCTGAACACTTTGAAGCCGTCCTCAGCCAACCGTCATCTATTAACGATGAGGCGACAGACAGGATTCCCCAGGTCGACGTCGACAGCGCCATGGATGACCCACCAGTAGTAGCCAAAGTCACGGAAGCTGTCAGCCAGCTATCCAGTCCAGGGGCAGACGCCACACCTGCAGAGATCTACAAAGCCGGTGGTCCTGTACTTATAGAGAAGCTCACCGAGTTGTTCCAGTCTTTTTGGAAGCAAGGATCCATTCCTCAGGAACTTAAAGATGCATCCATCGTACACCTCTACAAGAGGAAAGGTAATCAACAAGTATGCGACAATCACCGAGGAATCTCGCTGCTCTCCATTGCAGGAAAAACCCTTGCAAGAGTCCTGCTAAATCGTCTGGTCACTCAGCTGGAGCTGGGCCTGCTGCCAGAGTCACAGTGTGGCTTTTGCAAAGGTCATGGGACTATTGACATGACTTCTGCTGCGCGCCAACTTCAGGAGAAGTGTCAGGAGCAGAATCGCAAACTCTACACAACTTTTGTTGACCTCACGAAAGCCTTCGACACTGTCTGCCGACAAGGCCTGTGGAGGATCATGTCAAAGTTCGGCTACCCTGCCAAATTCATTCAGATGGTACGCCAGTTCCATGATGGCATGATGGCCAGAGTGCTGGACGGTGGAGAATCCTCTGAGGCCTTCCCAGTCACCAACGGCGTCAAACAGGACTGTGTGCTCGCACCCACACTTTCAGCATGATGTTTACTGCCATGCTGAATGATGCCTTCCAGGATAGCGATGCTGGAATCAGCCTCAAGTCCAGAGTGGATGGGAAGCTCTTCAACCTGAGGAGGCTTCAAGCTATTAACAAAGTGAAGGAGGCTGTTCTGAGAGACTTCCTCTTTGCTGATGACTGCGTCCTGTGCACTGGCTCGGAGCCAGAGATGCAAGTCAATATGGACAAATTCTCCACGGCTTGTGACAACTTTGGACTCACCATCAAAAAGACCGAAGTCAGACACCAGTCTGCTCTTCATCCACCGTACACAGAACCGAAAATCACAAAGGACAGAAACTACAGGCAGTTGACCAGTTTACTTACCTTGGCAGCACCCTCTCCTGAGCAGTGACTATTGATACAGAAGTTAACTGCAGAATAGCAAAGGCAAGTTCTGCTTTCGGTAGACTGCGCTCCACTGTATGGGAACGTCAAGGCATCAGTCCAGCAACAAAACTGAAGGTCTACAGAGCCGTGGTACTCACTACCCTCCTGTATTCCTGTGAAACGTGGACTGTGTGTGCATGGGCGGGCTGGTGGCGCAATGACATCGGCGCCAGGCCCGGGAGCAGAGGTTCCCGGGTTCGAAACCAGTCAGGTCCGCTCCCGACTACGCTTTCCATCCGTGCCGGGTTGAGTGTCGAGAACGCAACTCAACCTCGTAAAATAAAAGGGAAAATACTGCGAAAATGTCTGTGTGAGGAGTGATGTGTCACGCAGTCTCTCTCTCTCGCTCCGCGTCTTGTAAAAAGCCATGAAAAATCCATCATCACAGACTCGCACGCAACAGGGACACGCCAAACAAAAAAGAAATGTGGGCTATGTATCGAAGGCATGTAAGGCAGCTCAACCATTTCCACATGACTTGTCTTCACAGAATATTAGGCATCAGATGGCAAGGCAAAGTACCAGACACTGAGGTTCTCTCAGTGTAAAAAAGACATTTCAAAAAAAATACCAAAACACCCTGGGTTGTCCCCTGAAAAGCTGCTGCATCCAAAGATGCTGCCATCTTGCACCTGTAAACCTGCCTGTTAATACAAATATCTAATCAGTCAATCATGTGGCAACTTAATGCATAAAAGCATGCAGATATGATCAAGAGGTTCAGTTGTTGTTCAGACTGAACATCAGAATAGGGAGGAAATATGATCTATGTGATTTTGTGGAATGATTGTTGGTGCCAGAGTGGTTTGAGTATCTCAGAAATTGCTGATCTTCTGGGAATTTCACTCACAACAGTCGCTAGAGTTTACAAATAATGGTGGGAGAAACAAAAAACAACCAATGAGCAGTAGCTCTGTGAGCGAAAATGCCTTGTTATTGAGAGAGGTTGGGGGAAAATGGCCAGACTGGTTCAAGCTGAGACCATGAGCCTATACACACTTAAGTAAAAATACATCAGCATTAAAAAGTAAGATTCCTGCTTGACTAAACAGACAAAAATACATTCAATATCTTAAAGATTTCCAACATACAAAACAGAATGAGGTCTCACAGCCTCTCAGGCCTGCTTCAACACTCAACGTCACTGCCAATCCTGCACTTCAAATCCTCTGCTGTCAGATTTCCCTGCCCTCTCTCTCTTCCATGTCCAAAAAGCTATTAACCCCTTCAAGCAACAGGTGCTATGTCCCAGCTGAGAACTAATTGCTGGTTATGGGTAATTAAATATAACTTTAATATCTAAATGGAAATCATTTAAAAATTTACATTCCTAATCTTCAGCTATTAAGCAGTATCAAAAAACTCAGAAATAGTTACTTCCCCCAAGCCATCAGGCTGATCAATATCTCCACCAATTAACTCACCCCAGCACTATGTTCTACATCCAGAAGAGTCACTTTATCATTTTCTGTCAGTCATTTTATGCTCAGCTATTCCTGCACCTAGTGTCACTTAATGCACATACTGGACACACAGAACACTCAGCAGCAACACCACATACTGGTCATGCACAAACAGGTTGTTAAAATCTCAAATGTGTACAATATTGTACTTGGGACTTCTGAAGATCATATTTTCCAGCATATTAAGGCATTAACTGTAATCGAAGGCATGGATTTTACAAGTATTTCCAGAATATTTTTTGAACAATGTACATTCTATGGTGCGATCACGCAAGTTGAGTATGATGTTCTCCCATCATGACCTTAACGTGGAAAGGCTAATACAAGGGCAGCCAACACAAAGTCCTCTTCCGATTGGCATAGTATCCAAGACGCCTGGGGACCTTTCACTATTACAGTCTTCACTATGTTGCAATGTGTCATCATCTTCCGCCAGCTCCACTGTTGAGGTCTTGGCTGGATTGTTCTTTGTCTGCAACCCTTCCCTTGACCTTACCGCCATGGGCGGCGACTCCATCAGCAGCTAAGCTCCAGACTGCATTGCTTTCTGGATCGCAGGTACTCAAGCCTATCCACCACGACAAGGTGGCAATCCCCAGAGAAATTATGTTCTATAATCACTTTCCCGGTCCTGAACTCCCCCCAGTCAGCGCTCCAGTTCATTGCAAATGAAGCAATACCTGCTGATCCAGTTCGGTAAGTGGGACTGCCTGATGCTCCTCCCCCTGTTTGGATTTATTTTCCTCTTCAATAGTTTTCAACAAAGAAGATGGCTTCATCATGTACAAGAATCGACATAGATTAGAGATCTGCAGAGAACAAAAGTGAAATTTCATTAAATCACAACAGAAATTATATCTGCTCCTACTTGACAACTTGCTCTGCAACTGAACAGAACAATTCTAAAATATCCCTTCAGTTAGGAATACAAGGCACTGGTCAGATCACATTTGGAGCACTGTGCGCAGTTTTAAGCCCCTTGTGAAGATTAATGTAAGGGGGATTGTTTGATATCTCTAGGCCTGTACTCACTGGAGTTTAGAAGAATAAGGGGGATCTCATTGAAACCTATCACAAATTGAAAGGCCTAGATGGGAGTGGACATGGAGAGGATGTTTCCTATAGTGGTAGAATGTAGGACCAGAGAGCACAGCCTCAGAATACAAGGATGTCTATCTAGAGATGAAGAGGAATTGCTTTAGCCAAAAGTTCATGAATCCGTGGAATTCACTGCCACAGACAGGTGTGGAAGATAAATCATTAAGTATATTTAAAGTGGAGGTTGATGGGTTCTTGATTAGAAAAGACATCAAAGGTTAAGGGGGAAGAGGGTTGAGAAGGATAATAAATCAGACATGATCAAATGATGGAGTAGATTTGAGGTGCCGAATGACCTTATTCTGCTCCTACAGGAAGTGTTATGGCCTATGGTCTAATTACAGTGGGAAATGCTTCCAATATCATGATGGGATTTTACTGCACTCCACTCGTGCAAAACATAAGTGGCGGTTCCGCTATCTGTCTTGTCTCCCTTTCTCTTCACCATTTACACCTCGGACTTCAACTACTGCACAGAATCTTGTCATCTTCAGAAGTTTTCCGATGACTCTGCCATAGTTGGATGCATCAGCAAGGGAGATGAGGCTGAGTACAGGGCTACCGTAGGAAACTTTATCACATGGTGTGAGCAGAATTATCTGCAGCTTAACGTGAAAAAGACTAAGGAGCTGGTGGTAGACCTGAGGAGAGCTAAGGTACCGGTGACCCCTGTTTCCATCCAGGGGGTCAGTGTGGACATGGTGGAGGATTACAAATACCTGGGGATACGAATTGACAATAAACTGGACTGGTCAAAGAACACTGAGGCTGTCTACAAGAAGGGTCAGAGCCATCTCTATTTCCTGAGGAGACTGAGGTTCTTTAACATCTGCCGGACAATCCTGAGGATGTTCTACCAGTCTGTGGTGGCCAGTGCTATCATGTTTGTTGTTGTGTGCTGGGCCAGCAGGCTGAGGGTAGCGGACACCAACAGAATCAACAAACTCATTCGTAAGGCCAGCGATGTTGTGGGGATGGAACTGGACTCTCTGACGGTGGTGTCTGAAAAGAGGATGCTGTCCAAGTTGCATGCCATCTTGGACAATGTCTCCCATCCACTACATAATGTACTGGGTGGGCACAGGAGTACATTCAGCCAGAGACTTATTCCACCAAGATGCAGCACAGAGCGCCATAGGAAGTCATTCCTGCCCGTGGCCATCAAACTTTACAGCTCCTCCCTTGGAGAGTCAGACACCCTGAGCCAATAGGCTGGTCCTGGACTTATTTCCTGGCATAATTTACATATTACTATTTAACTATTTATGGTTTTATTACTATTTATTATTTATGGTGCAACTGTAACGAAAACCAATTTCCCCTGGGATCAATAAAGTATGACTATGACTACGACTACTCAAAATTGGAGATTATTATTCCAAAATAAACAATCAATATATGAGAATGGACTACCAAATCTTTAATTGAGAATAAAATGGCATACATTAGGTTTTTTTTTTTATCTTTGACATCTTTTTTTTCCCCCTTTCAATGTCCTTTTGAAGACCCTGACCTGGAGCTACATGCTGACTTCAGTTCTTTGCAGAAATGGGACCTGCTTTCAGGGCTTCATGACTGGCCGCTTTTCAATATGCCGGGGACGCAGCCTGGAAAACTAGTGCACCTTCAGGGTGCCGGATTTTTGTGGGTCTGGAGGCAGGCGGATTCAAGGCTGGTGCCGCCACCTGATGCATTATGGGAGTACACAGAAGATCGAAAGCAGCAAGCTGGCTGCTGGCTGTTGGCTGTGTGCCCAGAGACCAGAGTTCTTTGAAGAAGTAATGCAGGAATTTTAACATTGTAAATCAGCAAGTTGTTTTGTTATGTCTCCCCTCTCGCTGTGAAATGGGGACACCTCTTTTTCCCTTATGAGGGGGAGAAGGGAAGGGAAAGAGATCCTGTGGTATGTCAAATTACCGGGTGAACGAGTAGTCTTTGGGGTACTGCAAGCCTGTACCTTTATTGATGCTTTGCTGCATGCTTGAGTGCTCGGTGGGGGTGGGGGTGGGTGCCAATGCTTTTTTGCTAGTGGGGGTTCGTGGGAGGGGGAAGTTAAGGGTGGGGCTTTGGGGTTCTAACCTTTAACTGTCATTCATTCTTCGGGGCACTCCTCTATTTTCGTGGATGTTTGCGAAGAAAAAATTTCAGGATGTATATTGTATACGTTTCTCTGAAATTAAATGTACCTATTGATACAAATGATAAAGTATACACTGTGGTGTAATTTTTTTCCAGTATCTATTGAGTAAGCTTACTTATAATTTTCATGAATTCTAATTTACACCCTGCAGTTACATATTTATATATTCCTTTATATGACAATAAGCAATGATTTAGATGTAAGCATAATTACAGAGCAGATACGAGAAGGACAAAAGAACTTTTATCGTCAATCATAATGAAGTTAATACTCACTCATCTAAGCTTAAGAAATCACTTTCTTGTGCCCATGACCAATGGCTACAGTCATAGAGTTTATACAGTTCTACAGGCCCAACATGGTCATGCCAACCAAGTTGGCTACCTAAGGTGGTCCTATCTGTTTGCCTTTAGCCCATATTCCTCTAAATCAGGAACTCCCAACCTGGGTTCCATGGACCGCTTGCTTAATGGTATTGAGCCACGGCATAAAATAAGTTTGGGAACCCTGCTCTAAACTTTTCCTGAGCATTCCTTTTACACAAGACCATAAGACTTAGGAGCAGAACTAGGCCATTCAGACCATTGAGTCTGTTCTGCCATTCCATCATGGCTGATTTACTATCCCTCTCAGCTCCATTCTCCTGTCTTCTCCCCGTAACCTTTGACACCCTGACTAATCAAGTATCTATCAACCTCTGCTTTAAGTTTACCCAATGATTTGTCCTCCAGAGAAACTGGTGGCACTGAATTCCACAGCACACAGACATTGTAATTGTAACTGCTTCTACTGCTTCCTGAACGCTCCACTTGCTCACAATGCTTATCAAAACATTTCAAATATTTGCCTGTAAAGATCATTATCAAATATTTGCTTGTAAAGGTCACTATAGATTCTGCATTCACTGCAATTGTAATGAAGCTTTCTACACCATGATTACCTTTGTAAACGAATAATTTAAGCTCACTTTTTACCAACTTATAAACCAATGGTTTTAATCATTAAAATTATATCCTTCCAAAATTGTGGAGAGCCTCTGTCAAATTTTGCTTTATCCTCAACTTGTAACTCATGGTCGTCTTGTTCTTGTGACCAACCTTCTGCACTGATGGAACATCCTTCCTAGAGAAGTGCAGCCAAAACTGGAAATAATATTTTGTTGGCAGTGACATAGACTTTTATCCCCTCAAGGACAAAAGGCCAGAAATGATGGGAGCAGGTGTGATGAGACCATTCTGCCCCTCTTTTCTGCTCTGATATTCATGACCATGGTTGACCACTTGGCTCAGTACCATTTGCACTGATCCCATATCTCTTCATAGCCTCATACCTAAAAAGTTCTTTATCCCTGGTGTTGAACATACTTGGTCACTGAGCCTCCCCATCTGACTGGACAGGAGAACTCCAAAGATTCACCATACGCTAACAGAAGAAATTTCTTTTTTGCTTGGGATAGATGTACCGTTGATTTGAGACTATGCCCTCTGGTCCTAGACACCCAGCTGGTGCAAACATCAACATTGCATCTATCCTGTCAAGTCCCAAAAGGATCATGTAAAATTCCTGAGAGCATAGACTCAGTCTGCTTTCTCTCGTGGGGAAAATTACTCCCACAAGTCAATTTAGTGAACCTTTGTTGTACTCCGTCAAAAGCAGGTACATTCTTCCTGAAATACTTAGACCAGACCTGACAAACTATTCTAAATATGGTCTCATCTGGGCTCCGTACAATTGGAGAAAAATTTATATTCTTGTACTGAAAACCATATTAAATAAGAGCCAACGAACCCTTTCCCTTGTTGTACATTAATTTTCAGTAATCGGATATCATGACACTCTGAACACCAACTTTTAATCTCTTCTTCTCACAAACTCCCACATTACATTCCGTATGCCACATCCTCCCCCATTCACCAATTCAAATAAACACATTAACTATTTTGCACTTAAGTCTGCTCTATACAAAATTGGCCAGATTTATCAAACATAATTTCCCTATCATAGAGTTATAGCAACTCTGCCCAATTACATTTTTATTTTATATGTGCTCCATTGCCACTTCCTTAATTATAGATTATTGTGCTTTCTCTACTACAAAGCTGGGTTAATTGGTCCGTAGTTTGTGTATTTCTCTCCTGCACCCTCTTTTTTATTTTTTTTAAAAAAGAAACATTGTGGTGTTACATCTATTAGTTTTCAATCTGTGGCAACCATTCTAGAATGGATGGAATTTTGGAAGATGACAATATATTTGACCTCTGGTTAGAATGGCTACATGCAGTATTGGAGCACGTCTTTTATTAACATTTTTATCAGCTTATTTAAAAAGTAATGGTCCCCTATCCTCTTAAGTATTTTTAACGTACAAGTAACTCATTCTTCCTCCTAAAATTATCCTCAAACCTTTTGTGCATAAATCTCATCTTTCTGCCCAAACTCTATCTGTCATTACAACCTGTTTCAATATTCAATATACTTAACATTATATGGAATACAGTGATTAATTCCACTTGAGCATACTAGAACAGTGACCTGCAAGCATGCAATTGGTGTCACAATGAAGCTGTACCCCATACCTTCAAATCTGTGTCCTTTGGTATATACATATGTCCTTTGTCAAGAAGCTTTGAAATTACCACCAAACTAAGGTGCCTTCTGAGTTGCCTAGAAACATAATAGTATGTTAATTTATAACACTGGTCCTGTACAATTAGATAACTAATGCCTCGTCAATGAGTAAAAAACAAACGTGCAAACAAGAGTAATGCTATTATTCTTAATAATCAATATGTGGAGCAAGATAAACCAGGTAAGATAAGCCAGCAAGTTTGAGCTGAGTCACAAAAAAATTACTGGGTAAGAATCCGGAACAGCAAGATTAATCTGCATTCGGAGAAGCACAGCTTAGTGAAAGACTGAGTAAGATCTTAAAGTGGGGGTTGGCATTGAAGGACTAATTTGACTGGATTTTTCAAAGAGGTAACTGAGAATGTCAAGTTAGTGCAATCGATGTGGTCTTCATGTGAAGCTGCTCCAAGTGGCACGTGCCATTGGGACCTAGGACAAGTTACAATCCAAAAGTGGCTTGATAATAGGAGGCAGAGAATGAGAGGTGAGGCCTGTAACTAATGGAGCATGACAAGTATTCATGCCAAGACTGTTTCATATCATGGAGGCGTAATTACTAAATTTGCAGATGACATGAAAACTGATGATGTTGTCAATAGTAACAAAGAGATAGTCTTTACTTGATCCAATTAGTGAGGATTGTGCCAAGTAGCCCACAACTTACTAACTTTATGCCTTTGGAATGTAGGAGGAAACTGGAGCACCCAGTGGAAATCCACACAGTCATGAACAGAACGTACAACCTCTTTGTGGTCATGAGGAGAACATACAAACTCCTTACAGAGAGTGGTGGGAATTGAACTCCAACCTTACGGCTGGCACTATAAACACTGCTCTAACTGCTACTCTACTGGACTGCCTGGAAAACGTGAGATAAATAGGAATGTTGGGTGGAATATTAAGGCAAGGACATGCATAGTGAATGGTAGGGCCATTAATGAATAGCAGAACTCTTGATCAGAATCAGATTTCATATCACCTGCATATGTTGTGAAATTTTTTACTTTATGGCACAGTACAATGAAGGACAAGATGAATAGATATAGAGAAAAGAGCTACATTAAGAATAGATGTATCTATTAAATAGCTAAGTATAAACAAGTAGTGCAAAATAACAGAAATTAAAAAGTAGTGAGGTAGTGTTCATTGTTCGTTTAGGAATAGGATGGCAGAGGGAAAGAAGCAGTTCCTGAATTGCTGAGTGTGTGCCTTCAGGTTTCTGTACCTCCTTCCCAATGGTAACAGTGTGAAGAGGGCATGTCCTGGGTGGTGGGGATCCTTAATGATGGATGCTGCCTTCCTCCTTGGATACTAGGGAGGCTGGAACCCATGATGGAGCTGACTAATTTTTGATGTACACATTCAAGGAAAAAGATTGTGACACTCTTAACATATCTGACCAATGAGTGACAACAGAAACATCTAATGGAAGTAAGTCGTTAAAATATTCTGACTTCCATAGCCCTCTTAATGGTTAGACCAAATGGAGAAGCATGGCATTCACTACTACCATACACCCAACACCTTAGCTCAAGATGCTCCAAAAGCCACGAACATAGAAATGTCAAAAACATGAACATATTGAGTTTCAGCTTGAATGGGTGCAAGGTCAAAAAATGAAGTTAAAATACAGATCTTGTTCTTAGAGCAGACTTTTGTATCTGAGTGACATACTTGTGTTCCTAAGGGTTGTGGAATCACTGTGGCACAGGACATATGAGAAAATATTAATTCCAGTTCATAGTAACTAATCAGCATTAGTTTAACCCTTACTATAACTGGAATCTGACTAGTTCTTTGAAAGAATGGATTGAAGAGTCTGGTTTTATTGAGAAACATGAGATAAATTGCTGCAGCTTTAAAACAGAATTAACAATGCTGAAAATTGAGCACAACATATTACCTTCCTCGCGTACAGAAATCAGGCAGCAGCTGAACCAGGTATAGAAGATTATGATGATGATCTGATAAGTCACTTATTATCTTGCAGAGTTCGAACATCTGTTTAAAACAAAGATAGCTTGTATTTGCACGTGGGTTTGACAAATTCTAGCAAAAAAAAAACTGTAACGTTTGCAAATATCTGGTTCCCTGACAAACAACATGGAACCTAGAACAGCACAGCATAGTAGAGGCCCTTTGGCCAACCTTTTAACCCACTCCAAAGTCAATTTAACCTTTCCCTTGTGTATTTACTCCTTTTCTGCTTGTTATCTTCAAAAGCTTAAAGAATCCAAATAATTAAGTATGAATAAATCTGAAAATGAAAATGGATCCTGAACCCGAAAAATGAAACCCAGGGTAATGTATAATGACATATGCATACTTTGATAATAAATTTACTTTGAAATGCACATGAAATATATAACCAATTAAAAGGTAAATGTTCACAACCATACTGAACCACTTAAATTCACACACCCATGGAATGGGAATGACCAATATTTCAAAGCTTCTGCTACTCAGCATTCTTCTTATTCCAGATCACTGATGTTTCCTGCTTGGTCACTCCCTGAGGTACTAGTTTGAAGCAACTGTAGGAGTTTTTAGATGGCTTGACAAAACTGTAATGTATTTGATTATAATAACTAATTGTACTCAAGGATTTAAAGAGATATACAGAAGCACAAAATTGTTGAAAAATGAAAAATAATTCTTGATAACTAGAAAATACTATTCAACTGAGAGATCTCCATTGAAATATGGTGATGAGTTTATATATAAAGTTGTTTTACTAGTGACTCAGTGGAGAACAGATGACATAACCAGTTTAATTGATACCTCTGTGTAATCACTTATGATGTCATCTTATCAAATCACTTTATGAAGCAAACAATATCATTTGACTAACACACAGATGATTGTTTACAACACTGTGGTTCAGCTTTCATATGCACCAGTCCAGGACAACAGGCAGAGGTTAGGCAACAGTCAGCAATTTTAAAAAATTCTTATTCTGTAGTTCTTTCTTCCAAACCAAGTTTGTGGTGATTATTTCATTATTATTCCCATGCCTTTAACAACCAAGAAATAGTACTCCAGTTAATGAATGAAGCTCAGGATGATACTGATATAGCATGACAGAAAAATCATACTGTGCTGTTTGAGTGACTCCTTTGGCCTCCAAGACCAAAAGCTCCAACTTGGAGCCACCTGCTACATTGCCAAACACTCTGAGGGAAGTGAAGCAAGGACATGGCTGGGAATACCACTTGCAGTATTCGGGGTAAAATGTTAACTGGGCCTTTGGCCTAACTCACCCATGGCGACCATCAAGCTAATCCCATTTGCTCACATTTGACCAATAGCCCTCTAATACCACTCCTATCCATATACTTACCCAAATGTTTATAAAGAGAATGATGATTAGCTTCATTTGTCATATGTACATCAAAAGATACACTGTTTGCGTCAATGACCAACACAGCCCTAAGATGTGCTGAGGGAAACCTGCAAGTATCACCAAGCTTCCAGCACCAAAATAGGAATTGAACCCCAGTCTTTCCATCACTGGCACTGTAAAGTGTGAACTAACCACTACGCCGCCATGCTGGTCTCTAAGCTAGCGTGCTGCCCATGTCTTTGCAGTTGTTTCTCAGAGCAGGACCCAAGATTGCCAGCTGCATTGTTATGAGATTCACATCTCATGAAACTGGTGGTGGAAAGACACAGACTCAGAATCAAGTTTAATATCACTGGTATATAAGGCTTTACAGCAGCAATGCATAATTTTTAAAACCTATGAATTACAAAAAGTACAGTCAATTCCGGTTAACTGGGACACATCAGGACCTGTATGTTTTGGCCCAATTAAGTGCCTGAGCCAATTATCCAAAGTTCCATGGAAATGGTTAAAAATGTATAATAAAGGTAAACTACCATTTAACCAAGTAACAAATTATGTATTTAAAAGAAATACAGACAAATTAGAAACTACTAGTATTATTAGTACAGTACTGTAAAACTCCATTAGTTTGTAATGGTTATCGACAGGGGAATTCATTGAGTGTATGCAGGCATAGAATTTGATTGGTAAACTATCCATTCTTAGTCCCTTAAAGCATCAAGGTTTAACACTTTACACAATAACCAACAATTTCTTATCAGTTCCTGTCATATTTAAACATCACAATACTGTCATGCAATCCATTTCTTTCTCTGAATCTGATAGCATTGCGTGTTTGTAGCAAAGGGAACCAACTGGTGTGTCATCATAAAAAAAAGGCCCATCTCATCGGCATTGTAGATATGATCTGCACAAAGTTTTTGAGGTACGCCGAGTAGTTTTGCAGATTTCCATGTTTTTGCACTTACAGCATCAGCAGTATCTTTCTTGAATTTAACATGGTGCTAACACTTCCATTGAGACAACCATCTATTGCTTTAAATTCTTCATGACCCAGCCTTTTAGCTAGTTCCTTTGACTTGTTTTTTCCACACTAGTTCACTGATACGCACACCTTGTCCAGTGACTGAGAGTCTCTTCAACATCGGGATCCTTACCTTCAACGCTTACTTTTTTGGGATGTTCCATGTTGTCCCTTGCATGATGCACATTATTCTCAAAGTTTACCTGGCTGATGTATCAAGCGTGCAATTGCACGTTTCAGCACTCCAGTTGTCTCTGCCAACTGACGATGAGTGGTGTTAGGCAATGGCTTTTAATTTCGTTTAACGGGGCATTTTTTTCAGTTAGTGTCAAATCTTTTCATGGCAAGGCTCTCAACATTTTTTTTTAAAAAGACCAAATACAAAAAAAAACCAGAATTATCATTGTCCGTCGGCCCAAATGATTAACATAATACAAGCACACTCAACTGACACATCTGTTTGCTCTAAGCACAGTGTAGCGTCCAACAGCTACACGAGTGCATGTGGTTGATGATCACCAACCCTAATTAAGTGGCATAGTCTCCCAAATACAAAGGAAATCCTTGCTATTTTCTGAATTTGTTTTGTTCTTTAAGAGTAGTCCCAAATAAGTGGTTGCCCCAGTTAACTGATGGCCCAATTAACAGGAGTCTACCATATATATTAAAAAATGAAACTAAGTAGTGCAAAAAAGAGAGCAAAAAATAAAAGAAAATATTGTGATGTAGTATTAATGGATTTATTGTCTAATGGTGAAGGGGAAGAAACAGTTCCTGAAAAGTTGTGTTCATATCTTCAGTCTGCAGTATCTCCTTGATGGTAGTAATGAGAAGGCAGCATGTCCTGGGTGTTGGGGTTCCTTAATGATGGATGCCACCTTTTTGAGGCAACACCTTTTGAAGGTATCCTTGATGCTGGGGAGACTAATGCCCACAATGGAGCTGGCTGCATTTTCACAACTTCTTGCAGCTTTTTCCCCAATCCTACGCAGTCACCCCTCCATTCCAGAAGGTGATGAAACCAGATCGAATGCCCTCCACAGTACATCTGTAGAAATTTGGTGACATACCAAGTCTCCTCAAACTCCTATTGAAATATAGAGTAGTCATGCCTTCTTCGCAATTTGGGCCCAGCGTCAATCCTCAAGAGATGCTGACACTGAGAAATTTGAAACTGCTCACACTTTCCACAGCTGATCACTCAACGCAGGCTGATATGTGTTCCCACAACTTCCCCTTCTTGAAGTCCACAATCAGTTCTTTGGTTTTACCGATGTTGAGTACAAGGTTGTTGCTGTGATAACAGTCAACCAGCTGATCTATCTCACTCGTGTATGCCTCCTCGTCACCATCTGAAATTCTGCCAGCAAAAGTTCTGTCATCAGCAAACGTACAGATGTGCTGAGCCACAGAGTCCAGGATGTAGAGAGAGTAGAGCAGCGGGCTAACCACGCATCCTTGAGGGGGGCTCCTGACAGCGACAAGGAGATGTTACTTCCAATCCATACTGATTGTGGTCTTCTGGTGAGAAGTCAAGGATTTAGTTCCAGAGGTCCAGGTTTAGGAGCTTGTTGATTAGAACTGAGGGTAGGATTGTGTTGAATGCTCAGTTGCAATCCACAAATAGCAGTAAGTCCAGGTGATCCAAGGTTGAGTGGTGAGCTAGTGAGATTGCATCCACAGTAGACCTATTGTGACAATATGCCAACTGCAGCAGGTCCAGGTCCTTGCTTAGGTAAGAGTTGATTCTGGCCGTGACCAACCTCTCACAGCACTTCATCCCAGTAGATGTGAGTGCCACTGGGCGATAGTCATTGAGGCAGATCACCCTGCTGTCCTTGGGCACTGGTATGATCGTCAGTCACCCATTTGAAGCAGGTGGGAATCTCTAATTGCAGTAGTGAGAGTTTGAAGATGTCCTTGAACACTCCCAGTTGGTTGGCACCGGTTTTTAGTACCTTACCAGGTACACCATCAAGAGGGATTACCCTCTTGAAAGATGTTCTGACGCCAGACTCCGAGGCAAAGACCACAGGGTCACCAGTTGCTGCAGGAATTCGCACAGGTGTAGTTTTATTCTCCCTTTCAAAGAGTGCATTAAAAAATGAGGGAGAAGTAGAGGCTGAGGCTGTAGATTAAAAGGAATGACCTAAATTGAGGCAGGGCCTGACACAGGTAGTGAAGGACACACACACACACACAGCTAAAGTCATAGATATTGAAAGACAGGATTCATTCCACACATGACCCAAAGTTTATCCAAGTATGCACGTTGTTCACCTATGCAGAACATCTATTCAAATCTTTAAAGTAATAACTTAAAAGCATCTGTTAGTCTTGCGAGACCATGGATCTGCGCCTGGAACGTCTTCACTCTCCAGGACGCAGGCCTGGGCAAGGTTGTATGGAAGACCGGCAGTTGCCCATGCTGCAAATCTCCCCTCTCCACGACACCGATGTTGTCCAAGGGAAGGGTAAGGGCCAATACAGCTTGGCACCAGTGTCGTCACACAGCATTGTGTGGTTAAGTGCCTTGCTCAAGGACACAACACACTGCCTTGGCTAGGGCTTGAACTCACGACCTTCAGGTCGCTAGTCGAGTGCCTTAACCACTTGGCCAGGTGCCCACACAAAGTAATAAAGCAGCCATTAAATCACATACATTGTTCACTAAAACTGATCTTACCCTGGTGCTCCAGTGCCTGATGTTGTTGAGAAGATTGTCCAACAAACACTGCAAGTCCTTCAGAGGCGTTAGCTGTAGCTCTTGTTCAAGGCTAACTCTACCCAACAAGCTGATCAGCAATACTAGCTCTTTATCAGAGTACACCTCAAGGCAAGTGGAGGTACACAGCAGAAGAAACTAATTGAAATAAAATAAAAATAGACATTACTCTAGAGGTGAGCAAGATCAACAAACCATAAGATATTTTAAATCGTCTAGATTTGAATTGTCTTTAGATACCATGAATTTCCAACTAATGATTCAAACCTCAGAGAATCCATTTCGTACCAAGCAACATTATAGTCTGCACAATTATTCTGAAGTCTTTGAAACTTATTTTTCATTGTAATTTTTGTACATTTCTATTCAAGTACTAACTTAACTCTGTTTAGAGCTTAACAAGATTACATACTAATTCGCCAAAGGGGAAAGAGAACAAGTTGGCAAATCATTCATTAGTGAGCATTTATAAGAATCAAGTGGGAAAATAATGGCTCAGACTAATTTTACTGGATTAAAAGAGGAAGTCAACCTAATTAGTGTCACTAAATTGGAGTCACCTTTAAAACAATTAACTTGCTCTGTTAATATACTGTACTTATGAAGCAGTTTTACCTTAACTACATTCTTTATGCCAAATTCTGGCAGAGTATTGAAGATGGGTTCTTTCTGAGAGGTTGACACATTATCCCTGGAGTAGTTTTCTTTATCATTATGTAGCCCAGACCTAGAAAGAAAACAAATCATATCATTTTAAAACACATACACGCACACTCCTTTCAAAGATTAGCTCTATTTGTCTCACGTACATTGAAATATCTACTGAAATGCGTCATCAGTGTCAAATCAAATCAGTGAGGATTGTACTGGGCAGCCCACAGGTGTTGCCAGACTTCCAGCGCCAACAAAGCACGTCCACAACCCCAACCCATACATCTTTGGAATGTGGGAGGAAACCAGGGCACTCAAGAAAACCCACATGGTCACAGGGAGAAAATACTATCTCCTCACAGAGTACGGTGGGAATTAAACCCTATCTCGTATGCTGACTGTTTGAATGGATTTAAACGGTATCTTCTCCAAAGTGGATTTTTGCAAGGGTACATTAGCAAAGGCTTTTGGAAAAAGTGTAAGTGAATTCAACAGGTCTAGAGTAAAAAGTAAACTGAATCAGGAGAAACAGTGCAGCCAGTTTTTAAAAATAATGGAAAGTTGTCTATGTATCACTTCAAATTCTACCATCGAAATGTGTTCTAGCCATGGCTGCATAACACAGGCCGTCCACAGGTAATGAACAAGTTCCATTTTTTCAGGCATTCACCAGTCAATTTTGTTGGCAAGTCAGAAATTATATAAAAACTATTGTAATCATATCTTTATAGTATTGTAATGAATGGCATCAAAAACACACAAGACTGATAAGAAAACATAATTACTAAAGGTGGAGAGAGAAGGGAAACTAATTATGTCATTTGCACACATCAGGCTTTAGAATTATGGGAACTTATTCACGTCCATAAGTTGGGATTCATAACCCAGAGATGGCATGAGACTTACATCCTGAAATTTATCAATGGAAGTTGAAGCAGCACTCAGAACCACCATTTTTAAATATTTGATACAAATCACATTCGTTGGCAAGCTTCTGAGAAAAACAGCTAACTGTGCATCCACCATTCCAAAATCTCACACTCCTTTCCTCATATCTAGGTCTATTGCACATTTACAACACGCTGGAGGAACTCAGCATCCGTGGAAATGATGAGTCGACGTTTCGGGCCGGAAACCTTCGTCAGGACTGAAGACGGAAGGGGCAGAGGCCCTATAAAGAAGGTGGGGGAGGGTCAACGTTCCGGCCTGAAACATTGACTGATCGTTTCCACGGATGCTGCCCGACCTGCTGAGTTCCTCCAGCGTGTTGTGAGTGTTGCTTTGATCCCAGCAACTGCAGATTATTTTGTGTTTACTATTGCACATTTATTGCTTGGTTAATTAACTTCATTATGAAATCTGTTAGGATGGTAGAGAGCAAAACAAGTGATCTGTTATCATTCTTTATCTTGCCCTTTTTGTTTTTCTTTGGAGTTTGAGGATAAATTTCATGCCCTGACAGAAATGAAATTCAAATTGCTTCTAAAGATTTATAATTGACATACACCCATACCTACCAATGTACTGGAAGGGTTAAATACACAACTATGGTGCACAGTGATCAAAGTTTATTCTGAGACAAAATAGCTTTTAATAAGAGCTTTGACAACAATAATTTGCTTATTATACCCGTGAGTAAAATAATACATGTTAACTTACAATATGTCTGCTTCAGTGAAGTCTGGTTGAAGGTTTCTCAGGGGAAACAAAGTGTCAAACTCTGCCCCTAGATTGAGAAATACAGCCACTACATCCTTGAGACTTGGAGTCCAAATCTTGAACTCACTGGAGCCACCGTTAACTAGCAGAAATTAGAAAAGTACAGTTAAAATTTATTTCTGCTTTGCCATTTTTGAGCCACAGAAATATAACCAGTAGATAGATTTTACTGAAACAATCATGGTTTGTGGTTTTTAATCATTCTGCATCAGTTTCGGCCACAGATCAAAACAACTATGAGAATAATCTTCAATCATTTTGCAAAATTGCTTCTAAAATAGACAGGAGAAGCTGATGGACTAGGACAGAGGTTTCAGGAGGAAGAAGAGGTTATTTCATGCTCAACTGACCCTTAATAACCTTAGCTGTGAACTGCAAAATGGATTAATTTTCGACCTCCTGGAGCATGACAGCCAATATGTGAAGTATAATTCATCATTATACCACGTCATGTATTTCCTGAATGGAACTTCAATTCTCATACTGTCTGTTCTTAACTCTGCCATAAGAATGAACACAGTATTTCTGTTTCACCCTTTATGTTTTCAGCAGGCGGTCCCAACGTTTTTTATGCCATGGAGCCCTACCATTAACAGAGAAGTCCGTGGACCGCAGGTTGGGAAGCTCTGTTCCTCAGTGCGCATTTTACAGTTGCAATGACAACATTTGCGGTTACGCACAAATGCAGTTCATCATAGAAACTTATAAACTACCACTTAATATCTGCCTTCTGCCTTCTCCGTTAGATGTATTACTCTACAGCCCTTCTCAGTGCAAGTTGCAGAAATCAGTAAGTTTGTGGAAACTATTGTCATTAATCATTTAATTATTGTCACATGTACTGAGATGCAGTGAAAAGCCTTTTCAGACAGATCATTCCATATATCGAGCTGGTACAAAAGGGAAAATAACATACTACAGAATACAGTGATACAGTTACAGAGAAAGTGCAGGTAGACAAATAAGGTGCCAGAACCATGCCGAGCTAGACCGAGAGATCCAGAATTCACACTCAAGGAGTTCTGTTCAATAGATTCATATTAGTGGGACAGAAGATCTCTTCAAAAATTTTAATGACTTATTCACCACATTTATTGACTGGCAAACTCTCTGTACTTATTTTCTGATTTACTATTGGTGAGAAATTTTCAATGTGATAGCCCAGCCACTTTGAAATTACTGTTGCTACATGCAGATATTCTACAACAGTAATGAATGAAAGAGGAAGCCTAATCCACAGCTTTCATTGTGAGCAATCTCCTACAAGTCACTGTGACTGCTAAGTCCCAAACAGCATGTATTTTCTTTTAGACCCACGGTGAAGTAAGTTCCATCTCTTGCAATCATCTGAAATACCAGAAAAGGTATGTCCTCAATGAACTCTCTTCACTACCATTATCACACTTTAGTTTTAAAGGGGACTAAAAGGGATTTTCAATAAAAATACTGAAAGATGCTGAGGTTTGCATCATTAAGTTCGCCGATGACACGACTGTGGTGGGTCTCATCAGCAAAAGCAATGAGTCAGCATACAGAGAGGAGGTGCAGCGGCTAACGGACTGGTGCAGAGCCAACAACCTGTCTCCGAATGTGAGCAAAACAAAAGAGATGGTTGTTGACTTCAGGAGGACACGGAGCAACCACTCTCCGCTGAACATTGACGGCTCCTCCGTAGGGATCGTTAAGAGCACCAAATTTCTTGGTGTTCACCTGGTGGAGAATCTAACCTGGTCCCTCAACACCAGCTCCATAGCAAAGAAAGCCCAGCAGCGTCTCTACTTTCTGCGAAGGCTGAGAAAAGTCCATCTCCCACCCCCCATCCTCACCACATTCTGCAGAGGTTGTATTGAGAGCATCCTGAGCAGCTGCATCACTGCCTGATTCGGAAATTGCACCATCTTGGATCGCAAGACCCTGCAGCGGGTAGTGAGGTCAGCTGAGAAGATCATCAGGGTCTCTCTTCCCGCCATTACAGACATTTACACCACACGCTGCATCCGCAAAGCAAACAGCATTATGAAAGACCCCACGCACCCCTCACACAAACTCTTCTTCCTCCTGCCATCTGGCAAAAGGCACCAAAGCATTTCAGCTCTCATGACCAGACTATGTAACAGTTTCTTCCCCCAAGCCATCAGACTCCTCAATACCCAGAGACTGGACTGACACAACCTACTGTCCTCTACTGTGCCTATTGTCTTGTTTATTATTTATTGTAATGCCTGCACTGTTTTGTGCACTTTATGCAGTCCTGGGTAGGTCTGTAGTCTAGTGTAGTTTTTGTGTTGTTTCATGTAGCACCATGGTCCTGAAAAATGTCGTCTCATTTTTACTGTGTACTGTACCAGCAGTTATGGTCAAAATGACAATAAAAAGTGACTTGATTTGACTTGACTGTTTTACAAGGTTTTACATTCATCAAACCACAGTTAAGAGAATTGTGTGCATTTTTTGGTCCCCTTATCTAAGATAAAGAATGTGCTGGCATTGGAGATAATCCAGAGGAGGTTCAGAAGGATGATGTTGGGAACACAAGGATTAACATTTGAGGAACATTTGGATGGCTCTGGGCCTGTACTGTACTCACCGGTGTTTAGAAGAATGAAGGAGGATCCCATTGAAACCTATCAAATATTGGAAGGACTGAATAGAGTGGATGTGAAGAGAATGTTTCCTATAATTGGGGAATTTAGGACCAAAGGGCATAACCCTCAGAATAAAAGGATATCCCTTTAGAACTGAGATGAGTAGGCATCTCCTTAGCCACAGGACAGCGAACCTGTGGAATCGATTGCCACAGATGGCTATGGAAGCAAAATCATTGGGCATATTTAAAATGGAAGTTGATAGGTTCTTGATTAGTCAGAGCGTCAAAGGATATGAGGAGAAGGCAGGAGAATGGGGTTGAGAGGGATAATAAATCAGCCATGATGGATGGCAGAGTGCATTGGACCGGCCGTATAGCCCAATTCTGTTCCTATGTCATATGGCCAGATATTCATATTTCAATTGAACTTCCCTGAGAAACAAACACCAACTGTGGTGTGCAAAGGCACACTTTTCCTGCGAAGCTTGGCGAGTGAAAATTGCAGCTTTCCCTTCTGCCATGAGCCACCTATTCGTTTACTCCCCTACTGTCAGAGAAGCTTACTATCACCAATTAAACAAATACAAGGACCCCGGTATTTGGTTTAACTACTTTATTACACGATCACAGACAGCCAACTATGACTTTGCTAAAGTGAGCACATGCATGGTCTTTTATACCTTAAAATACACACAGTTCAGCAGTTTTCTCAGGTCAAGAGTTCCTGCATAAAACTTATCGATAGGCATGAGAGGCATTGATCGTGTGGATAGTCAGAGGCTTTTTCCCAGGGCTGAAATGGTTGCCAAAAGAGGACACAGGTTTAAGGTGCTGTGGAGTAGGTACAGAGGAGATGTCAAGGGTAAGTTTTTTTTACTCAGTGGTGAGTGTGTGGAATGGGCTGCCGGCAATGGTGGTGGAGGCGGATACGATAGGGTTTTTTAAAGAGAATTTTGTATAGGTACATGGCGCTTAGTGAAATAGAGGGCTATAGGTAAGTCTAGTAATTTCTAAGGTAGGGACATGTTCGGCACAACTTTGTGGGCCAAAGGTCCTGTAATGTGCTGTAGGTTTTCTATGTTTCTATGAAAAGGTTCCGGATGCTTCCATACCTTACACAAAATTAGACACGGGGTCCCCACATACACAATAAATTCTCTATTATTTAGAAGAAACCAAGCCATTAGTCCTGTAGCCTTGAAGGCCAAAGGGTCCACCCCATTAATTATAAGAAACCAGCCGTTAATCACGTAGACTTGAAGGTCAATGGTTTCTGCCCATTGATTATAGCCATGTAGTTTTGGAGGCTAATGGTTTCTCCTTACACATGACATCCATGTATAACCAGTTCTTCGTCACCAACAGGACTTATTACATCTGTGCGTTACCAGTTCTTCATTTCTAACAGGATTTATTGCTAATTAGTACAAGGAGACAGACCCCATCTGCTTCTTACCCTGCTATTCTCATGATTTTGTTAACCCTTAATTCTCAGGCTTAATTTTCTTTCATACCCACAGACAATAAACAAGAACGCCAACTTATAAAAGTTTTCAGTCAGTAATTGTGCACTAACCTAGTCTATTGGCAGCATTAGTCCAGATGTCCCAAAGTGATTTGAAAATATGCAGTGAAACAATGTAATCAGAATGAATGCTCATCATCTGCAAGGCAAAATGGAAACATTTATGAAAAAAATACACAGAGCGCCAAGTTTCGCATAACTCCTGGTAATTTACATATACAGCATAATGAGCCCTCACTGCCAAATTATGCCCATGTGACCAACTACTAACACGTTTTTGGAATTTGATACCTTCATGTATCATTTTCATTTTGTTTGAAGACCTTTGTTAAAAATTCAAGTACCCAAAGAGGTTGAAATATCAACTTAAAATGTAGCACACTAACCCAGATGGGGTTTCAAAATGCAGAATGTGACAAAAATTGATATCCAGTCACAGAAACAGATGCAAAAATAGGGCACCAACTTGTGCATCAAATTGACCAAATTCCCACTGTCCCAGAAAGCTGACACAAGAGGACATACAGAGCAGTACAGCACGATACAGGTCCTTTGGCTCACGACCTTTGAACCTACTCCAAGATCAACCTACAATTAAACCACAATTTTAAACCACAACAAAGACCATCATTTTTGCTGTCCATCTTCCATGCTCATACACCACCAAAATGAAATTTTAGTTGTGATATGTATAATGATCTATTTAATGTAATGTATCATATATCAAATACTTGAAAGAAATGAAATGCTAGTCTAACAATACTTAAGTAGTTTCATACCGTTACCGCCTGACTACACAACAGCTGATGCCAGTGAATCACAACTTGCTACAAGATCGGAGTTTGCAGTTTTCCTACCCAGCAAAGAAGCATTTCAAAAACAAAAAAGAACAGAAGTGAAAACTATACACATTTGTACGCCAGCACCCGGAAAGAACAATGTCAATACCCCATGGTCACCCCATTAGTCAATTTTGACTAGTGCTAATATCAGTCTCAATTCTACATAAAAATAAAGTGTTCTATACCTTAAATAAGAACTTGTAAACTGGCTCTGGACATGGTGATGCATAATAGGTTTGGCTTGCAATCCCATTAGTGAATAAAAATATCTGCTGACTTGTTCCAGAACTGAAAGGCAAAAACACAGCCACATTAGATAACACTGCACCAGCTTGTAGCATCAGAATCACAATCAGAATCAGGTTTAATATCACTGGTACATGTCAGGAAATTTGTTGTTGTACTGCAGCAGTACATTGCAATACATAATAAAAACAGTAAAATTAAATAAATATTGCAAAAAGAATGAATAGTAGTCAGGTAGTGTTCATGGGCTCCATGCCCATTCAGAGGGGAAGAAGCTATTACTGAACCGTTGCCTTCAGACCCCTGTACCTCCTCTCTAATGGCAGTACTGAGAAGAGGGCACTTCTGGATGATGGGGGTCCTTAATGATAGACGCAGACATTCAGGCATTGCTCCTTGAAGGTATCCTGGATGTTGGGGAGGTTAGTGACCATGACGAAGCTGACTGAGTTCACAACTCTCTGCAACTTATTTTGATCCTGTGCAGTGGCTTCCCCTCCACCCCCCAACCGCAAACAGTGATGCAGCCAGTTAGAAAGCTCTCCACAGTATATCTCTCGAAATCTGCGAGAGTCTTTGGTGACATACCAAATCTCCTCAAACTCCTAATGAAATATAGCTGCTGTCGTGCCTTCTTTGTAACTGCATCGATTTGCTGGGCCTTGGAAGGATCTTCAGAAATGTTGATACCCAGGAACTTGAAATTTCTCTTAACTTTCTACTACTGATCCCTTGATGAGGACTGGTGTGTGTGTGCCCTTGTCTAACCCTTTCTGAAGTCCACAATCAATCCTTTGGTTTTACTGACATTGAATGCAAGGGTGTTGCCGCAAGACTACTCAACCAGTTGATCTATCTCACTCCTGTGTGCCTTCCTGTCACTGTCGGAAGTTCTGCTGATAGCTGTATTGCCAGCAAATTTATAGATTACATTTGAGCTGTGCACACAATCATGGGTGCAGAGAGAGTAGAGCAGTGGCTAAGCACGCACCCCTGAGGTGCACCAGTGCTGATCATCTGCGAGGGGGAGATGTTGTTTCTGATCCACACAGACTGTGGTCTTTCGATTAGGAAGTAGAGGATCCAGTTGCAGAGGGAGGTATCGGGGAGCAGGTTTTGGAGATTTTTGATCAGAATTGTAGGAATGATTGTGTTAAATTCGGAGCTGTAGTCAATGAACAGCAGCCTGACGTAAGTGTTATTATTGTCCAGGTGTTCCACAGGGGCAGGAGGAGTCAATGAGATCGTATCAGCCATAAATCTATTGTGGCGACAGGCAAACTGCAGTGGGTCCAGGTCCTTGCTTAGGTTGAAGTTAATTCTAGCCATAACCAATCTCTCAAAGTTTGAAGTTAATAACTCATCAGGGGTGATTGATAAGTTCGTGGCTTAAGGTAGAATGAGATGAGTTATTAACTTCGAACTTTCTGCATAACCACTCAAAGAGTTGACCTGCATGTGCATGTAACGAGAGCTGTATAACTCATCTCCTTCTACCTTAGGCCACGAACTTATCAATCACCCCTGCTGTGGACACTTCCTGGAGGTCCAACATCCGTATGCTCCACGACCGCTGGACTAAGTGTGTAAATGTAGGAGGGGACTATGTTGAAAAATAAATGTGCTAGGTTTTCTAAAATTGACTCCTTCCACCTTAGGCCATGAACTTATCAATCACCCCTCGTATGATCTAAGTGACTTTGACCGTTGAATCCCAGATGGGGTGATTTTAGTTTCTCAAAAACTGTCGATTTCCATGCATAGCAGACTCCAGAGAGAATAGTTTAAAAAAAAGAGTGGCAGCTTTGTGAGCAAAGATGCCTTGTCAATGAGAAAGGTCAACGGAGAACTGGTTCAAGCAGACAGGAAGATGCCAGTTACTTAAGTAACATTCATTCATGTACAGGCACATACTTTGAAGTGTCAATCCATTTCCAAGGCAGTACTCATTAGACATTCACTAAAAGGAAGATGTTTGGCTCAATTGTTGAGAAAATGTACTATACTGCTTCCTTACCTAATGAGAGTTTTCTCCACTAGGTTTTGAGGTGTTAGTTCACTCTGAGTCAATTTGAGATTGAGCTGGTTAAAATGTTTTCCAGCCTCCAATACGTTGAAAATCTTTTCTCCAGGATGCAAGTCCGGTATTCCATCAGATTTTACAGAGAATTTGCATAAGAACTCCCTGCACACAAAGTGAAGGAAGATAATTGATTAGCACACACAATTTTATGAACACTTCTGAAGAAAAAACTGTTTTAAAAACATTAACTTTAGTCCTGAATCATTGCTAGAAGTGCACATGATTTTTATAAATGACTTGGATGAGGAAGTGGAGGGCTGGGTTAGTAAGTTTGCTGATGACACAAAGGTTGGGGGTGTTGTGGATAGTGTGGAGGGCTGTCAGAGGTTACAGCGGGACATTGATAGGATGCAAAACTGGGCTGAGAAAATGCAGATGGAGTTCAACCCAGATAAGTGTGAAGTGGTTCATTTTGGTAGGTCAAATATGATGGCAAAATATAGTATTAATGGTAAAACTCTCGGCAATGTGGAGGATCAGAGGGATCTTGGGGTCCAAGTCCATAGGACACGCAAAGCAGCTGCACAGGTTGATTCTGTGGTTAAGGCGGCATACGGTGTATTGACCTTCATCAATCGTGGAATTGAATTTAGGAGCCGAGAGGTAATGTTGCAGCTATATAGGACACTGGTCAGATACCACTTGGAGTACTGTGCTCAGTTCTGGTTGCCTCACTACAGGAAGGATGTGGAAGCCATAGAAAGGGTGCAGAGGAGCTTTACAAGGATGTTGCCTGGATTGGGGAGCATGCCTTATGAAAATAGGTTGGCTGAACTCAGCCTTTTCTCCTTGGAGCGATGAAGGATGAGAGCTGACCTGATAGAGGTGTATAAGATGATGAGAGGCATTGATCATATGGATAGTCAGAGGCTTTTTCCCAGGGCAGAAATGGCTGCCAAAAGAGGACACAGGTTTAAGGTGCTGGGGAATAGGTACAGAGGAATTGTCAGGGGTAAGTTTTTTTTACTCAGAGTGGTGAGTGCATGGAATGGGCTGCCGGCAATGGTGGTGGAGGCGGATACAATAGGATCTTTTAAGAGACTTTAGGATAGGTACATGGAGCTTAGAAAAATAGAGGGCTATGGGTAAGTCTAGTAATTTCTAAGGTAGGGACACGTTCAGCACAACTTTGTGGGCTGAAGGGCCTGTATTGTGCCGTAAGTTTTCTATGTTCTATGTTCTCTCCTCTGGTTTGGAGGGAGGAGTGCAGCTTCAGCTTACAGACCAGGAGATCAAAGATTATGCGCATTAACCAACTTGTTGATTCTGCCCTTTCCTTTGTAAGCTTTCATTTTACAGACTTCCCCTTCATATATTCACTTACTTTCTGAAATACAACAGTTCTTTTATATTATGAATTACAAAAAGAGTTCATGGAGATGAGCAAAATGTGAACTGTATGAATGGCAGATACAACAAAATGCAGTTTATTCAGCAGGTTCAGGACTTTGTTGACAACTGATTTTCTAAACTACTAAATTTTATTCTATTTAATATTCCAACACACTTTTAATTCACTTCTAACTGTCACGCAGCGGGATAACAAGTTCTGCAGCAAACACGGAGAGTTTAAACCAAGTGTGGGCATCACGGCCCCAATGAGCCAGATCTCAAACAATCAGGATTTTCAAACAATTTGATAGTGGGTTATCACAGTTAAACAAGGCTCAAACAATTGGAAAGGTAACCAATAATGAACATAAAATAAAGCTTTTTAGATGAATATGGACATCAGGTTCATCCAAAAAGCAAGTACTAAATAGGGGAGAAACCAACTTTACACACAAGAAATATATTTTCACAAATTTAATATATTACTCTCCATGTAACTTCTTTGAAATAGCCATTATTTAGATGCCTCAAGCTACAGGTTAACATTTTACTAAGAAAAAGACAATCCTGTCGTCAACAGCCATTTTAAACTATTTGCACAACATAAAATGAAGTAACATCAACTGATAACAATGGGGTCAGAGGTCCACATTCTAACTGCTGAGCAAATCCAGAGCTTTGGTTACTAAGCTTTGTTGTGGAAGAATGTCGGATGGTAACATTCTCAATACTTCTCAATAACACTTGCAAGTGCAAACTCCGGTTGTTCTGTGTTCAGTGACTTCATTGAACATGCAAATCTCAAGCAACGATACAAAACAAAACAGCATCTACATTTGAAATCCCATTAAAGCACTAATGATTGGTGGGAATTCCTGGCAGCCACTAATTTCAATTCCACTTCCCATTCCCACACCAACATGTGTGTCCACAGCCTCTTCTACTGCCACACAGGGCAAGAAGAACACCACCTCATATTCCGTCTTGTTAGCTTGCAGCATAAACATTAATTTCTCTAACTTCCGGTAACTAGTTCCCTGTTCTCCACACCCCCCCCCAACAAAAATTGTTCTTTTCTCATTCTGATGGCCTTCCCACCAGTTCTCTTCCCCTCCGCTGTCCTCATGACCTGCCCATCACTTCCCTCTGGTTCTCTGATCCTTTGCCCTTTATTTCATGGTCTAATGTCCTCTCCTATCAGATTTCTCCTTCTTCAGGCCTTTTTTACCTATCACCTCCTAGCTTCTCATATCAATCGCTTTCATTCCCCCTCCCAGATCTACCTACCACCTCCCTCAGCTGGGCTCACCCACCACCTCTTAGCTTCTTACCCCACTTTTTTTTAATATTCTGGCTTCTATCCCTTGCTTTCAGTCCTGATGAAGAGTCTCAGCCTGAAACGTTGACTGTTCATTTCCTTCCATAGATGCTGCCTGACCTGCTGAGTTCCTCCAGCATTGTGTGCACATTGCTCAACCCTTTAATGAATTGAAGTGACAATACTGACTACAGTTCGGATTGCCACATCAGTGGAGATTTAATCTATATAAAATTGACTTAAGTTTATTGGTTAAGGGTTAGGAAAGGACCCAAGAACAATTTTTCCTCACTGGGAGGAGTCTAATTCACTTCCTGAAAGAAAAGTGGAAGGAAAAGCATATAAAGAGCCAGAACCTTATAAGAGCTAGAAAATGGGATTAACCAAAGTACGAACCTTTTGTCCAGCCCAGCCTGAACATGGGCAACATTGTCACTTCTTGTGATAAAGTTTAAATGATTCCACAAATTCTGAAATATCATCTATAGTACTTATCACCGGTGCTTCAAATGTTAGGTGTCACTAACCTGTGTTCCACAGTAATTTGATCCATGCCTTCATCCATGCTGTGTTCATCATCTTCCTCAGTTAGACAACCAATGTCATGTGCTTCACTGAGTTGATCCTGCATACTTTTAAGGTCCTTTAGTGTTTCGCCCAGTCTAAAGATGGTACAAAGTCGTCAGCATTCTATTGAAAGGCGGCTTTTCCCCATGTGGTGCTTGTGATGCAACTTTAAACTGTGCATCAGCAAAATTAACTAAATCCAGGGGAACAATGCAAGAGCATAAGCAAGACACAATGTGACATGGTAGCATAGTGGTTAGGGCAACACTTTACAGAGCCAGCAATCAGGGTTCAACTCCCATCACTGTCTCCCCATCATCGTGTGGGTTTCCTCTGGGTGCTCCAGTTTTCTCTCATGTTCCAAAGACCGGCAGGTAAGAATTAGCAAGTTGTGGGCAGGATATGTTGACGCCAGAAGCATGGCAATATGTGCAGGCTGCCCCCTCCCCCCGCCCCAGCACATAGTCAGACTGTGTAGGCATTGATACTAAATATCACATTTTTCTGTACTTTTCAATGTACATGTGACAAAGTTTAAGATTGTTGGCATGTTAGTAATATAACACTGGACAACAAAGATTTTGCTTCCTGAATACCCTTAGGTGTATCTTATGATTTTGGGCTACTGATCATGAAAATCACCATGAAATTTCCCTAACACGCACCACTTTTTAATAAACTTATGTTTATTATTTCAATTCATAATTCAAGTCAATTAAAATGTTGCCTACAATGTAAGCTGGGAAGTTTCCTATCTTGTCCAGGCACGCTTAGGTGGTGTGGCTGCTGCATGGCAGGACAGGTTTTAATAATAATTATTAGGTTCAGGACTGTAAGGATGGAATTTGCTATCACCAGGCACAAAAATTTCTATGAAGGATTTTGATATTTGAGACAGATGCTTCCCAGAATAACCAATGCCAAGGTTAAGGAAAGCATTTTTGTTGGTCCACAAATCAAACAGGTCATCAATGACGGGCAATTTGAAGAATTTCTAGTGGGACCGGAGAAAATCACATGGAAGGCATTCAAGGAAGTTGTTGAAATTTTTCTCGGCATCTACAGAGTATCAAACTACATGCAGCTGGTTGAAAGCATGCTTCAAGCATATAAAACCATGAAAAGCAACATTTCACTAAAAGCAAACACGAGGAATTCTGCAGATGCTGGAAATTCAAGCAACACACATCAAAGTTGCTGGTGAACGCAGCAGGCCAGGCAGCATCTCTAGGAAGAGGTACAGTCGACGTTTCGGGCCGAGTTAGTCCTGACGAAGGGTCTCGGCCCGAAACGTCGACTGTACCTCCTCCTAGTGATGCTGCCTGGCCTGCTGCGTTCACCAGCAACTTTGATGTAGGTCACTAAAGATTCATTTTCTGCATTCCCATTTAGACTTCTTCCCTGCAAATCTTGGTGATGTTAGTGATGTGCATGGTGAAAGGTTTCACCAGGACATTGCAGTCATGGAGAAAAGATACCAGGGCAACTGGAATCCATCAATGCTGGCGACTTATTGTTGGACACTTAAGCGAGAAGCCTCAGACACTGAGTACAAATGAAAATCATTAACAAAATATTTTTAACTTAGTTGAACTATTGCAAAGCATCAGCACCATTATGCAATTAAACACATTATATTCAATAAAAGTCAATTTGTTGTTTCTCCAAATTCCTACATGATACAAGTAGTCTGAAATTATATTTGTGTTCATCTTCAAGCAGTCTATCATAAACAAAAAAAATTCTGAGGAAGCAGCACTTTTGAAAAAATTTGTTGTCCAGTGTAATTTGTACAAAAGGCAATCATTAGTTAGCCTGATCAGTTTTCGTTTGTTAGTACCAGTGTTAGAGAGATTCACAAGGTACTTGCCTGTGCTCCTTCCAACTTTAAAACATAGATATCTACCCCTATACTTTTGATGCCACTGGGCCCTAATTGCTGTGGAGCTTCTGCCTCTCTATTTATCAACTGAATGGGACATTCTACAGCACAATTCACTTCAGTGATATTACTGATACACAGGCTGTATTTATATTAGGATAAAATCTTTAAAATAATAAATACAAATTTCAGAGAATGACTGAGTTATAGAGGCAAGATCAAAATAATGTTTATGAAAAGGCTTTTAACTTTATCCCCAAAAAGCCACTGAAATAGCTCCAAGAGTACAACTGTAAGACCACAGACATACGAGCAGAATTATGCCATTCAGCCCATCAAGTCTGCTGCATCATTCAACCATGGCTGATTTATTTTCCCTCTCAACCCCATTCTCCTACCTTCACCACTGATACCCTTACTATTCAGGAATATATCAACCTCCTCTTTAAAATATACCCAATGACGTGGCCTCCAAAGCTGTCTGTGGAGATGAATCCCATAGATTCTCCACCATCTGGCTAAAGAAATTCCTCATCAACTTTGTTCTAAATGGATGTCCTTTAATTGTGCACCCTGTACTAGACTATCCCACTAATAGAAACATCCTTTCCACATCCACTCCATTTAAGCCTTTCAATATTCTGAAGGTTTCAATGAGATCCCCCCTCTCATTCTACTAAACACTAGCAAGTACAGGGCCAGAACCAAACATTCCTCATTCATTAACCCTTTCATTGCCAGAATCATTCTCGTGAACCTTGTGTAGGGACATGTTCGGCACAGCTTTGTGGGCCAAAGGGCCTATATTGCGCTGCATGTTTTCTATGTTTCTAACCTCCTCTAGACCTTCAACTCAGCACATCCATTCTTAGATATGGAGACCAAAACTGCTAACAATACTGCAAATGTGGTCTGACCAATGCCTTATGAAGACTCAGCATTACAGCTTTGCTTTTATATTCTAGTCCCTTGAAATGAATGCTAACATGCATTTGAGTTCCTCAGTATGGACTCAATCTGCAAGTTAGCTCCCAAGTCCTCTGATTTCTGAACTTGCTTCCCATAGAAGGACAAAAAGAACTCACCTCTCTGACTGCTGCTTTTCTTTAAGGAGACGATCAAAACCATTTGAATAATTTGTCTGTCTGCTATTTTTTAACTGGAATTCAAAAGGCACAGTTGTAAAGGACTTTTGGAGAAAAACAGATTAATTTAAAGTTTATTCACACACTGGTAAAATAGACTAAGCCACAAGTCTAGTAGCAGAGAACATCTCACTGGCTTGTGAATTAACCTTACATTCTCCTTACAGTGCTATTGCAGTCACAGAGTATGGAGACTCAGAATAATGGCACAGCACTGAAATTACTTGTTATAAAATTCAATATTCAATCATTAATTTTCCATTACCTCAAATCAGTAATTATTTGTTCCCCACATCTCCCTTCACTGGTTAGATTAGGCTGTGCCATATGGCTTACTACCATCCAGCACCTAATTCAAATAATCATTGATCATATTAAAACTGCAAAGAGTGGGCTTCTGCCCATCACGAGGAATCACCACTGCCCCTTTCCATCATCAGATCAAATGATCAACTGAACTAACTTGAAGCCCTGAGGTACAGGGAAAGGTGTTATTCCTGATGCGTAGGGGAACAAGGGAAGATACAAATTACGAGGGGTATGGATAGTGTAAATGCAAGTAGGCTTGTCCACCAAGGTTGGGTGGGACTAAAACTAGAGGTCATGGGTTAAGAGTGGAAGGTGAAATATTTAGGGGAAACCTGAAGGGGAATCCTCTTCACTCAGGTAGTGGTGGGAATGCGCAACGAGCTACCAGCAGAATTGGTGGCTGTGGGTTTGATTGTTTGGATAAGTACATGGTTAAGAAAGGCATTGTGGGTCTTGATGCAACTGCAGGTCAACGGGACTAGGCAGAATAGCAGCTTGGCATATACTAGATGGGCCAAAGGGCCTATTTTTGTGCTGTAATGCCCTATGAACCATCACACTAGCTCACCTACAGTATCAGAATCCACAGATTCATGCACCATGCTTCTCCTTTCTCTTTTAAAGAAGTAAGCCAATTCCCATCCCTCAGTTTGTGCCTACGAATCAAGAAGTTCTTCTATCTGGTGACCATTTTACTGAACCCACTTCCAACATCCTTTTCAACAGTTTATTCCAGATCATCTGACCCCAGCATTGGCCACTACAGGTCTTCAAATCAGTTCTGTAATTAATCAGTGCAATGGTAGCGTGGCCATCATTGAATAAATAGAATATATTTTAGTCAGATCCTGCAGTTTAGCTGAATGGCTTTATCTGCTGTTCATGTTCAAATCCGTGCTTCAACCTTTCGGTTCTTGCTAACCAGTTCCTTTGACTTAAGATGCATCACAACAGGAAAAAAGGAGGAAATTAAATTCTATCCTTGTGTACTTCTTGGTTGATTGGTCTTCAAATGTATAAATTGGCTTCTGAGACATCTCCCAAATTCCATGCTCAAGTTGCCTAAACAAGCTGAGCAGTTATAGCCCCAAATGTGTAACCATATCAGAATATATGATTGGGTTTCTCAACTGGCTGTCTATTGATATATGTAGCAACTTCTTCAATATTGTGTCAGAGGTAAAATACGGGTATGTGCATTTTACTCCAAACCTAATCGAAGCCCAATTTTTCACTGATCTATAAAGTTACAGACAGAAGTCAGGTTCTCTTCCTGTCAGGAGAGCTGCACACAGTAGATTTTCATAAAGTGGAAAAATAATAAATTATTAAACTGATATTTCAGGGCCCAATAGATCCTCGACTACACTTCTACCCCTTAGAGTCACACTTCATGGAAACAGGTTCTGCACCCCAGCTCATCCATGTGCCCGACTGAGCAAGTCCCATGGGCTCACTTTTGGTTCATAACCATCTAAACTTCTCCTACCTATGTAGTTATCAATATGGCTTTTAAGTGCTGCTAATGTGCCCATTTCAACCATCATTTCTGGCAGCTCATTCTAAACATGCACCCCTATTTGCATGAAGCCGTCTTCTCGGATCTCCCTTTTAAATTGCTTGCCTCTAATCTTAACCCTATGCCCAGTAAACCCTCCCAGTGAAAAATTCTATGTACTTCCATCCTGTCCATGGCCCTCATGTATACCTCTGGCAGGTCACCCCTTGATCTCTTACCTTCCAGGGAATAAATTCCTACTCTATACAAATTCTCCTTACAACTCAGACCAACACACCCTCTCCTTGCGGCTCAGTTCTCATCCAACTAGCAAATGCAGCATTTATATGATTGATAATTTTTTCCTTTATCAGTATCAGCATAAATTATTACAAACAAGGCTAATTTAAGAAATGTGCACAATTATAATGTTTAAAAGATATGTGGATAAGTACATGGATAAGAAATATTTAGAAGGATAGGAGCCAAATGCAGGAAAAATGGGACTAACTCAGGAAGGGACTTTGATGGCATAGACATTTTGGACAGAAGGGCCTATTTCTGTGCTGTATCTTCTACAACTCTATGACCATATACTGTGTGAATGCCTATACATTTTTTTTTGTCACACTGAACATAGTTGGTATGAAGTTTTTAAAAGCTTAATGTTTTTTAAAAAAAAAAAGAAAACTTAAGTATATAAATGTAAAGCCATTAAATACTTGCAAACTTACTGTTGTCAAAGCTACTGGCGTGGTCGGGGCCAATGACTTAAAGGAAATGTCGGATTTTTCTGGTGTGGCAGATATTGGTTTGTTCTGTAAACTCAGGAGATCATCCAAAGCCAATAAGGTATCATCTTCATCACTTTCTAAACTGAAGCTGATTTCATCGTCACTGTCCATACCACTGTAACTGTTTTGCTGTTTCTTCTCAAAGGCTTTAGTACTGTCTGACAATGGGAGAGAACTGTATGGTTCCAACTGTCTCTTCTCTTGAGAACGTAATGAAGACCTAGAGTCCTCATCCAAAGGCAAAACAGCTAAAGAACTAGATTCAAGTCTTTGCGTCCTTTTGCTATCCAATGGAACCAAAGGGTGTCTACCCAAGAATCCAGATCTATTTTCTTTAGAAGAAATTGCACTGTCTAGGTCTGTCTTGACTTTATCCTCTGCAGGCAGCCTTGTGTATGAATTTGGAGAGAGATGACTGGATAGTTTCTCATCCAGCAATGAATCTAAAGGCAAACAGTCAGTTTCTGGAAATTCATCAGCCTCTAGGACTGTATTCTCATTTTCCAACACACCATTATTGTGATCTTTCAATACTCCATTGCAAATATTTTCAGTCACACCGGTGATCCTGCTTTCACAGATTTTCTTAGGGAAAGGAGCATCCAGTTGCTGTGACTTCTTTCTCTGAATGCCCTCATCTATTGAATTATGCTTTCCTTTCTCCTTTGAGCACGAGATGGGCAGGCTGGTTGGAAATCTGGCTTTCAAGGCATTCATCGAGCTTTTCTTATCTGTACAAGCAGGGAAGGAATGGTGTCGCTGCACTGCCTCTTTACTACAAATTTTCAGAGAGCCTGAAGGCAGGGACTTTGTTACGAGTTTTAAAACTGCATCATTCTGTGTGGAAATGCTGCTACTCCCTAGAAGAAAGAAAGGGAGATTAATAAATGTGCTTGAACAGACAAAGAAAAACAATGCTGGAAACGGAGCTAACAGTACACCTGATATAGAAATGTTGGGATACTATTTGCAGTAAGTTGAAGTCTATGGTTTATAAACATCTCAATATAATTACAGTGTCAGGTGTCTGCAAATTTTACCTCCATTAGCTAAGATGTAGAAATATCCAAAGCAAAAGAAAAAGAACAGGACTTCCCTCCCTTCCCCCCCCACCCCAAGTTGAGTAAAAGGAAAATTTTTTTAAAACAAAAACATTTTAAATAGACCAGGATGAAAATATAATGAGTCAAACACTGCTCAGTAGAACTCACAAAATTTTAACTCAAGCCACACAGATATTGGACAGGCAGGTTTTAAAGAATATCTTAAAGATAGAATGACCAAAAGGGGAAAAAAAAAGATTAGAAACTAGAGGGAAAAAAAAGGGGGGGGGTGGTCCAAGGCATTAAAAAAAGGGTTGGGAACCCCTGTTCCAGAGGTTACTAGGAGCACCACATGGGCCAGAAAATCCATCACACATCAATGCTGGAAACAGAGCTAACAGTAGACCTGAAAAACACATTGAATGCCTTACAAAAAATACAAGAATGACACTTTGAGCATTTAGAAGTCCATCAAAACTATTTCCCCAAGATTCAAATTCATCAACTTAGGACAACAATGAAAGCAGACACTAAGTACACTCATTTTATTCTAACTTTTCTATAAAGTATTATATTTAGAACAGGTCCATCGCAGGTATCTCCCTACCCCTACACACATCCCTTGGACCATCTGGATAACAAAGACACTCATTTAAGTCTAGTTATTGACTATAGGTCTGTGATCAATACTACCATTCCAAACAAACTCACCTCCACAGTACTAGACTTGAACTTGGCACCTCCCTCTGTAACCAGATACTTGTCTTCCTGACCAATGGAATACAATCAGTAAAGATATAACACCTCCACTACAACCATCCTCAGCACTAGTTCTCCACAAGGCTGTGTCCTCAGCCCCTAGCTTTACTCACAACTGTGTGGCCAAATTCTGCTCCAAGTCCATTTACAAATTTGCAGGTATCACCACCATAATGGGTCTGATCTTAAAAACAAGACAAAGTACAGGAAGGAGCTAGCGCCTTCTGGTCTGGGTCCAGTCACGTCTACACTATGGCCAAGAAAGCACACTGCCCAGTCAATCACAAAGAAAAAGAATCACTTCAATGGCTCTTGTTGACATTTCCCAGTACCTCAGGAACGCAGCCAAATAATCAATGATCCCTCCCACCCCAGTCATTCTCTCCGCTGCCCCTCCTGTTGGGCAGAAGAAACAAAAGCTTCAAAGCATGTACCACAGACTCAAGTTCAGTTCTATCCCATCTTACAAGTTCAAGTTCATTGCCATTCAACTGTAAACAAGTACAGTACCGAGTCAAACTCTTATGCACATGTAAAAAGATTCTGTAAAACAAAGATGCTTTCAAAAATAATCAAGTGAAATGTTTCTGAATGTCGAAAAAATTACTATAGAGGAGCAGTACACAGTAAAAAAAAATTAGTATTTACATCAATTCCCTTAAGCACAATGTCATGCAGTCTTATAAGAAAATCGGCTGGTAGGCTGTTCCAAGCATCTTGGAAAACTTGCCATGGTTCTTCGGCAAACTTTGGCTGCCTTGTTTGCTTCTGTCTCTCCAGGTAATCGCAGACAGCCACAACGTTGTTGAGATTAGGGCTCTGAGGAAGTCATACTATCTGAAACCATATAAAAATTCTTGGGTGCCCAAGACTTTTGCACAGTATTCTGTACTGCCAAGATACACAACACAGACACAAACGCTTAACACAAAGTAACATCACCACAAATAAACAAATAATAAGGTGCATGTAAGACACAAGTTTAATAAATTAAACAGTATATCACTACTGGCAATTGAAAAGTGATGAGACCTGCATGGTGGCAGAGAGTTCAGTAGTCTTAAGGCCTGGAGGAAGAAGCTATTTCCCATCCTATCAGTTCTTGTCCTAATGCTATGGTAACCCTTGCCTGATGGTAGAGAGTCAAAGAGGTTGTCGGATGAATGGGAGCGATCATTGACAATGCCAAGAGCCCTGCTTTGATGAGTGGAAGAGACCCCCCAGTGATTCTCTCAACAGTCCTCACAATCCTTTGTAGGGATGTGCAGTCCGATGTTTTGCACTTCCCCTACTAGACGGTGATGCAGCTGATCAGGACCCTCTGGATGGTGCTCCTGTAAAAACTGGTTAAAACTGGGGGGAGGGAGTCGAAAAGAGCCGCACTCACCTCAGTCGACTCAGGAAGTGGAGACGCAGCAGTGTTTTTTTTTTACCAAAGAGGTGATGCTGTTGAAGGATACGGTGAAAGAGGTGATGCCATTGAAGGATACGGTGACGTTATGTTCATTATGTGCACTTGGTGTTCCTAGCTCTCTCCACAGAGCAGCCACACATGTGCAGTGAAGAATCATCAGTCTGCATCTTCCTAAAGTCCACAATCATCTCTTTGGTCAGTATCCATGTTGTGCTTGCTCCATTCTACCAACCACTCTACCTCCCCTCCGTATGCCATTTTGTTGTCACTGTCGAGGAGACCAACCGTTGTTGTGTAATCAGCGAACTCGATGATACAGTTCGAACTGGACCAAGCAGTGCAGACATGCGTCAGCAGGGAGCTAAGCATGCAGCCCTGGGAAGTGCAGGTGCTCAGCATGATGGAGCTAGAGATGCTTCTGCTAACAGACTGTGGCCTTTCTGTCAAGGAGTCCAGGACCCAGTTAGAGGGAGAGTCATTGACAGTTTACCAACCAGCTTCTGACGAATTATCAAATTAAATGCTGAGCTGGTCAATAAACAGCATCCTGGTACATGACACACTTGTTTCCAAGTGAGACAGAAGAGACTGTGGCATCATCAATGGACTGCTTTGAGCAAAAAGCAAACTGCAAAGGGTCCAATGAATCAAGAAGATGGGATTTAATACGACTCCCAAACTAACACCATGCATGATAAAGATCTTGATCTCCCAAACTATTTCATCATGGTCTGTATCCTTTATTTGGTAACCTGCACTAATTGATATGGCAGATTGTTGAGCCATATACCATACACACATTTCTGTTTGCCCTTCTTCAGGTTACAAAGGAAAGAAAAGTTTCCAAATTCAATCTTTACTTCTTAAATTCCTCTAAACACCAAATCTTGAAAAAAAAATGGAAATAAAGAACTACTCCTGCAGTAGTACATAAATATTTCCACCTACCTTGGAACGCTCAGTCATTTTTCAAGTTTTACGCTGGCCAGTTGTAAATGAAGTCCTAGATGTTAGTGAATAGGCAAATGCTTTGTACTGAAGGTTACTATATCTACTCGCTTTATAATTAATGCTCATCTTCCTTTTACTCAAATATTAGGTGTTTTAGTTTCACTTTCATCTTCTCCTTTCAATTCTGTAGATACACTGCTTTCATATTTCAACATTTGTAGTTTAAAACCAAAATCATTTTGTAACTTGTAATGTATGGTGACCAAACTCAAGTCAAAACTCTCTTCTGGATATAGTGTTTTATATCCTTTGTGCAATTATAATCACACACACACACACATCATAAATGATTAAAATCATTCACAACCCTGCTCAGATATATTGCACCCTATTGTCAAGCATCCTAAAGCTGGAAAGGAACATTAGCTGATCCAACCATAATCTTAAAACTGGAGGGCCTCAATAATCCTTGTACTCCAAGATGGCGTCATGTACAGCGGACGTGCTGCAAGCTCCGTACCAACTTTAGAGTGTACTGCTAATTTCTGCAATTTCCTTCGCATTTCTTGTTCAAGAAGCTGATAGTCACGTCAGATATCATTGACTGACTGTTCTGAACATCAGGAACTCGGCATTTACCCACAATGTGCCGCCTTTTCTACATTGGGAACCCCTGCTTACACGATCCATGGGAGGCTCATTTATTACACCTCAGAAACAGCGCCAGAGGCGAGGGAAAAGGGCTGGTGTCCTGGTGAAGCTGTGACTCTTCCTCTCTCCTCCTTCTGTGCCTGTTTTTGTCATTCTGGACACATGTAGCCCTTTCATCCCCTGTCTCTTCAGCTCTTCTGCTGTTTGTTGTTTGTCTCTGATCCTGGAGACGTGCATGCCTCTCCTCCTCTGTCTCTTCTTCTTTCATCTTTTTTTTGCCCTGACTCTTTGATCATGGAGTCATGTGGCCCTGGCCTCATCCGATTCTTGTTCTCTCCCTCTCCTTCCGCTTCCCGACGACGTTTGGCGTTATCTCTTCACCATAATGTCCCCCTTCCCTTTCCACGCGGCATAATTAGGCTGACCACTTTTTTTTACCCTAATGCTGGACAGAAGATACGAAGCACTAACACCAAAGGATGCTGATTATTCTTGATGATGTGGCTGGCACTCTCCTAAATGGATGTGATAGAGTCACCGCTTCCTTTGACTGCAGCAAAGGGTTTTATGGGTGTCTTGAAGTACGTAATTACAATAAGATTTAAATATCTCTAATTGATGGGTGGCAGTTAGATCTGTCCCAATCCTGCCCATGCTGATGGTGATTAGCAGAATGTGACCCCTCAAAATAGAGCTGCCCTGCCCTTTTGTTCCGGTAGGTGTTGCTGCTGAGTACGCATGCATCGGGCTGTCGCGTCCCGATTTCCATGAAGGCCGACCGGGTCTTGGGTGAAAGCCAGCCTGTTGATTTCTGGTGAATGAGCAATTTTATACGAATATCTAACCCTGAACTTTGCTTGCATTCTGTAAGTTAGCACATTTTAATTTGACTTAGCCAAAAAAAGTACCGCTGTAATGCACCGTTTGCGCTAATTGGAGGTCACAAACAAACAGACAGAGCATGAGAGTTTTAGTAGTAGATAGCTTGACTTGGAAATATACTGTCACTCCCTCATAACTGGGTCTAAACCTTGGGAACCACTATCAACAGTTATGTATCTTCACCAGGCCTGCAGAAGTTTGAGATGGTGACTCACCTTCTCACTACAAATAGAAATGGATAACAAATACAAGCCTTGTCAGTAATGTCCACATCCATGAAAAATAAAAAAAACAAAAGGGACCCAACAACAAATTTACCAAACAGCATTTACAAAGCATAATGTAAGGTTATTCCTTGGAATACACAAATGGGGAGATGCTCGCTTCACATGTCCCTCTCCAACAGGCAACATATAGTTTAGCAAGGCACAGCAAGAACAAAACACTTTTACTCTCAACGGAATGAGGACGGAAGTCAGCCAAGTCAACTATGCAGTCAAAAATCATATAGAGCAAACAGAGGCTCTTTGGTCCAGCAAGGCTACGTTGACTATGAAGTTACACAAATGCTACGGTAATACCATTGTCTCCACAATCCCATAAACTTCACTCATCTGCAAACGTACAATTAACCTACCAACCTATATACCTTTGGGACATTGAAGGAAACTGGAACATCACAAGGAAGCACATGCACCACGAGGTGAATTGTAATTAAAATCAGTTTATTACTGTCCCACATGCCGAGGTACTGTGTAAAGCATGTCTTGCATACCGTTCATACAGAACAGATGACAGCGCACTGAGGTAAAATATGCAACTCCTCACAAGAATCATTAGTGGCATCAATGTGCTGCACAATCCTTTTGGGAAAAGTGTTCCCACCAGTGAATTTTGACCCTGCTTTGAAAGAGTAAATAACTTCCACGTGGAGGAGTTCCTATGTACCTATTGCCATTGACCTTCCTAGCGTTATAAAGACTAAAGCACATTGGAAAGTTGCTGCACTGTAGTCTCCTGTGGTTCAGGTTACACCAGTGATGGAAAAGTGAATATTTGGAGTGGATAAGGTACAAACAAGCAAGCTAATTTCTCCAACAGGAATATGGACAACCTTCTCCAGTTCAAAACAATTAGGGAGTGTATACACTGGCCACAGACTCCCTGATGTTTACTCCGCTATGAACTGAGCTGAGCCTGACAGCCTGCTCCATGTCTCAGGACTCACTTTCACTCTAAATGCTATTTGTTTAGCTTTATTGTTTGCATGATTTTTTTTTTCCCCTCTCTGCATATTGGGTGTTTGTCAGTCTTTTTTGTAATGGATTCTTTTGGGTTTCTTGCTTTGTGGCTGACTGTAAGGAGATGAATCTTAAGGCTGTATAACATATATGTACTTTGAACTTTGCTAGCAATGTATTCAGTCCCACAAGATGAACACAGAAAATTAAATAAATTTATATATTCTATATACTAAGTTGGTAGCATTCTTCTAAGTGATCTGAGCAAAGCTCACCTGTGATCTTGCATACAGACATTATCAAACAGCAGAACTATCTTCGGAAGCTAAGTGCCAAGAATGAGCATAACCACCTGCATCTCCAAGACCTGTGAGTTATGGATCTTCATGATTAACAGATAAACTAATGATACTGATACTCCAGAATCAGAATCAGGTTTATCACTGACACATGAAATTTGTTGTTTTGTGGCAGCAGTACAGTGCAAAAAAAATCATAAATTACAATAATGTGGATTCCAGTTAATTGGGACACATTGGGACCAGTGTATCTTGACCAAAATTAAGTGGCTGCCTTAATTAGCCGAAGTTTCATGGAAAAAGTTACAAAAGGTACACAAAAAAAACTATTTAACTGAGTAACAAATTACGTATTTAAATGAAATACAGAACAAATAAGAACACTACCAATACTATTAATATATTGTAAACTGTGTATCACTTCCTAATAGTTACTGACAGCAGAATTCATCCAGTGTACACTGCTGTGTTCTTTTGATTCACTGTAAATGAACAAAATCAATGCAGACACCTAATGCAGATATTGGGCTGCCTTCATACAATGCTTTCAACAAATGTACCCTCCAAGTCATCAGTTTTTATGAGAACATTCAAGATTATTGTTGATACCTTCAAATTCTTCATAGTTGCCAACTTGTAGTTAAATCATTCCATTTTTACTCCCAGCCTCACATCTGAGCCTGAATGCTTGAAACCACAGTGAATAAAACGGTTCTGAATTGTCTTACTGCTAATTTCACACCAACTATCAGTGACAAAAATCTTTTTTAACACGAACACATGTAACTATTTAAAAATAATTCGTTCCAAGTACAATGTAGTGTCTAATGGCCACACAAGTGTGTGTGACTGATGCTACTTAAAAACTGTTTGGCAATAGTTGTAAATCCATAACCTCATCAAGTCTTTTTGTTAAACATTTCACGAATCTAAATTGGGAAATATTTAACTTAAGACAGAAAACAACTTTGTTCCGTTAAGCTCTGCAGATTCTTTTGTGACAGTGACATTGAGCTTCCTCCCTTTCACAGACTTTAATAGTCCACCACATGAAATGCTCTCCCCACTATATATACCAGTGACCCAGGTTCAATACCTGCCACCACCTGTACGGAATTTATACGTTCTCACCATGACTATGTGGACTTCCTCCCACAGTTCAAATTTGCACCAGCTGGTAGGTTATTTGGCCATTGTAAATTGTCCCATGATTAGGCTAGGATTAAACCTAGACATTGCTGGGTGGCGTGGCTCAAAGGGTCAGAAGGGCCTATTTCATTAGATGGATGGATAAATATAGACAGATATAGATAGATAAATTAATAGTTTATTAGGATGACCAGACACACACACTAAATTAATGAATGCTACTTTAGGCTATTTATGCTACAAAAATACCTTTTAATGATGTCGAAGGCAAAGAATACGATCGCTTCAAGGTACTCTGCAAAAAACCAAAACTGACAGTCAGTAACACATCATATATAAAATACAACCATGAATGCCATCAGAATCACCATTAAAACATTTGTTCCTACAATGTTACAAAGCCTGCTTTGCTCTTCAACCTTCCAAAGGAGATAAAATGGTGGCATCTACATTAAAATCTACACACTCAGTGGCCACTTTATCAAGTACAGGAGTGGAACCTGGTGGTCTTCCATTGCTGTAGCCCAGGGGTCTCCAACCTTTTTTGCACCGCGGGGGGGGTGGTGTTCAGGTAGGGTTGCCAACTTTCTCACTCCCAAATAAGGGACAAAAGTAGCAGTCAAATATGGGACACTTGTGTTTACCCCGAGAAAGACTACCACGACCATGAAGCCTTGCGCGGGCACCTGTGTACGCATGCGTGTACATGCTGATTTTTTTCTACAAATCGGTTTTGGCTTAATCTTCCCGATTCTGTTAAGTGAAACTACACTGTACACACATTATTTCTACTTTATATAGGCTGTGTATTTATCATATCATTCCTGCTTTTACTATATGTTAGTGTTATATTAGGTTTTATATGTTACTGTATTTGGTATGATTTGGTAGGTTATTTCAAGTTCAACAGTGCGTGACAGAGAACGAGGAAAGGTGCAGCTGACTCTTATCGTTTCATATCAACAAATCATATCGTTTCCTCGTAGCCCGGTAGCACATGCTTTGCGGCCCGGTGGTTGGGGACCACTGCTGTAGCCCATCCACTTCAAGGCATGACATGCTGTGCATTCAAGAGATGCTCTGCTCCATACCAGTGTTGTAACACGTGGTTACTTAAGTTACTGTTCCCTTCCTGTCAGCTCGAAGCAGTCTGGCCATTCTCCGCTGACCTTTCATTAACAAGCCATTTTCAACCACAGAACTACTACTCACTGGATTTTTTTGTTGTTGTTTTTTTTGCCCTATTGTCTATAAACTCTAGAGACGGTTGTGTCTGAAAATCCCAGATCATCACCGGTATCTGAGATACTCAAACCATCCTGACTGACATCTATAATTTTTCCATAGTAATTTAAATTATATTTCTTCCCCATTCTGACGTTTGATCTAAACAACAACTGAACTTCTTGACCATATCTGCATGCTTTTTTCGCATTCAGCTGCTGCCATATTAGATATTAGATATTTGCTTTAACAAAGTATACCTAATAAAGTGGCCACTGAGTGCATATATGTATATGCGTGCAAATGAACTTGTAATACAATGGTTAAACTAGTTAAACAATTGTATACCAACTTAAATATGCAGGATTATTCAGCAATTAACTGAAGGACTGATATCAACATAAACACTGATAAAATTTTGCAGAAAATGAGAAATAGCTCGTGAAACAGATTGCCTCCATCTCATTAGAGAAGAGCTACAGTAGCATGCAAAAGTTTGGGCACCCCTAGTCAAAACTTCTGTTACTGTGAATAGTTAAGTGAGTAGAAGATGAACTGATCTCCAAAAGTCATAAAGTTAAAGACGAAACATTCTTTTCAACATTTTAAGCAAGATTAGTGTATTATTTTTGTTTTGTACAATTTTAGAGTGGAAAAAAAGGAAAGGAGCAACATGCAAAAGTTTAAGCACCCCAAGAAACTTGAGCTCTCAGATAACTTTTACCAAGGTCTCAGACCTTAATTAGCTTGTTAGGGCTATGGCTTGTTCACAGTCATCGTTAGGAAAGGCCAGGTGATACAAATTGCAAAGCTTTATAAATACCCTGACTCCTCAAACCTTGTTCCAACAAACAGCAGCCATGGGCTCCTCTAAGCAGCTGCCTGGCACTCTGAAAATTAAAATAAATGATGCCCACAAAGCAGAAGGCTATAAGAAGATAGCAAAGCATTTTCAGGTAGCTGTTTCCTCAGTTCGTAATGTAATTAACAGGAACGGTGGAGGTCGAGTTGAGGTCTGGAAGACCAAGAAAACTTTCCGAGAGAACTGCTCGTAGGATTACTAGAAAGGCAAATCAAAACCCCCGTTTGACTGCAGAAGGCCTTCAGGAAGACTTAGCAGACTCTGGAGTGGTGGTGCACTGTTCTACTGTGCAGTGACACCTGCACAAATATGACCTTCACGGAAGAGTCATCAGAAGAAAAACTTTCCTGCGTCCACAACACAAAATTCAGCACCAGAAGTTTGCAAAGGAACATCTAAACAAGCCTGATGCATTTTGGAAACAAGACCTGTAGACTGATGAAGTTAAAATAGAACGTTTTGGCTGCAAGGAGCAAAGGTATGTTTGGAGAAAAAAGGGTGCAGAATTTCATGAAAAGAGCACCTCTCCAACTGTTAAGCACAGGGGTGGATCGATCATGATTTGGACTTGTGTTGCAGCCAGTGGCACGGGGAACATTTCACTGGTAGAGGGAAGAATTAATTCAATTAAATACCAGCAAATTCTGGAAGCAAACATCACACCATCTGTAAAAAAGCTGAAGATGAAAAGCGGATGGCTTCTACAACAGGATAATGATCCTAAACACACTTCAAAATCCGCAATGGACTACCTCAAGAGGCGCAAGCTGAAGGTTTTACCATGGCCCTCACCTTCCCCTGACCTAAACATCATGGAGAATCTGTGGATAGACCTCAAAAGAGCAGTGCATGCAAGACGGCCCAAGAATCTCACAGAACTAGAAGCCTTTTGCAAGGAAGAATGGGTGAAAATCCCCCAAACAAGAATTGAAAGACTCTTAGCTGGCTACAGAAAGCGCTTACAAACTGTGATACTTGCCAAAGGGAGTGTTACTAAGTACTGACCATGTAGGGCACCCAAACTTTTGCTTCGGGCCCTTTTTTTTTGTTATTTTGAAACTGTAAAAGATGGAAATAAAAAAGTACTCTTGCTTAAAATATTAAAGAAATGTGTCATCTTTAACTTTATGCCTTTAGCAAATCAGGTCATCTTTTACTCGCTTAGCTATTCATGGTAACAGAAATTTTGACCGGGGTGCCCAAACTTTTGCATGCCACTGTACATGCCAATTCCAAGCCACGTCTTTTGTCCAAATATACAGGTCTCAGAAATTAAAGTTATCAAGTAAATAACTACTGTATGTACTTGCTCCCGATATAAATTTTCAATATCAACAGGACTTTTAAAGAGTTCATAGACAGAAGTAATTGTGATATGGAAACTATTTTGCTCAACTTGGATGCTGTGAAATAAAAGTTACTAATTGTCTTGTGCAGTCTATGGAAAAGATCATGCTAAGGCCATGAATGCAGCTCTACTCATTGCATCTATGGCCCAAAACCATCTATCCTACTCAGATACCATGAAAATAAATTATATTGATCACTATCATTACATAGGCTTGGTGTACACTAGCATAAATACCCATAATATCTATTACTATATTAATAAATACTCATCAATATCTTGTCAGGACATGGATAATAAAAATTCATTACGAGGCCATCTTCAAAAGGAGATGCCTCAAAATGGCAGTATCCATCATTACAATCCTCATCACCCTGACATGCCCTCTTCTCATTGCGACTTTCAGGGAGGAGGTACAAGAGCCTGAAGATGCATACTCAACATTTTAGGAACAGCTTCCTTCCCTCTATCATAAGATTTATGAACAGACACTACCTCTCTACTTATTACTCTGATTTTGCACAATTTTTTCAATTTATTTTTTAATTCTATATTTCTTAGTGTACTTTATAGTTTTTTTATGTACTGCAGTATACAGCTGCCGCAAAACAACAGATTTCATGACATACGCCAGTGATATTAAACCGGATTCTCATTACAGTCTGACAATAAGTGTTCATTACCAATTATTGTACTCCGGTAATAATGCTTTGAAAACCACCCACACATTTAATCCCACACTATCAAGATCAAGAAAGTATTCTCAAAACACCATAAGGATCTGCTCCAAATATTTTATGAAGTCTTGATTTGGTGATCTCATTCAATAAATAATACTAAAATTAGCTTTTCTGCTCTGACTTAAAGAATGGGTAAGAGAATAATGAAAAATCAGATCAGGAAAGAATCAATCAGGAGCAAATGCGAGGAATCAACAGGATTTGGAACAACATTTTGCTGCTACAACACAAAGTTCAGGTCTCTCAAATTTTAGTGGTAATATCAAGTGAGGAAATCTTGAGCTGGCTCAAAATGCTACAAAATGGATGCAGCCACCTTCAACCATATAACAGCCTTCTATAAATTTAAATCTATAACCGCTACTTAGCTACAATCAGTCACAACCATGAAAGGCACAAAGACTGAATGCATAGTAAACATTGCATGCACAGTGAAGCACAGAAGGACAACACAAAGATCCTGGTTACTTACCTGATTCATTGTCCTGTCTGAATAAGGATCTGGTGAAGAATAAGAATGCTTTCCTTTTTGCAGCCTGATTTTCCTCAACTCTCGTGCCTTCTTATAGGCTTGAAGGGTACTCTGAAAATTATCATTGAATAATCCATTCTGGAGCCTTCTAGTGGATAATCGAGGTCTCTTGTACCAGGGCATATCTACTGAGTTGTTTGAGTCATCAGAAAACTTTAAGACGTCAAGTGACGGTGGTGATGGCAACCGTTTGGGTAATGACCGCTGCCATAAAGCTGTACTTCTACAGTCATCTGTATTGCATTTGAAACACATATTGTTCTGCCTTGCCGAGGCATCTTCAGTATGAGAAGATTGTTTAATGGCTTCTCCTTGGTCCTGTACAATAACACTTTCTGAAGGATACTGACTTGAAGGCAAAAACAGTCTTCGTACTATCACACGTGGAGAACCAGGATAATGGGTAACCTGGCATTTAACTACACCACCCATCTTTCCTCTTTTGTCTGACTTTAAGACACCTTTCACAAAAGCCTCTAGCACAGGACTTCTCTGAGGCGAGGGCAAATGCATGGATCGTTTGGATTTAAATGAAGGCGTCTTGTTGCCATGTTTCTTAAATGGTTCAGCATTCTGTAACAGAGAAGTGCCATCTGTGCCACCTTTTCGTGGTGAGCCCAAAATTAATCTATCATTTCCTAGTGGCACAAAAAGCAGAATTAGAGGATGAGGAACCACAGAAAGTGCTACAAATACTAACATTAGATAGAAATATTACTGACAAAGACAACAACATACATTTATATGCCAATTTTAATATAAAACACAAAATGGGCCTTTACCAAAAGATGATTAGACGAAAAGCAACATCAAGCCACACACGGAGTCGCCTCATTAACCAAGTGGTCTTTTGTTTTAAAGAAGAAGCAAGGCAGAAATATGGGCTGGGAACTTCAGTGATAAAAGCTCATTCAGCTGTAATTGCCAGTAGCATAAAGCAAGTGCTGGGTGCTTAGTGCTCAAATCTGAAGATGCAGGGAATATTGAGATCAGATGCTGCCACTAAATCATAGCTAACAAGAAGGCAAAAAGATGCACCTAACTTTCAATCATTGTATTATTCAGATAAGAAATCAAATCTTTTTCAAAGGTTAAGATAATGGAAAATTGAAACTCATTCCATTGTGACAGCACAAAGATTATTGATATCATGACCATTATTATGCAATCCTGAGGTCAGAATGAGGTGGGTAAAGTGGAGAAAGGAGGTGGGTAAAGTGGAGAAAGGAGATGGTGACAAAGATAATAGACAGTGTAGGGGCAGAAAGTTTCTAAAGTACATTCAAATGCAGAATAATACATGCTGATTTAGAAGCCTCTAACTTTGAAAAAGATTCATTGGTGACTACAACGAGTACCTATGAATAGATTTCAAAAGACACTCTGTTCAATGTGGGGAAACTATCCTTTAAAGCAAAATAGTTTAAACCAAATCTGCTATTAAAAACAGATGCCCATTTAGTCAAAAGGGTTGTATAAATCGAAATGGCATCCTCATCCCCTCTGATCCTGCTGGTTAAAATTACGTCTACTGATGTCAGATCCATTGTGCAATGGGGGGGGGGAGGGGAATATGCTGGGAAAGGTGTGATAGATCTAACCGAGCTGATGCTCTTAACTGAAATATTTTCTACTGAAGCCAAATAAGTGATGAAACTTTTAAGAGTCATGGATTGTCAAACTGAAGTTCTTTACAAATAAACTTTTACCAATGCATTGTTTTGTACAGCATGCCCACCACTCCACCACGGTCCCCAAGTTTTACCCTCATCTACTAATATTATACATTCTTTATGTCACTATTCAAACATCATTCCTCTAATATACTTCAATCTGACAGATTTCAACTGAGTAACAGGTTGCCATCTTCAAAATAAACGCACACCTACCAACCTGTGACTGGACTTGGTGTGAAGAATTTCGTAATGACCTGGCTGCTGCAAAATAAAGAATATGCAATTAGTAGAATGCATGATATTGATGACATGATATATCACAAGTCAAACATTTGAGGTCACAATTATCGACCAGTACTGTTACTATTACATCAGCAAAATACAATATGATGCACAATATCTTTATTCTAACTCTAGCTGAATGATGAAAAATGCCCAGAAGCTGCTGGCATACATTTCTTCATCTACCACATTTGGATGAAGTGCTAACAAACGTAGTTAATTAAGCCAATAAAGTCCTGCCAATATCAAATCTATTCAAAATACTTACAACACAAATAGTACAACACAAACTTCACCTATTCATCAGCACCAAACAGGCTGAACAAAATGCAAAAGCTTTTGGATATCTTTTGACATCACACTTTGTTTGACGTCCTTCAGAACAAAGATGAGGAGGAAATTCTTTAGCCAGACGGTGGAGAATCTGTTGAATTCATTGCCACCGGTGGCTGTGCAGGCCAAGTTATTGGGTATATTTAAAGTGGAGGTTGAGAGGTTTTTGATTAGTGAAGGTGTGAGAGGTTACAGACAGGAGAATGGGGTGCAGAGGGAAAATAACTCAGCCATGATCAAATGGCGGAGCAGACAAGATTGGCCAAATGACCTAATACTGCTCCTATGTAATACGATCTTACCGAGAGAAAGCTGGAACCACGAAGTTTCAGTCAGTAAACATTGCCCACCCAAGGTCATTGGAGAAACATCAGACTATCTACTTCCATACTATTAAACTTTTAATTATTAAAATTTCAGCAAGTTCAAATAAAAATAGATCCTTTATGTTCAAAAGGAGCATCACATTCACATACAATTAAAATCTCAATTCCTTTTAAAAAAATACCTTTCAATACATTCCCTCATAAAACTCTTCAAATCAAGAAGACAGTCCTCATTTAACTTACAGTGCAATTATGTTTTAAAAGCAAGTGTTCATGCCAGCATAGAAATATACAACACCAAAATAACCGAACCGGGAAAGTGGCTGTACAACAGAAGAGTAGTCTGGTCAAGTTTAGTCCTCAGCACAACTACACTGAGGTACAAGTGCAATGAAAAACTTCGCTTGCAGCACCATCATCATAAGCATACAGGTTCAAGCAACACAAGTGTGAATTATACAAGAACATGAAGTGAATACAAATGCTACTGAGCCATAGTTGGCCAGGAAGATCCTCACCATTCTAAGGATACACAATGAAAAGTGCAAATCACATTTCTTCATGTAACCTCAACTATTAAGACATATGCAGTAAATGGGAGGTCACTAAGCAATAATGAAAAAAGGGACTTTTGAGATTCAGTCTAATTGTCCCTTGAAATGATAGCACAGGTATTAAGGGTGGTAACGGAAACATGGCATGCTTACCTTCAGCGCAGCAAATATAAAAAGGTAGGATGTAATGTTGCAGCTTTACAAAACACTGGCTAGACTGCACTCAGAATGTGGGCATCATACTTTGAGGAGGAGATACATGCAAAGGAAAAGGTGCAGCGAAGACTCACCAGCATTTGATTAGATTAAAGGATTTTAGTTCTGGAGAGAGATTGGATAAGTTTCACCAAGTGCAAGTTTCATCACTGACCTGATAGAAGTATTAAAGAGTGGGAAGTATAGATAGGGATATAGATAGAACCTTTTCTCTGTGGCAAGTGTGTTAGAAACAAGATAGCACTGGCTTAAACTGAGAGGAAAAGGAACTTGAGGGCAAAGGTTGTTTGAGGAGAGAGTAGATAATCTGGAATTCACTACCAGATGCAATGACATACATTTACTTCAGTTAAGAGACACTTACTCAGAATGCAAGAAATGAAAAGTACAGGTAGACAGGGCTAGTATAGATGAGCAAACAAAAGCCAACATGGATGCACTGGGCTGAAAGGCCTGTGCTGCTATGACCATCAACTCTCAGCTACCAAATCCGGATGCCCCATACATTCTAATCCTATTACATGCTGCTCTCTTGGTAACACACATTTTCAAAATTCAATTTTAATTCTATGGTTTCAAGTATATAAGAAAAAAAATTGTTCACATTCATAAATATTAAATTAAAGCAGCAAATCAAAAGAGCTTTACACTTTCAAGAAAGTTTTACCCCATCCATGTTCTATATTTCAAGATTTATCAATTAGTGATGGAAAAAGAAAGTACAATTTGTTGCTGTTATTTCACTGAAACATAGTACAAATTAAACAATGGTGTACAATAGTTCAGGGCAGATTTAAGCTTGAAAGGAAACATAAGACTATTTTGTCAAATGAGTCCAGTTCAGTGATTGGGTAAGTGAAGTTGAGTGAAGTTATGACCTTTGGTTCAAGAGCCTGATGGTTGAGGGGTAATAACTGTTCCTAAACCTAGTGGTGTGAGTCCTGAGATTCCTGAATCTTCTTCCTGATGACAGCAGCAAGAAAAGAGCATGGCCTGTATGGTGGGGTCCTTGATGATGGATTCTGCTTTCCTGTGACAGCACTCTGCATAGATGTGCTCAGTGTTGGGGAGGCTTTACCTGTAAATGGACTGGGCCAGATCCACTACTTTTTGTATTTTCCATATAAGGACTTTGGTGTTTGCATACCAGGCTATGATGCAATCAATCATTGCACGCTCCACCACACATCTATGGAAGTTTGTCAAAGTTTTTAGATGACATACTGCGCTTTCTTCATAATGGCACTTACATGCTGGACCCAGGACAGAGCCTCTGAAATTATAACTCTAAGAAATTTAAAGTTGCTGACCCTCTCTACCTCTGATCCCCCCCCCCCCGATGAGTGGCTCATGGACCTCTGATTTCCTCCTCCTGAAGTCAATAATAATAAACGTCCCCAATGTCGCCCTCACCCTGATGGCCAGCTTCATATGTGGCTGCATCAGGTTGTGTGTAGAGCCCAGGTATGTGGGCACCAAGTACCACTACGTGCCCAGGTTCTACTTGTCGCCCTGGCTACAAAGGGTGGGTCTGGCCCCACTCCCGTGCAACGCCCCAGTCAGCTGGTCGTTGCCGGCATACCTGTCCTACGTAGCTAAGTTCTTCCAGGAGAACGCCTTTGACCACAGGGCCATCAGGCAGTGGTCGGCACGTAGTGTCCTGCAGGCACTGCAGGAGAAGGACGTGATGGACACAGTGGGGTGGTTCCCTGAGCAGACTGTCCAGATCGCCTCATCGCCAGATCTAACCAACAGGCACCAAGACCTCGCCTGGCTGGCGGTGAGAGGAGCCCTCCCAGTCAGAGCCCTCCTGTATGCCCGGAATGTCGTCTCCGCACCCCACTGCCCACGGGAGGACTGCAGTGAGGAGGAGTCTGTGACCCACCTCTTTGCACACTGCCAGTTCGCAAAGAGGGTGTGGAGGAGGATGGACGGGCTAGTGTCACGGTTTATCCCCAGCAGCTGCGTAACAGAGGACTCTCTGATCTACGGGCTGTTCCCGGGGACGCACACGTCCGGTGCTGCTGGCAGATCATCAACTCGGTGAAAGATGCTCTTTGGTCGGCCCGAAACTTGATGATCTACCAGCACATGGAGATGTCCGTGGGAGAATGCTGCTGACTGGCACATTCTCGGCTGCAGGAGTACGTGCTGAGGGACGCACTGAAACTTGGTGCAGCCACCGCAAGGGCCCGGTGGGGAAGGACCACAGTATAGGTTTCTCCACCTGTGGGAGTGGGAGGGGTCGGAGGGCGGGGAGTATACCCCTCAACAATGAAATGATATGGTAAGCTGAACTACTGGAGTGCCACGTGGGTGGCTATAAATACGGATATGTACTGTGTATAATGCAACGTATGTAAAGGATGAAAAGTTATTGAATGGTTTATTGTATATATTTATTTTTGAATAAAGTATATTTTGAAATAAAAAAAACAATAATAATCTCCTTGGTTTTGCTGACATTTAGCAGGCGGTTGTTGTAGCACCATTCATCCAGATTTTTAACCTCCTTTCTATATGCTGATTCATCACACTTTCATTCAGCCAAAACAGTTGTGTTGTCAGCAAACTTAAATATGCATTGGAGATATGCTAAGCCTCACATTCAAAAGTACAAAGCAAATACAGCCAGGGCCTAAGCATATAACAGCGTCTCTTTCACCTCGGACGGTTGAAGAAATTCGGTATAGGCCCCCCAAATACTAAAAACTTTCTATAGGGGCAATACTGAGAGCATCCTGACTGGTTGCATCACTGCCTGGTATGGGAACTGTACTTCCCTCAATCGCAGGACTCCGCAGAGAGTGGTGCGGACAGCTCAGCGCATCTCTAGATGTGAACTTCCCACTATTCAGGACATTTACAAAGACAGATGTGTAAAAAGGGCCCAAAGGATCATTGGGGACCCAAGTCACCTCAACCTCAAATTGTTCCAGCAGCTACCATCTGGGAAACAGTACTGCAGCATAAAAGCCAGGACCAGCAGGCTCGGGGACAGCTTTTTCCACCAGGTCATCAGACTGATTAATTCATGCTGACGCAACTGTATTTCTATGTTCTATTGACCATCCTGGTGTACATAATATTTAATATAAATTACTATAAATAGCACATTTAGATGAAGACGTAACGTAAAGATTTTTATTACTTACATCCTTCATATACATGAGGAGTAAAGTCAATTCAATGCAATTGCACTACACTTATGCTGGGGGAGATTAGTTACTGCCAATCCGAACTGACAAGAGTCTGCAAGTAAGGAAATCCGAGGATCTAGATACACAAGAGGTACTGAGGACGAGGTCTTGAAGCTTATTGATTAGTTTTATTAAAGACTATTAAAAGATCGAGGCAAATGCAGATGGCAAGAGTTCAGCACCAACTCTTTTCCTTTTGATCACTACCAAAGGAATCTGTGATCAGACTATCGCTGTGTCGCTTGCTCTGCCTGATGTGGTGTCCCTCTCTGTTGATGAATGTCAGTGTTAACATAGGATGACTCTGCGTTTATGGATTGGACTATTGCATCTATGGGTCATGGACTTTTTCAGACTTGTGGTTTTTAATATTCTGTCTCTTTAAATTGCTCCTTCCTTTTCTGTTTTGTTGTGCAAGTGGAGGGTGTATGTGGGTTGATGTTCTGCTGCATTGTTAGTTTTTATTTAATGCAGGGGAGGGATTGTTTTTGGGGTTGATATTCCTGTTCCGTTTTTGTGTGTGGGAGGGTGGGTTTGATGTCTCTCTCCAAACAAGTTTCATGTTCTTTCCTTGATTTGTGGCTATCTAGAGAGTTGTATATGGATACATGTTTTGATTATAATAAATGAACCTTTGAATCTTTTAGTTTTGAGGACATGATAATATTGAATGCCAAGCTGTAGTCAATGAAGAGCATCCTGATGTATGCATTTTTGTAGTTCCAGAATTGAGTGAAGAGTTTCTCAGAAAGGACTTAATATGTTTCATCACCAACCTCCTTTTAGCAACAGTTCTTCCTCTCCACCATCCTATTTCTGAACAGCCAAAGAACCAATGAACATTACCTCGCTTTTTTTTTCTATTTGCACTGCTTATTTAATTTTTAATATACATTTCTCACTGTGTTTTATAGTTTTTTTATGTTTGCACTATACTGCTGCCACACAATAACTAATTGCACGCTGCATGTTTTAAGCTGTATTAAACTCCTTACTGACAGTGGCAGGATCAAGCCCCTATTTTACAGCTGGCGCTGTAAGGCGTAGCACTAACCACTACGCTACCCTGCCAAGAGTATATCATTCTCACTCTCTGATCTGGTTTTGGCTGCTTTAACATGTAGCAGGCCGCTTTTGGGCATTGGGTAAAGAATCAGGATGTCAATCATGTGCAGGGACTAAAGGTTATACAGTGACATGGATGGGGAAGGATTAATAGTAAACAATGTATACATGAGTCATGGGCAGATTAACAATCAATAACCAGCCAGTTGCTACAGGGATTACTGGTGAAGCCTCCATCTACATTAATGACGTACAAAAGGATAATTAAGTACAGCCAAATTTGCTGATGATACAAAGATAGGTGGGTTAGCAGGTTGCAAGGATGGCACACAGACTGCAAAGGGATATAGGGCAACCAAGAGGTAGGCAGATATAATGCAACAAAATGTGAGGTTATTTGTTTGGAAAGAACAAGTGTAAGATAGATAAATGTAATGGCAGGATGGTAGTGTAGCAATTTACGTAATGCTAGTCCAGCACTAGCAATCTATGTTCAATTCCACCAGTTTGTACGTCTTCCTCATAACTGTGTGGGTTTCTTCCAGCTGCTCCAGTTCCCTCCTACATCCCAAAGGCATATGGGTTAATTGGTCACATGGCTGCACAAGGTGGAAGGTTCTGTATCTCTAAGTAAAACAAATATATAAAAATAACACATTTCTGGAGATTTACAGTGGGTCAGGTAGCATCTGTGGAAGAAACAGAAACTGGAAATATTGACTACTTCACCTGTCCAGCATCCATCTGCAGTCTAATGTGCTTCCAAATGAAAAAGAACTTCACAATGCTATACAAAGGGACCTAGGGGTCCCAGTGCACAAGGGATCACAGAGGTACAGGAAGTGATTAGGAGGGCTTATAAAAGTTGCCCTTAACAGAAGGGGTATGGAGTACAAGAGGAGAGAAATTCTGATGGCATTTTGTGGGATGGTGGAGACTACATCTGGGAATAACCAGATGGGAATAGTCTTCCAATTTTAAGGAAAGACATTTGTGCCCTGTATGCAACGCAGAGAAGGCTCACCAGGTTTATTCTTGGGATGAAATTGTTGACTGCTAAAGAGATGTTATACCTATAATCACTAGATTTAAGTAACAAAAAGAAGTGACATTTTTGAACCATACAAGACTCAGGATTAACAGGGTAGATGTTGATGGAATGATTCTCTTAATATCAAGAACAAAGGGTCACAGTTGCAGAAGCACCCACTTAAGATGGATATGCGGAGTAATTTCATCTCCAAAGGTCACATCTCTTTGAAATTCTCTATCCCAGAGAACCATGAAAGTAATATGCTCAAATTGGAGATCAACAGATATTTGAACTCTAAGGGGGCCAGAGATGTGAGAAGGGAGCAAACAGTGATCAGAGGTCACCATGAGATCAGCCATGATGTTAGTGGCAGCATAGGCTTGAGGACCCAACTGCTCGAGTCCGGTTTCTCATCTCACACAGTCCCAAGGAGAGTTCAAAACCTGCTATATATTCTGGTTTGCTCACTGATGCTGGCTGACCAGTTTATTTCAAATTTCTGTTTTTTTTTTTAAATCATCCAAAGTTAGAAGAGTCAGGCAGAAAGATCTATCCAAAAGCTAAGATACATCTGAATGCCCCAGTAGCAGATAAAAGGGCATCAGGGAATATTACAACAGAATAAATCTCGCAATCAAATGAGAACACAAAGCACAAAAGCCTAACAGAAATCCTTCAAACTCAACATCTATACTTTCCTGCACAATTTAGCCCCCACACACAGCTTCATTTAATAACCCAGTTTTTTTTTGGGGGGGGGAGATAGTTGAAAAAAAACAGCAAATTGAATTTTCAGTAATATTTTTCTCTATTCAAAATATTTTATACACACACACATTATATACACTTACATATATTAATTTATACACAATACAACCGAGATTCATTTTCTTGTGGGCATTCACAGTAGATACAAGAAACAGAATAAATAAAATCAATGAAAGATCACACCCAACAGGACAAACACCCAATGTGCAAAAGGCAACAGACTATGCAAATACAAAAAGAAAAATATAGCAATATTAAATAGATAAGCAATAACTTTCGAGAGCATAATGGAGTGTTTCAAAGTGAGTATATAGGTTGTGGGGAGCGTTCAGTGATGGGACGAGGGAAGTTGAATGAAGCCATTTCTTTGGGTTCCAGAGCCTGATGGTTGAGGGGTAACAACTGTTCCTGAACCCCATGGTCCAGAGGCTCCCGTATCTCCTTTTTGATTCGATTTATTTAGTTATTCAGAGATGCAGTGCAGATGGGCCCTCATGACCCTTTGAGCCATGCCACCAGCAACTCAACAATTTAACTTTAGCCTAATCACAGGACATTTTGCAGTAGCCTATTAACCGGTTTTGATGGCAGCAGTGAGAAGAGAACATGACCTAGGTGGTGGGGGACCAGATGATGAATCCTGCTTTCCTGCGACAACACTCCATGTGGATGTGCTCAATGGTGGGTAGGGCTTTATCCATGATGGACTGGGCCATATCCACTACTTTCTGTAGAATTTTCCATTTAAGAACATTGGTGTTTCCACACCAGTCTGTGATACAACCAGTCAATATATACCCCACTGCACATCTTGTCAAAGTTTTTGAAAACATGACAAATCTTCACAAACTTCTGAGTAGAGGTGCTGCCATGCTTTCATCGTAATGGCACTTACGTGCAGAACCCAGGACAGATCCTCCAACATAATAACAATAATCTACCTCTGATCCTCTACCGAGAACTGGCTCATGCATCTCTGGCTTCCTCCTCCTGAAGTCAATCATCATCACCTTGGTCTTGCTGACGTTGAGTGAGAGGTTGTTGTTGTGGCACCACTCAGCCAGATTTTCAATCTCCCTCCTATATGCTGATGTGTCACCACCTTTGACACCACTATTGTTGGTCAAGTCATCAGCAAACTGAAATATGACATTGGATCTATTCTTAGCCTCAGAGCCTGAAGTGTGAAGTGAGTTGAGCAGAAGGCTAAGCACACAGCCCTGTGGTGCACCTGTACAGAGGGAGATTGTGGAGGAGATTATGTGCCAATTTGAACTGACTTGGGTCTGCAAGTAAGGAAATTGAGGATCCTGTTGCACAAGGAGGCATTGTGGACAACGTCTTGAAGCTTATTAATTAGTTTTGAGGGGATGATAGTATTGAATGTTGACTTATAGCTGATAATAGAGCACCGTGACATATGCATCTTTGTTGTCCAGACGTTCCAGGGCTGAGTGAACAGCCAATAAAACGACATCTGCTTTTGACCTGTTGTGACAGCCAGCAAATTGGGAGCAGATCCAAATCACATCTCAGGCAGCAGCTGATATTTTCATTACCAACCTCTCAAAGTTAACTCAACTTCATCCCAGTGGATGCAAGTGCTATTGGACGATAATCATTTAAGCAGGTTACCACATTCTTCTTAGGTATAATTGAACCCTGCCTGAAGCAGCTGGGCACCTCAGAATGCCAAACTGAGAGGTTAAAGATATCTACTGGTGGACATTCCAGCCAGCATATCAGCGTGGATCAGCAAGGTCTTCAGTACTCAGCCAAATACCCTGACTGGGCTGGATGCTTTCTGTGGATGCTCTCATTTCAGCCTCAGAAACCGAAATCCGAGTCAGAATCAGGTTTATTGTCACCAGCATCCGTCGTGAAATTTGTTAACTTAGCAGCAGCAGCAGATCAATGCAATAAATATAGAAAAAAAGATAAATAAGTAAATCAATTACAGTATATGCATATTGAATAGATTAAAAATCATGCAAAAACAGAAATAATATATTTAAAAAGTGAGGAAGTGTTCACGGGTTCAATGTCCATTTAGGAATCAGATGGTAGAGGGGAAGAAGCTGTTCCTGAATCACTGAGTGTGTGCCTTCAGGCTTCTGTACCTCCTACTTGTTGGTAACAGTGAGAAAAGGGCATGCCCTGGGTGCTGGAGATCCTTAGTAATAGATGCTGCCTTTCTGAGACACCGCTCTTTGAAAATGTCCTGGGTACTTTGTAGGCTAGTAACCAAGATGGAGCTGACTAAATTTACAATCCTCTGCAACTTCTTTCAGTCCAGTGCAGGAGCCCCCTCCCCCATACCAGACAGTGATGCAGCCTGTCAGAATACTTTCCACGCTACTTTCTGGTATCACAGCCTGATATGGAAACACCAACGCACTTGAATGAAAAATTCTACAGAAAGTAGTGGATATGGCCCAGTCCATCATGGATAAAGCCCTACCCACCATTGAAAGTTTTTGTTGACACCAGATTTCTTCAAACTCCTAATGAAGTATAGTCACTGGGGACAGCGGGAGCTCGTGGTGACTCTATGTTTTGACGGTTAAAGCAAGCATAAGAGGCACTGAGCTCATCTGGGAGTGAAACTTTGTTGGCACCCATGTCACTTGGATTTACTTTGTAGGAGGTTAATAGCATTCAAGCCCTGCCACAACTGTCGAGTATCCTTCAGTGCTTAAAGTTTGGTTCCGAATTGCCACTTCACAGGCAAGATGGCTTTCTGGAGATGGTACCTGGACCTCTGCTAATTTACTTGGTCGCCAGACCTGAACGCCACTGATCTGGCCCTCAGCAGATCCAGCCTTCCCCATCCAGAAGCCCGGGGGGAACCAATGATTCTGTGGAGACACAGTTGTCTATGACTGTTTTTTATAAAGTCTGTGACAACTGTGGTGTATTTGTTCAGATCCTCTGATCAGCCCTTGAACTCGACCCAGTCCACCGACTCAAAGCAATCCTGAGCCACTCTTCTGCCTCCCACAACCACCGTATTTTTTGCCCTCATCTCTTTTGCCCTTGCTCTTTATCCTCTGCCTGTATGCAGGTAAGGGGAGGACAGATTTCCCAAAATACAGTCAAAGCATGGAACTGTAGGTATTCCTAGTATAGCAGTGGTGGAGTATGTTGGGGCCATGGTGCTGCAGGTGATGAGTTTCTAACATTCACCATAGAATGTCAATAAATTCTCCATGACTTTTCCCATTAGAAAGTGCACAAATTCCATTCAAATGTACCGCACACAACTCCTGTTCAGAAGGTACGAAAACATGCAGGTCAGTAACAAAGATATCACACTCCTATCATAAATATCACTATCTGCAAAGACCACATATGAACTCTGAACTGCACATCCATATAGACGAAAAATTAGTCTTTTGGTGTCCAATCATATAATACTCTAAAATATCTTCATATTGCAACCATTTCCTCTCACAATGTCCTTCTGGGAGTATACTGTTACACCAGCAGAGCATCTGTAAACAAAAGAGGAACAATGGTAGAAAACCACCACACAACCCCCATCAGCAGAGACAATCAACAGCTTGGAAAGCAAACAGACAAAAAAAATAAATAACCATTCACAGACAATTTCCAAATCTTACATTATCTTAGAATAACTGGCCAGTTATTGTGACAATAGAGTCATTATTTTTAAGATATACGAGCAACACACATCAAAGTTGCTGGTGAACGCAGCAGGCCAGGCAGCATCTCTAGGAAGAGGTACAGTCGACGTTTCGGGCCGAGACCCTTCGTCAGGATTAACTGAAGGAAGAGCTAGTAACAGATTTGAAAGTGGGAGGGTAAAGTAACTCACACACATAACACATACAGTAATACTACCACAGATGGTGGCAAAGAGTGCAAGTAGTCTTATGCCTGGGGGAAGAAGCTGTTTCCCATCTTAACGGTTCTTGTCTTAATTTCCTGGTCCCTCCTGCTGGATGGTAGAGGGTAAAGAGATTGTTGGATGAATGCTAAGGGCCCTGCATACACAGCGCTCTGGATAAAAATCTCGAATGGGTGGAAGATAGAATCGAATGATTCTCTGAGCAATCCTCGCTATTGATGAGGAAGAGTGGGATAACCTTCAAAGCATAGTTACCTTTCCATAAAGATGGCTTGAGTTAGGCTTTAAAGTTAGAAGTAAATTTATTATCAAAGTACTAACAAATGACCAGTGTGCAAAAGAAGACAAACTGTGCAAATAAATAAATAACGCTGAGAACATAAGTTGTAGAGTCCTTGAAAGTGAGACTGCAGGTTGTGGAATCAGTCAAGAGCTGAGGTGAGTGAAGTTATCCACCCTCTGTCCACTGAGAACTTGAAGGGCAAGATCTCTGGAGTGGGTTCAGAGGCATGGACTATTGGTTACTGGTGTATGATTATCTCATGTATGACGGTACAGTGAAAAAAAGCTTTTCTTGCATACTGTTGATACAGATCAATTCATCAGATAGAACAAGGGGGAAAAAGAACAATCCAGAATAGTGTTACAGAGACAGTGTAATGCAGGTGCGAGGTCATAATTAGGTAGGTTGTGAGGTTAAAAAGTGCATTATAATCGTCCTAAAGGACCGTTCAATATTCATAACAGCAGGATGGAAACTTTCCTGGAACCTACTTTCAGGCTTTTGTATTTTCTGCTCAGTTGGTGGGTGGGGGCGGGTAGAATATTAAAGATTAGTGATAAGACTTCTGCAGGACTGGCATCTTTTTCACTTTGATATTGAAACCTACGAAGGTGGTTTATAAAAATATTTCTTGGCTGTTCCTAATCTCCCTTCACAAGGTGGTGAGCTGTTGTCTTGAATTACTGCAGCCTGTATTGTGAAGGTGCTGGTGTTAATAATAATTTATGGAGTTATGAAATGATGTGAATATAGTATAAATTCAAGTGAGAACAAGTCTGTAGTTCTTAATGTAAAATGCAAGCAGTAATCAGTTTGAAGTTAAGAGGTCCTGATGAAGGGTCTCGGCCCGAAACGTCGACTGTACCTCTTCCTAGAGATGCTGCCTGGCCTGCTGCGTTCACCAGCAACTTCCATGTGTGTTGCTTGAATTTCCAGCATCTGCAGAATTCCTCGTGTTTGCATTTTTAAGATATATCTTTCAAGTGTAATCCAGAACTGAAACAATACCAAGCAATTACTAAAAAAATAAAATGGTCTATTGAGAAAATACCACTCATAATACTGCAGCCATCACGCCATTTTGCAAGTGCATCACCAACCTGTCCCTCTCCATAATTTAACTGTTGCACAGGTAACCAAACGAACATGAATTAGGCATGATGAACATAACTGCTGCATCATTCACGGTGCTACAACTGAACATAAATCAGGCATGACCAACCATTGCATTATTCCCACAAGGAAATCCGGTGGGGAAGGAAGTCACCTGGGCTCTGAGTACACTCAAGGGATAAGTGAGGAGCACAGAATATTGATCTTTTAATTATTTATCCTGAGTGCTACGTCGTTCAACTGGATTTATAATCAACAAGATTTAATACGTTATCAGCTCAAATTTCTACTGCAAAAGTAGTTAATGTATGATAAAATAATGATTAAAATGCGAGTGGTTAAATATTGTTCTTAGCAGCAGGAAGAAAAAGGTTTATCTGAAACAATTTGTCAGGCTTTGTTTGTGTGCACTGATTCTATTGCATTTCTTTGTTCTACTGTGAAAATTAATCTCAGGAGACATAGATATAATTCGGTGATAAATTTACTTTGAACATTAATTAAGGGAAAAGACTTGAAGGGCTCCTGGATTTAATGACCTGTTGTGAAATAGGAAATAGAAATAACAGTTCACATAAAACAATTTGCATATAATTGGTATTCAAATCTAAACAGGAAGAAGGTGGAAAGTAAGAAAGCAGTCAGTAAACAGGGTTTCTGATCCTGATTTCTATCCAGTGACTAAAAACTGGATGTGTGTGTGTCTGTTTCTGACAAAACCAGATTCTTACTGAGACTTCATTATGGCTAAATAACAGCCATCATTCATATTCAAGCTTTGAAAGACTAGATGTAGAGCAAAGTAATGGGCACAAATCAGGAAATCAGTCAGCAGCAGGGAGAAACTATACCTGACGAAGGGTCTCGGCCTGAAACGTCGACTGCACCTCTTCCTAGAGATGCTGCCTGGCCTGCTGCGTTCACCAGCAACTTTTGTGTGTGTTGATACCATTTTACATCAAAGTTCAAAGTTAAGTTTATTATCGAAGTACATCTATGTCACCAAATACTACCCAGAAAATCATTTTCTTGCAGGCATTCACAGTAGATCAAAGTAGTATATGAAAAACTACACAGACTGACAAATTGTGCACATACAAAAAAAAAGTAATAATATAGATAAATAAATAAAACCGAGAAAATGAGTTGTAGGATCCTTGAAAGTGAGCTCAAGGGTTGTGTTCGATGATCAGTTCAGTGTTGGAGTGAGTGAAGTTGTCCACCCTGGTTCAGGAGCCTGATTTTTAAAGGGTAATTACTGTTCCTGAACCTGGTGTTCTATAAAGCTCCTGTACCTCCTTCCTGATAGTAGTAGCAAGAAGAGAGCATGTGTAACATAGACATAGAAAAGACATTCAAGTAATGCTTTGCATTTTTACCAACAGAACAAGGTCACATTTAATGTGCCGAGTTGTTTCTCAAATAATGCTCTTCTTTTAAAAAGAGTATTAACTAAAAATCAATCAGACTATTCACCATATGGCCTGCAATTAATTAAGCTTTGCTTATCCAGATAGATTTGCTGTCCCGTCTGTAGATACAATTAAGATCCCTCTGTCTGACATTTGGTTGCTTTAGCGGTTCCCAAATCAGAATAAATTAGTCTAACATAAAAGTAAATTTCAAACATAAGCTTTTAAAACCAACTTCTTTAATGCCAGAGAAAGAGAATGCAAAGCCTAACTTTAACATCTTCAGCTCCAAATTACACCTCACCCTATCAGACATATTTTCACTGTTTAGACCACAAGATATGGGAGCAGAATTAGGCCATTTGGCCCATCGAGTCTGCTCCACCATTTCATCATGGCTGATCCAATTTCCCTCTCAGCCCCAATCTCCTGCCTTCTCCCCGTATCCCTTCATGCCCTGACTAATCAAGAATTTATCAACCTCTGCCTTGAACATACATAAAGCCTTGGCCTAGGGTGATTGCGAATATTGATAACTCTGGTTGAGGTGTTTGATGTCGCGGTGTTCATCGAGCTGAGCAATTAGCATGCAGACGTTTCATCACCAGTCGAGGTTGACATCCTCAGTGCACAGTTGTTGGTGTTTCTGTCTAGGAGAGCTCACATGTATATTGATGGTACTGACTGGCTACCCCTTCAGCTGATCTTTGAATCCTATCGGCTGGCATTTCTTTGGTTCTTAGGAGTTTGTCAACAGCGTCTATTTCAATATGTTTGTTTACAGAGTTATCAGAAGAGAACCGCGCTTCTAAAAATTTTCGAGCCTGCCTCATGTTTGCCTGCCCCCGACCTCTGTGGTGTCCTTCTCAGTCTTCGTATACCAAGAACAGCCACAGTGGATCATGTCTCCACACTGTGGGTTTGTTTTCCCGTAAATGGGTTGATAGTTTACGTTCTGCCTGGCCAACGTGGCTCTTGCTGCAGTCTCCAGAGGTTATCCTGTACACTACATTGCTTTTGTGGGTTGTCTTGGCTCCTGAGACAAACTTCCTTAAAGTCACTGCTGGTTTATGAGACATTGTGATGCTGTAAGATTCGAACTGTTGAACTGTCATTTCTGAGATATTCTTGATGTAGGGCAAGGTCGCATGTTTAAATATGCATTGAGCAAGGTCTGAACAACTTTCTCTCCTTAAGAAAGATCCTCTGATGAAATTCCAAGTGTAACCGTTGTTCTGGAGCACTTTGAGAGTGCTTCTCTTTCCCAGCCTGAAGTTTGGTGGGTGTTGCAGTGTGTTTGTGCTCTCTTAAATAAAGGGTGAATGCAGCTTTTGTTGTGACAGGCTGGGAGGCTGGGTGGTTGCTGTGGTTGAATACTTCCACATGTGTACCCTTCCTTAAGAGAGCACAAACACACTGCAGCTTCATCGAATGACGATCTTACAACAGCAAAACTTTTATTGAAGCATCTGTTCAGATGTGACTGCAGATTCAAGGAGCTGACTTTGGAATTCATTAACACATTAAACTTTTGAACAGTGTGGAAAAAATAATGTTCATTTCATTTAGTCAATAAATATGAAAATGCATGAGCAACTTATCTTTGGTTCAAAGGAACTGAAGGAAGCCGTCAACAATTGGACAGAGTCCAACTGTTTAGTGAAGAAATAACATTTAGTTCTGTACAATTCAGGTTCCTTGTTGCCATGGCACCTATCACCAATAATTGCAAAGTTTTGTTACAAATACTCTAATCAACAATTAGAGTAATGAGACATTTAAAAAATGCCAATAGACACATCCAAGTGACCAACTTATTATAAAATACCTCAACAATCTTGATTTCATGCATCAATGAACAGATGTCAACATTTGTTGCATTAACAAAATGCTGTTTGTACCCATAATTTTTCCAGAGTACAAGCTTTATACTAGAACATGAGCTACTACAAATTCATTGTCTGGCTACAGGCATGAGTCAATGAGTTTGCAGTCACATGGTCACAGTGGTTCAGGGCAGTTGCCAACTGCGAGGGGAAGAAAAAATAGGCACAAAGTGTGATACAGGTACAGAAAGTGCTTACAAAGACCGTCCTGCTTTAGCTAAAATGGAGGGAAAAATCTGATACCAGTTAAAATACCAGACCAACAGTTGCAGAAAACTCTAAAAAAAATGGAAATTAACATCTACTCAGCTTATGTACTAACGGACAGTACTAGTAGATACAGACAAAATGGGGAAGCGTACGTGGAATGAGACTAGTTGTCTGACTTCACTTCTACACAAAGGCAAGTGTCACAGCTACCAAGGTCTCAACAAGTACTGCAACATTGTAGAATATGGATACGACATGGCACCAATGACAGCCCGCAGCTCAGGAAAAAGCAGCACTGTAATACTAAGCAACACACACAACATGCTGCAGGCCAGGCAGCATCTATGAAAAAGAATAAACAGTCAACATTTCAGGCAGAGACCTTCATCAGGACTGATGAAGGGCCTCGACCCAAAACATCAACCGCCATTTCCCTCCATAGATGCAGCTTGAGCTGGGTTCTTCCCACATTTTGTGTTGCTCCAGATTTCCAGCATCTGCAGATTCCTGTGTCTTCATCATCTCCTTCATATTTCAAAGGTTTATTTTGTTATCAAAATATGTACACTGAACACAACTCTTGAGATTTATCTTCTCCAGACAACTATGAAATACAGAAAAACCATGGAAGTCCTTGAAAGAAAAGACATCAACACTTCCTGCCGCATGGAAAAGAAACAAAACTCTCAAACCTCACCAGCCTCTTCCTTGCACAGATTGCCCACACAGATGTGGCAGCTAAAACATCAAACCCTCAAGCCCTCACACTCAGAAAAAAACTGCGATAAATTGTCAACACTGAAAAAAATACAATCGACTTGCAGCAGGAACAGCTAACTGTTCATTTTAGTCAGAACTTCCCAGATGAAAACTTCCCCTTGACCATAGGATAGATAGACTGCCTACAAAATAGATGTCTCCAGCTGCAGCCTGCTTCCCAGCATTACATTCTATTTCATACTAAAATTATGCTTCTTAAATATTCCACCCATCTCAGACCTATTCTTTCCTGTGCCTTAAAACTCACTTTTGGTCTGATTCATTCCCGTTCTGATAGGTCATAAACCTTAAATATTAATTGCTTCTTTCATCATGCATAATCCCTGACCTGCTAATTATTTCTTGCATTTATTCATTTCAATTTGGCTTCCTTCATTTTCAGCTATGATGATGGCACGGTAGCCAAGCGGTTGGCATATTCCTTTATCGTGCCAGCTTTCATCTGTCCTTTACGAGCTTGTGCACTCCCCCTGTGATTGCGTGCTTCCTCAGGGGACTCGTTCTTTAAGCATACTAACATGAACAGTACGGCTAGGTTTGGTGTGCTGTGGGCATCCCATGCTAGCGCTGGAAGCACAGCGACATTTGCAGGCTGCCCTGCACAATCCTCGCTGATTTGATGTGATGTAAAGCGACGCATTTCGCTGCACGTTTTGATACTTTAGATTTACATGTCAAACGTACATCAATGTTTATCTTTATTTCAGTCCTATGCCCATCACCGTCTCATCACTATGCTCCTGATCAAACTGAGGACAGCAACCTTAATGGAATTAAATGAACATGGAAAGCTGTATAAATGCAAGTGTGGGATTTAGCAGCATGGCAAGGGTTAAAGCAGTGTGCAGGTGCTCAGAATAAAGCCCTTGGAGGAACTAATTCCCAAGAATTTATGAAATACCAAGGATGTTTGGTCTGCCAGGTCAGTTTACAAGATAAAAATGCAAATGAAGGATTGAACAGCATGAAGTTTCTATTCATCACTAATGCCAAAGTGCACACTGTGATTGCTGAATTCTATTATTTTGTATGCTAATAGAGAAAGCAGAAGTGTGTAAAAATTTCAATAGGTCAATACCTATATAAACCTGATAATTCAGAGTGGGATTCTTCAGAGCAGTTCAGTGACAGGGCCTCGTGCACAATAACTAGCATTCATCTCCGTTAATATTTATCAGAGTCCAACAGATTGGAGATGACACAAGCTTACATAATTGTGACCCTATAATGCATTTCTGTCCTTTAGTTTGAAATTGCGGCTTCCGATCAGTCAAACCAACTTTAAGAACCCCATCCAAGAAAACATCAAATTGTCACCATATTCTTCCTGATGTCCTCGACTGACAATGTGCTCAAACTGTCTTTTTGTCAGTCTTTCTCATGTACATTCTTCATAAATTCTATTGTTTTTTTTATACATTTTCCTCTGAATGTCTGCAAGAAAATGAATCTTGAGTATACAGTAAAATATAATCTAATAATAAATTTACTTTGAACTATCTACAAGTGGCATTAAGCAACCACCCGAAGTTTCTACTGAAGGACCTCCAAAACACGCCTCTGTCACCCAAATCACACAAAGACTGAATGGCTGTTTCTAAGCTGTGTAACTCCATGCCTCCACGTTGGATGAGTATCACTACTCCTTCATTAAAAATCTGGAAATTCCTACCTAAAAAGCCACTGCGACTATAATCTCAATCTCTGGAGCTGGTGATATACAGGACTTCATTCATCACAACAAACAGACATTCTCCTGGAGACCCTCCTCCCACCATAGAGACCCCCAAACTCAAACTATATCATATTTTTATATCTTAAGATCCAAGGTAACAGTAGGTGATTCACAGTCTCAATAGTTACAATGACATCATTTACTCTAATACTTTGGGTTGACAACACTTCTTTTCAATTACATGTCTACAGTGGAAGATACTTGAATATTCAAACATTTTTGCTGGGACACAGTAATTCACAAAGATAGCCTCAAAAGCTTCCGGAGCAGAGATCATAAACATTCAAAATTAATGTTGTCAGAGCTGATCCAGGTAGGAACATCTATCTCATAGTCACTTCACTTGGCAAAGTCTCTGCTCTGTTTGAAAAGTTACCCTCTTAACTTTACACAAACACGAGGAAATCTGCAGATGCTGGAATTTCAAGCAACACACATAAAAGTTGCTGGTGAACGCAGCAGGCCAGGCAATATCTCTAGGAAGAGGTACAGTCGACGTTTCGGGCCGAGACCCTTCGTCAGGACCTCTTAACTTCAAACTGATTACTGCTTGCATTTTACATTAAGAACTGCAGGCTTGTTCTCACTTGAATTTATACTATATTCACATCATTTCATAACTCCATAAATTATCATTAACACCAGCACCTTCACAATACAGGCTGCAGTAATTCAAGACAACAGCTCACCACCTTGTGAAGGGAGATTAGGAACAGCCAAGAAATATTTTTATAAACCACCTTTGCAGGTTTGAATATCAAAGTGAAAAAGATGCCAGTCCTGCAGAAGTCTTATCACTAATCTTTAATATTCTACCCACCCCCACCCACCAACTGAGCAGAAAATACAAAAGCCTGAAAGTAGGTTCCAGAAAAGTTTCCATCCTGCTGTTATGAATATTGAACGGTCCTTTAGGACGATATAATGCACACTTTAACCTCACAACCTACCTAATTATGACCTCGCACCTGCATTACACTGTCTCTGTAACACTATTCTGGATTGTTCTTCTTCCCCCTTGTACTATCTGATGAATTGATCTGTATCAATAGAATGCACAAAAAGCTTTTTTTCACTGTACCGTCATACATGAGATAATCATACACCAGTAACCAATAGTCCATGCCTCTGAACCCACTCCAGAGATCTTGCCCTTCAAGTTCTCAGTGGACAGAGGGTGGATAACTTCACTCACCTCAGCTCTTGACTGATTCCACAACCTGCAGTCTCACTTTCAAGGACTCTACAACTTATGTTCTCAGCGTTATTTATTTATTTGCACAGTTTGTCTTCTTTTGCACACTGGTCATTTGTTAGTACTTTGATAATAAATTTACTTCTAACTTTAAAGCCTAACTCAAGCCATCTTTATGGAAAGGTAACTATGCTTTGAAGGTTATCCCACTCTTCCTCATCAATAGCGAGGATTGCTCAGAGAATCATTCGATTCTATCTTCCACCCATTCGAGATTTTTATCCAGAGCGCTGTGTATGCAGGGCCCTTAGCATTCATCCAACAATCTCTTTACCCTCTACCATCCAGCAGGAGGGACCAGGAAATTAAGACAAGAACCGTTAAGATGGGAAACAGCTTCTTCCCCCAGGCATAAGACTACTTGCACTCTTTGCCACCATCTGTGGTAGTATTACTGTATGTGTTATGTGTGTGAGTTACATCTACTGTGTTGTGCACCTTGGTCTGCAGCAACAAGCAGTATAAATGTGTACGATTGAAGGACAATAAACCGAACTTGAACTAGAGCTTGATACTACTCAGATTCATTTTCTTGCAGGCATTCACAGTAGAAATACAATCGAATCCATAAAAAAACTACACACAAAAACTAACAGACAGCCAATGTGCAGAAGACAAATAAATCAACAAGCAAACAGAATCCTTGAAAGCAAGTTCATAGATTATGGAAACGGTTCACTGTTGAAGAAACTGAAGTTATCCATGCTAGTTTAAGAGCCTGAATGGTTGTAGGTAATAACTATTCCTGAACCTAAAAGGCAGCATTGAAGTGAATTATTTTTTTATATATAAATACAGTGCTCTGTAAAAGTAATCAGTCCCCATCCCTTTGTTCCACATAAATAAGTATAACAGGGATTTCGATCAATTTAATTGAGATTTTTTATTTAGGAATCACATGCTTTCCCCCCCCCCCCCATAGAGCCCAAACAACAGGGAAAATTGTAAAGAATGAAAAACTAAATATTCAAAGACTGTAATGTCAACAGTTTAAAAGTATTACCTCCCTTTACTCAGTACTTAATTGAACTACCTCTCGCAGCTATTATAGCCAGTAGTCTTTTTAGATGTCTCTATTGACTGTGCACAATGTGATGGAGCAAGATTTGCCCATTTCTCAAGTTGTGCCAGTTTAGTTGGGGGGTAACGGAGGACAGCAATCTTGAAGTCTTGCCAGAGCTGTTCAATCAAGCTAAACTCAGGACTCTGACTAAGCCACTCCACTGATGCTCTGACAGTGTGCTTTGAGACATTGTCTTGCTGAAAGACGAACTTCCTCCCCAGTTTATGCTTTCTGGCAGAGGCTAGCAGGTTTTTATCTAGGATCTCTCTATACTTAGTAGCATTCACCTTCCCAACTATCCTGACCTTACTGCTGGATTACCTGGCTGATGTGCAGTATTAGACTTAAACCACATGAACCGCTTAGCGTTGAGGCCAAGTCTCATCCGATCACAAGACCAAGACCTTCTTCCACATCTTTACAGTATCTTTAAGTGATGCTTTGAAAAGTCTTTACAGGCATAGACATACTCTTTTTTTAGCCAGGGCTTCTTCCTTGCTACTCTTCCATAAACACCCTATTTGTGCAAAACCTTAAACATTGTGAAGCCATGAACTTCATTTCCAATTGTACTAACTGACTTCTGCAGCTCACTCAGGGTGACTGCTGGCATCACTGGGGCCTCTCTTACAAGTGCCATTCTTCTCCTGTGACTAAGTTTAGAGGGACAGCCAGATCTAGGCAGTGTGGCTGTGGTTTCATATTTTTTCCACTTTTTCCCAATGCACTGCACTGAGCACCGACGTATGTTCAGTGCCTTTGAGATGGTCTTGTACCCTTCCCAAGATTTGGGCTTCTCTATTACCATTTCCCTGACTTGTCCTGTGTGCACTTTTGTCTTCATTTTGGTTTGATCTGTTGAAAATCTACCATACTGTTGGACCTTACTGAGAGTGGGGGTATTTATCCTCATAAATCCATTGAAAACAGGAGCTCCTCCAATTTTCTACATTAACAAATGGGTAAGTTTCGAAGGTAATATATAGTATTGCATCTGAGGAAAGTTAGCAAAGTAATTACAAAAGAGATTAATACATTTTCAGCATTTGCAGATTTCCTCATGTTCAGCCTCAAGTTTGATTTTTAAATATTAGTAAATTATTGACAAGTTTTGGAATTTCTCTTTTGAAAATGTTTTATAGATTATCTCAAAAAAGTCCTCCTTCAATATATTTTAATTTAGAAAATAAGTCAGTAAAATGTGAAAATAGTTGTGGAGACTGAATGCTTTATCAAGACACCAGAGGAGCAGCAATGAATGATTCAGTGTCCCAAAGGTAACAAGAAAATATCAAAAATCCCTGACCTGCTTAACAAAGCAGCAAGTCCCTAATGTCAATTGCATTGAATAAGGGCACTACTAACTGTATACAGCCTCAGGGATACATGAAATGCATGGACTCAAAAGTACAATGCCACCAACCGCCATGCAAGTTAAACCGGAGCATTACTGGGGAAATCAAAATGGTATCGTTTGAATCATTTTGAAAGAACATTTAGAAAACAGGGGTAAGTTAGGCACAGCCACAAATCCCAGTCAGGGAACACCCTTGTGCCTGGCACCTGCACATACACGCATGGTTAATGAAGGTAAGCTAGAAGGTACTGGAAGTCAGTTTAAGGTATTAATTTTATAACTGATTGCCAAATGAGCACTGAACAGAAAAAAAATACTTCACAGCTACATGATTAAATCCTAAATGGCTGCAGTACTTCAATGGCAGTACGTGGGTCAGTATCAGAAGGCCTTATATTTGACTTTCACTCCAGAGGTTACATCTAGGCAAGCACATCACTGTACTAATGTGGGAATGCTTCACACATAAATAAAATATTCCCATCTTTAGGAAGACTATGATGTGATTTCTCTGAGACGGGCAAGGAATATTCAATGACCTTATTCTGAAGTGAGATCTGTCAAACATGGGGTATGGTCCATCTGGTCCAAGTGACTTATCCACCTTCAGACTTTTCACTTCCCAAGCACCTTCTCTAATAGAAGTGACTACACTTACTGGGAATATCAATACCAAGGCATTGCATTGATCAGCATAAACAAAGCAGGCTGGAGCTACCAGAGAAGGAAAAATACATAAGGGCAGGTAGTCAAGATTAGGACAGTATAGACACAGGGATGATTTCACTTGCAAAACAAGGGAACTGGGACTCCTAGAGATCAGAGTCACTCAGAAATCCAATAGGGAATCACAAGAGAAGTTAAAATGAAAAATAGATTAAAAATGCAGGAGCAAAAGCCAGAAAGAGATATTTGATGAGTGGAGAAAGGCATTGGAGTAGAAACAGTATAAAATAGCTTCCCGCAACACACACAAAATGCTGGTGGAACGCAGCAGGCCAGGCAGCATCTATAGGAAGAAATACAGTCGACGTTTCGGGTCGAGACCCTTCATCAGGACTAACGGAAAAAAGAGATAGTAAGAGATTTGGAAGAGGGAGGGGGAGGAGAAGACCCGAAATGATAGGAGAAGACAGGAGGGGGAGGGATGAAGTCAAGAGCTGGGAAGTTGATTGGCAAAAGGGATACAAGGCTGGAGAAGGGGGAGTAGCATAGGACAGAAGGCCTTAGAAGAAAGGAGGAGGGGAGCACCATAGGAAGATGGAGAACAGGCAAGAAGTTATTGTGAGAGGGAAAGAGAGAGAAAAAATTTTTTTTTAAATTAGGGATGGGGTAAGAAGGGGAGGAGGGGCATTAACAGAAGCTAGAGAAGTCAATGTTCATGCCATCAGGTTGGAGGCTACCCAGATGGAATATAAGGTGTTGTTCCTCCAACCTGAGTGTGGCTTCATCTCGACAGTAGAGGAGGCCGTGGATAGACATATCAGAATGGGAATGGGACGTGGAATTAAGATGTGTGGCCACTGGGAGATCCTGCTTTCTCTGGCGGACAGAGCGTAGGTGTTCAGTGAAACGGTCTCCCAATCTGCGTTGGGTCTCACCAATATACAGAAGGCCACACCGGGAGCACCGGACACAGTATATCACACCAGCAGACTCACAGGTGAAGTGTCGCCTCACCTGGAAGGACCGTCTGGGGCTCTGAATGGTGGTGAGGGAGGAAGTGTAAGGGCAGGTGTAGCACTTGTTCCGCTTACAAGGATAAGTGCCAGGAGGGAGATCGGTGGGAAGGGATGGGAGGGACGAATGGACAAGGGAGTCGTGTTTTTTTTCTCTCTCTCTTTCCCTCTCACAATAACTCCTTGCCTGTTCTCCATCCTCCTTTGGTGCTCCCCTCCCCCTTTCTTTCTTCTAAGGCCTTCTGTCCCATGATACTCCCCCTTCTCCAGCCTTGTATCCCTTTAGCCAATCAACTTCCTAGCTCTTGACTTCATCCCTCCCCCTACTGTCTTCTATCATTTCGTGTCTCCCCCTCCCACTTTCAAATCTTTTACTATCTCTTTTTTTCCGTTAGTCCTGACGAAGGGTCTCGACCCAAAACGTCGACTGTATTTCTTCCTATAGATGCTGCCTGGCCTGCTGCGTTCCACCAGCATTTTGTGTGTGTTGCTTGAATTTCCAGCATCTGCAGATTTCCTTGTGTTTGCGTTTTAAAATAGTTTCCCTCCGTCTTATCTGCTGAATATTAACAGTGTTCCTTCTTTTTAAGTTCAGCAGAACAAGAGGATACTCTAACACAGGCTTTTTAGACCAAGTATTTCTATACCATAAAACAGTAACACCAAATTACGGCAGGTCATCAAGCAAGGGAAATTTAAGGTTACTACTTAAGAATTAAGATTCCAGGAGAAATATTTGCACAAAACATGTGACTTGAACAGCAGCTTTGCATCAATGGACTATGGACTCTGTTGAAGCAGGGTTTGCATGTTATTTTAAAGGGAAATTTGGTGGCAGCAATAGAAAGGATTACAGTACTATGTAACAGCAGGAAAATGGATTGGTAGCAAACATTAAATATTGTGCTGGAACCTCCCTACAAATACAGCAAATGGCAAAAGCAAAGCATCAATAAATTACATTCCACCTTCAAAATTGTGAATTTCATACCAAAAGCAATCCCCATCCCTCCAAATTTAAATTAAATGTTTGTAGATTTGAATTGAATAGCACAGTCTCTCAAACCATGTCATAGTCATGAAAAGGTGCAAACCAATTTACCCAATGCAAAAATCAACAGGCATTAGTGGGTTTCTTGAAATACCAGAGCCATTTCAGATCAAGTTTTCTAAAATGTCCTTGCCAGCAATGACAACTAAACATTTAAAGAAAAGCTAAGGAAGTAAAAGCACTTGACAAAAGCTGCTTTGGAAATATTTCAGTAAGAAGAGGCTTCATGCCACATCAATTAGTATGACTAGGCCATTCCAAGTAAATTAATTATCAAAATCAGTATACATCACCTTATACTACCCTGCAATTTATTTTCTTGCAGGCATTCAAAGTAGAACAAAGAAATACAATCCAATCAATGAAAAACTGCACACAAAAGCTGACAAACAACTGATGTACAGAAGACAATTTGCGCAAATACTGGATAAATAAACAAATAAGAACTTAGAAGATGAGCTGTAAAGTCCTTGGAAGTGAGCCCATAAGTTGTAAAATCAGTTCAATATTGAGTGAAGTTATCCACGCTGGTTCAGGACGCTGATACTCGCCGGGTAATTACTGTTCCTGAACCTGGCGGTGTGGGGCTTAAGGCTCCTGTTTCCCTTTCCTGATTCAGCCCCTCAAAACTGCTGCACCATTTAATAAAATCACAACCAACCCTAAAAAGTAGTATCAATTTCCACATCACTAGAATGATTCCAGGAATGAGAGGATTAACATATGAGGAACGTTTGTCCACTCTTACACTGTATTCCTTGGAGTTTAGAAGAATGAGGGGAGACCTCATAGAAACATTTCGAATGTTGAAAGGCATGGACAGAGTGGATGTGGCAAAGTTGTTTCCCATGATGGGGGAGTCTAGTACGAGAGGGCATGACTTAAGGATTGAAGGGCACCCATTCAGAACAGAAATGCAAAGAAAATTTTTTAGTCAGAGGGTGGTGAATCTATGGAATTTATTGCCACCGGCAGCAGTGGAGGTCAAGTCACTGGGTGTATTTAAGGCAGAGATTGATAGGTATCTGAGTAGCCAGGGCATCAAAGGTTATGGTGAGAAGGCGGGGCAGTGGGACTAAATGGGAGAATGGATCAGCTCATGATAAAATGATGGAGCAGACTCAATGGGCTGAATGGCCGACTTTTGCTCCTTTGTCTTATGATCTATCTATTACAACACCCCACCACAGTCTGCAAGGAGTTTTTAACATTCTCCCCATGACCACGTGGGTTTCCTCCAGGTGCTTCAGTTTCCATCCACAGTCCAATGACGTACCAGTTAGTAGGTTAATTGGTCTTTATAAATTGTCCTTGATTAGGCCAGGATTAAATCAGGGGTTACTGGGTAGTGGCTCGAAGGGTTGGAAAGGACTATTCCGCATTGCCTCATTATAATAAAATAGAAAATAACAGGCTGGCTCTCTAGAGTTATTTCATTCAGACCTTGGTTGATCTTTTCACCGGGCTCTGCTTAATGAGAGCTACACATCCATCACTTCTCTCAATATCCAAAAGATCTGATCTGAGATCAACTCAATTACAAAGCCTCCACAACCATTTTATTTAGAAAGTTCTCAAAATTTACTGCGTGAAGAAATTTCTCATTGCAGTACTGAATGCAAAAATTGCTGATGATTGGTTATTGACCCAAAAACTGCTCTGTTTGACAGAGATGCTGCCTCACCACTGAGTATTTCCAGCATGTTCTGTTGTTCCTTGCCACGGCTCCGACCCTTTCAAATGCTTTGTGCAGTGGCAGGATGAAAAGGAAAATGTACTCTCTATAAAAGAAGGTATTGTGGGGCAGCCTGGTCATTGACTTTTCAAAATAGAGTTTTCTTCTAGGATCTGACAGGCCAAACACAGGGAATCATAAACTAAAAGATTCTGTGGATGCTGGAAGTCTTGAGCAACACATACAGAATGGTGGAGGAACTCAGCAAGCCAGGCAGCATCCATGAAGGGGAATAAACAGTCGACATTTCAAGCAGGCTGTAAAGAGGACAGAAAACAGGACTTGAAAGGAAGGGAGCAGATGATAGCCCAAAATATCGACTCTTTATTCTCACCATAGATGCTACTTGGCTTGCTGAGTTCCTCCAGCATTTTGCAGACGCAGGGAGGAGGTTTCCCCTCACTGTTCATTCAAGCCATATATCAAGATTTCTGAATAACTGACCTAGGTAGAGATCAGCCATGTTCTTAGTGAATGCAGAACAGTCTCAAAGGCTCAGAACTCCAAATGCACTCACAAAGAAGGAATGCTAGTGCCTCTACTACTTCAGAAGTTTGAGGAGATTTGGTATGCCAACAAAGACTCTTACAAATGTTTATATTTCCTGCTGTCAAGGGAAATCAGGCAGCATAATCAAGGACCTGCCTAACACGGTCTTTATGTCTCTGCTTCCTCCAATTGGGCAAATACAAAGCTTGAGAACACGTACCACTAGTCAAAGACAGCTTCTTATCCAAATGTTATATCCTACCAGCAGCTCTACTTCATTGGGAATTTGAGAGTTGGTATGTCAGTAAAAACTTCTGAAAATTTCTAGAACTGCGCAGCAAAGAGCATTCTGAGTGGTTGCATAGTAAGCAGGCTCCAATGCACAGGAGTGTAAGAGGTTGCAAAGAATCGCAGATTTAGCCACCACATGGGCACAAGCCTCCCACCAATGACGACATCTTAAACAGGCGGTGCTGCAAAATGGTGGCATCCATAATTAAGGACCCTAACCATTCAGAATTCTTTTCATTTCTACTATTTCCACAGTCAACAATACAGGAAAAGCTTCTTCCCTTCACCATCACAATGTTCAACTATCCAGGAACTTTTTTCTTTGCACGATTTATTTAGTCACTTTATGTCTTTACATTGCGCTGCTGATGCTGCAAAGCAACAAATTTCACATCAAAGTCAGTGATAATAAATGTTATCTGGATTCTGAACTGGACAACTCCCAGTTCCAATGTTCTAAAAACAAGGTACAATGATATAGAGATGGCAGCTGACTTGCTGAGATAATTAACATGCTGGCTTTTCTGCCATGCTTCATTTTACTTTTTATATAGATTCTGCACTAAACGACACCGTCTAATACATGATAATTAGCTTGTACCCATTTTGCACAGGGAAAGGAAAAAATATGTTTGGAAAACTGTACTAATTGCTTCTGGAAATTCACATCTACTTAACTCTGATGTGACGAACATAATGCTTCAAAACAATTACTGCATCTTGTTATAGCTAATAAACCCCTCATAAAATGTAAAAGTAATCAGATTATGGAATACACAATCATTCAGTCTTCACGGGAAAAAGGTGTCTCATAATGTGCACACACGTTGTTGCCTTTAAAACAACAGGAAGTGTTTAGGCAAAAATCAAACCAAATCCACTCACGACACAGGATTAAAGGCACACATACTCATGCTTCCTGTTCACAAAGGCAGAACTCTAAAGCATTAACAGCTTTGGTAATATCCTTTGCAGACACTCATTGCGTCTCTCCTTGCTAAGTAATTTGATAAGATATACACAAACCAAAGTAAAACTGAATAAAGCTTTACCAAAAAAACTCTGCAAGGTTTTGAGAGATTACTGTTGGTCAATACAATGCCATTAAGTACATTAATAACAATTTAAGCAAGCTATACAATTTTAAATAAAATGAGGCAACCATAAACCCACAACACAAATCCATAAATTACAATTAAGAACACTCTATGCAAAGGTTGCTTATTGCTAGAGAGACAAAATTGAACCTCAATTCCTTCAATGGTGCTAACAGTTGTCATTCTGAAGCGTTGCTGCAGATGCCCGAGTCACAAATGTTAGACATCAGCTCAGCCCCTAGGGTTCAGTGTCAGCCAATCACAACAAGTGTTGTGGCAACAGCGTATTTACATATTCTCTACCACAGTTTGCATCGAGAGTAGAGGCCAACGGTAACAAAACCGACTCCGAAGGAAACAGATGACAATGAATGGGAGCGTCCGGTGAGCTGGTGGCGGTGGCAGCAGGCTTTGGTTGCTGGGAAGTAAATAAGGATCACGGGCAGCAATAAAGAGAAGTGGGAGAAGATCAGAGAAGATGAAAGAGCAGATAAACCCTCGCTAGGGAGAAAAAAACAAGAGGTGATAAAACACGCTCCAAGGAGAGATAAAGTTGGAGTTAGATTAATGGGTGGGACCAGTGAACAACAATCAGTGTCTAGGTGGTAAGAAGGACCTCTGATTTGTTGAGGGAAGAAGTGGGACTGCTGTTATGGAGGCGTGGAGAGTGGGCCGGAAGGCCCCCGGTTTTCTATCTCAATGGGCTCACAGGGGCCAGGGGCTCCGGGAGGATTGGGGTTGGGTGGGTCACATCTCTGATCACTAAGGAGATGAGAGTGAAACACACTCCTGGTTGTCAAGGAGGTGGACAGGTTCAACCAGTTATCAATAAGGTAGGACGGGCGGTGAGGGTATAGGCAGCCAATGAGGGGTGTAGGGGGTGAACACAACAGCTGTCAAAGGATATTGTCAGGGAGGTGGGGGCCGCAACATGACTGCATGCTGAAGAGATGGGTAAGGGGGGAGGCAAAATGACCGTCATCAAGCGATACGTTATGTTGTCGGCGGGGGGGGGGGGTTATGGACACGACAGGTCATCAAGGACATGCGGGGAGAGGGGTGCAGCCACTCCTGGCTGTCAAGGAGATGGGGGGCGGGGGAATGGATGGACAAAACCAGTTGTAGGATTGAGAATGGGGCAAACACGAGGAAATCTGCAGAGACTGGGGCGACCCGACTGGTGGCGGCGGTGGGGAGGGGGGTAGTGTCATGCACCTGACTGGCAAATAAAAACAGGAAGAGGGAAAGACACAGAGCTGATTGTCAAAACAAAAACTGGGGGTGCACACGGACAGATTTGGGGAGGACACACCTCGTCATGAAGACGGGGAGGAGAACACACACCTGGTCGTCAAGGAGGTGGGAGTGTGACAGGTACCTGGTCGGGGGGGGGTGAGAGGTTAAGCACTGGTCGTCAAGGAGATGGGGAGTGTGACACGCACCTGGGTCATGGGGGGGTGAGGGGTTAAGTACTGGTCGTCAAGGAGATGGGGAGTGTGACACGCACCTGGGTCATGGGGGAGTGAGGGGTTAAGTACTGGTCGTCAAGGAGGTGAGGTTGAGAATGAGGGGGATACGCAGGCCCGGTCGTCAAGGCGACCAGAATGGGGATTCAAGCGTGCGGGACAGAGGCGGCGGTGCCATGGGCTCCCGGAGGAGGAGGAGGAAGTATACAGCAGTAACCGGGCAGGGGTGCAGCTGGCGTGCCAGGAAGAGGGAGGGAAGGCCGGAGTCGGCTGGGGGAGCGGTGGGACGCACTCTGCTCTGGATAACACCCCCCACCCTCCCCGCGGCGACCCAATCCAGGCCAGCATGCAAACTACGGCCGCCCCCGGGCCTCCGCCCGTCCTCACCCTCTGCCGGGAGCCAGGGACTTGCGCCGCTTCATGGCTTCCGTGTCCTCCACAGGCCGGACGCCGCCATCTCGCCTCCGAAAACCATAGGCCACTGCGGGTGTATTTTAATTCCTCTTTTTCCTCCACCTTTCTTCAGCTGACGACTTTAACCTTCATTTCCCGCCTTCCATTAACGCATCGACCTCACCTCCAACCAGCTGACCCGGCCTCTCCCCACCCCTGCACCCCCCTCGCAATAGCTGTCGCGGGGAGTTGTGGGAATTGTAGTCCTCCGTTCGGAGAGGCCGTCGGCGGAAGCGGCGCCGCCTCGGAGTCGGACTACAAGTCCGCCAATGCAGCGGATAACTCGGAGCTCGCTGTCATGCTTCTCAGCGGACCTCGAACCTCTTGCAGAAGTACAAAAACATGCAATGGTCTACTCCGAATAGATCTTTTTTTTAACCTCAATTTGTATTTGTGAGATGCTATTTGTGTAGAAAGTTTAGGATTCTTTCATTAAATAATTGAATAAAATCACTTTCTTCCGAATGTCAAGAATTAAGATCATTTAATGTCCTATCCCGTAGAACGAAGGAGAAATATCTGTTACTCCGAATACATGTTTCACAAAAATCGCAAAAGATAAAGAACACAATAATAAAACAACACAGTGGATATAAATAATTAAGATAATTTGTATACCTAGATTGATTGTATGTCCATAAAATGATGCTAGGCACAGAAGTGTCCGTACATAGGTGACCTCACAGGAATTGATACAGTAGTAGTGTTGTTGGGAATGTGCAGTCTGCATTCTAGACTTGTCTTAAGTCGACCCTCGGAGCTGAGGATGACCTTTTCATTCCAGGTCTGAACTAATACCGGACCTACACTGTACGCCACGAAGGATCAGGAGAAGACATAAAGCGGGCGAGTGCAGTGCCGTGTTTGAGACGGTGTGCTCTCACTGGCCTCCTTGTGCTCCTACTGATGAGGCTCGAAATTCTCAGTGTCGTCCTGAATGCTCCTTCCGTACTCTGAGCCAGGAAGGCTAACAAGCTTGTATAGCGTTTGCAAGGAACCTTTATAGATCATTGTTGAATCAGTTCATCTGTCTCTTGCTGTGACAGACATGAATGCTGATGAAAGGTCCCGGCCTGAAACTTCAACTGTTTATCCCTCTCCGTGGATGCTGCCTGACCTACTGAGTTCCTCCAGCATTTTGTATGTGCTGTACATGGAGTAGTTTGGCTGCCTTGAGGAATCTGGTGTCAGGTAGGCACAGACCAGAATATAATTCACACCTCATTGCTGAGCAAGTTCCTCGGGAAAATGGTGCTTCGTAATGATCGTAACCATATCTAGTAGCTTCACCTGCTAAATCATGCCAATCAATATCTCCATATTCACCGTCCTCCCCTTTTTCAGATCCAAAAGCACATTATTACTCGCTATGCTGCAAGTTGGTCCTGTATCTGGGTTTCTAATTCTGTTATATCTAGGGTGTTAATCGTTGCTACCCCGATGCATAACCTGCTCCCACTAATTCCAATAGTCCTCTTTTCTTTCTATTTTTGACTGGCTTAAACTCACTCCTGCTTAATTGTCTTCCAAGAAGGTGAGTAAATAATTGTTTTGTTGTAGGTGAGCACCATTCAGGCACCGTTATTTCAGTTAGATTCAAGATTACCTGCACATGCTGGTACCCTGGTACCAAAGTGACAAATTCCCCTGAATCCTCTAACACTAATCCTACCCCGTTTGTTTTACGCTGGGTCTCACTACATTCAGGCTCTGGTGTAGTTTCTGTCACTTGTGGGTGTGGAGTAGTGATTTTTTCTAACAGTTTTGAAAACCTGGAAAGGGCTTGGCCCCTGACGGAAACTCTTCTCCGTGTACTTCAGTGCCTTCCCCATTATACTCTCCCCGTGTACTACATTCCCTATGGACAGTTTATAATGATAGAAACAACCTTTGAGAAACGTTTGGGGTGACCACCCCAGTCAATATACCTCTGGTGTAGATCACTGCCCCTCTCATTGTTCACGTGAGTGTGATCCCACAGAACTGTAATCTTACCTTGGCCATCATTACCTGAAGGCTGCTCAATAATTGGACCTACAGACTGACTCATGATTATCCCCTCTGGGATACTGAATAATGTCACCTCTAGAATTTTATTGCATAGGAACTGTACCTTTGTACCTTCTGGAATACCCAGGGTTTTGTCCACACAGGTTAAGCCATCTACCCCAGTTTAATACAAATCTGAGTCCTCCATTTCTCCTTTGTTAGACTGTATTCCCCGTATCCATTAAGATGATTTGTTTCTGTTCACTGAGTGTTTTCCAAGCAATGACATCACTGTTGACACATTTGTCTGCTGTACTGCTCTGGAACAAGACTGACCATGGCCTCAGTCATGGTTAATGCCATCGCAACAAAATTCATTATTCTCTTCATGTTGAGTTAAACCTGTAACACACGAGTGTAATATCTGCTCTTATTTCCAGCTTAAATCTTAAATTACTTTAAGTCCATATTTTGTTTTTCTAACCCATCCAATCTAGGCTCCCAATTGTCTTTGGACTCAAGCCATCCGTCTTTACTCATCCAGTTTCGTTTCAAGATGGGAGGAACAAGCACTGGCTTATCTTCCTTTTCCTCTGATTTTTTTGACAAAACTTTCCTGGGTCTTAGGATGAGGGGACTGAAAATCATCCCCTTGAAAGTGTTTGTTCCCATCTTCTTGGAACAGTTGTTCCATCCTCAAGTCTTCCAAATCGGGGCTATCATGTACATCAATTGTTATGTGCTGATGGTGATAGCATTCCTGTTTCTCCCCCACCAATTTCAGCTGGTTGATATGGTACCACCCACTTTTATCTGGAGAAGTCAATACTCTGTACACTGAAGGGCTTGCTTTGTCTATAATGTCATAGGGCCCTGCAAACCTTGGATTTAAAAATGGGGTGGGTTGGTGTATTCTAATCATCACTCTTTGTCCTGGGCTTAGTTCTATGAGACTGACATTTGAGTCAAAGTAGGCTTTACTCTGTTGCTTTTTCTTTCCTATTTGGTGGGCTGCCACATAATTGGCCTCGTTCACTGTCTCAACCAGTTGTTGTACCTACTTTTCTGACACAATCCCATCGATGTCAGGTTCTGAGATATCTAATCCTAACTACTCCTGCAACCCTCTCATGTCCCTTCCGGTCATGAGTTTATAAGGGGTGTAACCCAGTGTATTCCTTATTATCATCAAGGCATAAGGCAAAACTACTCGCCATGTTGTTGCACCATTTTTGCAATCATATTTTTTAGTGTTCCACTCATCCTTTCCACAATTCCACTGGACTGTGGTCTGTAAGGTATATGAAATCTCTGCTTGATCCCTAAAAGTGCCATGATATCTTGTATTATCTGGGCCGTGAAATGTGTGCCTTGATCTGATTCGATACTCTGGGGTAGTCCCCAGCGAGTGAAAATCCTTTCCAGTAGGATTTTTGCAGTGGCCTTTACTGTGTTTGTCTTAGTTGGGAAAGCTTCCACCCATTTCGTGAAGGTATCTATTACTACCAGAATATATTTCTACCCTCCGGGGTGGGTGGTGAGGGACCAATGTAATCTTTCTGCAAATTAGTCCAAGGCACTTCCACTGGTCTGGTGTGTCAAAGGGCTCCTTTCTTTACATTTCTATCAGGATTATATTGTGCACAAATCAAGCAATTTTTGACATAATGCTCCACATCATCCTTCATCTTAGGCCACCAGCCCACTTCCTTGATCTTTTCCAGGGAGCTTTCGCACCCCTGGTGTCCCCATAGATCATGGTACCAATGGATCATCTGCTTTCTTCCTTCCTCCGGAACCACAAACTTTCCTTCATGAAGGACAACCCCATCTTTGACAAACACTCCCTTGTTCTCTTTGTATATTTCAGACCCTGCACCTTCTATCAAATTTTTTAAGTTCTTTATCTTTCTTCTGCTCCTCTGTTAAATCCATAACCTTGATCAGTTGTTCTTTCTGCTTCCCAATCTCCCTAATCTGTGGCTGCCATTCCTGACCAAATAAAGCACCTTGCTTTGCCAGTTTGTCAGCCTTTCTATTTCCCTCAGGAGATCATCTAGAGTGGGCTTTCACCTTTATGACTCCATATTCTTTTCCCTTTGCCTCCTCAAATATATATTGCAATAAAGCAGCAGATGGGAGGGGCTTCCCACCAGCGGAAACAAACCCTCTGGCTTCCCACAGAGGCAAATGTTCTGTAAGGCTGTTACAAACATACATACTATCGGAGTGTATGACTGCTCCAGGTGGAAAGCGTTCCGGGTGGCTAACCACATATGCTACAGCTGCCAATTCTGCTACCTATGCACTCATGGTTTTAAAGCTATACTATACCTTTCCTGGCCACATTCATCCCCTACATATATGCCACACTCAGTTCTCCTCTCACCATCCTGTACTGATGAAGTGCCATCTACAAAAATTTTAAAGTAGGGTTTTTCTTTTTCCTTTGATTCTTTGTTCTCAGTCATTACTTTTCTGATCTGCTTCCAACCTCTCCTTTTTGTTTTGATACAAATGGACCCTTGGGATCATTTGCTATCATAACTTGACACTCATGTTCACTACCTCGGTACACCAGGTTATCAGCTAACATAGAGGTAGTGTTTACTCACTTTACACTAATATTTCTTCCTTGCAGCAGCAACGTCCATCTAGCAATTCTGTTTTGGCTTACTGAACCATCTTTAATCCTTCCATCTAACAGTAATTGTATGGGGGTATGTTCTATCAGTGTTGTAAATGGATTAAGTCCCACTATGTTGGCGAAATGTCGTACTACCCAGAAAACTGCTAGCAAGTGTCTTTCACATTCAGTATACCCTTGTTCTACTGGTGACAGCATGCATGATGCATACGGTACTGATCTTAACTTCCCATGCGTCTCCTGTAAGAGCATTGCTGAGAGGGTGGTATCAGTTGGAGCCACCTCTAATGACAGTGGTTTATTTGGATTTAGGTTTTTTAAAGCAGGCGCAGTGGCCAACGCTTGCTTCAGAGCTGTGATGGCCGGGGTATGTTCTGATTTCCATCCCTATGTCACATTCTTTTTCAGTAATTCCATTAAAGGAGCTGCCTTAGTGGAAAATCCATCAATGTGATCTCTACAGTATCCTACCAGCCCCAGAAAGGACCACAGCCCTTTCAGGTCTCAGGGAATGGGCAGTTTCATAACCGATTCTACTCTTCGCTTATCAATTTCTCTTTTTCCCAGTGTCAAGATCATTCCCAGATAACTAATTTCTTGTTTCATTACCTGTGCTTTTTTAGAGTTTACCTTTAGTCCCAATGCAAGTAATAATTGCAACAGTTCTGTCAGTAGCTGATAATGTTCCTGCTTGGTTTTGTTCTGCAGGAGCAGATCATCTACATATTGGACCAAGCACTCAGGTTTTGAAAACCATTTTAACCCTTCACCTAAGCGTTGGTGAAATATAGATGGGGAATTATGGAACCCCTGTGGTAGGGCAGTCCATGTATACTGCTGACCCTGAAAGGTAAATGCAAACTTGTATTGACACTCTCTTTCTAGTGGGATAGACCAAAATCCATTATTTATGTCTAAAACTGTGAACCATTGTGCTCTTTCATTCTGTTTGACCACTGTCTCCAGGCTGGTTGCTACAGTTGGGGCTGTTAATGGAGTTACTTTACTCAGCTCTCGATAGTCTATTGTTAGTCTCCAACTACCATCTGGTTTCCTCACTGGCCATATGGGTGAGTTGTTAGGGAGGCTACTGGCCTCAGTACCCCTTGTTGTACCAAACTCTGCATTACCTTACCAACACCTTCCTCTGCTTTTTTGGGAAACCCATATTGCTTCTGTGGTTTGGGGTCTGGACCTTGTATGCACACACTGCCAGCCATCTTTCCACAGTCATGCTTGTGCCCTGCAAATGCCCGCGTGTTCTGTGCAATAATTTGCTGCACCTTCTGATCATTGCTCATCTCTTCCGGTTTTATCCACGTTTCACCCATTGTGCATATTCTATTCTGATATTCTCCAACTGGGATCTGCATGTGGTGTATGTTATTCATGCCAGTTGGCATCTGCCAAAGCTTACAATTAACTGGGTCAAAACAAAGCCCTGCTTTGGCCATGTAATCACTCCCCAGTGTACGTTCCTGCTCCCTGGTTAATTCCACCAACGCTACTGAATGTTCCAATGCTATGTCTCCTATTCTAACTTCCAATGGTACACTCACATGACCCACTTGTGAATGTCCTGTGAATCCACTTTGGATAATTTTACCTTGCATCTCCCAGTTTACGTTATTTACATTAGTGGTGTTGACAGTGGTTTGGGATCCTCCAGTGTCCCATTAAAAGGTAACAGGGCGGCCTCTGACCCTACCACTCACTAGAGGCCTTCCAGTTTCATCCCACCTCGTGTCATGGCACACACCCGTGTTGGTGAGGCCTGACACCATCACTGAAGCTCAGGTTCAATTCCCTGGATGGTGGTGTCTCCACCATGTTACTTTGTGGACTCAGTCTTTCTGGCCCCTCCAAGGGCAGACTGCAGTGCTCTGTGCTTTCTCGTCATAAGTTTGGACATTCTCTCTTAATGTGCCCCTCTTGACCACAGTTATAGCATTTGATTACTCCACCTTCAGTTCTCCCTGTTCCATTTCCTCTGCCCTTCCTTGCCCCCTGATGGTGTGGCAGGGAGATCCTCAGAGTGCATCCCCTACCTCATTTCTCCAGGCAGGTGCCTGACTTTTAACAGGCATCACCTTCCCATTAGAGAGTTTAGATGGTCTTTGTATCTCCTTTTCCCACGCGCTACACATTTTCCTCAGTACCCATGCCTCAGTATGTGTGGGTTCAGAAGGATCAAACATTTCCAGCGCCTTTTTGGATTCATCGGTACAGTGAGATACCAGTGTCCTCAACCATCTATTTGGTGCCCCTGGTCCCAAATGGTCTCACTCTAATGCTGTCCCATAAACCCCTTGGAACACAGTCCATAAATGAGATGCCAGTGCAGTGGGATGTTCACCTCTCCTTTGGTAACATTTGGCTACAGCGTCTACGGGGTCCCCTCTGTTAACACCCATAACAGTCATTATTGTGTTTTTCAGTTCCTCACTTGTTCCCCCACCATGTCGTTGTATACCTGGCAAAGCTGAGTGTATATTTGGGTGTAAACACATTATAATCAGTTTCCTTTCCTCAGAGTCGTCTAGGTCATGTATTATTCACTGATGACTCGTCGCTTGGAGAAGCTCTCGAGGATCATCTCCGAGCACACATGTCCCAATATCTTTAACAATATCTCTAAGCTGCTGTACCCCGAACGCTGTGGTGTGTGTTATATTCTGATTTTGATCTGCTCCCCCCTCTCTCATAGTAACTACTAGGGGTGCCAATCGTGCAGAAGGCAGCACCGGCTCTCGTTGGTAGGGTGTCAGTGGGAGTTCCTCGGGAAATGGTGCTTTGTAATTATCGTAACCGTATCTTGTAGCTTCACCGCTAAATCATGCCAATCAATATCTCCATATTCACCTTCCTCCCCCATTTCAGATCCAAAAGCACATATTATTCCTCGCCATGCCGCAAGTTGGTCCTGCAGCTTTTGAATGTGCTTTAAACAGTTTGCATGATCTCCAGTGTTACTCGTCGTTTCCTGTGCTAATTTCTGAATCACATTCATAGTCGTCTTTAAATCACTGCACTGTTTCCTTAATCCTTCCACTTCATCCTTCGCCAGTGCGTCTGCTTCCTTTAGTTTACTTTTCTCTTTAAGAAATTTCTCACACTTCAGCTGAAACTGGTTCGTGTGCATCAAGCCCATACCCCTCCGACCCTGTAAATCAGTAACCCTTTCTCTAAAGGTTTCTACCTCCTTTTGGAGCCTTTTGTGTTCTCCTTCTAACCTATCTCGCTCAGCTTCAGCTTTATGCCGACCTTAGTTTTCCGATTCAAATCTACACCGTTCTGCTTTACCATTTTGTTGTAATGCTGTCAAATCCTCAATTAAACAATCAACTGCTACTGGTTTTCGTAATTGTTTAAACTTCCTGCTGGACAGCTTCCCTTGGGCAATTTTCCATAGAGCATCACCAGCAGTTTTCCCTTCACAGCCAGGGTGACCGACAAACTCCTCATATTGTGGCCACTTACCCAACACATATTTCTGGAGGCATCCCCTCCAATCAAATCAATCCGAGTCCTGTGGACCTGCAGAATTTCCTGAATTCTTCAACCTGGGTCATTAACTGCCAACTACCCAGTTCCAGATCTCTGTACCTCATCCACGTGGTCCAACTTGAGTCTTCCGCTGAACAAAGAGATTTATCCTCGAGTCCACAATAGGGACGCCAATTCTGTTACAAGAATCACCCCTTGTAATAATGATCAGAGAGGCACAGAGAATCTGTATTTACCAACAAGTAACTTTAATTGTTTCAACGTGGATTCACAAACTGGCTGTGTGCACCATACTAGAACTCCATAACAGTCCATGAACAGTCAATGAAGAGAAAAGGATATTGTTGTGTTCTTTATACATACCGTGGGTTACTAAGAACAAACCATATTCTGGAAGAATTAAAACTAGAACTTTTATTTACAACAACAAACAGCCACCACGTTTTTAACGTACAGTTTCTAGATCATTCTGTCATTTCTACGCATGCTTTAAACTCTGTCCAATCACATTCTTACACATGACACGTGATATCACCACAGATATCACCCAGGAAAGGAGTCCAGGTGTTCCTCGTTCAGGTTGGCCGGGCATTCCTCGTGGTCCCGAGCTCCACATGTCCGTGGGGTCCTCCTTACCCGCGATGGTTGGTCTCTGGCTGCTGGAGAGTTGTTGCCCCTGAGTATTTGGAGCTCCTGAGTCTTATAAGGTCCCTCATCAATTGAACCATTGGATCTCCATCCCATTGGCTCAAGGTCACCTGACCTACCTGGGTCACCTTCTTACTGGTCATTGTACAGGGCTACAGTCAACAATGTTTCATGGCTCTGCCCACCCCAACCTTGTGTATTTGCGTCTTTACACTCTGACTGGTCCAAACCAGTTAAATGAGGCAACCCAGACAGAGTGTAATGAGATTACCGATTGCAGGTCTGGCACTTTGCATGTCAGGTAGCTACTCCTCTGAGAATGGTCTCAGGTATATTGCTCTGATTAGACTGTCCCAGAGCGAGGATCAGTTCAGAGTCCATCCCCTGACATAACACATGGCTATTTGTTTGAGAATGGTCTCAGGTTTAGCAGATCATTACCTGAAGCCTCCTGCGTCCATGAACGTCCACACTACGCCGGATAATTTTGAAAACGAAGCTTTTTCTCTTCGTTTTGACCCTCCGACCACACGAAAACGGCGTTTTCATCCCCCGAAAACGGAGATTTTCAGAAACGGTCTCCAGAGTGAATAAATCTCAAAATGCCTAATACTGTATCCGTTGTAGTGTGTACGGGGTAACCGGAGAGATTTAAAAACGCTGTCATGACAACACCACAACAACAATGTTTTTTCCGCTTCGGCTTGGTACTGCGCAGGCACTGCGGGGCGGCTGTTATAACGCGCAGTCGGTGTGAACGGCGTGAGAGTTAAATTGTAAAGTGAGCTTTTTTGACCATTTAAAAACGCTGTCATGACGTGCCGGAACAGATAGCGGCGGCGCGGCATTTCGTTGTTTTCTTGAACGCAACCCCCTAACAATTTCAGAACAGACGGCAACGAGACTGAAGCCAGAAGAGTTGGAAATACTTTGACCCATAGCTTACTGGATAAATAAGTATACTCACTTTGCCCCGTTTTCTGTCCTTGCTTGTATGAAGGTGGTTTACCTATTTATGCAAATACTTCTCTGACAATAGATGTGTAGCCGCCTAATGTAACATTGTATGGCAATACAAGATAACACTGATGCAGATATGTTCTATACATTTAACAAGGTGCTTTATTAATGCAACAGAGTTGGTCAGTTTTTCAATGTTCGTCGTCAGCCGGGTCATACTGTTCGTGAACTCCCGTCGGTTGCCTCCATACGCTCCAGTATTTGTTTTTTTTTGTTTTAACAACTGAACTCCTTAACCATGTCTGCATGCTTTTATGTATTGAGCTGCTGCCACGTGATTGGCTGATTAGATACTTGCATTGATGAGCAGGTATACCTAATAAAATGGCAACTGAGAGTATGTATCTTGCTGTGACTGACAAGATGATATGAAATGTAATGTATGGAACTGCTGCTTTATAAAGCTACTTCTCATAGCATTTCTACCCTGTGTTTGTAAGCCTGCAATTTGAACTTGAGTGTATGAGTGGTTTGTTACTTACTCGTTCTTCTCCAGCAGTTCCCATCATTATCTCCCCTGTCCCTTGGTGCTTGAGAAAAATTTGTGAATCCATTCTGTTTATGTGGTGTGCCGTTCTGTGGCAAACTCGTCAGAGAAACTTGAAAAGGAAACAAATCATACCTTTTGGAAAAACATAATAGTCAGTGGAATGGAATTAGTCGGAGTGCATAGGTACATAGCCCTGTGAAGTAGTGGTATTGTACAATGGCAAGCCAGACACAAAAATGTTGAAAAACTAGACCCGAATTTCACAGGGAGGGTTTCTGCATAATGAATGTGGAAATAAACGAAGGATTTAGAGTGTATTTCAGCTAGATTCAATCTTCCAAAAGCTGAATTTCACTAAGTATATATATGTATATAACATAGTTAAATTAAAAATAATGTAAAAACAGAAATAATATTTAAAAAGTGAGGTAGTTTGATGTTCATTTAGAAATCAGATTCCAGAGGGATGTCAGAGAGAAATGCATGTACTACTGTCCACAAACGTAGAATGAAGAAACAACACTTAAAGAGCAGCAAGCTGAAGTGGAAACTGTGCTTGCTGTTACTGATTGCTATGGTGACAAGTGCTTACCCAGCAGAGGAGACACCAGGCTCAACAGCGATGGCTCTAGAATCAAGTGACCTCTCAAGGTGCACTCGCTGGATCCACCCGTAAAGAACACCTAGGCAGTCCAATAGAAACATGATTTGCATCTGTAAAAGAAGTAAGATCTAATGTGCATTTCTATTCTTTTTTGGATTTCTCTCTAGGATGAGAGATTAAGCAAAGGGAAATGGTTACATAAAAAAGAGAGCTCTCTTTTCATTGCTGCTATCAAGGAGAAGGTACAAGAGACTGAAGACACACAGCCAACATTTCAGGAACAGCTTCTTTCCCTCTGCTATTAGATTTCTGAATGGGCAATGAACCCATGGACACTACCTCACTTTTTTTGCTCTCTTTTTGCACTCTTTATTTAATTTAATTTTTTATACTGTATATACTTATTGTGACGAGAGACCCAGGAGAGGATGGTTAGGACCCAAGTGCTGGAGTATCAGAGACTAGAATCGAGACATGATATGAGACTGAAATGAAGATGGGGTTCTTAACTAGACACTAGACAAGAATCCAAAGTTCAGCTGACGAATGAGCACTGAAACTCGGTTCAGGTGCTCTTAAAATATTAAAATCCTGGCGCCAAAATATGGCCACCATATTAGCGGGGTCGGGCTGAGTCTTTAAAGGGGCCATGCCAGCTATCCGTATTTAGGAGAATTAGAACGCCTAAACCCCAGAGGCTTGCACAGTTGGGTGTGCATTGTAACAGAACCCCCTCCCCTATGGCCGGCTCCTGATGGCCCTGGCTGCTCGGAGACATGATGATGGTGGTCATGGATAAGCGGCATATCCAAGATGTCCCTTTCCAGAACCCAGCACTGTTCCTGGGGCCCAAATCCTTCCCGGCCTCCATGAGGAGCTGCCGAAAACCCCAAACAGTTTGTGAATCCAGATTTCTTTTTACAGTGAAGATCTGTTCCCCCTTGACCCACCTGGGTGGTGGGGCTAGAGGACTGGTGCCTACGGGTTTTAATTTGGAAATGTGGAAGGTGGGATTGTCTTGAGGGTCTTGGAGAGCTGCAAGGTGTAAGCCACCAGGTTTAGTTTCTTGAGAACCTTGAAGGTTCCAAGAAACTTGGTCACCAACTTCCTAGACTCCACCCGGAGAGGTAAATCCTGAGTAGACAGCCAGACTTGTTACCCGGGCTGCAAAGCCGGTCTCTTATGGTTAGCCTTTACTTCAGCCTTCCAGGTACAATCCAACAAAATCTCCCTTGCACAACCACGAGAAAAGCAACAGATGCTGGAAATCCAAGCAACACGTACAATATGCTGGAGGAACTCAGCAAACCACGCAGCATCTATGGAAAAAGACTACAGTCAATGTTTTGGGTCGAGACCCTTCGGCAGGACCCCTGCAGTGTTGGACAAGATTTTTGGCCACAGGAGCACCAACCATGGCCTCCTGCTCAGAAGAGTAGCGGAGAATACCCAAGTTAGCATTCAAACAAGGACACACTGTATACCAAATGCTGTAAAGTGCTGTGGCTGACCTGTGTCCACGCCACATCACCACTTGTTTGGTTTTTCTGAGGCCAGGCATCTCGGGGTCCATTCCATCTCCTGGTTCACCTGCTCCATATGACTGGACTGTGGATGAAACCCGGAGGAAAGGCTCACAGTTGCCTCACTCGACATACAGAATTCCCTCCAAACACATGACTTGAACTGAAGACAATGATCTGACACAATGTCTGCTGGAAATCTATAGACCCCTGGCAACCTGGTTATTGACATTCTTGGCCATCTCCACCACAGATGGTGGTTTGTCCAAGGCAATGTATTTGCAGGCCTTTGAAAAACGGTTTACAATTACCATGATGATCTTCCCCTTGGAAGGCAGAAGACCCATGACGGTGTCCATAGAGCCGTGCGCCCGTGGTCTGTCTGGAACAGGCAGAGTTTGAAGGAGCCCCTGAGGCTGTGTCTGGGGCTTCTTGTTGCGGGTGCACAGATCGCACGCACGCACATGTTGTCAGACCTCTTTAGCCATTCAAGGCCACCAGTACCTTCTCTTGATGAACTCAAGGTTCCTGGCAATCCTTGGGTGAGTGGTCCTGCTTGACGTGTGTCCCCATTGAAGCACCGGAGACCCGACGGAACTTGGAATGAACAGGCTATTCTTCGAAATCTCCCCTCCTGCCTGGGCCTTGTGAGCAGGTGCGCCAATTCCCCAACGGATTGGCGCTGTCACCTTAACGGCGAAAACTGGTGGTACGCTGCTGCTCTCTTTTGGGTCGTTCAAACTGACAAGACAAGGCATCTGGTTTCTGATTCATTGACCCCAGTCAATAGGTCAGGACATAATTGAATGGTTAAAGAAGAGAGATCACCTGGCCTGCCTGAAATTCAGTCTTTTGGCCTCCTGATTATAAGCCAGGTTCTTGTAGTCTATCCATACAATAGAAGGGTTCTTTGGCCCTTCAAGCCAGTAACACTATTCCTCCAAAGCCAACTTGACCATGAACAGCTCTCTATCTTCGATGTCATAGTTCACCTCTGCCAAGGATAGCTGCCTAGAGAAGAACCCACGTGGGTCCATTGAGACAACACTGCACCCGTTCCAATGCCCGAGGTGTCCACCTCCACGATGAAGGGGAGGTCCGGGTTACGTGAAACCAAAATGGGAGATGTCATAAACCACTGTTTGAGCTTTGCAAAACCAGTCTCTGCTTCAGTAGTCCAAACAAAAGGACCCATGGATCTCTTAGCACCATCAGCGGAGGCATCACTGAACTGAAGTTTCTGTAAAAGTTGGTGTGGTAAACCATATATATATGTCGTAACTGGGCTAACTGTCTGGACACGCCCCTCTGCTGACTGCCCCTGTGGCTCCTCCCACAGATCCCTGAATAAAGGTGATTTCACCCTGCTCCTCCCCCTCAGACCAGGGGCAGACGCTCAGCATGGAGGTCACGTTTTACTGCGAATAAAAGCCTTTCAGTATTTACCCTACTTCAGTCTTTTGTAATTATTGAAGATGCTTCAGTTGGCAACTCCCAGGAATCTTTGGACTTGTTTCACACTGGATGGTTGTGGCCAATCTCTGACTGCCTGTCTTTTAATAAGGGCCAATCTTGAGATTGTCCTTAGAGCTGATAAAACCCAAAAATGAAACCGTGGTTACATGAAATTTAGGTTTTGCCAGCTTGACATAAAGTCCATGATCAAAAAGCCTCTTTAAGATATCTCCAATGTGAGCAATGTGCTTCTCCATGGATTATGAGAAGATTAGGATATCATCCAAGCAGACGAAGGCATGCTTATGGACAGCACCCTGAAGCACGTCATTTATAAAGGCCTAAAAACTGCTGGTACTTATAGTGCCCTGTTAGCGTGTTGAATGTTGGCTTCCAGTTGTGGCCCTCCTTTGTGCGAACCAGATTGTACATACTCCTAAAGTCTAGGTTCGAGAATACTCTTGCCCCTTGGAGAATCTTGAAGGCCGTATTCATGAGTGGAAGAGGGTAACAATTTTTGGCCATTATGAAATTTAGCCCTCTATAAGCAATGCATGGCCACAGGCTCCTGTCCTTTTTCAGTACAAAGAAGAAGCCTGCACTGGCTGGTGAGGTGGAGGGTCGAATGAATCCCATCGCAAGAAACTCTTTTCTGTATTCCCTCATTACGCTTCTCTCCGGGCCTGAGAGCGCATATAATTGACCTCGCGAGGGACAGGTACCAGGCAGTAGATCTATAACACAGTCGTAGGGTCAGTGCGGTGGAAGAGTCGAGGTATTTCCCTTGCTGAAGACCTCTTCCTAATCCTTGTAGACGGAAGGGATTTTGACTGGTTTGGGTATTGCAACTACCCCCAAACCTCCCTCTAAGGACAAATTCTGAGGCTGCCCTTGGAGGCAGGACTGGGTCTGCCAAAGACTCCAGTTTACCCAGAACAAAAGTCTGCCTCCTCGTCAGCCACTGGTGTCGGGAGAGTCTGGGGTCAGAACACCAAGCTGAAAACATGCCTCTTACGATGGGTATGTTACATGCAATAATCCTCCCTTCCTTCTAGTTCACAGATGGGTTGTGCTGGGACAGCTAAGGGTGCCTGAGGATTAGGGGTATGTGAGTAAAATTGATGATACAGAAACTAATGTCCTCTGCATGATCCTCTATTCTCATCCACAAAACCCACGTCTGCTGCAGGATTTGCCCAGAACCTAGACTGTTCAGGGCTATTGCAGGCGTGGGCTGGCTCAACTCCTGCAGAGGTATGTTAAGCCAACAGGCAGTCCCCAAGTCCAGGAAATTACTGGCTGCCCTATAGTCCACAAAGACATTCACCTCATGTTGGTTCTTACCACAGGGGATCTCTACCTTCAGCGTGGCACCAGAATTGGTAGAGTTGGGAGTAGTGGCTGCCACCGTCACAGTCTCCTTACCCTGGACAGCCTAGCAGTAATGGCTGCAGCTTTGGACATTCAGCCCACAGGTGATCTGCTTCCCCACAGTAATACAGCAATCTTCACTCTTAACACTGGGACCTCTCATCAGCAAAGAGCCTTGTGCAGCTAATTTGCATGGGCTCGACGAGATCCTGAGCAAGAGACGGGCTGGTCATTGTCCGAGGTCAGGAAGTCGAACTACGATGTGTCGAGGACAGGCTGGGACTAGCCCTCTTGACCTCGAGGTAGTCCCACTCTCACTGCACAAGGCAATTATTGAGGTGGATGGACTGATCAATCAGAGCCTCTAGGTCCTGTACTGGCTCGCTCAAGGCAAGGGCATTCTTTAGTTCACCTCAGAGTCTGTGGCAGTACAGAGTGGCCAAGGCTCTGTTCCTGCCACTCTTATCAGCCAAAGTCCAAAACTGAAAAGCATAGTCAGCTGCTGATTGACTACCCTGACGCACATTCATAATACAGTCCGAGCCTCTGTTTGCTCCAGCGAGATGGTGAAACACCCTCTTCATGCCATTCGTGAACTCCTCCAAATCTGAGCAAATCTTCAACTTCTGCTCCCACTGTGGATGACCCATGCCAGGGCTCTCCTGGTCAGGAGAGAGATCATGAAGACTACCTTCCCGTGCGCTAGGGAACCGCGAAGGCTGGAGTTCAAACATCAATGAACACTGAGTGAGGAAGCTGTGGCAAAAGCCCAGGTCACCACCAAGTCTCTCCAGAGCCTGAACATGGACAGACTCTGCAGTGTGACCAACAGCCCCACCCGAGCGAGTCTGGCTTCCTCTTTCAGTAGTTGGCGCCTGGTGACCTGGAGGCTGAGTATCTCCAGGCTCTGGATAGAAATGTTCTCTCTGCGGCTAGCCGCAGCTGACAAGAGACTCTGATACTCTGCTGGGTCTGTGATTTTCTCTCTGCGGCTAGCCGCCGCTGACAAGAGGCTCTGATACTCTGCTGGGTCTGTGATTTTCTCTCTGCGGCTAGCCGCCACTGACAAGAGGCTCTGATACTCTGCTGGGCCTGTGTGTGGCTCAATCACACCGTGACGAGAGGCCTAGGCGAGGATGGTTGACACTCAAGTGCTGGATTATCCAAGACGAAATCGAGACATAACACAAGACTGAAATGAAGACAGGGTTCTAAACTAGATGCCAGCACCTCAGTTCAACTACTCTTTGGATATTAAAATCCTGGCACCAAAACATGGCTGCAATTAGCTGAAAAGGCCTGAATCTTTAAAGAGACTGAGCCACCTATCCACATTCCAGAGAGGTAGTGTATAAACCCCAGAGGACGGCGTGGCCGGGTGCATGTCATCACATTTGTAGTTTTCTTTAAATTATGTATTCCAGTGTACTCTGCCTCAAGACAACAAATTTCATGACGGATTCCACTGATATAAAACTTGATTCTGATTCTGATTCCAAACAAGGGATAGAAACAGAAATATTCCAGGATCAATTTTCATAAATCATTAAAGGGATTTGAAAAGTGAACTGAAAGCATTTGGGATGTTCTAGAATTATAATACAAAAACAATGAAGTTTTTATGATGAACTTAAAACATAATTTGGTCACAGTTGCACTGTTGTGTCTACATAGAACATAGAATAGTACAGCACAGTACAGGCCCTTCGGCCCACAATGTTGTGCCAACCCTCAAACCCTGCCTCCCATATAAGCCCCCACCTTAAATTCCTCCATATACCTGTCTAGTAGTCTCTTAAACTTCACTAGTGTATCTGCCTCCACCACTGACTCAGGCAGTGCATTCCACGCACTAACCACTCTCTGAGTAAAACACCTTCCTCTAATATCCCCCTTGAACTTCCCACCCCTTACCTTAAAGCCATGTCCTCTTGTATTGAGCAGTGGTGCCCTGGGGAAGAGGCACTGGCCAGCCACTCTATCTATTCCTCTTATTATCTTGTACACCTCTATCATGTCTCCTCTCATCCTCCCTCTCTCCAAAGAGTAAAGCCCTAGCTCCCTTAATATCTGATCATCATGCATACTCTCTAAACCAGGCAGCATCCTGGTAGATCTCCTCTGTACCCTTTCCAATGCTTCCACATCCTTCCTGTAGGGAGGCGACCAGAACTGGACACAGTACTCCAAGTGTGGCCTAACCAGAGTTTTATAGAGCTGCATCATTACATCGCGACTCTTAAACTCTATCCCTCGACTTATGAAAGCTAACACCCCATAAGCTTTCTTAACTACCCTATCCACCTGTGAGGCAACTTTCAGGGATTTGTGGACATACACCCCCAGGTCCCTCTGCTCCTCCACACTACCAAGTATCCTGCCATTTACTTTGTACTCTGCCTTGGAGTTTGTCCTTCCAAAGTGTACCACCTCACACTTCTCTGGGTTGAACTCCACCTGCCACTTCTCAGCCCACTTCTGCATTCTATCAATGTCTCTCTGCAATCTTTGACAATCCTCTACACTGTCTACAACACCACCAACCTTTGTGTCGTCTGCAAACTTGCCAACCCACCCTTCTACCCCCACATCCAGGTCGTTAATAAAAATCATGAAAAATAGAGGTCCCAGAACAGATCCTTGTGGGACACCACTAGTCACAATCCTCCAATCTGAATGTACTCCCTCCACCACCACCCTCTGCCTTCTGCAGGCAAGCCAATTCTGAATCCACCTTGCCAAACTTCCCTGGATCCCATGCATTTTGACTTTCTGAATAAGCCTACCATGTGGAACCTTGTCAAATGCCTTACTAAAATCCGTATAGATCATATCCACTGCACTACCCTCATCTATATGCCTGGTCACCTCCTCAAAGAGCTCTATCAGGCTTGTTAGACACGATCTGCCCTTCACAAAGCCATGCTGACTGTCCCTGATCAGACCATGATTCTCTAAATGCCCATAGATCCTATCTCTAAGAATCTTTTCCAACAGCTTTCCCACCACAGACGTAAGGTTCACTGGTCTATAATTACCTGGACTATCCCTACTACCTTTTTTGAACAAGGGGACAACATTCACCTCCCTCCAATCCTCCGGTACCATTCTAGTTCTGGTACTGACTTTAAGATGGATGTGAAGGTTCTTAAGAATATTTTCAGGAAGGAGGGAGTTCAAGAAGAAAGTTGGCTATATTTCACTAGAAATTTAAGGAGATTTGGTTTGTCACCAAATACTCCAGCAAATTTCTATAAATATACCATGGAGAATATTCTCACTGGTTGCATCACTGTCTGGTATTGAAGGGCCAATGCACTGGACTGGAAAAAGCTGCAGTGGTTGTAAACTCAACCAGCTCCATCATGGGTACTAACCTCCCCAGCGTTGAAAATATCTTCAAAAACAGTTTCTTCCCATCTGCCATCAGATTTCTGAACAGGTTATGAGCCCATGAGCACTACCTTGCTACAAAGATTAACAGTCTGGCCACAATCTTGACTCTGGTCAGTAGATCAAAGTACATGTTTGACTATGTCAGCTCAAAAAAGGAATGGTCATTGACCATGTTACTGCTGTTGCTTACATAATCTAAGTCAACATGGACAGGGAATCAAACCTGGGTGGTCTATCTGGATCTTCAGTACATTGAGGGTGAGCATTGTAAGAAGTCAAAATTAATCAGCTATGGCTGGGTTAAAAACAGTCTAATCCCTGTGTTTATGGGCTCTGATTCATATCCCACTTAAGAAACCTAGAGAACTAGAGAGGCACATCTGTGCAGAACCAAGGGAATTGCAGATCTATCTTGTGGATGAATAATTAATTTAACAGCCTCACATCAAACTCAAATGGTTCTCTGACTTGAGAATCAGCAGCAAACTCTCTGCACCATCAAAAAGAGAGAGAGAGAGAATGATCATTCGACCATAGAGATCTCGGTCCGCAGCATCCTGATGTTCCTTCTCCCGCTTCACAGGGCTGCACCCTGACGTCCTCCAGGCTGCGCCTGGAGAATGTCGGAAAATGGCCGGTCGGTGAGCTCCAAGAGCGGGAACTCATCAACCGTGAAAAAAACACAGTCTGAGTGCTACTGCAGTTCAGGGGCTTCAATAGACCCCCAGCCATCTTGAAAGGGAAAAAAGAGACTTTAAGTGAGGATGTTTCTGCAGATGAGTTCACGAAGAAGCAGCCATTTGGCACCATCTTAGCTCCACCCAAAAGAGAAGAGCCTGTCTACTCCTTTAACTAGCATCAGAAAAGCCTGGACCTTACTCTCCGTGTCTGAATAATTTCTTCTCACCAACCTCGATTGTGGGATCTTGCTGTGTGCAAATCAGCCACTGTGTTTGCTGCATTGCAACAATAATTACTCTTTTAAGCTAGTTAATTTTAAAGCACTTCTTTTCATTTCTTGATCGTAGAAGACCCAATAGAAATGCAAATTTTTCATTCATTTTAATAGAATTAATTCAGCCAATCAGTGATAAAGAGAGAGGTGACCAACTAGAAAGTGTTTTTTTTAACATAATTCGTTAAAGTTAAAAAATTTTCCTTAAATAAATCTTTATAATTGTTACTCCTAAATACGTAAATTATTTTTTTTTTAATTTTTAAAGGAAGGTTAATATCAGTTGGTATTAAATTGTTTGAACAGTTCACTTTTATGTAAATTTAATTTATATCCTGAGAACTGACTAAAATTAGTCAGTAAACAGAACACAGATGGTAAAGAGGTTGTATCATTAGATGAAAAAAGGAATAAGTCATCAGCATAGAGCGACACTTTATGAATAGTACCTCTCCTTAAAATACCACTAATCTCTTTAGACTCTCGAAAAGTAATTGTTAAGGGTTCTAATACCAAATCAAAAAGCAGAGGGCTCAAAGGACAACATTGTCTAGTTCCACGTTGGAGTTTAAAGGGTTTAGAATTCTGAAGATTAGTAATAACCCGAGCGAAGGGAAATAAATAATTTAATCAAATGCCATATATTAAAATGGGAATATGGATTTTTAATAAGACCTGTCTGATCATCCAAACCTATAGAAGATATAGTATTTTCAAGTCTGCAAGCCAACTCTTTAGATAAAATTTTAGTATCAAAATTGAGTAAAGAGATAGGTCTATACGAAGAGCATTCAGTAGGATTCTTATTCTTTTTGAGAATAAGCAAAATGGAAGCTTCGTAAAAAGACTGCGGTGATCTTCCTACCTTGAAGGAATCAGTAAGGGTAGAACATAAGTGTGGTATAAGCAAAGAGGAAAAAGCCTTGTAAAACTCTCCAGAGAATCCACTGGGTCCTGGGGATTTCCCAGAATGCAATTCTCAGATAGCCTGAGCAATTTCCTCCTGGGAAATGGGTTGATCCAATTGTCTACGATCATCTATCGAAAGATTGGGAATATTTAATTGATCTAAAAATTATTCATTGCAATATTATCATTAACAGAGTCAGAACTATACAATTTGGAATAAAATTCCCTAGAAGTGTCATTAATTTCAAAGTGGTCAGTTGTCATATCCCAATTAGTTTTACGTATTTCTTTAATTTGCTGCTTAACTATAAATGGCTTCAATTGATTAGCCAATAGCTTTCCAGTTTTATCTCCGTGAATATAAAATTGACTTCTATCTTTTAAAAGCTGGCTTTCAATTGGATACGTTAAAAGAAGATCATATTTAGTTTTGGTTTCAAAACGACTCTTGTATGTTTCCAGATCTGGTACCGAAGCGTATTTATGGTCCAGTTGTTTTAACTGATTGGCTAGTTCGTTTCTCTCTTTGTTAGCTTTTTTGATGATGTTTGCAGTATAAGAAATAATTTGACCCCGGATCTATGCTTTAAAAGTATCCCATATGATAAGACTAGAGGTCTCTTCTTACCTAAATTTATATACCTTTCTCAAGCTGTGCCTGTTTTTATTCTTAAATCTTTTTTTTGACCCTTTGGATTCAATTCTTTCTTCCTATACATGGAAGAATAATAAACCTCCAATAAACAAAGCTGACCTTCAAAAAACCAAACAGAATGGAGGCTTTGCCTTGCCCAATTTTAGATTATATTATTGGGCTGTTAATATACAAAATATTACATTCTGGATATATTACATTAACCATGAGAATTGCCCTATATGGGTTTCTCTGGAAGTCAACTCTGTTATGAAATTTTCCATTATTTCTTTACTTGGATCCTCGCTTCCTTTATCTTTAAATAAACTAACTGTCAATGTGGTGGTCAAACATACTTTGAGGATTTGGTTACAGTTTAGAAAACATTTTGGTTTATTGAGATTCTCCCTCTCGAGTCCCATCTTTTCTAATTGCTTTTCTAAACCATCTTTAATTGACCTATCTTTTAAAGAATGGGATAGATTGGGTATTAAATGATTTCAGGATTTGTTTGATGGAGGGAATCTCTCTTCTTTTGTACAACTTTCAACGAAATTTAACCTTTCCAATACCCACTTTTTTGATACTTACAGATTAGATTTTTTAAGATCTCAATTACATACATTTCCTACAAGTCCAGATAAGAATATAATAGATACAATTTTTAATTTGAAACCCTTTGACAATGGTTCAATATCTTACATTTATGGTCAGCTGTTGGGATTGAAAAAGGCCTCTTTAGATAAAATTAAAGGAGATTGGGAAAAGGATTTACAGATTTTCATATCTGAAGAGAGCTGGAAGATTGTTTTAAAATTGATTAATTCTTCATCATTGTGTGCTCGTCATTCTTTATTACAATTCAAAGTGGTACACAGAGTTCATATGTCTAAAGACAAGCTCTCTCATTTCTATGCAGATATTTCTCCTTACTGTGATAGGTGTACTAATGGAGTGGCCACACTAATTCATATGTTTTGGACATGTCCGAGCTTTGAAAAATTTTGGAAAGATGTATTTCAAACTTTTTCTGTACCTTTCAATGTTAGTTTTAAACCCAATCCTTGACTGCCATGTTTGATATTGTTGAGGATAGTACTACAAAATTGAAGCCATCTAATTTGCGGGTATTGGCCTTCATGTCTCTTATGGCCAGGAGGGCAACCTTGCTCGAGTGGAAGGAGGCCGCCCCACCCACTCATGTTCAATGGCTATCTGACGTTATGTTGTGCCTTGATCTAGAGAAGATTCGTTGTTCGATTTCTGATTCTAAACATGAATTTCTAATGTTATGGGGACCCTTTCTGAGTTATTTTCATAATCTTTGGACTGTTATTAAAGTATGGATCTGAGCCATTATTATTATTATTATATTATATGGTAAGGTATTTTTTTCTTTTTTTTTTACCAACCAGCTCATTTTAGTAGTGGGGGTAGTTTTTTTAAAAATAAAAACCAATTATTTTATTTTATTTCATTTCATAGTTTAATCTTTTTGCCTACATGATTGATTTGGAATATGGGATACTGTGGTCATATTACTGTGATTTAAATGTAATGTAATTCATATTTCTTGTATCCTTATGAATTTTGTATCTGTATTCATGCAATTTATATAATATTAATAAAAATATTGAAAAGGAATTGCAATTTTTTTTCTTTCATTTTATCTGTATGCTAAGCAAGTTGCAGTTCATTTTTTAAATATTCTGTGTCCTCAGCGCAGTTGTACAAGATGGAAAATATGAAATTATTTAATCCTCTCTGGTGGTTCAGAAATCTGAGGACACAGGGGAAGAGACTGTTCCTGAGTTGCTGACTGTGATACTTCAGGCTCCTCTGCCTCTTCCCCGACGGTGATAATGAGGAAAGGGGATGTGTCAGATAGTGAGGGTCATCATTTTGCCTCGAGGACTCATGCTTTGATGATGGTGGGGGGGAGGATCGTGTCCATACCTGCAGCCTTTTGTGATCCTGCGCATTGGACCCTCGTACCAGACTGTGATGTAACCAGTCAGAATGCTCTCCACTGTACGTCTATAGGAATGCTGACATACCAAATCTCCTGAAGCTCTAACGAATAGAGCCACTGGCACGCCTTCCTTGTGACTGCATTGATGGGCCAGGACCAGGATAGATCCTCAGAAACGTTGACACCCAGGAACCTAAACCTGCTCTCCTTTTTACAACACTAACCCCTCAGTGAGGACTGAGTTCCCCTTCCTGGAGTCCACAATCTCTTCCTTGGTGTTGCTGACTATGAGGTTGTTGTTGCAAAATCATGCAACCAGCCGATCGGTCTTACTCCTGTACACCTCCTTGTTGCCATTTGAGATTTTATAAGCATCAGTGGTGTCACCTACGAATCTAGGAATGATGTCACATTGTCATGGAAGTAGTGAGATCAGAGCCGTGAGCTAAGCACACAAACCCTGGGTTGGACAACTCTAATTTATCCACCTTCTCCCAATTGTAGATGCCCTCTAATCCAGGAAGGATCCTGGTAAACCTTTCTGCACTCTGTCCATAACTTCATGACTCTTGGAGTCAAAACACGAAAGAAAATGTAGATTCTGGAACTCCAGAGCAAGAGGCAAAGTTCTGGAGGAGCTTACTAGGCAGCATCCAGGGAAGGGAATAAGCAGTCAATGTTTTGGGCTAAGACCCTCCATCAGGACATCCTACTGCACTCCTCTTGAACTCATTGCTATGATTAATAAAGGCAAATATGCCGAACACCTTTTTTTAAAAAATCACAATATAGTGGAGTTCTGCAGTTTGTGACATCTGGCATTTTGTAGTGGATGATAATGAATTGGAATTAAACATGCTGGGATGGTTTGATGGATATGGGAATGACAAATGGAACGCCATCCACAGAAGTGAAATATAATAATTTAGGGACAGCAAACAAAGCAAAGGAAATACAAGGATGTCTGGAGTACCACTCTTAGTCTGGCCTCTATCCTTTGACCTGTCTGGCATGGGTGACGTTACCAAGAGCCAAAGCATAAGGCCCTGACTCCAGCCAACATAGCCCTCCGGGTCATCGAGGCACGCAAGCCTCCAAACCCTAACAATGAGGTTGTTTGGAGGAACAGAAGGATTTTGCAGTGTAGTTCCACAGATCCCTGAAGATGGACGAAACAAGTGAATAAGTTAGTTAAGATGCCATCCGAATGCTTTTATTTGCAAGCCATTGAATGCAGCAGCAGGAAGTCACAACAAGTATATATAAAACGTCTCAGTTCACAACTAGAGCACAGTGTAATTTCTGACAACCACACCACAGGACGGATATGGGGCACTTGACTGTACAGAGAATATTCTGAATAGGTTACCAGGGCTGGAGAATTTTAGCTACAAGCAGGGACCACTAAAGCTGTAGTTGTTTTCTAACACAAGCAGGAGATCTGTCTGAGGTGCATTTAACTGCTGTGTATTCTGAGAGGTTTAGGTAGGGGGAAGAAGAATTGAAAACCCAAAAACCTACTAAAAATTGATTTATTAAAAGAAATAGAGGGAGCTAGGTGAAAAATAATCACTCAACAATTAGTGAGAGACTGGAACTCACTGCTCAAAAAGGCGGTAGAAGCAAAATCAGTCAACACACTTAACAAGGGGAACTTAAGAATCATAATCAATAATGCCAAGATGAAGAGCTGGAAAGTTGGATTGATTATTATTGGTAAACATGGCTGTAATAGGTCAATACTTTTCTTCTGTGGTATACACTCAGTGGCCACCTTATTACGTAGACCTCGTTAGAGCAAATATCTAATCAGCCAATCATCTGGTAGCAACTCAATGCATAAAAGCACACAGACGTGGTCAAGAGGTCCAGTTGTTGTTCAGATCAAATATCAGAATGAGAAAGAAATGTGATCTAAGTGAATTTGATTATAAAATGATTGTTGATGCTAAACAAGGTGGTTTGAGTATCTCAGAAACTGCAGATCTTCTGGGATTTTCACACACAACAATCTCTAGGATTTACAGAGAATGGTGTGAAAAAAAAATAGATTAGATTCAACTTTATTGTCATTGTGCCGAGTACAGATACAAAGCCAATGAAATGCAATTAGCATCTGACCAGAAGTGCAAAAGAATAGTATTATTTACAAAATAACTGCGAATAAAAAGTAAGTGCTACAGCACACAAATATAAAAGTACTGAGACAGTACAATACGGGTGCAATACTGCTTAGCGCTGTGATATGAGATTTATCAGGGTCACAGCCTCAGGGAAGAAGCTCTTCCTGTGCCTGCTGGTGTGGGAGTGGAGGCTCCTGTAGTGCCTATCGGATGTGAGGAGAGTAAAAAGTCCATGGTTAGGGTGAGATGCATCTTTGATAATGCTCTTCGCCCTGCCCAGGCAGCGTTTATGGTAGATGTTCTCAATGGTGGGCAATTGGGTGCCGATAATCTGCTGGGCAGTTTTCACCTCACGCTGGAGTGCTTTACAGGACAATTGCCATACCACACTGAGATGCAGTTGGTGAGTATGCTCTCAGTGGTACAGCAGTAAAAGTCTGTCAGTATCCTGGGACAGAGGTAAGCTTTCCTGATGCTCTGCAGGAAATAAAGGCACTGTCGCGCCTTTTTGATCAGGATGAAAGGGTTTAGGGACCAGGTGAGATCATCGGAAATGTGGACACCAAGGAATCTGAAGCTTGATACACGCTCCACTACAGCTCTGTTGATGTAGGTGGGGACATGAGTGTGGCTCCTACCATGCCTGAAGTCTACAATAATCTCCTTGGTCTTCCGGGCATTAAGGGCCAGGTTGTTATCGGCACACCACATGGCCAGGTGCTGGACCTCGTCCCTGTAGGCCATCTCATCATCCAGTGACTAGTAATTCTGTGGGCGATTATGCCTTGTTAATGAGAGAGGTCAGAGGAGAATGGTCAGACTGGTTCAAGCTGACAGGAAGGTGACAGTAATTCAAATAACAACGCATTGCAACAGTGGTAGGTAGAAGAGCATCTCTGAATGCATAACACATCGAACCTTAAAGTGGATGGACTACAGGAGACCAAGAACATATACTCAGTGGCCAGTTTATCATGTACAGGAGGTACCCAATAAAGTGGCCACTCAGGGTAGTTTCATGTGATTCTAAGACAGTCATTCAGAAAATGCACAGGGTATTCAGAATGAGATAAGTCACTGTTTACAGGCACAGGAAGTAATTTCATGAAATAATACATAGTGAAGGATAAGGGCTTAAAGTCACATGGCTGAAGCCAGCCATCCTAGGTTCATAGCCAGTCCACCATGGCGAGCACTTGGCTGCCCGTGCAGTGAGGTAAGTTGTACAAGTGGAAAATCGTATAACTTACAGAACCATAAATGCAATGTTAATGCAAAGCTTAGTATAAGGTGTACTAAATCTTCACAGCTGAACACTGCTTCATCAGTTACCTAGTTGGAAAGAATGTAAGAGGATAGCATAAAATAATTGATTATATGGAACCCATGTTTATGAGTCAAAGCTGTTCAGATATTATGTTATAGCCAAATGAGTGAGTCCTGCAGCTGTGAACATGAATTTGCAGCTGTTTTCTGAGAAGCTCCCACAAAAATTCTCATTATCTGTAATAATCAGCAATCAGACCATAGCCAGGAAGGGTTGTCAACAGCACCTCCGCCATGATTATCCTCAAAACTGCTGCCCCGTAGGTCTGCACCCTCAGCCCCCTACTCTTCCTCCCCTCAGGGCTCTGTGGCCAGATTTTGCTGTAGCTCTGTCTGCAAGGTTACGGATGATATCATGGTAGTGGGCTGAACAAGAAGCTGGGGTACACATTTGGATCCGAATAATGTGGCGTCATGACAACAACCTTTCCTTCACTATCAGCAATACAAAAAGAGCTGGATATTGATTTCAGGAAGGGGAGTGGTGCACATACTCCTGTCTACATCAATGGTGCTGAGGTCCAGAGAGTTGAAAGTTTCAAGTTCCTAGGAGTGAACATCAACAATAGCTTGTTCTAGATCACCCATGTAGACTCCAGCTCAACGTCTGAACTTCCTCAGGAGCCTAAAGAAATTTGGCATGTCTCCTTTGACCCTCATCATTTTTATAAAGGCCAATAGAAAACATCCTGTTCAGATGCATCACGGCTTAGTATGGCCCAAGTCCACAAGAAAGTGCAGAGATTTGTGGATGCAACTCAGCACATCATGGAAACCAGCCTTTCCTCCACTGACTCTCATCTGTACTCCTCACTGCCTTGGTAAAGCAGCCAAAATAACGCGCCCACTCTTCTCCTCCCTTCCATTGGGCAGAAGATACAAAACTCTGAAAGGTCGTATCTCTCGGCTCCAGGACAGCTCCCGGCTGTTATAAGGTAATTGAAAAGTCTGCCATTCGGCACATTTACATGGAACGGTGCCACAATAAAGAAACATCGATTATCAAGGACCCCCACCATCCAGGCCATAGCCTCTTCTCACTACTACCATTGGGCAAAAGGTGCCGCACCACCAGGTTATTACCCTACAACCCCAGGCTCCTGAACCAGCCATGATTCACCACTACTCTAAACTGATTCTACGAACTACAAACTCGCTCTCAAAGCCTGTTTACAACTCCTGTTCTCAGTATTATTTTTATTTACATAGATTGTCTTCTTCTGCACATTGGTTGTCAGTCTTAGTTTATTAATAGTTTTCTTTGTAAATTTCATTTTTCCTATAATTCCTGCAAGAAAATGATCCTTGCAAAAAAAATGAACATATATGAACAAACACATACTTTGATAATAACAGAGTGTTGATCTTTGAACCCCAGTGTAATAAGATGGGTCTTGGTCTCACAGTCTAGTTCCGTATGGCTCTGTGCCCAATTGTCTCCCTGCACTGCCCTTTCTCTGCCTTCTCTTGGACTACCTCACTGTTGTAATGAAATGAACTACACAGGTGGCATGCAAAACCAAGTTTTTCACTGATCCTCAGTAATAAACCAGTTACCAATTTACCAAACTGAAACGTCCCTCATTTATGAAATGAATAATTAAAGAACAAAGATAGCAGGGGCAACAAGGTAGGGGCGTGGCAGGGGTAGGAGCTGGTAAGATAGCGTAGTGGTTAGCGTAATGCCAGCAATCACCGATCTGGGTTCAATTCCTGCTGCTGTCAATAAAGTGACAACTAGATCAGTAGACAGTATTGATGGCATAGGCAAGATGGGCCTTTTCCATGCTGTATAATTCACGACTCTATATAGCTGCTATATAACTCAGGATATCCATTTAAGGAGAGTGAAGAAAGTTTAGGGGAGATGTCAGAGGTAGGTAGTTTATACAGAGTGGTGGGTGCTTGGAATGCATTGCTGGGGATGGTGGCAGAGGGTGATACAATCGGGACATTAAAGGGGTTTTTAAGATAGGCGCATGGACGTAAGAAAAATGGAGGGTAATGGGCTGTGTATATGGGAAGGGTTGGACTTTTAAGATTAAGATTAGCTTTGTCACATGTGTGTCGAGACATCGCAACATACAGTGGAATGCGTCGTTTGTGTCAACAACCAACACAGTCCAAGGAGGTGGTGGCGGCAGTCCACAAGTGTCGCCGTGCTTCCAATGCCACCAGAGCATGCCCACCACTTCCGATGCCACCAGAGCATGCCCACCACTTCCAATGCCACCAGAGCATGCCCACCACTTCCGGTGCCACCAGAGCATGCCCACAACTTCCGATGTCACCAGAGCATGCCCACCACTTCCGATGCCACCATAGCATGCCCACAACTTCCGATGTCACCAGAGCATGCTCACCACTTCCGATGCCACCATAGCATGCCCACAACTTCCGATGTCACCAGAGCATGCCCACAACTTCCAATGCCACCAGAGCATGCCCACCACTTCCGATGCCACCATAGCATGCCCACAACTTCCAATGCCACCATAGCATGCCCACAACTTCCAATGCCACCAGAGCATGCCCACCACTTCCGATGCCACCAGAGCATGCCCACAACTTCCGATGTCACCAGAGCATGCCCACAACTTCCGGTGCCACCATAGCATGCCCACAACTTCCAATGCCACCAGAGCATGCCCACCACTTCTGATGCCACCATAGCATGCCCACAACTTCCAATGCCACCATAGCATGCCCACAACTTATGAAGCCTAACTTGCACATCTTGGGAATGTGGGAAGAAACTGGAGAACCTGGAAGAAGCTAGCGTATTCACAGGGAGAGTGTACAAACTTCTTACAGACGGCAGTGAGAATTGAAAACCCAATCTCTGGTGCTGTAATAGCATTACCCTAACTGCCACAACACTGTGTTGCCCACGATCATGGAGTAGGTTTAAATAGATCAGCACATCTTGAGCCAAATGGCCCATATTGTGCTGTACTGTCCTATATTCTATATTCTATAACATAAAAACCAAAATTAGGAAAAAACCCATCAGCCACTTCTAGATGTGTCCTCCATTCACATCCACTGAGACATTCTACCTCAATGTCTTTTTTCCAGCATTAATTCCCTTAATATCCAGAAATCTTTCTATCTGTTTTGAATGGGTTAGAGAATTCCAAACATCTGCCACTCTGAGTGAATAAATGCTCCTCATCTGACTCATTGGCCTATCATTCTCGTCTCCTCAGCAAGGGCAAGCATTCTTCTAGCATTCACAAAAATTCAACTCACACAACATGCTGGAGGAACGCAGCTGGCCGGAAGGCATCTATGGAAAAGAATACACAGTCGACGTTTCAGGCCGAGACCCTTCTTCAGGACACCAGCGTGTTGTGTGTGCTGCTTTGGATTTCCAGCTTCTGCAGATTTCCTCCTGTTTGTGTTTACTACTTCCTGCGTCCAGCTTGTAAGAATTTTATAAGTTCCAATGATATCACCTCCCGTCCTTCTGAAGGCTAGACAATAGAGGCCTAGTCCACTCGACAGACAAAATGCTGGAGGAATGAGTAGGTCAGACACGATCTACAGAAGAAAATGGACAGTCAATATTTGGATTTGGACCCTTCATTTGCACCAATCCAGATGAGGGGTGTGGACCTGAACTATGATTTTTTTTTCCTTCCACAGATGCTGCCTGACCTGCTGAGTTCTCCAGTGCTTTGTGTGTTGCTCCAAATTCCAGCATCTGCAGTCTCCTGTATCTCCTAGTCAGAATCAGAATCAGATTTATTATTACTGGCATATGTTGTGAAATGTGTTGTGTTGTGGCAGCAGTACAGTGTGATACATAGAAGTTATTTAATTTGTGCAAAAAGAGAATAAAATAGTGAGGTAATGTTCATGGGTTCAATCTAATGGCACTGAGAGTGCAACTTCAGGCTCCAGTACCTTCCCCCCTGCTATTACTGCAGCACCTTTACTTTCTCAGAAGGTTGGGAAGATTCAGCAAGTCATTCGGCAAACTTCTATAAACCTTGAGTGGAGATCATATTGACTGGTTGCATCATGGCCTGATATGGAAACATCAATGCCCTTGAACGGAAAAGTCTACAAAAACCAGTGGATAAAGCTCGGTCCATCATGGGTAAAGCCCATGAGCATATGTACGTAGAGCAATGTCGCAGGAACTCAGCCTCCACCATCCAGGCCATGCTCTCTTCTCACTGCTGCTATCGGGACCCACACCACGAGGTTCAGGAGCAGTTATTACCCCTCAACCATCAGGTTCTTGAACATGTTACGTACCCCGTAACTGGGTTGCCAAACCAGCAGAAATGGATCACTCAGTTGGAGTCTGGAGTACTAGAACTAAGAAAGTTTTATTAAAGAAACAAGCAACACAGTAATCGAAAGGATAATAAATGCAACAGTTCAGTGATGATAAACACACATGTGCACAGAATTAAGATAACAGCATCAATCAAGCTCTATCGTTGTCTAGGGGTAAATGACCAATTTCAAAATGACTCAAAGTTCAGTCCAGTTTAGTAGTTCAGTTCGCAGTAATCGTTGCCATGGCGGTGGACAATGTGGGGGAAGAGAGAGATAGAATAGGAACAACTCATCATTCAGAACGGCTTCACTCACAGACCAGCGAGATGGCTCACAAACAGCTTTTTGGGCGGGTCCTTGGTGATGTCACCTGAGGTCACCGACTGTGACCCCTCCTCCAGATGCGGTCGATCCTCTGCAGTGAACCCGGCACCCAGGCAAGGGCGGACACACACCGGGTTCCCGCTGATCGTACCTTTCCACCCTTGTCGTTGTCTGGGACTTCTCACCCACTCGTGAGAAGCGCACCGCTTCCAGGGTCTCGTTACCTCGGGTGGCGTGTGTCTGTCTTAGCGAACCTGTCCCTTTTTATCCCCCTGCTGGGGTATCGCCTGTCCATCACTTCAAACAGTTCAGGGTTCAAAGGGGGGAGCCGCTCCAGACAGCTCTTCCTCCCACATCCCTTCATTACACATCTCCAGACGCTGCTCCATTGTTCCTTATCTCTCCTTCCCCTGAGGGCAGGTGGCAGACCAACTGCTGATGCCACTGATGCTAGCCCAGGCCAGCAAACATCTTAATTTTATGTGTATTCTCGTAACAAACAAAAGAGGATAACCTCACTCACCTTGACTGCCCCATCTTCAATCCATTCCCACAACCTATGGACCCACTTTCAAGGATTTTTCATCTCACATTCTTGATATTTATTGCTTATTTATTTATCATTATTATGTAGTTTCTAAAAAAATAAGTAATAAATTTACTTAGAATTTTTCTGAAGGTTTTTTTAACTGATATTAGTAATGATAAGAGGGCATGTCCTGGATTGTGAGGGTCCTTCACAATGGACGCCCACCTTATACTTTCTTATACTTTGCCTTTTAAGGCTATCCTCAATGTGGGGAGGCTCGTGCCCATGTGAAGAGTTTTTCTGGTCCTGTGCATTGGCATCTCCATGTCAGAGGGTGATGCAACCAGAGCATTCTCCATGATGTATAGGTAGACATTTGCTAGAGTCTTTGATGACATACCAAATTTCCTCAAACTCATAACGAAATACAGCCGCTGGTGTCTTCTTTGTAACTGCATCAAATGTTGGGCCCGGGATAGATCTTCTGAGTGTCGACGCCCAGGAACTTGAAGCTGCTCAACCTTTCCACTGCTGACTCCTCAGAGGATGACTGTGTGTTCTCACAATTTCCCCTTGCTGTCCAGTGGCAATTTCTTGCTCTTACTGACTTTGGGTTCAGAGTTGTTGTTGTGACACCACTCAACCAGCTGATCTATCTCATTCCTGTATGTCTCCCCATCACTATTTGTGACTCTGCCAAGAACAGTTGTGTCATCAACGAATTTATACACTGTGTTTGATCTGTGCCTACCCACAAAGCATGAACGTAGAGAGTACAGTAGCAGGCTAAACAGACATCCTTAAGATGTGATTGTCAGCGAGGACATGTTATTTCTGATCCACACTCATTGTTGTTTCCTGATAAGGAAGTCAGGAATCCAGTTGCAGAGTCAACTCAGTCTCTCCTTGTATTACAAAAGAAGTTTTCGTAGGACGCTGGGTATTCTCAGCATTGTATAGAGCTGCAGCTCAGGTCATGTGGGATTATTTTTGGCATTTCCCACCCTTTCTCCCCAAAACAAGCCAAGTGTGTAGAGTGGAAGAATTAGATAATAACTTAAATATTGTAGGGAGCAGCATCTCTGTGGTTTCTGCTTCCCACCAGAGAGCTAGAAAGATTAAGTAAGATCAGCTTTATTCTTCACACATACATCGAAACATATGGTGAAAAAGCCTGAAAAGACAGGATGTCAGGATCTGGGACGAGAGCTGATTTTGGTCGAGTTCCATGTTGGTCACTCCTCTCTCCATGGCTATGAAGACTGCCCCAGCTGCTGTGCTCCATGCCCGCTGTATGAAGAACTGTTAAACGAGGCTTTGAGCTTGTTCATAAAAACATAGAAAACCTACAGCACAATACAGGCCCTTCGGCCCACAATGCCATGCCAAACATGTACTTACTTTAGAAATTACCTAGGGTTACCCATGGCCCTCTATTTTTCTGAGCTCCATGTACCTATCCAGGAGTCTCGTAAAAGACCCTATTGTATCTGCCTCCACCACTGTCGCCGGCAGCCCATTCCACGCACTCACCACTCTCTGCGTAAAAAAACTTACCACTGACATCTCCTCTGTACCTACTTCCAACTACCTTAAAACTGTGCCCTCTTGTGCTAGCCATTTCAGCCCTGGGAAAAAGCCTCTGACTATCCACACGATCAATGCCTCTCATCATCTTATACACCTCTATCAGGTCACCTCTCATCCTCCCTCGCCCACTCAAGTTCACTCAACCTATTCTCATAAGGCATGCTCCCCAATCCAGGTAACATCCTTGTAAATCTCCTCTGCACCCTTTTTATAGTTTCTACATCCATCCCGTAGTGAGGCGGCCAGAACTGAACACAGGCTCCCTGGAACCTGACCAGGCTGTAACATTACCTCTCAGCTCTTAAACTCAATCCCATGGTTGATGAAGGCCAATGCACCGTATACTTTCTTAACCACAGAGTCAACCTGCACAGCAGCTTTGAGTGTCCTATGGACTCGGACCCCAAGATCCCTCTGATCCTCCACACTGCCAAGAGGCTTACCATTAATACTATATTCTGTCATCATATTTGACCTACCAAAGTGAACCACCTCACACTCATCTGGGCTGAACTCCATCTGCCACTTCTCAGCCCAGTTTTGCATTCTATCAATGTCCCACTGTAACCTCTGACAGCCCTCCACACTATCCGCAACACCTCCAACCTTTGTGTCATCAGCAAACTTACTAACCCATCCCTCCACTTCCTCATCCAGGTCATTTATAAAAATCACGAAGAGAAGGGGTCCCAGAACAGATCCCTGAGGCACACAACTGGTCACCGACCTCCATGCAGAATATGACCCGTCTACAACCACTCTTCGCCTTCTGTGAGCAAACCAGTTCTGAATACGGAAAGCAATGACCCCTTGGATCCCATGCCTCCTTACTTTCTCAATAAGTCTTGTATGGGGTACCTTATCAAATGCCTTGCTGAAATCCATATACACTACACCTACTGCTCTACCTTCATCAATGTGTTTAGTCACTTCCTCAAAATATTCAATCAGGCTCAGAAGGCACGACCTGCCTTGACAAAGCCATGCTGGCTATTCCTAATCATGTTATACCTCTCCAAATGTTCATAAATCCTGCCTCTCAGGATCTTTTCTATCAACTTATCAACCAGTGAAGTAAGACTCACCGGTCTATAATTTCCTGGGCTATCTCTACTCCCTTTCTTGAGTAAGGGAACAACATCTGAAACCCTCCAATTCTCTAGAACCTCACCTGTCCTCCTTGATGATGCAAAGATCATTGCCAGAGGCTCAGCAATCTCCTCCCTCGCCTCCCACAGTAGCCTGGGGTACATCTCATCCAGTCCCGGAAACTTATCCAACTTAATGCTTTCCAAAAGCTCCAGCACATCCTCTTTCTTAATGTCTATATGCTCAAGCTTTTCAATCCTCTGTAAGTCATCCCTACAATCACCAAGATCCTTTTCTGTAATGAATACTGAATCAAAGTATTCATTAAGTACCTCTTCTATCTCCTCCAGTTCCATACACACTTTTCCACTGTCACGCTTGATTGGTCCTATTCTCTCACGTCTTATTCTTTTACTCTTCACATACTTGTAGAACGCCTTGGGGTTTTCCTTAATCCTACTCATCAAGGCCTTCTCATGGCCCCTTCTGGCTCTCCTAATTTCATTCTTAAGCTCCTTCCTGCTAGCCTTATAATCTAGATCTCTATCATTACCGAGTTTTTTGAAACTTACTGTCATGAGGGGGGCACTGGGAGCAGACCCAAATGCAAGGCACAGACACTGAAGTACTAGGAACAGGACTAGGTGAGTCAAGCAAGCAAGGGAAGTAGACCTACCTAGCGAAGGCATGGACACAGAGACAGTTCCCAACACAAGGTAGCAGCAAATGGCTGGACCTACCTAGCGGGGGCGTGGACACAAGCTAGGTAGCAGGCAAGGCTTCAGGCAAAGGTTTCAGGCGAGGCTTCAGGCGAAGGTAGCAGGCAAGGCTTCAAGCGAAGGTATCAGGCAAGGCTTCAGGCAAAGGTAACAGGTGAGGGCTACAGAAGGAAGGGGAAGGGAAGGGAACAGTCCAGCAACTGAAGCGGAACCCAGGAGCTGTTTATGTAGCCAGCCCAAAATGGGAATCATGTGCCTCAATTAAGGCACACAACAGGACAAGGGAAAACTGGAAAACCTGGAATAAGGAACGATAGACCGGACCGTGAACCAGAATGCGGACTTCACGGACTGGACCATGACACTTTCGTAAACTATCTTTTCATCTTGGCTAGATTTTCAAGAGCCTTTGTACACCATAGTTCCTGTACCCTGCCATCCTTTCCCTGTCTCATTGGAACATATCACCACACAAATATCCCCTGAATATTTTCCACATTTTTGCCGTACATTTCCCTGAGAACATCTGTTCCCAATTTATGCTTCCAAGTTCCTGCCTGATAGCTTCATATGTCCCCTTACTCCAATTAAACACTTTCCTAACTTGTCTGTTCCTATCCCTCTCCCAGCTATGGTACAGGAGATAGAATTGTGATCACAATTCTGGGGTTCAGATCTGAGAATTCAATTTTGGTTTGGAATATTGTTGTTCGCTTTAATTTTTTGAGAATTTTGTGTTTTTTCCCTTTCTCTTACACATTGAATGTTGGTCTTTTATTTTTATTTTTATTCTTTTATTTCTTTAAATTTCTTGCTCTGTGGCTGCCCATCAACAAGCAAATCTCAGTTTCATAATAAATGTACTTGAATCCTGAATCTTGAATTTGTGTCAAATCAAATTAGCCCGCAAGTGTCACCATGCTTCCGGCCCCAACATATCATGCCCACAACTCACTAACCCTAACCTGTACGTCTTTGGAATGTGGGAGGAAACCGGAGCACCCGGAGGAAACCCAACAGTCAAGGAGAGATTGTACAAATTCCTTACAGGCAGTGGCGGGAATCGAACCCTGATATTACAGCCGGCGCTGTAGAGTGTTGCACTTACCACAATGCTAACACGCTGCCCCACCAGAAAGCCTCAGGAAGCAACAACTCCCAGTAAACAAGGCACTGCTGGTCATCAGAATTGGCAGCCTCTCACACAGAGCACAAAGGACTTCACATCAGTTTATTTTCCAAGGTACACATGGCAAGAAAGGAAAAGAAGACAGTCTTTTTTTTGTGGGTCATGCAAATGCAAAAATTGCAAGGATCATTTCTCTTCTAGGTGTGTAGTTTCAGCACCCACCCCCTCAATGTTGTTTGCTAATATTGGCAGGTACCCAACATTTTTGAGGGGCCATAGAGGTATACATAGAGATGGGGAATATATTGGGATGCAGAAGGGACAGTCTATGAGTTTACCTTTATGGGAGTTGTACTAGAGATACAACTATTGATACTAAGTATTGATTTCACATCTGAGGTTTGAACCAGATTCCGCAGTGCTGTATCACAGAAAGCCAAACCAAGTTTTAGTGCATCCGTTGATTATTTAGTCACAACTGCTGAAAGTGTTGTCAAATGTAAGGAGCTGGTGGTAGACCTGAGGAGAGCTAAGGTACCGGTGACCCCTGTTTCCATCCAGGGGGTCAATGTGGACATGGTGGAGGATTACAAATACCTGGGGATACGAATTGACAATAAACTGGACTGGTCAAACAACACTGAGGCTGTCTACAAGAAGGGTCAGAGCCGTCTCTATTTCCTGAGGAGACTGAGGTCCTTTAACGGATGATGCTGAGGATGTTCTATGAGTCTGTGGTGGCCAGTGCTATCATGTTTGCTGTTGTGTGCGGGAGCAGCAGGCTGAGGGTAGCAGACACCAACAGAATCAACAAACTCATTCGTAAGGCCAGTGATGTTGTGGGGATGGAACTGGACTCTCTCACGGTGGTGTCTGAAAAGAGGATGCTGTCCAAGTTGCATGCCATCTTGGTCAATGTCTCCCATCCACTACATAATGTACTGGGTGGGCACAGGAGTACATTCAGCCAGAGACTCATTCCTCGGAGATGCAGCACAGAGCGTCATAGGAAGTCATTCCTGCCTGTGACCATCAAACTTTACAACTCCTCCCTTGGAGGGTCAGACATCCTGAGCCAATAGGCTGGTCCTGGACTAATTTCATAATTTACAGGCATAATTTACATATTACTATTTAATTATTTATGGTTCTATTACTATTTATTATTTATGGAGCAACTAACGAAAACCAGTTTCCCCCGGGATTAATGAAGTATGACTATGACTATGACTAATAGGAAAGCAAGACCAGACCACCATAAGGCAAGACCAGACCACTATAACTCAAGACCAGATCTGATTAGAGTTGCACATAAGGCAAGACCAGACTGGATTATAATTTCACATAAAGAGGGTGTGGATGGAGCTGGGGCTCAGAGATGATTAGGATAAGAAATTCTTCCAAAACAAGACGTGGACAGATTTCAAAAACATTTATAGAGTCTGGCCCTCTCCAATTGCAATTCCAGGACCTAAATGATGTTAACAAGCAGGTTAGTGAATGGCTAACTATAAACTAGAAATAAAACTTTCCTCTTGGTTCTCTGAACATTGCTTTTTACCTCTCCAGCTAAACAAAAGCCATGGCAGTGCTGTGCAAAATGATTGCTTAAATTATCTTCAGTGGATTTTCTCCAAAACTGAGTGATTATCAATAATTGCAGCCCTGAGCACTCTTATATTTTAAGAACGTACAACCAGAGCTGACCTTTCACCACGAGCGTAATTACTTTAAAAGCTCGCTTGTGGGAAATGCACTTCACATCTCTTCACAACAGAGTGGGAGAACCTCCCGAAGAGCTGATGGCTCGTAATTATGTCAGAGAAGAACTACAGGACTCCTGACATTAAGTAAATGTCAATGGCGAGCAGTCACCTGCAGTCAGTACGAGAGGCTGATCATTTTTTATACTGTTTCATTCTCTCTGTCTCATGCAATTGTAATGGCCAAGGGGGGTCAAATGCTCTCCAGTTGTCAAACGTTTAAAATGATTGCTAGCAGGTAGGGCAGTAACAATGGAGCATGTCGTGTTGAGCCTGAATATGTCCCCCCATGTGGCTAATTGCACATTCAAATCTTTCCTGTTAAGATTGTGGCTGTTCACCTGTTTCCCAATTCAATCACCAGATCACCTGATTAACAACATCATGGCCAAATTTTTTTGATCTCAGCACCCTATTTCATGACAAGTTCACAACATATACCGGTGATATTAAATCTGATCCTGATAACAGAGCAGGAGGCCATTTGGCCCATTGAGTATATGCAGAGCAATCCTATTAATCCATCTTTTTTACAGTTCCCTGTAATCTCCTTGTTACGCATCAAATCCATTTTAATTTTCAATCTTCACTAGGGATAATTTACAGTGACCAATTAACCGTACAATTAGTACATCTTTAAGATATGGGAGGAAACCAAATACCCAGATGGTCACTGGTAGAACATGCAAACTCCAGCAGTGGTAAGGGCTTAACCCAGGTTCCCAAGGCTGTGACAGCAGCACAATTACTCAAGCACCTTGACTACACTCAACACCCAAACCTTAAAAGCCCTCAAAGGTTAGTTGTGAACAATGTTAAAGGAACAAAAGGGTCATATTTTCAACTGGTAGTTGTATTCAAAGTTTCTGGGCAAGCAGTTCATTAAAGAGAAAGCTTCACAGCAGATAGATGGAGGAAATTAAAATTCGTGTCACGTCCCAGTTTGCAATTCAGATGAGTGGAGAGTTGAGTGTGGCGAGAACATGCAAGCAGACAGGTTCATTACCAAAAGGTTCAGAATCTGGTAAATCAATGAATCAAAAAGTTATCCCTGGTGAAGGTAGAAAAATTAGAATGGATTTGATGTGATTACAAGGAACTAAGTCACAAAGATGGATTAATAGGATTGCTCTGCATATACTCGATAGGCCAAATGGCCACCTTCTCTGTTATCAGAATCAGATTTAATATCACTGGTATATGTTGTATATATGCTCCACATATGCTTGAATCAAATGTTGACTGTTTATTCCCCTCCATAGATGCTGCCTGACAGGCTGAGTTCCTCCAACATTTTGTGTGTGTTGCCCAAGATTTTCAGCATCTGCAGAATCTCTTCTCAATATGGAAGTAGAATGAATTCGTATCAACATTTTTGCTTGGGTCAGATAGCCTATGGTTCCAAATCCTACACTAGAGTTTTCAACATTATGTTGAGGCTGATTCTCCAATGTTGTAAATGAATGCCTAAATGTGTATATAAAATTCCCTGATCCCAACTCCAAACATAAGTCATCCTTTGTGCCCTGATCAATGTTTATCCCACACCCATCACAAAAGCATGGCTGTTATTCAAAGTTCAAAATAAATTTATCCTCAAATTATGTACATGTCATCATTTTCTGGCAGGCATTCACAGTAGAACAAAGAAGTACAACAGAATCAATGAAAAGCTATTCACAAAGACTGACAAATAATCATTGTGCAAAAGAAGACAAATAATAAACAAGTAAATAAACAATACTGAGAACATGAGTGTAGAGTCCTTGAAAGTGAGTCCATAGATCGAGGTATCAGTTCAGTGTTGAGGTGAGTGAGCATGTGACTACGCTGTGTCAGGCAGGAGCCTGAAGGTTGAAGGGTAATAACTGTTACTGAACCTGGTGGTGTGGGACCTGAGGTTCCTGTACCTCCTTCCCGATTACAGCAGTGAGAAGAGGGCATGGCTGGGTGGTGGGGTCCTTGATAATCGATGCTGCTTTCTTTTGGCAGCATTTCTTGTAGACGTGCTTAATGGTGGGGAAGGCTTTGCTGTGATAGACTGGGCTGTATCCATTATTTTTTGTATGGTTTTCTGTTCTTGGGCATTGGTGTTTCCATACCAGTCAGAATACTCACCATTCTTCTCTTATAGAAGTTCATCAAAGTTTTAGATGACATGCCAAATCTGTACAAACTTATAAGAAAGTAGGTGCACTGATGTGCCTTCTTAGTAATGACATTTACGTGCCGGTCCCAGGACAGATCCTCTGATGTGATGATAGTGTTATGCAGGATTTCCGGTTCAGAAACTTGTTCAGAGACTTACACAGCATGGAAACATGCCCTTCGGCCCAACTTGTCCATGCTAACCAAGATGTCTATTTGCGCTTGTCCCATTTGCCTGTGTTTGTCTTTTCTATCCATGTTCCTGCTCAAGTACTTTAAACATTGTAATTAAACCCATCTGCCATGTTTCCTCTGGCAGCTCATTCCATCTACCACCACCTCAGGTGCCCTGAAATCTTCTCCTCCTCACCTTCGATCTATACCCTCTACTATGGGAAAAAGACTGTGAGCGTCCAATGTCTCTGTGTTTCTCAAGATTTTTTATACCTCTATAACCTCTTAAACTCCAAAAGTCCCAGTCTATCCAGCCTCTCCTTATAACTCAAGCGCTTCAGTCCCACGAACATCCTCGTAATGTTTTTCATCTTCATATTTGTTCATTTACCACATGTACGTGGAGGTACACAGTGAAAGGCGTTGTTTGTGTGAACAACTAACACAGCCGAAGGTTGTGCATGGGGCAGCCCACAAGTGTCGCCACACGTTCCAGCACTAACATAATATGCCCACAATGCTTGGCAGAACAACACAGAACACAACAAAACAACAATGGTAAAGCAAGCTCCTTTCCTCCATCCCTCCCACCCACACACTCAGACTGTCCTCCAGTCTCCAGGCTTCGGTTATTGGGCTTCCAATTCTGGACTTCTGATAGTCCTGGACTAACCGATGACAGAACCCCTAACTCCAGGCCTCGAATTCCATCCTCCCCACCTCACTGACACTCATGCCTCATGCTCACATGGACATGCAGCCTGGGACATCTTGAGCATGGAGCAGAGACTAGACTATGGATATCCTTTGTCACATGTCCACGTCTCAGGCCTTCGAGCATAGAGCAGAGGCTAGACTATGGATATCCTTTGTCACATGTCCATGTTGGTGGCCTTCGAGTGTGGAACGGTAGCCCATGTTTCTGCACCCATCCAGTTTAATGGCATCTTCCCTATAGTCAGGTGACCAACACAACACACAGTGCTCCAAGTGTGGTCTCAGCATTGACCATGTGAGGTCAAACCAGCTGACATTCATCCTCCTAAACTTCTGGACCTATATTTGTTGTAGGATCTTGCTGTGCAAATTGGCTCCCATTCATTCCTCATCAATCCATACATTCATCCATGCATTCCTCATCAATCCATTCATTCATCCATTCATTCCTTATCAATTCATTCATTCATGAGTCTGTGAGGAAAACTGAAATGAAGAAATTCCACTGCCACTGAATCCAACCTTCATTGGAATCAGAATCAGGTTTATTATCACCAGCATGTGTTATGAAATTTGTTAACTTAGCAGCAGCAGTTCAATGCAATGCATAATATAGAAGGAAAAAGCAAAATAAAAAATAAATAAATAAATAGATTGCAGTATATGTATATTGAATAGATTAAAAATTGTGCAAAAACAGAAATAATATATATTTTAAAAGTGAAGAAGTGTTCACAGGTTCAATGTCCATTTAGGAATTGGATGACAGAGGGGAAGAAGCTGTTCCTGAATCACTGAGAGTGTGCCTTCAGGCTTCTGTACCTCCTCCCTGATGGTAACAGTGAGAAAAGGGCATGCCCTGGGTGCTAGAGGTCCTTAATAATGGACACTGCCTTTCTGAGACGCCACTCCTTGAAGATGTTCTGGGTACTTTGTAGGCTAGTGCCCAAGATGGAGCTGACTAAATTTGCAATCCCATCAAGCATCTTACCTGATGGACGAGGTGGCCAGCTGATAACATGTAGTGGAACCGAGCACATGGTGCCCTCTACTGTGGGCCGCTGCTGTCTGTAAGGTGTTTGTGCATTTTCCCTGTAACCATGTGGGTTTCCTCCAGGTGCTCCAGCTTCCTCCCACGTTCCAAGGCCATACATTTAGGGTCAGTGAGTTGTGGGTATGCTATGCTGGTTCCAGAAGCATAGCGACACTTGCAGGCTGCCCAATATAATCCTCAGACCGTGCTGGTCGTTGATGCAAAAGACCCCTTTACTGTAGATTTCGATTACAGGTAACAAATAAAGCCAACCTTTACTATCAGCAGACCCCCAGGGAGGGGGTGCTACTAGCAAGAGGACATAGGTTAAGATCAGAGGCAAGAGATCTGAAAGGGGCATCGGGGGCAGCTTCTTCACCTACAAGGTGGAATGAGCTGCCAGACATAGTGGTTGAGGTGGGCACATTAGCAACAGTTACAACCCCTCCAGATAGCGGGTAGGTGGGAGGAGTTACACAGGCAGATTGGACTAGCTCGCTGGGCTACAGAGTCAGTGTGGACCACTCAGACGGAAGAGCCTACTTCTATCCTGTACTGCTCGATGACAGACATTGATTAGCAGACTCTGGCACCCAACAGATGTTGCTTCTCGCCTTGACAAACAAACCATAAATCTCGTCATGGGATGATGACATCAGATAGCTGCAACAGCCTATTATCAGCCTTTGTACTGAGTACACATCGGGCATTTGCAGTGTCCCTACCAAATACTCCTGCTGAATGCAGGGCCTGTCTCAGATCAGATTTAGTATCCTGTTGTGAAATATATATACCTACGCATACACATACCACGTGTACAAAGTGTCCCTCACTCACAGCAAGACAGTATTGGGAAATGTCACTACAAAACGTAAGTGAACATCGAAAGTTCCTCCTGGATCAAAGAGTGAAAAGAAAAAAGTCCACATTAAAACCTTGTCCAAAAGGAATAGATGCTAATTTCCATGTTAAAGAATGAATTTGTGAAACCGTTATAGCCAGTTTAATTATTTCATGGAATGGAGCTCAAGTTGAATGTCCCTGTTCCATTGGAGCATTTGTTGATATTCTAAGTGTGAGGGTGTCTGCAATTTGAGACAAAAAAAATATTCAGAATTTGGGCTCTAATAAAGCAAGTTCTGTTTTCTAAGAAACCAGCATGGAGATCGCACAGCCTCCAGCTGCAGCAGTGAGTGGGCACTATGCAACAAGTATAGCCCATATGGCCATCGAGGGTTTAGTACTTCTGTACAGATTTTATAAGACGGAGAGTAAGCAATAAAAATTAAAGTGTAAAAGTTGTGCATGCGTTGCCACCCCCTAGGGCTAGTGGGTTTAGCTGTCTCTAATATATCCATTGATCCAATAATGAGTGTTCTAATCTTGATCACACGCTGTTTGAAGCAAAACTTTTCAGTGCTTAAAGTAAAATTTAACTCCTCTCTCCTTCCCTCTCTTCCTCTCTCTCCCTCTCTTCCTCTCTCTCCCTCTCTTCCTCTCTCTCTCTCTCTCCCCCTCTCCTTCTCTCCTTCCTCTCCCCTCCCCTTCCTCTCTCTCTCCCCCCCTCTCCCCCTCACCCCTCTCCCCCTCTCTCCCTCTCTTTCCTTCCATCCCACCATCTGGCCTGCTGAATATTTTCACCATTTTCATTTCGTTACTCGGAAGTAGTGCAAAATCCATGATAGAAGTGGAGACATAACAATCTACAAAGATTAAATGATGCACTGAAGTTCTCAATAAGATACAAATTATTATTAACGGAAAGATTGCATGAGATCACTTTGTTATAAACCTCTTGTGTTTCATTGTAAACAGGATGAGAATGCATGATGGTTTTTCCTGAAGACATACGAAATGTCATATTGACTGCATAAGAATAACCTGGCATACAGAGATTAAAGACATAAACATGCAGAAGAGCATCCTGTCACCAAAATCCAAAGCACATAGAACAGTTGTTTGAATATTTACATTAACATTGGGTAGATACTGAGTGGAAGTAATTTCTAATTGGAATAGAGATTAATTTGGCACAGTGTTACCGAATATCGTCAGCAAGTAAAATCAGAAATTATGATATAGAAATTGAACATCTCATTCTTAAATTTCACAATCAAATGAAGTGCCTTGGAACATTTAATGATATTAAAGCATTGACAAATAAGTCAACAATGACCTTACACTCAACATCAGTAAAACCAAGGATTGATTGTGGACTTCATGAAGGAGAAGGCGAGAGACCTCACACCAGTCATCAGCAGTGGTCAGCTATGGAAAAGGTGAGCAGCTTCAAGCTTTTGGATGTCAACATCAGTGAAGATCTATCCTGGGTGCATCGTGATGCTAATTATGAAGAAGGCACAAGAGTGGCTATATTTCATTAGGAGTTCGAGAAGATTGGTACATCATCAAAGACTGACAAATTTCTACAGATGTACTGTGGTACATTTTCATCTGGTATGGAGGGTCCACTGCACAGGATTGAGAAACGCTGCAGAGGGTTGCAAACTCAGTGGGCTCCATCATGGGCACCAGCCTCTCCACCATCGAGGACACCTTCAAAAGGCAGTGCCTCAAGAAGGTGGCATCCATCATTAGAGACCCTCACATCCCGAACGTGACCCCTTCTCATTACTATAATCAGGGAGGAGGAGGTGTAGAAACCTGAAGAGAAACACACGTTTTAGGAACAGCTTCTTTCCTTCCGCCATCAGATTTCTGAACAGTTCATGAATCCATAATCACTAACTTATTATTGTGCTGTCTTTTTGCACCACTATTTTTTTTCCATTTTTATGGTAAATTTGTGGTACTTTTTATGTGTGGCACTGTTCTGGTGCCACAAAACAACAAACTTCACAACATAGGGTACGCCAGTGATGATAAACCTCGTTCCGACTCTGAACAATAAGACCGTAAGAGACAGAAGCAGAATCAGGGTCATTTGGCCCATCGTATCTCCACACCTTTCAATCATGGCTGATTTATTTTCCATCTCAACACCCATTCTCCCCACAACCTTCACCATCTTTAATAATCATATCCTGCCAACGACTTGGCCTCCACAGCTGTCAAATTCCACTGATTCACCACCCTCTGGCTAGAGAATAAGAAAGAATGTGATGGAATACCCCACATATTCTGCATTGCAGTTCCAACTATATTACAGAATGATGATTTTGACTAAGCCTGGTGCCGTTGTAATATTGCATAATATCCACCAATTTAGACACAGAATTTCCTCCCTTCGTCATTGCATCATCGCTGAAGTGTGTGATATCTGTGGCGTGAAGTGACTAAGTGTCAATGGCAACATCTTCCAAAACCACAACTTTGACAGTATAGACAGACCAATAGCATCATCGCCGCCAGGTTCAAAGTTCAAAATAAATTTATTATCTATGTCAACATACACAATGCCCAAGAATAATTTTCTTGCGGACATATTCAATAACTCTGTAATAAAATAACAACCATAACAGAATCAACGAAAGACTGCGCCAACTTGGGTGTTCAGCCAGTGTCCAAAAGGCAAGAGGACAACATTTACCACCAAGTGACAGACTCCACCATCCTAACCAGAAAACATATCACCATTCACTGGGTTTGAGATTCTGCAACAACGTGAGAGTATCTTTACCACATCGAGTATAGACAATTAAAGATAGGCAGTAAGTGCTGCAGAATCATATTATGATATTGTCTCGGTGAATTATCGCTTGGAAGGACATTTAGTGAACAGAACAGTATGTGCCCTTCAATCCACAGCCCATACAAAACGTCTCCACATTAGTCCTTCTCTCTCACACAGCCCATAGCCCTCCATTTCTTCTTAAATCTGTGGGACTATCTTTAAATGTCCCTCTTGGATTAGCCTCTACCAGCACCCCTGGAAATGTGTTCCACACACCCGTGTGCCAAGAAATTTCGTCTGACATCCCCGCTATACTTTCCATCAATCACCTTCAAATGACGCACTCTTGTATTAGCCATTTCCACCCTGGGAGAAAGACTTTGCCGTCCGCTCGATCTATGCCTCAACACCTCTATCACATCACCTCTCATCCTTCTTTGATGTAGAGAAAAGCCCTATCTCGCTGAACCTATCCCCTAAGAAATGCTCTCTAATTCAGGCAGCATCCTGCTAAACCTCCTCAGCACCCTTTCTAGTGCTTCCATAGTCTTCCTATAATGAGACGAACGGAATTGAACACAATCCTCCAAGTGAGATTTAACCAGAGGTTTACAGAGTTGCAACATGACCTGGCAGCTCTTACACTCAATTCCCTGACTACTGCAGGGCCACATACCATACTCCTTCTTAACCACCCAATCAACTTGGACCAGTATTTCACTCCCTGAATTGTGGGAGGAACCTTTTAATGAATTTGGTGGAAACATAGGAACACCCACCACAGCTTGTGTTAAAAAACACAAATTTCCCTCCACACAGCTTGAATAGGTGTCCTCTGGTATCAGCTTTTCTTTTCTTTTTGAAATTGTATTGTGAATAATAGTACTTAGGTGGCTTGCAGAAATAAAGAGCTGTACATAAGGCATAAGACATAGTGACAGAATTTGACTATTGGCCCATCGAGTCTGTTCCACCATTTAATTATGGCTGAATTTACTTTATTTATTTAGAGATACAACATGATAGCAGGGCTTGCAGGCCAACTTATTTTCCCTCACAACCCCATTTTCCTTCCTTCTCCCATAACCTTTGACACCCTTACTAATCAAGAATTTATCACCCCCTGCTTTAAGTGTTCCCTATGACTTGGCTTGCAGAGCCATCCACAGATTCACCAAATAAATTCCTCCTCATCTATTTCCTAAAAGGATGTCCTTCTATTCTGAGGCTGAGCCTCTGGTCCCAGACTTTCCCACTATTGGAAATATCCTCTCCATGTCCACTCTGTCTCAGCCTTTCAATATATACTAGGTTTCAATAAGATCCCCCCTTATTCTTCTAAACTGCAGTGAGTATAGGCCCAGAACTATCAAGCACTATACAAGAACACTTTCATTTGTGGGACCATTCTTGTGAAACTTCTCTGGACAATCTCCAATGCCAGCACATCTTTTCTTAGATATAAGGCCCCAAACTGATCCTGAAGACGTGTGAGTCAGTATTTAGTCACAGTGAGTCCCCCTAGTCTGTGGATGAGTAGCAGAATCACAATCGGAATCAGGTTTCATATCACTGGCATATATCATGAAATTTGTTGTTTTGCAACAGCAATACATTGTAATACAAAAAATTATTAAAATTAACAATCACCATCATCATCAGGTGCCATGCCCAGTTTGAGCTTTGACTGCCATGGCCCACACACTCCTGTTTCGGGTCAAGTGGATCAATTCATTGGTATTCATTTCCAGTTCTCTGGCTGCTGTCTCCATCATCATTTGTCTTTGTCTTCCTCTTGCTTTCTTCCCTTCAATCTTTCCTATAATTACGGTGCATTCTAACCCCTCTTTCCTAATCACATGTCCAATGAAGTTATGTTGCCTTTTCATGATCTCATACATTATTTCTCTTTTTGTGTTTGCTTTGTTCATGACATCCTCGTTAGATATTTGTTTTGTCCACGATACTCTTTGCATCCTCCTCAAAAACCACATCTCTGCTGCTACAATTCGTTTCCTCATGCTACTAGGTATTGTCCAACATTCTGAGCCATATAACATAACTGGATAAATGTAACATTTCAGTACTCTGAGGCGGGTTGTCATGCCTAGTTTAGTATTGGTCAGTATGCTCTTCATTCTCGTAAAGGTGTCTTTTGCCATCCCTATTCTTCTTTTGATGTCCAAGTCACACCTGCCATCTGATGTCACCCAGCTTCCTAAGTAGCAAAAGTTCTGTACTTGTTTTATATCTTCCCCATTTATTCTCAGCCTGCAGATAGGATTCTCCTTCTTTTTGGATATCACCATACATTCTGTCTTTTTGCAATTGACAGATAGACCCATTTTTGCACTTTCTTCAACAATTATATCAATTAAGTTTTGTAGTTCTTCCTCTGTACTTGCAATTAACACAGTGTCATCCGCATATCTGAAACTATTGATGTTTTCACCGCCAACTTTGATTACCAAGATGTTGCTTATTTTTTGTAATATTGTTTCACTGTACACATTAAATAAATCAGGGGAGAAAACACACCCTTGTCTAATGCCTCTCTTGATTTTCGTAAACTGACTCACTTCTCCATCTATTCTTACAGCGGCAGTTTGTTCCCAGTACAGATTTCTGATTAAGTGGAGGTCTTTCGAATCTAGATCTAGAGTTTCCTGTAATATTTCAAATAACTTATTGTGCTTCACTTTATCAAATGCTTTTGTGTAGTCAATAAAACAAACAAACAAATCTTTTTGCATTTGAATAGCTCGTTCTGATAGTATCCTTAACATCAATATCGCGTTTCTTGTACCTTTGTCTTTCACAAAATCACATTGTTATTTGCCTGTTTCAGCTTGTATCTTACTTCTAGCTCTTGTCATCAAAATTCTTAGAAGTATCTTGGTGATATGACTCATTAAACTTATGGTCCTATGTAATTCACATTATATTGTTCCAGCTTTCTTAGGAAGAGTGATAAATACTGATCTTTTCATCCCTTTTGGTATTATTCCAGTCTCATAAGTGTCATTGATTAAATCAGTAAGTTTTTCAATTCCATAATCTTCAAGGGCAATAATTTGTTCTATTACCAATTCATCAGGACCTGCTGCCTTTCCTTTCTTCATCTTATTTATTGCATTACGAACTTCAGATTTTAAAATACTTGGACCTTCAATGTTTTTCTTAATTTCTGGTTTTTCGCCTCGATCATCTTCAAACAATTCCTGAACATACTCAGTCCATCTGTTCATAATCTCATCTTTTTTCATGATAATGGTACCGTCCTTTGCTTTCAAACATCCACCTGAAGAACAGAGGAGCTTTTTACCAGTGATATTCTTGATTTGTTGATGTAGCCTTTTTGGATCAGTAATAGGGATTCTTTCCAGTTGCTCACATTCCTGGTTTAACCATTCTTCTTTGGCTTTTTGACATAAGCTTTTAACTTTTTTATCTGAGGACTTATATTCTATAGGACTTCCTTTCTTCCGTCTCCTTTCTTCCATTAGATTTTTGATTTCATCTGTCATCCATTTATTCTTTGTGCTTTTTTCTTTTTTAGGAATCACTGACTTTGCTGATTCTACCAAGGCATCCTTTAGAGAGCTAAATTTCATTTCTACATGATTGCTATCATCTTCAACAGATTCTATTTCTAAACTTTGAAATCTATTCCTTACTTCATTGTAAATTTTTGTCTTTAAGTTTTCTTCTTTAATTAATTGCGAGTAGTCAAGGGATTGTTCAGGTATTTATTTCTTTAGTTTTTTAAGTTTTACTTTTACATGATGTACTACTGGGTTATGGTCACTATTACAGTCTGCACCTGGATATGTTTTGCATTGAGTCACTGAGTTTCTAAATCTTTGGTTTATAGTAATAAAGTCAATTTGATTTCTAGTGTTATCACCTGGACTTTTCCAGGTCCTCAAGCATCTTGGATGGTTTTTAAAGTAGGTAGTCATAATATTAAAAGTAACAATAAGAGATATAAAAGCAAAGGAAGAAACAAATGAATAGATATCACGACACAAAATGCTGGAAGAACTCAGTAGGTCAGGCAGCATCCACGGAAATGGATAAACGGTCAACATTTCGGGCCGAGATCCTTCTTCAGGACTGGATGAGTAGATTTGAAAGGCGGGGGAAGGGAGAGAGAAACACAAGGTGATGGGTGAAACCAGGAGGGGGAGGGATGAAGTAAATAGTTGGGAAGTTGATTGCTGAAAGAGATACTGGGCTGGAGAAGGGGAAGTCTGATAGGAGAGGGCAGAAGACCATGGAAGAAAGGGAAGGGGTAAGAGCACCAGAGGGAGGTGATGGGCAGGTAAGGAGATAAGCTGAGAGAGGGAAATGGGAATGGAGAAGAGGGTGGAGGTAATTTCCAGAAGTTCAAGAAATCGATGTTCATGCCATCAGGTTGGAGGCGACCCAGATGGAATATAAAGTGTTGTTCCTCCAGTCTGAGTGTGGCCTTATTACGACAGAAGAGGCGGCCATGGATGGACAAGTCGGAATGGGAATGGGAAGTGGAATTAAAATGGGTGGCCATTGGGAGGTCCCACTTGTTCTGGTGGACTGAGTGTGGGTGCTCGGAGAAGCGGTCTCCCAATCTACATTGGGTCTCACTGACATACAGGAGGCTACACCAGGAGCACTGGTCACAGTATATAACCCCAAAGGACTCACAGGTGAAGTGTCACCTTACCCGGAAGGACTATTTGGGGCCCTGAATGATAGTGAGGGAGGAGGTGTAGGGGCAGGTAAAGCACTTGTTCAGCTTGCAAGGATAAGTGCCAGGAGGGAGATCAGTGAGGAAGGACGAATGGACAAGGGAGTCACTAGGGAGTGATCCCTGCGGAAGGGAGAAAGTGGGGGGAGGGAAAGATGTGTTTGGTGATGAGATTCCATTGGAGATGGCGAAAGTTGCGGAGAATTATGTGCTGGATGCATGGAGGCTGGTGTGTGGTTGGTGTCAATAGGGCAGACTGTGACAATAGGCCTGTTTCCATGTTGTTTTAATCTGAATGTGTTGGGCACGTGGCCAAGTGGTTAAGGTGTTCGTCTAGTTATCTCAAGGTCGCTAGTTCGAGCATCAGCTGTGGCAGCGTGTTTGTGTCCTTAAGCAAGGCACTTAATCACACATTGCTCTCGTGTCTGTGTGAGGAGTGGCGCCCCACAGACTTCCAATCTGCACCTTGTAAGGCATGAAAATGCCCGACACAGGCCTCTCATGGTCTGAGTCGACGTTCCTTTTAGTCTGAATCTCTCTCTCTCTGAATATTGTACCAAAATCCTATTTCTATTACTCATCTCTTAAAGGTACATTTGCAGTTATAAACATTGCATTTTCCTTGGAATTCACGTTTAGGAGAAATGAGAGTCACAACCTTTCTGTGGAATTGAATCATCGGGCAGTGCTGTTACATTCCATCAGGGCAAGTCTGCACTCCCACAGCTTCCTCATTTCTGAGAAAAATGAGAAATGTCAACCAGGAAAAGTGAGTTAATCGACTCGAGCAAAAGTGTGCCCTTTGAAACAGCTCAGTTCGGAGACTGCCGTCCTTCTGTGTGGAATGGCTCAGCCAGATCTGCCTCTAGTGTGGTCTGCTGTTGGTGTTTGCCAGTGAGTACTTTTCTCTCAATCTCCAGGCTCACTGAAGTAGTCGACCCCAGACTTTAGCCAGCACTTCTACTGTTACTGTTACTGTTACTGTCTCTGTGTTCAGTCTGAAACCGCACTGAAGCTCAGTTTCTCGCATTTGAGTGGCCCAGCAGAATTTATTTTTAATTTGTACCGTGCGTAAGAAAAAAAATACATTTTAAATGGCATAAAAGGATTTCGGTAGGAGTTATACCAATCATGAATATATTGTAATCTTTTTATATTGCCCCAGTGTGTGGCCAAATTGGAATAAATAACAGAATGTGAGTAATTCAGAAAATGACAAATATGATTGAGAATGGGGGTGAAAGTTTACTAAAGGAACAAAATTGGCTTTATAAAGATCCTTATATTTTTTAATAATTATAATACCTAAATATCTAAAAGTATCCGTAACTTTAAAAGAAGTATTATCGTATATAGAGACAGAATTATTTATTTAGTAGATGGAGTCCACTTACGTTTTCACTTGTTGGTCATAGTCATATAGTTAAAATGATGATTTTTATCAAAATTTTTATATTTATTTCAGAATACAGTATTCCTGTTTTTTTGACTAGGAAGTTTTTTGATCGGATTGATTCTATTATTTTATCTTTTATTTGGAATAATAAAAGACCAAGAATTAGTAAATGTCATTTACAAAAATTGAAAAAGGACGGAGGTCTTGCTTTGCCTAATCTAAGAATGTATTATTGGGCTGTTAATGTGCGATACATGCTTTTTGGTTATATTGGGATGATAAGTGTGATTGGCCAATTTGGGTAGACCTGGAACTGAAAGTTGTAAAGCAGTTTTATTTAACCTTGTTATTGGGAGCTGCTTTACCTATGCAATTAGCTAAAGTTGTTAATTTAAACCTATATCCTGCGATTAAGTACTCTTTACAAATTTGGCTCCAGTTCCGCAATTTTTTTAATCTTAAAAAATTTAAACTTTGTAGTTTAATTTATCAAAATTACTTTTTTAAGCCTTCTTTGAGTGATCCAATTTTTTTACTTTGGAAAAATTAAAGGTATTAATTCTTTTTTGGATTTATTTAAAGAAGATAGATTGATATCTTTTGAACAATTGATAAATATTCTCTTTCATACTCACACTTTCTGCAATACCTTCAAGTTAGACATTTTTTACAAAAATATTTAAGTAATTTTCCTTACGTATTGGAGGCTGACCTGTTAGATACTATTATGAGTACGAATCCTTCGATCAAGTGTTCTATTACAAGAATTTATTATTTATTATTACAATGGGATAAGCGTCCTTTATCTAAAATTAAACAGGATTGGGAAAAGGAACTCAATTTGACTTTTATGACGGAGGATTGGATGCAGATTTTGAAGTTGGTTAACTCTTCTTCAATTTGTGCTAGCCATTTATTGATTCAATTTAAAATTGTACATCATTATCATTTGACGAAAGAGAGACTTTCTAAAATCTTTTCTAATGTTGATAGTCATTGTGATAGATGTAAAACTGAGAGACATTTTTAATATCATTTCTAAGGTACTGAATATAGGTATATCTCCCCATCCTACTACTGCTCTCTTTGGATTACCTAAAATTTCCAGTAATCTTTCTCCTTCAGCCCGTAGAATGATTGCATTTCTTACTTTAATGGCGAAAAGATGTATTTTACAACATTGGAAGGAGACTAATGTTCCAACTACGTTCTTTTGGTTTTCCCAGACGATACTATGTTTAAATTTGGAGAAAATCAGAAGTAATCTTTATGATTCTTCAGCTAAATTTGAGCAGACCTGGAGATCTTTTATTCAACATTTTCATTTGAAGTAATTTTTTTCTCTCTCTCAGTCCATATTTACATTCCCTTCTTGCTTTTTAACTGTTTTTAATGAAGGTCGGGTTTGAGGACGTGATTGTTTTAAGTTGTTTAACTCTACTTGATTCCTACTTAGCCCATTGCTTTGCTTTGCTTTTTTAGATTAGTTGCACGGTGGGTTTTTTCTGGGGGGGTTTTTTGGGTTTTTTTTCCTTTCCTTAGTGATATGTATGAAAATTAGTATACTATTATATTACCTTGTTATTTTATGTCTAAACTGCACTGTTTGTACTAATTTTTTTGTGTATTAATATTTCTTGTAATGTTATATTGCAACAGTGTATTAGTGCCTATATGGTTTACCTTTTGTGCACTAATTCAATAAAAAGATTTAAAAAGAAAGAAAGATAGATGTAAAACTGAGATAGCTACACTGACACATATGTTTTGGTCTTGTTCTATATTGGAACAGTTCTGGAAGTTGGTTTTTTCAACAATTTCTAAAGCATTTAAAATTAATCTACAACCAGATAAATTAACCGTGCTTTTTGGAATAATTCCTCAAAATATTCATGGTATTTCTGTGTCTGACCAACATGTTATTGCATTTGTTACATTGATAGCTAGGAGGGCCATTTTGTTGAAGTGGAAGGATACGTCAGCTCCCACTTTGTCACAATGGTTCTCTCAAGCGATGCTACGTCTTAGTTTGGAGAAAATTAGAAGTTGAACCTTTGAACCTTTATTTGATTTTGAGAAAAGATGGGGCTCATTTGCTCGTTATTATCATTTGAGCTAATTGATAGATTTTTTCCACGATCTAATTGTAAATTTTTTGGTGTATTTTCTTTTCTTGCTGGGGGTTGGATGTTTATTTTTAGAAGCTTTTTGTATGATGCATGGCTCCAGGGTTGTACACCTAATGGGTTCTTCTTCTTTCTCACTTTTTCTGCTTAGTAGGTTTTTTTTGTTATCACAATTTTTTTTCAGTCTTTAAGATAATGTCTTTTTTGAGACATTGTAAGTGTCGTTACTTCAATGTACTCATGTTATTTCTTTTGTATAATACAAAAATAAAAAGATTTGAAAAGAAAAGAATGGGGGTGAGAAAACTGTAAATTATTTTAGTTGTTTAAAGTCATGAAGACTTTTGATGAACTATTCCCAGCAAGTGAAAGGTAAGTTATCAGAGGTTGATTGATGAAAGATTTGGGGACATGAATATCCCTTGTTTGGACAACCCGAGGTACGGTTTGGAAAGTGCAAACTCACAGGGTGGTGGGAACAGTCAACTGGAGCCACTGAAAAGGAAGCTCTATTTGGTAATTGGTTTACTATTGTCACATGTACCGTGATACAGTGAAAAGTTTCACTTGTATGCCATATAGCAGGTCATGTATCAAGGTAGTATAAAGGAAAGAAAACAGAATATAGTGTAAAAGTTACAGAGAAAGATACACCTTGTGGACAATTAAGGTGCAAGAACCATTACATGGTAGACTGAGAGATCAAGGGATCATATTCATCATATGAGGTTATTAAGAATTTATTGTAGGGGTAATTAAGAATAGAAATTCTGAGAGAGAGAGCAGGGAGGGATCCACACTAACTGTGCCTCTCTGCATTGTTGCCACCAAACAGCAAACTTCGCATCATTTCAGTCTGTGTTAATAAATCTGACTTGGATTCTGAACCTCATCTCTGATCCTCTGATCCCGTGAAACGGAAGTTGGTTGAATGTAAATTTAGTCTCCTTACGCTCAGTGGGGTGAGGTTGTGGCTTTGTGGGACGGGTGGGTTTGGAATCCCTGGGGATCCGAATCAGGTTTATTATCACCGACAAATGGCATGAAATGTCTTGTTTTGTTTCAGCTGTACAAGATATAAAAGTTACTACTTATTAATTAATCAATAGTGAAGGAGTAATAATGAGGCAAAGGAGACGAAGCTTCTCGTAAAACACTGAGTGTGGTTCTTCAGGCTCTTGTACCTCCTTCCCCGTGGTAGTAATGAGAAGAGGGATGTCCCGGAAGGTCAGAGATGATCACAGAAAGATTAGCTTTATTTCTCACATGTATATCAAACATGGAAACATACAGTGAAATGCATTGTTTGCATCAACGACCAACACTGTGTGAATTGGTGCTGGGGCAGCCCTCAAGTCCCGCCAGGCTTCCAGCGCCAACATAGCCTCCCCACAACTTACCAACCCTAACCCGTATGCCTTGGGATGTGGAGGGTCCCGGAGCACCCGTAGGAAACCCATAGGGTCATGGGGAGAACGTACAAACTCCTTACAGACAGCAGTGGGAATCGGAGCCCCGGTCAGTGCTCACTGATTACGGGTCACCAGCACTGTAAAGCATTACGCTAACCACTATGCGACTGAGCTGCCGTAACTCAAACCTCACTAGTGCTATTGAAGAACAGGGAGTCAGGGTAAGAAATCCTCGAACATTGGAGGACGGAGGGTGGAATCAAGGACTTGTGTCTCAGAAGAGTGGGATGGGACAGGGAGTCAGTACTTTATTGTGAGGTGCCCAGAAGACTTAAAGACAAGTAGGTACCTAATCTCACAGGGGTCCTCAAGCAGCATCGCAGTACCGAAACATAGTTGTCTTGGGAATGCCTAAGGTGATCGCCCACGGACGAGTTCCCAAGGCAGCTAAGTCTCTCCTCAATTCTCCAAAAGGATCACTCCTTGGGAAACTATATTGGCACAGAAAGGTGATTAGTTCCAGGAAGGTGCTGATTACGCAAAAGGGCACAGTGGTTACACCATTTCACTTGCACTTCGCTGGCTGGAAAGCCATTTGTAATACCTTTAAGTAGTTAAAGACACCAAAGTCTAGAAATGCCATCATGTAATAAGTTTTAATTTAAGTTCAAAGTTCAAAGCAAAAGTTATTATCAGAGTACATACATGTCACCACATACAACCCTGAGATTCTTTTCCCTGCGGGCATACTCAGCAAATCTATATAGAACAGTAACTGTAAACAGGATCAATGAACAACAAACTGTGCCAATGCAAATATAAATAAATAGCAATAAATAACAAGAGCATGAAATAACAAGATAAAGAGTCAAAGTGAGACCAGCATTTGTGGGGACATCAGAAACAGAATGAGTGTAGTTATTCTGTTTTGTTCAAGGCCTGATGGTTGAGGGGTAGTAACTGTACTTGAACTTGGTGATGTGAGTCCTGATGGCAGCAGTGAGAAAAGAGCGTGGCCTGGGTGGCGAGGATGTTTGTTGGATGCTGCTTGTCTACGGCAATATTTCATGTAGATGTGCTCAGTGGTTGGGAGGGTTTACCCATGACGTTCTGGGCTAAATCCATTACCTTTTGTAGGAGTTTCCATTCAAAGGCATTGGTGTTCCCATACCAGACTATAATGCAGCCAGTTAGTACACTTTCCACCACACAGCTATAGAGGTTTGCCAAAGTTTCTGATGACATGCTGAATGTCCACAGACTTCTGAGGAAGTGGAGACACTGTCGTGCTTTCTTCACAATTGTATTTATATGATGGGTCCGGGACAGGTCCTCTGAGATAGTGTCACCCACGAATTTAAAGTTACTGACCCTCTCCATCTCTGATCCTCTGATGATTACTGGCTCATGAAATTCTGCTCTCCCTCTCCTGAAGTCTACAATCAATTCCTTGGTCTGATTGACATTGAGTGAGAGGTTGTTGTTATTACACCACTCAGCAAAGTTTTCAATCTCCCTCCTGTGTGTTGATTCATCACCTCCTTTGATACAGCTCACAACAGTGGTGTCATCAGCAAACTTGTATATGGTGTTGGAGCTGTGCTTAGCCACACATTCATAGGTATAAAGTGGGTGGAGCAGGGGCTAAGCACACATCTTGGATTTAAGGAAATTAAAGAACCAACCTTAAAGTACAAGGTGAAAACAAAATGGGCCAATCAACATGAGTGAACAATGAAACAGAGTTAATGTCTCAGATCAACGTTCATGGTGAACCCACCTGTGATCAGAATTTCCATCAAGTCTTCGAAGCATGATTACCATTTGAACTTTGGCACTTCAACGTTTTGAACTCGGGCACCAATGCTTTTTTGTTGATGGGGGTGGGGGGGGTCATTGCCTTGCTTCTGCTTGTGCGTGGGAGGGGGAGCTGGGGGGGAGGTTTGAGGTTCTAACGTTTAACTGTTATTCATTCTTTGGGGCGCTCCTCTGTTTTCGTGAATGTTTGTGAAGAAAAATAATTTCAGGATGTATATTGTATACATTTCTCTGACATTAAATGTACCTTTTGAAACCTATTGATTCTAATAGCAGGCACATTGTGCATTGCGTCAATTGGCAGTTCACTGATGGTGGGATTAGGTGGGGCACAGCAGCATTTACTTCAAGGCAACCATTTGCAGACAGCTTGTCCAACAAAATAGAGAAGGTTAAGGAAGGTTTAGAACATAGAACACTACGGCACAATACAGGCCCTTCGGCACATGATGTTGAGCTGGCCTTTTAATCTAAACCAAGATCAGTCTAATGCTTCCATCCCAGAGAGCTCTTCATTTTTCTTTCATCTATGTGCTTACCTAAGAGTCTCTTAAATGTCTAATGTTTTGTCTCTCCCACCACCCTGGCAATGCATTCCATGTACCCACCACTCTACCTACATCTGACATCCCCCCTATATTTTCCTTCAATCGCCTTTGAATTATGCCCTCTCAAATTCACCACTTCCTCCCTCGGAAAAAGGCACTGCTGTCCACTCTATCGATGCCCCTTATCATTTTGTACCCTCTATCAAATCACTTCTCACCCTTCTTCATCCAAAGAGAAAGGCCCTAGCTCACTCGACCTTTCAAAGTTTAGTAGGGATGGTCAAGTTTCATGGGGGAGGGGAGTTGGGTAGGACTGATAGAAAATGTTTTCATAAGCTCATCAAGATTTTCAAGGTGTATGTGTACTACACTCTGCTTTGGAATTCAGTTCCATTGTTTTTGGTGGAAAATGCAGTGAAAATAGCTCTTGCGACTGTGCCCAAATTTTGGCTCCTGATTTTCTTCTACCTCTTTCCTGTCCTAAACAGCATAGAATGGTTTGGGACCGTCCTTCAAACCACCAGGCTGTAACGGGCCTGGAGCACAGTCTGCCCAGGATCTCTGACTAGGGGTGAAGTGTTAATGGTTGGTGCGGAGTAAGCAGATTACTGGGCTGTGTCAGTTCCAGGATGAGAACACGCCACACATGTGCACTTGTGTCAGAAACCAGCTCGTGCACTCCAGCTGAGAAACACTGACGTTAGCACTCATCGCCCTGCCCCTGAAACTGGAAGCGTCCCAACTTCTGAGACTCATGCAAAATGCTGCAGGAACTCAGCATCTGTGGAGGGGGAATAAACAGAGAATGTTTTGCTCCAAGATCCTTCATTGGGAATGGAAAGGAAGGGGGCAGTAGCCAGAATAAGAAGGAATGGGGAGGGGAAGAGTACAAGCTGGCAGGTGATAGGTAAGACCAGGAGTGTGGAAAGGTACGAGGGTGGGTGGGGTGGGGGCAGGCACGGGCGGCGAAGTAAGGAGCTGGAAGGTGATAGGTGAAACTTCTGAAACTGATAAGATCTTCAATCACAGAGTAAGGTAGACCTACAGATAACATACAACGGGGAATCCAGTGTCATTCTAACCCATGGACTGAAATTCAGAAATCAGTCAGAGAGGAACTTCATTCACAAATCTATATCAGGAAAGCGTACGTGCCAGGGGACCTCAGAGAACTGGTAGTCAAGACCATCTTCAAGAAAGGGGGAAAATCTATTGAAGTATTTACAGTGGAGTCTCCCTCTGTCTGCCACAGGGGACATTATCCCCAGGGTTCACCTCAATCACCCTCTCCCAGCGGCTGAAGGACACATTGCAAAAGCACTGCGGATTGTGTCACTTTGGACGTGATGGTCACCGCGTGCTGACGTCGAGAAATGCGGGGAGTAGCAATGATATTAATGCATACCACCTTACCTCAGCTATTCATTCTTTCTTCAAGAGGGCCTATAGAATATCCTATAGACATCTGGCAGGACCAGAAATATGTCTACATCTTAAAGCTGCTACAGATGCTGTAGAAGACCAACTCTGAACCACTTCTGCATTCTGGCTCCCCTTTTACCCCTTTTCTTCTCCTTACCTGCCCATCACCTCCCTTTGGTGGCCTTCCTTCTTCCCTTTCTCCCATGGTCCAATCTCCTCTCCAATCCGATTTCTTCTTCTCTAGCCCTTTACCTTTCCCATCTATCCCTACTTCCTACTTCCTACTTCCTCCCCCCACCCACCTGGTTTCACTTATCACCTGCCAGCTTGTCGTCCTTCCCCTCCCATCACCTTCCTATTCTGACTTCTGTCCCCTTCCTAGCCCTGATGAAGGGTCTTGGCCAGAAACATCAACTGTTTATTCCTCTCCATGGATGCTGACTGACTTGTTGAGTTCCTCTAGCACTTTGTGTGTGTTGCTCTGGATTTCCAAGATCTGCAGTATCTTTTGTCCACAATGATCCAATTGCAGACCAGACCCCTGAAAAGCAAAGTTGCCTCACCAGTCCAGAGTTTCCTCTCTCAATCTTTCTTTCTCCATTGCTGCAACTTACAGTGACTATGTAAAGCTTCCCACTAGGGTATGTTGGATCCTGACGCTTTTGCGATCCAGAGGTTCTCTAGTGGTCAATAGTGAGGCATGAAACTTGTTGTTTATGGATGTTTTGCATGCTACAAGAATGAAAACGAAAGAAGAGTTGAGAGAATGATGAAATTGTGATCATCTTCTACAAAACCTAGCTGCAGCTAAAAAGTAACAACTTCCCTGTTATATGATTAGCCTAAAAGATAGCCAGACCCAAGTGGGGTGACACACTGCCACAGAAAATAGAAAGCCTCTGTAAAAATACAAAAGCAGCCCATACTGTAATTACTGGAAAATTCACTGACCAATTGGTATTTATATAAAAATACAGGCCAACATAGGAAAGGTAAACAATAAGAAAAGTACAAGAAAAATAACAATTCTACAGCCTAACCCAACAGTTAGAACTAATTCACAGGTCAGATGGGGACCTGTACAATCTACAGTGCCTCTATTCTACAACCAAGGTCACTTTGACATCAATTAGGCTGTCATACACTGAAGATGTTTATGTTTGTGAATGTTGGGATGGCAAGTTCTAAATTATTATGAACTCATTTACTGAAGCTTGTGACAGAATGGGTCTTAGACTTAAGGCCATAAATCCATAAATCATAGGAGCAGAATTAGACCATTTTGCTCCACCATTCCTTCATGGGTGATTTATTATCCCTCTCAGCCCCATTTTCCTGCCTTCTCCCTGTAATCTTCAATACCCTTACTAATCCGGAACCTATCAACCTTTACTCCATGAGCCAGTCCTCATCACGAGATCAGAAGTGGAGAGGGTTAGCAAGTTTAAATTCCTCAGTGTTATCATTTCAAAGTAGTGGATGCAGCCCAGTCCGTCATGGGTAAAGGCCTCTCCAACATTGACCACATCTACATGGAACGCTGTCGCAGAAAAACAGCAGCCATCATCGATAGACCTCACAATCCAAGCCACGTTCTCGCTGCTGGCTTCAGGAAGGAGGTACAGGAGCTTCAGGACTCACACCACCAGGTGCAGGATCAGTTATTACCCCTCAACCATCTCATGTCTTATTGCTCTTCACATACTTGTAGAATGTCTTGGGGTTTTCCTTAATCCTGTCCACCAAGGCTTTCTCATGGCCCCTTCTGGCTCCCCTAATTTCATTCTTCAGCTCCTTCCTGCTAGCCTTATAATTTTATAGATCTCTATCATTACCTAGTTTTTTGAACCTTTCGTAAGCTCTTCTTTTCTTCTTGACTAGATATACAACAGCCTTTGTACACCATGGTTACTGTACCCTACCATCCTTTCCCTGTCTCACTGGAACGTACCTATGCACAACTCCATGCAAATATCCCCTGAACATTTGCCTCACTTCTTCCGTACGTTTCCCTGAGAACATCTGTTTCCAATTTATGCTTCCAAGTTCCTGCCTGATAGCCTCATATTTCCCCTTACTCCAATTAAGTGCTTTCCTGACTTGTCTGTTCCTATCCCTCTCCAATGCTCTGGTAAAGGAGATAGAATTGTGATCATCTCCAAAATGCTCTCCCACTGAGAGACTTGACACCAGACCAGGTTCATTTCCCAATACCAGATCAAGTACAGTCTCTCCTCTTGTAGGCTTATCTACATATTGTGTCAGGAAACCTTCCTGAACACACCTAACAAACTTCACCCAATCTAATCCCTTCATTCGAGGGAGATGCGAATCAATATTTGGGAAATTAAGATCTCCCACCACGACAACCCTGTTATTATTACACCTTTCCAGAACCTCCCCATCTTCTCCTCGATGTCCCTGTTCCTATTGGGTGGTCTATAAAAAACACCCAGCAGAGTTATTAACCCCTTCTTTTTCCTAACTTCCACTCACAGAGACTCCGTAGACAATCCCTCCATGACTTCCTCCTTGTCTGCAGCTGTAACACTGTCTCTGATCAACAGTGCCACACCCCCACCTCTTTTGCCTCCGTCCCTGTCTTTTCTGAAACATTTAAAGCCTGGCATTCAAAGTAACCATTCCTGCCACTGAGCCATCCAAGTCTCTGTAATGGCCACAATATCATAGCTCCAAGTACTGATCCATGCTCTAAGTTCATCTGCTTTGTTCATAATACTCCTTGAATTAAAATAGACACATCTCAATCTACTGGGCTGAGCACATCCCTTCTCTATCACCTGCCTATCCTCCCTCTCACACTGTCTCCAAACTTTCTCTATTTGTGAGCCAACCGCCCCTTCCTCTGTCTCTTCAGTTTGGTTCCCACCCCCCAGCAATTCTAGTTTAAACTCTCCCCTTTAGCCTTAGCAAACCTCCCTGCCAGGATATTGGTCCCCCTGGGATTCAAGTGCAACCCGTCCTTTTTGTACAGGTCACTCCTGTCCCGGAAGATATCCCAATGATCCAGAAATCTGAATCCCTGCCCCCTGCTCCAATCCCTCAGCCACGCATTTATCCTCCACCTCATTCTATTCCTATACTCACTGTCACATAGGGGACAGAAGAAAGAGACTTTCTTTTAGAAACAAGAAAATCTACAGATGCTGGAAATCCGAGCAACACACACAAAATGCTGGAGGAACTCAGCAGGCCAGGCAGCATCTATGGAAGAAAGTAAACAGTCGATATTTCAGGCCGAGACCCTTCATCAGGACTGGAGAGGAAGAGGAGAAGTCAGAGTAAGAAGATGGGAGGAGGGGAGGAAGAATTACAAGGTGGCAGGAGATAGGTGAAACCGGTAAAGGGGGAGGGAGTGAAGTAAAGAACTGGGAAGTTGATTGGGAAAAGAGATAAACGGCTAGAGAAGGGAGAACTTGATAGAGGACAGAAGACCATGGAAGAAAAGGAAGGGGGAGGAGCACCAGAGGGAGGTGATGGGCAGGTAAGGAGATACTTTATACTTTATACTTCATACTTTACTGTCGCCAAACAATTGGTACTAGAACGTACAATCATCACAGCGATATTTGATTCTGCGCTTCACACTCCCTGGATTACAAATATTAAATATTAAAAATATTAAAAATAGTTACAATTAGTCAATATTAAACATTTAAATTATAAATCATAAATAGAAAATAGAAAAATGGAAAGTAAGGTAGTGAAAAAAAAACCGAGAGGCAGGTCCGGATATTTGGAGGGCACGGCCCAGATCCGGATCAGGATCCGTTCAGCAGTCTTATCACAGTTGGAAAGAAGCTGTTCCCAATTCTGGCCATATGAGTCTTCAGGCTCCTGAACCTTCTCCCGGAGGGAAGAGGGACG